>NC_134702.1:13933104-14599973 GCF_043290135.1 Rhipicephalus microplus | reverse complement strand
CACTGCCGACTTAAGTGTAGGAAAAGTGCAGCAGCATTGTGACAAAGTAACATAAGCAGCCTGTTGACAAATTTGCATGGTCAAAAGCATCATGCATCAGATGCGCTTGCATACAAGAAAAAAACATGGTGCGAAGATTAAGCTTCACTCCTGCTTGGGGATGCAATGTCGCTTACATTAATTGTCCATGTTGCACACAGTGCATGAAACTGAACAATATAGTTGGTGACTTTATATGATCCTGTTCTCAATTGAAGAGGCATTAGGACAGCAAAAGTGAAGGAGGGTTTCCTCATGAACATGCAAAGCAGGTGGTAGCTCTTCCACAATGACTGCAGATAGTACAGTAGGCTTTCAGTAAACGGAACCTGAAGAAACCGGGAAAATATGTTCTATTTAACAGCAGTTTCGTTTACTGAGAGGTGGACATGGGTGCAGGATACAAGCCCGAAACCAAGCATTGCAGAGGCAATAGTTCCGTTTAAGCAGTAGTTCCGTTTAAAAGATTTCTGTTTGCTGAGAGTAAACGCCAGAATAAAGTGCCATGCATACTGTTCGCACTCCTACAGGAGACTATGTTAACTACTAATAAAGGACACATATTCATTACATGGAGAAAGACATTCAAGTGTTGATATACAGTAGACTCGCGATAATTCAAACTCTGATAATCCATACTTTCAGTTAATTCAAACAAAATTAAATTTTTTGGCTGGCCCCCTGTTCTTTATATGTATTTGAAAGCCTCTTAATTCATACTCCATCACTCCATTAATTCATACCTTTTGTGGATCCATACCAGAAAATATCTGCCGCTTTCGCACTACTATTTAAAAATTTGGGTGCTTATATGTAAAGGTCCTAACAGTCTAAAATAGGTAAAGGTCCTAACTGTCTAAAAATAAAAAATAAGGGTCTCAGGCCTTCAAGGAAAAGTGCTTTACTAGAAAACAAATGCTTGAAACGAAGCACACTTGTGGTAAACCATGATGCTCTTCACCTGGTATATAGAGAGCTTTGTGCTGAAGGCACATATAGCAAAGAAGCAGTTGGCAATTCACAATTTCTTTAAGAGGTCTGATCAGCAGTACATGGCCAATAAACTTATAGACCTTGCACTTCCACTTTTTGTTCGTTGCGTGCAGTTAAAAAGGCTTAATAACTTTTAAATTTGATGAAATCAATGCCTAATCGTAATGTTTGGTGCCACCTTACCCACACTCATATATCTGAGAACTTCTGATAATTCAAACTTCTTGATAATTCAAACAAAATTCAGAGGTCCCTTCAAGTTTGAATTAATAAGAGTCGACTGTCCAAGTTAAATATTAAAGGCTCTTGGTAATGGTATTTCGATATAGTAATCTTAGTACTACTGGCCTAATAACTGTATCGACAGTTCAATTCCTCCCGTTTCTGCTTTTGGACTTACTTGCAATGTTGAAAAGGCACGGAAACAGAGATTAAACTAACAGCACATAGGCAAACAAACCAAATATATAGTATACTTTGTCATGGTTCTACACTGACAGAAGCCATCATCTTGCCAATGATGTGATAATCGACTGACCTTTAGTCCTTCCAGCCACTTCAAGGTTGAACTAAAGACTAGCAATGTTGGTATGGAATCTGCTGTTTCCAACGCTACTGACTTTGTCTCCAGGGAAACTGAGAGGTTCAAGTTCTGAGATCGAAATGCCCGATAGCTGTCATGTTCCTGCAAAGTTGAAGCAGACATTCTGTCACCATGCCAAAGATTATTCAACACCAATGAAGATATTTTCATATCCCTTGGTACCAGTATTATAACATTGATTTTAAACAAAGCTTGAGGTAAAGGTGCATAGGAAAGTAAAAATGTCGAGGCAGGGTATGCAAAAGTATAAATACTGGCACTGGTTGGGTAAAAAAACTTCCAGCATTAATTCTGCATTTACAATAAAATCATCTGACACTTCAACAATTGTATTAGTGGAACTGTAAATGCAACACATCACAAATTACCATGCATTTTTTATTAATAATATTTACTTACTTGCACACCTGTACTTACTTGTGATTTGCTTTACTTACGTCACCAACTTGCTTACTGTAACTGCTTAAGTGTGAGGACAAATAATAAACAGATATACCAGAGAAAAATTATATGAAAAAATGTCAGTCAAGTAAAAATGAGAGAAGAAGTAGACACCAATTTTAGACCTAATAGAGGTGAAAAAGAAAATAAACTGCTTTTGCTGACATTCCATATACTAGTTCACAGGGTCTACAACTTGACGATGGTTGGGTCATTAATGTGTCATATGCTTATTCTACGGAAAGGGAAGTGACTGCAGTGTAATCAAAAGAGACGGCAGTGACACTGCTCTACGAGTTATTACTTATGATACCTACAGTGCCTGTGCAGGGAATTACTTAAGGAGGGTGTATCAGCATAAAGTGCATAACAAAGTGTATATTGGTATTATGTCAATTGCGATATGCAGCATCTTTTAATTATTCTTCAGATCTGTAACTCACTCTAAGCACTTGCAATAGTAAAACTAATAATAACAGCTCAGCTATTTTTAACAGTAAGATGCACAGTTGCCAGTATGAAGGCAGCAAAGGCATTCAAAGAATCATCATCTCTTAGATTAACTGGTGTTGTAAGCTCCCTTTTTTGGCATCACTGCAGTCAGTATAGATGGCAAGTAACCGTACATAAATTAAACTAATAGCTAAATAGTTTCAGTCATAAATTGGTTTCAAAACTGCTTAATGGCACCAAGAAATGAGAAAAATCATTTACCTGGTTGCTTGAGTACTCTGGTATCTTGTCAGGAGCACAAGGTGTGATGCTATGGTGGTCAAATGGGTTGCCCACACAAAGCCAATTCATCTTGATGCTAAAAACAAGCATAAGCAACCACAATCACACACAGCCCATGTTCACAAACTAGCGTAGCTTCTTTTTACTGCAGTTGCAAACAAACAATAATTATATGAAATTCGATTCCGTCATCAATAAAGCAGCATAGAAGATAGGGACACACACGGGCACTTGGCTGCAGAATTTTTCATGAGAACAAATGGTCTTGTTTTCAAGTGCACTGTTTTGTTCATATTGTGGCTCAATGACTCGCCCATCACTTCCCATTCAATGCATTTTCGACCGTTGGAGTTGCTGACACTCACCTTATTTTGAGGTTTGGAATGTGCACCAAACGGCTGTCATTGTACCTAGAGGCTGTGTGCACATACATGCCCAAGTTTCCTTTCATCACAATCTTGCCTAGGAAATATAAAAAAGAAAAACTATTATTCTTCAGCTGTTCATAAAATGAGGGGCAGTATTGACTGTTGTGATTGATACAGAAAATTTTATCAACCAGGTGCCTCTGTTTTTTGAAATATATAAACAGAATTTTAAGAACTCACAGGGTCCCTTATGCAATTGCCTCAGATGACTTGAGGCAAAAACCATCAGATGTAATCACCTTAATGTGCCATTTATATAGTACAAATTATACTTTTTAATCTTTTTGCAAGCAAAAGCTGCAAAGTTGAAGTCAATGTACACCTCAAGCCATGAGGTATGCAGTTCATTATTTTACATCACATGAACGCTGTAAAGGTGAAGTGAACGCATAGCTCACAAGCCTTGATCCACGAGGCAAGTAGGTGGTCATGTGACTTTTTCTGCTATCTTTTAGCTGGTGATGCTCATCATGCAACAGTAACAGATAAAACTATTCACAGAGCAGAGTATTCTTCCAACTCGGCTTTTCGACAAGGCATTGGTTGAATGCACAAGCAAATTCTTGCAGCCAAAAATAGCGCTATCTTCACTGCCATTATGTTCCTCCAACTACAAGACAAGTTATCGTCTCCACACACAGAGAGATTGCACATCAGTTTTCTGTCAACGCTTGTACAAAAAGTTAAGCCTTTCTATTTAATGTTCCATACCGTTCGTCCAATCCACAATAGCGTCACTCCAGGACACTTCAAAGAGTTCTGTATCATTGTATGGGTCCAGAGACACGTGCTGGAAGAGAGCCAGGTGTCTCGCAGAGACAGTCAGGCGTCCATGAAGCAAGAGACGTGCCTTGTCCCACCAGGCAAGGACTGGACTCGGGTCAGCTGACGGGCGGCTCACTTTCTCCAGGCACAGGCTGACTTGAGACACAATGGGCTCCCAGCAGGCTCCATACGTCATGCCCAGGTAACCCAGGTCTGCATGCAACATACAGTGACGAACAGGGTCATGGCAAATTGGAATCGTCAGTATTCACTTGTTTGTTTTTACAGCACAAAGAACATCCCCGGCAAGTCAACAACCAACTCTAAATTAAGTAAACAAAAATTTGTTGGGAAATTAAGGGGTCAACATAAAATCTTAAATACCAGATAATGGCAACTGGATATGATGCCAAGCACAGCAGTCAAGTAAGAATGGTCAACATTGAGCTGCATTTCAACACTTTTGCTGTGAGAGTGTCGGTTTCTTGTTTCAATAGAATGATCTGAAGGTAACACAGTACATGTCGTTGTTTGAAAAGTTGATGTACAACAAATACAATTGTTTGATGATCTAAAAATAACGACTGGGTGGAGAACGACTGCTTTATGCTATCCAATGAATCAGTCTCGATCCCAGAAATATTTTATGAAGAAACGCCTTCATTCACTTGAAGCAAGTGATATGCACATGTGCTAAAGAGTTTGGACACACTCAATACTTCACAAAGTCAGAAGTGCACTTTTGCTTTGGCACAAAGGATTGTAGACAGTTTTTATGAAAAAAAAAAGGGGGGGGGGGCACCCACTTACATATCTAAACACACAGCTGTACTAAAGGCATAGTTTTCCTATTACTCACCCCAGGTCAAGTCGTGATAGAACTTGAGGGACGGCATGCTCCTCTGCACGGTCATGTTCCCCCAAGGTGTACCTACTTCAACAGTCGAGCTTCGTTTTGCTGCAAGTGCATTTGACATTTGGCATGAAAAGACTCAATAGCAGTGAACAGCCTAAAAAATAAAGTAAAGATATATGTAAAAAGAGTGCTATGTCACAAACAGGGACGCTGACCGTACCATTCTGTCCTATCAGTCACAGAATAGCTTAATTAATTTATTCATTTATTTTTACATACTGCAGCCCGAATTGGGCTATCGCAGGAGTGGGTTTGCTATACATCAGCACACACAAGAATACAACTCTTAACAAACTGCTAGCCTAGGCAGCGAACAGTTAAGCGTAGATGACTTGAGGCACCATGTGCCTTTATTTGTGAATGATGCACCTTTTATTGATCAATAATGCCATTAATCTAACTGTAAGGGGTCTTGTGAATACGAATTCAGAACAATTCGAATGAGCAACAAACGTTTTTTGTGGCACAATTTATATACCAACAATGCATTCTTTTACCTTGACACTGAGTTTACAAATGAAAGTGGAAACAACAACTAAAGGAACATGTTCTCACAAAAACACAAGACAGCTGCAAAGGTTCCTTGATTTTCGTAGAATGAGGCAGCAAATCGATGCAATATGAAGTAACAAAAGTTAATAAAGGTGTGAAGTGGACAAAAGAGTCATTCCTATTGTTCTACATTGGGACGCTCTGACAAAATTACAATGTGCAACATGAATGTTCATATTTGCATATACAACAAAGCAGCTGCCTTTACTTATTCAATGCCACTGGACATGCACTCACCTTAGCCATTTAACCTAAACCACTGGTTACACTCTTACTCTAGTTGTACTAGTCTACCCGCCCACTCCATCCCTTATGCTTTGTTGTATTCTATTGTGCCCCCACTTTGCAGGTTTGAATGTACAAGTGCACATGTACGTTATGTCTTCATTCTTCACAAAACTTCAATATCTTAGCTTTCCCCACGACTTAATTTGCCTAGGGGCAAACCTGGTTTTTCAAAACTTTGAGCATTGTTGACAATAATCTCAAGCAAAGTAAGGAATATTTGGGTGATACCTCGTGGTGGTGCCTCCTGCTCAGCACCAGCCAGGGTGCCCCAGACTTGGAATTCCCGCCAGTCCACCATGAATTGTGGGAAGTCCCGCAGCTGGCAGGTGACAGATTTGATGCTGCCCGTCACTCGGCGACACCACAAGGTCGAGAATTGCATCCCTTCCTCTGGGTAGGGGCTATTGGCAAGCAGAGAAAAAGAAACAAATATTGATGGTTGTTTCATAGCACGAACATCAGAAAAGAAAGCAGGAAAGAACAAAAAATCAGCAAATGCTATTACAGATGCCAGAATACCCCTCATTCAAAGTGCAAGAATGAAAGACCTCCCGCTTGTATGAATGTTGGTCTAATGAATATTTCGGAATAAGAAGTGTTTAGAAAATCTTTGCTGCTTTCCATTATATGCAAAAAATCTTTCATTTAAACGAACTTGCGCAAACCCGATCTCATTTTTCAGATCAACTCAATAAGTTTTTGTCTCTGCAGCACTGGCATAACATGCTGCCACCATATCGTACATACATCGGTGTCGCTGCAACACTGCTTGTAGATGCCTTTGAGGCAAAGCGGGCATGCAGGAGATAAGAATGAGGCACGTGCGCTTCAGTACCTGTGCAGAGATATCAGATTTGGAAACTGTTTCCAGTGTTTGTCAGAAACCGAAAGAAGATGAGTGCAACAAAGATGTAGAAAGGGCTCGGGCAGGCTCAAAACCTGTATCTCCAGCCGAGGCTGTATGATATACTAAAATATTGCAAGACTTCGTGTCACAGTAACTAGTAGTTGTGCCAGAGGCCATCAGAAACGTAGACTCTTTGGATAGCTTTGTCTCTTCTAACACTTTAAGGGCACCAGTCTGAATGAAAATTACTGAATGCTTTTCAAGATAAAGAGCATTTCCCACATTTGACTTGCTTTATGTTGTGCCCAAAGACGTTTCGTACTCCAGTGAATATTCAGTTTAGAGAGCTTTCAGTCAGGTGAACTATTTACTTAGGTCCCTTGAAGGTCACTTAAGTGAGAGTTCACTGTGAGAGAAAAAAAACAGATTGCTGAATGCAACATACACCATTCTAAAACTAAAGTAAACAATGTAGCTGATGCATGTGAATTGACAGTCGCAGTTAGCTGCATGCTCATGATCTTTCGGAAAGAAAAAAATTGTATCTCAGTGGTTGTACTTTAAGCTGAATATGTAATGAAACACAGCAGTGAAGCATTACAGTATTCTATTGCATACACTACTGACAGCAATTTGCTGGAGTCTCTGCTGAACTGATGTAAATGAAATGGAAAAATGCCACAGCACCAAGACAAAACCAGAAAATGACAAATATGCCCATTTTCTTTCATACACTCAAGCCTCAATATAACGAATCCAGATGTAACATAATATCGATTATAACAAAGTAAAATAATAATACTCTTGCAATAGCTGTAGTGTTAGGAATATACTCTTATAACAAATTTTCGGATATAATGAAGTTATTTTTGAGTAAGGTGCAACTTTGTTATAATGAGGTTTGAGTGTATACTATTTGAATTATAGAATTAAAAATAACTCATTCAAATTATTATTCACTTCAAACTCGCTTTGAACCTACAATTTACTATTTGTGCATTCCTAGATGCAAGCACACATACTGGCCAATGGAAGAATTCTAAATAAAATATTGAAGAAGGCATGATGACTCACTGCGACATTTCTTTGGATCCGAAAGGACCTTACATTCTGAAGATACAAAGAAATATGCCCTTATTTGTTTGATCACCATGACACTGTTCTTGCTGTTTTATCGTAAGTTTGATAATGACACACGTGCAGAGGCACATGTGTACAGCACATGTATGAGGAAAGTATCGTCAAATGAATGGCCACAGGTGGGCACTGTACGCATGTCATTTGGCAACTCTGAACGCAGGTAGCTCACACACCTCTCTGGATCTAGTCGTCGCATAACTTCCACAACAGCCTCCGTGCCATGGTACGATGGGTCTGCCAGGGCCAGTACCTCCAGTTGGTCAAAGTGCCAGAGAACAAGGTGGGAGCGTGTCGACGTGCCCTGTCCAAGCTGCTTGGAGCGCTGGACGTATATGTCGGCATCCTTTTTCCTCAGGCCGGCGTAGAGTTCATTCACCTTAGAAGCTGTAGGAAAACATTTATCTCCCATGTTAATATGCATACACAGTACCCTAAATAACGAACGACAACTTGATGTGCTGCCAGAGCCTTGAACATTGCCAACAGTGACAGAGGCAGCATTCACAAATGTGAGCCTTAAATAACTGCTTGCGAATGACATTTTGCAATTGCATGAATATCATTACTAAAGGAAGACAAACTAATCTGGCAAAGCCCTCAAAATCAAGTTTTTGCATTGCAGTACAAGCAAATATCTGCACAGCTGTGAGTATATAAGTGAACAAAATGAGTTTTAGGCAGCAATTACTTGTGATGCGTGCATGCATATCTAATTTCTGGCCTCGTGATGATAATTCCGCATTCTACTTCATGCTGGTTGAAAGAATGCAGTGTTGAACAAAGGTTAAGAAATTCACAGCACTATTCCAGCTGCACATAAGACTACTCTAGAAATAAGAAAGCCTGAAAACACAGACACCATAGCGCAAGCACTTCTTTCAAGCATTACTATAGAAATATTTCTAGTCTCTAGTTTACTAATAAACATGGAATGTCACAGTACACATAACTTACACTCTTCAAAACCCTCAGCAACGATGGGTTGCACGAGATATTTGAAGAAGCACTAAGTCATTACTAAGGCGAAGCATGGAAATCTCAAACATCATTGTGCTACTGAATTCTAGCACAGTAAGACATAGACAATGGTGATACAAGTGGATCTGCAGACATACCTGGCAGCAAGAGGTGCGTTTTACGATAATTCTCAATCTTCTCATCAAGCATCCGCTTTCTCTTCAGGCTTTCGTGATACTCATCCTCAAGCAGCTGTAAATGCAGATGTATCAGACTTTAGAATCTTGGCAACAAGGCAGACTTTAACAATAAAAACTAAAAAAATGAGCATTAAAGGCTGAGCAAGGATAATCTCACCTCGTAGTTGTTCCTGAGCTTCACTTCAAATGGATCATCACCAAGCTCTATCGTCAGTGTCTAGCAAACGCACACAGATATATCAATAAAACAATGTGCCATTCAAGTACCTAATGAAACAAATCGCTTTTCTTTTACAGTTTTACAGCAGCACAGTCAGCCTTTGGTTTATCATATAAAATGGTGAATAATTCGCTTAGCCTCACCTTAGCCTTGATTGAGAAGTCAGAAGGAAGTGGTGAGTCAGCTGTAAATGGTACCTTGCCCTTCTTGTGGATGAGCTTTAACCATTTGATGATGTTGACAGCCTGAAAAAAAAATTGCGTTGAACAATAATGCCACAACCAATGACAAGAAACAAAGAGCAATTACCTCTTCACTACAGGCTTCCGCAAAGTTGTAGTCGTAAGGAAAAGCAACTCTCATTTCCTCTATAGAAAGAGTCCTGTAAAACACAAACCCGAGGAACAGTTACTCAAGTTTTTCTACATAATTCTGTTTCAGTTACACTAATCTCACTATTTTTGCCATTCGAGCCAAACAGCAAATATGGTAATATCAATAAGAACACTACCTATGCGAACTACGTTGCAAAGTCTACATAAAGATGATCAGATGCAGGTCACTCATTCATTGCAAGTTTGAGTTAGGTATTTAAGCTTAAAGCTGTGATTGCTCCTTACCACAGCTTGTTGTACTGCTGGGTCAGTCCCTTTATTGTGTGGCGGTTGATGGATGATTTTTCATCTGATGGAGCAGCAACATACTGCACTTGCTGTTAGCAGCACAAAACGAAAAAAAGAACATCATGTATTATTGTCCAAGATTAACAGACCATCAGTCATAAGGAGAAGGAAAATGGAAGGACAGGAAGGTTAGCCAGTTCCGATCAATTATAAATTTGTCACTTGAAAAATACGCCCAAAACATGTAGTTGATTGCAAGATGATCATCAAAAAAGTTCCCAATATGGCACTGAAATTAACATGCAATTAATATGTGGTACTCTGATTAATAGGTCAATTAAACGTGACTAAAGCAATGCTCCAACTGCTGTGCTTAAACAGTGGCTTGAATATTTAAGGAAAAGATGACATTGATGTATTAGTTTCATTATGTAAGCATTGGCTAACTAAAATTTTGTTTAGTTTATTCATAATCACATTCATGGAAGCCTATACAACTTTGGTCAAAGAAAGAACCAACCTGTAGCTTAAATATAGGGTGCTCATCAAAATACACCAGCAGTGCTTCTGTGTGGATGGATTTTCGTGCCGGCTTCGCCTTTATGTGAAGGTCTGACATGACAAACTTGATTCTGTTATAGAGTGAAAAACAAGCCAGTAAATTAATTAAACATAAGCACTAGTCAATTGTTACACACAAGTAGTAAAAGTAATGACAATGACACTACTAAGGTACAATAAGTATGTCTGATATTCCCTGTATTAATAACAACCATAGTGCCCTAACTCTTCAGTGTAATAATTAGCAAGTCAATTTCATTGAGCACGATTTTCCCACTTTGGTTAGATTAGATTGTAAACTTCTCTATTAAAACTTGCATGGTCAGCTTGAATAAATATATATTGTTCTACCAAAGCAAGTATGCAGATGTTACAAACGAGCGCTCAAGAAAGCGCATGCCTCAAGATTCTAACGGTTACGTGAAATGGAGGCACCGGACAGACGCCACAAAAGCCGGCACAAAGAAGAAATAAATATCATAAGACGCCACGCGCGTGCCTCTTCTTCCTTTCGAAAACACCGGCACCACCCCAACCAACCTCCTCACATCTATCTGATACCGAGCGATCTCTAGAAATATCAAAGATGGGGTGAGGGGGTGAGTCACTCCCTGGTTGCGTCACAGGTCGAGGAGATTTCGAGAAACGTCCCGCCCCTTCCCCAGCTTTGGCTTGTGCGGTGTGCCGACGAAACTTCGAGAACCCAGGGTGAACGTATATAAGCAAGCAGCGGAGGGGGGCGGTCAGGAGATAGGATGAAGTATGTTTTCCACCTGCGGATGAAGGTTTGTTTTACCAACAGGAGATCAGTGTGTGTTTACCGCCAGTGGGCGAAGACGTTTTCTGCAGTAGCAGAGCGTGAGTGGCCGACGTGTTGCCAACAAAGTTTTGTTATTGAAGTGTGGTACGTTGACAACGCAAGAGTTTCTTGGAAGAAAAACTTAGTACGCAGCGAGACAACTGGCACTGGAGTCTGAGTGTTTCCTTGAAGAGAAGCATTCAAGCTGTGTTCCAAGAACTTTGAACTGAACACGTTTGACGGACATTAAAGTGCATAAGTGTGCTTGGTTAGTTGATGCATAATATTGTAGTGTAGCGCGTGTTGTTGTTTGTGCCCGTTGTTTTGAGTGTATTCGAGTATCGTGTGATTGGTATCGTATTGTATTTCATAACTGCCAAGTGTGCTTGTTTGTGTGTTGTTTGTTCTGCCTTATCTGAGAATATATTTTTGTTTGTTATCAACTCTCGGCTCTGCCTTGTTCTTTGGACCACAGCCGGAATTCGCTGGCACGCCAAAAGGATAAATTTTAAATTGTTTGTGCTGTCGTGGTGCGTTTCGGGGGGGGGGGGGGGAATCCCGGCGATCGCCTCCCTAATAATGGGACTAGTGACAGCACAGTATGTAATGCAAAGAAAATCAATGAACATTTCAGTAGTCTTTTAACATACATTACAAAGGTGAGTGGTTCTATGGGTGGTTAAACACATACAGCACCTCCAGAGTTTGAGCATGAAATCATGATGCACCACTCTGTATGTAAATCTAATAACAACAAGCTTTGAATGAATATTTACTGATGAAAAATAAACAGTATCTGTGTATAACCTGTGAGCCTTTGAAAGACGGAACTCAAAACTGTTGCTGCCTTGCAAGCAGATGTTGAAAGTCAAGCTCTCGGGAGTTGGTTCTTCATTTCTTGGCACATTTTCCACCGTTTTCCGATCAACTGTGAGAAATGAGAAGAATTATAACTGATTTTCACTAGTCACAATTATGATTTGTATGTATGCAACATTAAACTACCACATCTACACACTTTTAGGTGGAGCCCCCCCACCCCACCCCCTATTTTTTTCAAATTCGGAATCCAAGGTTTGGGAAAGGACTTACATTTGAAGCAAACATTAGCGGCACCAGCTACGGTGGGGCAAATGAAAAATCAGGGACGTTGTGGCACGGTTACAACATTACTTTTGCGTCCCGATTCAACCTTTAACATATACTGTATTTTATCGCGTATAACCTACACTCTTAGCAACAATTCGCGGAAAATTTTTGAAAAAATAATTTCTATGTGTTGCTGCAGAACTAGCTTCCCTGCACAGCTGTGTACCACTGCCGTGAAGCCACCTTTAAACACCGTATTGTTTTTTTTTTTTTTTTGTTTTGACTCAGCAAAACACTTTACTGGGCTAGTCGATAATACATTCCTACTTGGAATAAAATAATCAAGCACTTCTTTTCAGGGACAGGCCAAACAAGTGGGTGACAGAACAGGTGTTGACTCTAACTATGGAGTCATGCTATTGGGGGTGTCGACCTACATTCGAGTAAACTTATATAATCACGTAAATACAATATATATATATATATATATATATATATATATATATAGGAGCAGACTCCTACAAAGAAGAAATAGTTGTGCTTTTCTTACACACACGGCAGCTCCCAGGGAGGAGCAGAAAATGCCCTTTTATTACGTGGCGCTGTCAGACAATTCTTAACAACTATTCACGCTGGCTAAGTCTAGCTGCTACTAGTATTCCCAATGTGCTGTTAAAACTTATTTGGATGATATCACTATCTACATGTGAAATGAGTGATAAAAAATCGGTGGCAAGAAGAGCCACCTGCCCCTTTCAGCATGGGAAATATGACATTTGAAACAATATATGGCTTCACACTTTATAGCCAAGTGATGGTAGAGAGCCCATAGCATGCTGAGTGCAGGGCTAAAATGTAATTCCCAAAATGGACCGCTATAGCTAAAAGTATCTATATTCATCCAAGTAGGCCACTCACTTGCTTGGCTAATACGCTCTAATTCATGGTGTTTTCATCAGTGATGAGGCTGGATAGTTTATGGATGTAGAACGGCAAAATTTCTTTCACTATTTACTAGAGCTGTGCAAATGGCAAAACTTTGTGTGCAAAAGAAAAATATTGTAGTGCAAATTGAATCAAATCTTTTTTGAATGTTTTTGCATATGTTTTGAAAACTTCCAAAGTGAAATTGCAGAAAGAAAAAGGTTGGAGAGGATCGCTAAGCTTATTCTTATGAGATGGCAGCATAAAAGTGTTTCTTTTGGCTAGGCTTGTCCTATCAAGGATGAGGCAACACAGAGAATCAATTGTGTACATGATTTGGTGAAAGCAAAGTGCTTCTAACAACACTTTACATGTGAAACACAAAGATGCCGTTTCATCAGCCTCTTATCTTGATTCCACTTTTGTGGAAGCCCAATTGATGTGGTGTGCTCCCTTCAAGTTAGGAGTCCCAGATCTGCTTCATTGATGTCAACATACAGAAAACTTTGATATCTTAGAGGCTTTCGAACTTCCCGCCCAACTTTTTTTATGTATATTGGAACCAGCGTTTTTTTGAGTCAATTTATTTTGCATCCAAAGCAGAGCCAGAAAGGCCACTTTGCTGCAATACGAGAATGTAATGGGATGAAGCATATTAAAAATCTGAAGGGGCCACTGCCAATTGGATTTTACAGTCATCCAACCTTGTCTCGGATTATATTCATATTGAGCAAAAAAATAGTATACATTTGAAGTTGCTCGCGGACAGCAGCACATCAAAGGACTAGTCAAACATGGTAGTGCATTCAGCAAAGCAACCATATGCAGCAGTACAGCACAAAATGAAGTTAAATAAAGGCACATTATATATACAGGAGGTTCAATTCATATAGACCTCAATATATCTTGCACTTTCTTAGCCAGTGGTACAACTAGCAAAGACAAGTTGTCTACACAACCGTGCACAAAGCACCTGAAGTGGTCAAGAAAGGGGAACTTACATTTCAGCGAAGACTTCAGGTCCAGCAGATCTTGCACAAGCGTGACCAAGCTCATATGCAGTGTTGTGTACCAAGTAAGTGACACTTCATCAAGCAGTTGTAGGTGCACCTCCTGTTAACGATGCAGTGAAAATAAATTTGTTGGCAATGTCGAAGGGTGCAGTGTGTTTTTATAGTACAATGTACGTAACAAAGCAGTCCCTCAATATTAAAAAAAAAAGCTTCCTTGAGTTTTTACTCGAATGCGTGAAAACAGAGATGTTCTTTTACTCCATATCAACTACCCTGACTTTCATTAGGTTGGTTGGAATAAAAATTAAGTTTTCCAAAGCGTGTTTATAAATAGGCTTTCATGCAACAACGCATATAAGAACGCTTATCATGATTCTTGCCACCATCACTGCTTAAATTTACTGAACATAGATGTATATGTAAGCACCAAGGCTGAGTAAGTGACTGAACATAAATAAAATATCTGACAGCCAGATTTCAACTGCAGATACGCAGTTCAGCATAGTAACTGGACTGGGCCACTGTTGACACAGAAGTGTTTCCTTAGTGCCACCACAGGCATTTAGGAAAGGAAGCTGCTGAATGTGATGTCAAGCTGTTCTTTTCAGTTTCCCTAGAAGACCATTACTAGCACTGTGCAATGTCAATGTGAGGTATAAAATACCAGGCTTATAATTAAATCATTTTTACATATAAATTATGCAGGAGTGAAAAGCGTGAATTTCAGTAGTACCGAGTCAATTACCGTATTTATTCAATTTCAATGAGAACTTTTTTTGGTGAAATATAGACCTTAAAATAGCATGCGCGTTAAGATTTGGGTAACGACATATGCACTTCCCCATAGCTTTATATTGTTGTTGGGCCATGTAATTCAGGTGTGCATTAGAATCGGGGGCACTTTGGAATTGGGTAAATACAGTAGTAGCCTTGCTCATCCAGTTAATGCGACCTGCACCTGGCTTTGCTCCTTATAGAGCATTTTCAACAGTGAAATCTTAGCTCCCATTAAAATTAAATTCTGAGCTACACGAACTTACCTCAATCGACCTTTTTCCCTGCTTTCTCAACAACATTTCTAATCACTACCACGATTAGAAATCAAGGTCAAGACACCTGTACTTACAGTTAACTTCATGAAGGGCTCAATGAAATCTCACCATCACAATGCAAGCCCCAAACAAAAGGCCTGCGGGGGCTGTCCCAGTTCAGAACCACGCACAACACTTACCCTCTGCTCTGGCTTGTAGTTCAGGCGTGCACTTTTTATATAGGCCGCTGCTGGTTTAACCTCTGAAGCCGGAATGCAACTGTAAGACTGGAGAAAATTTACACAACATTAGAAGAACGTTGATCTGCTTAGGGTTATGAGGTTCTTTAAGACACTGTCACATGATAAAAAAAAAGGAAACAATGAGATGAATTCTGCAGATCACTTTTTCATTCAGATAACTATAGTTCTTGCCCAAAATTTTATGCTTGACCCACCTGATTCAGGGGGTGCTTCCTGTAACAGCGTGCCAACTACTGCAAGGCCTAACTAGCGTCACTAACGTGTGTGTTGCACTTATGCCCTGTGTCCTCACCTACAGTTCGCACTCCATGTAGAAAAAGCGTCCGTTTGTCAAAAGTCTACGACCCGAGTTGCAGATAGATAGGGAGTCAGCAAATATTACACAATTAACATAATATTCCAGCATATAACCCCTGTATTTAAGTTGCACTCGCACCCCAAATTACAAGAGGTAAATAGAAAAAGAAAAAAATACGAACATGTTGCCATAAGGCCACCTTCCTAGCATTACCATAAAGTTGTGCCGTTTGTGCATCAAAATTCGCTTTCAACTTGCACTCTGACTTTCATTCCATTTTTTTTTTTTTTTAGATATCAGTTTTGGCAGCAGAACATTTCACTGCAGAACAGTGAGCAAATGTGAACTGCCCTCGGACAAAGAGAGCAGAGTAAAGCAGGAAAGTAGACAAACCTATCTGTCTCCAGTCACACAGTTGTTCCATTTCGATTTTCTCGGTTTCGAAAATCATACACTTAACTTGTGGAAAAACAATGGAGTGTGTAAGGGCCTCAGTTGCTCTCACCTGGACAGTGTTGCGCAGAGCTGCCAAGGCACAGCCTTCCATGTTCACATACATCTTGGCACTGGTGCAATCTACATTTAGGCTGTCTAAACGGATCACAGCACCTGTTTCAGCTGAGCTCAGACCAAAAATATTGGTGTCCGACAAACTCAAATGCAGAGACAGGACTGGGCCAGCCTGAAAATTAAAGTTTACTAGGTCAGTGAGGTGGAACCATAATTACCAGGCAGCATAAAACATTTGCGACTGCTTCTTTATATGACAGTTGCAACACAGACTTTAGGTTACAGTACACTTGATTCACAATAACTGAAGACCAGATACTTGACACTCGCGATTTATAAAAAAAAATCATTTTTGCTTTAAATACTACACATCAAAAATTGTAAAATAAAAATACACAATTCATTGGCTATGAGATCAAATTGTGAAAGGTGCACTTCTTGGGTACCTCAGAGCTAAAATGTGATTGAACTTAACACTGAATCCATATTATACAACTTTCTTTAGTATGCACAAAACACAGAACAAAAAAGAGTTCTGCTGCAATTAACACTACATCATAAAAACATGAAATGACGCAGCAGTTCTGACACACTACCTCGTCGGGCCAATCTTGCAGAATCATCAGTGCCTAAATACGATTGGGTTGGTGGTCAACATTTTGCCGCCATGTAGCGAGAAATTAACTATGGGGCATGTTGTTACTGAAAAGCAGCTAGTATTGCTAATTCTGTTCATTTATACGATTACTATTGCCAATTCTGCATAGTGATGTCACACTCAAGTATACAAAAAAATGAACTAATATACATAGGTGAGAAGACTGAGCATAATTTTTACCACTGTAGAAGAAGCAACAAGATACCAACATTCCTTGAAATACCAACATTAGTACAGCTTTTTTAACAATGTAGAAGACTTTTAACTCTCAGAAGTAACTAGCACGCAAATCACGATGCCAAAACCAGTATATTAAAGGTTTGTTTATTTGAACTCGAAAGAAACTATAAAATTGTTCGAATTAAGCATAGTTTGAATTAGCAGGTGAGTGCTAGAATGAACGGACATTGCACCACACTGCACCGGCAGAACACAGAGAAGCTGCCTCTGTACTTGTTATTGCGAACTAGGTGCTACTTTGAGTTTGCAGGAGATGGTTTCGTAAACTAATTTCATGGATTTCTAACAGCAAACATAACTGACCGGTCAGTGATGCAACATAAACAAGCCCCAACATGCATTCCAGTGAAAATTGAGCCTTTATGCCGACATATACTACACTATTTATACTCCAAAATGATTATTTATATGTCAGAGTTAACGTTATAAAATTTTCAAGTAATCAGCAATTTGAATTTGCTTGAATTCCTTCTGTAGCGAGTCCATGAGCATATTTTGCAGCTTGCACAAGAGCTCCAGCGCAGCGTCTGAATTATCTGCTGAGAAATGCTGCTGTTTTGTTGTTTTGCAACTCTAGTAAACTTGGTTTGGTTTGGTTTTGCAACGCATTGTGAAAACTGTGGGCTGACTTCTGCTCAGAGACATGAAAACCCAGAACATCCAATTCGAATTATTCGTGGATACCGACATGTTTGAATTATCTGCAGTTTTCCCCCACAGAAATACACAGGGCTGTGCCGGGATCAGGGCATCAGTTTGAATTAACTGTAGTAAGGTCAACTAAACAGAGTTTGAATTACGGTAACAAACTTCTGCTGCATAAAAGAAAACTAGTCATGGTTGCTTTTCATTTCATGAATGTGGGCGATGCACAAGCAAACTGATGCTATACCTTTGCACATTACCTGTAGAACGACTCTTTATGGTATCCAAGATGGTTTCGGCACAATCCCTAATGGCGGCCTGACAAATGAGGCATTTACGCGTGCTCGTAACAAGAGTTCATTCGCTACCCTTTGAGCCAAGCACTGCGAAATAAAATGTTTGGTGTCATGAGTGGGATGTATTCACATTTGCTTGTGCAGCAAGACGCTGTGGGAGTTACATAATTAGTGGATGAATGTTTTCTCTGCTAACTAGCATTGTTGTTCTTGGTTCACAAGTGCCTTTTTCATGGCACCTCATCTTTCTCTGTCTCAGCTTTGCCTCTGGATGGCGCTGCTACTCGAGACGCACTCTGGCGACTTGCAGGACGCGCAGTAGCTTTTTTTGGGGGCAAGCAAGCCCTTCGGGGTGCAGGATAGCTAGTAACGAGGAAAACAACCAGGGAGACTCTTCGACAGGTGTTATGGACAGATACGATTCCAAAGTGACACCAATGTCTAAGATAGGTAGAGTCCGGGGCATAAATAGACGTAGCCACGAGCGCCAAGCCCATTCAGACATAGGGTATATTAACATGCAGGGTGGTAGGAACAGGCTGAAGTGGGAAGAGATAGAAGAACAGCTAAGGGAAGAGAGGCCGATGGTATACGGTTTTGTAGAAACACATCTCAGGGAAATGGAACAACCTCCGAACAATCCGGACTACGCGTGGGAATATTGTAATAGAACAGAAGGCAGCAGAAAGGGGGGTGGTATTGGGGCATTCATTCATAAAAGTACAGACTGGCAAAGGGTCAAGCAGGAGTGCAAGGAACATTTATGGCTAAAAGGGAAAGTGGCAGGTCAAATGACACTCCTTGGTTTCGTGTACTTGTGGACGGAAGCAAAGGCCAGAGAGGAAAACCAGGCAATGGTAGAGTGTATATCAAAGGACATTCAGGAGTTAGGAAGAGAGTGCGAGATAATTATACTAGGAGACATGAATGCGCACATAGAAGATATAGATGGGTATACCGACCCGACAGGCAAAATGATCATGGATATGTGTGAAAGGCTTGATTTGATCATTTGCAACAGTACCGAGAAGTGTGAAGGGCAAATAACATGGGAGGTAGAAAGGCTGCAGTCGACGATAGATTATGCACTGATGTCACATAGGATGTATGATAAGCTCAGGGGAATGCACATAGATGAAGGTGGCTCCAGAAGTCTGGGTAGTGATCACAAACGTATCAAGCTAAGTTTTGGAAGAGCAGTGAAAGTGGGAAGGAGACACGATGAGCAACTACAGGAAAATTTTTATTCAGAAAGGCAAATTGAAATAGCCACTAAACAAATTGAGAAAGTAATCACGGAGGATAATAAGACAGTGTGGACATACATGAATCTAATTAGACTCTTTGAGCTAGAGCTTGCTAAGACGCGTAACAAGTCACCCCGGAAAAGAAGACACAAACCCAAAAGTTGGTGGGATGAGGAAGTTAAGAGAGCCATAGCAAAACGTCAGGAAGCCTCTAGAGAACACAGACATGCTAAGCAGCGGGGTGAACCGACAGATGATGTTGAAAGGAAATGGGAAACCTTTCCAAGATGTAGAAGGGCTGCATCCCTTCTGATCAATGAAAAGATTAGAAGAAAGGGAGCTCAGTGGCTGGCAGAAGTACATAAAAACGATAGAAAGGCAGCTGCGAAATTTCGGAACCATCTAAACTCCCTAAGAAATGAGACGAGCCTAGAGCAGAGTTTTATAACTACAGCCCAAGGTGCCAGGCTAGAAGGGGACGAAGCTATTGAATATATAAGAGCAAGGGTGACAGAAAAATTTCAACAAAGAAATACTTTATGCACCACAATAGACAAGGACGAATCAAGTGGTGCAATGGCTCCATTTTCACAACGAGAGTGGGAAAGGGCTGAGAAAAGGGTTCCTAGTAGTACATCAACAGGCCCAGATGGCATTCCAATTAGGCTGATAAAGACATTAGGTCCGAAGTCTAAGCAGGCTTTGAGAGAGGTAGTGAGCAAAATAATAATCGATGGTGAAGTTCCCGATGGATGGAAACTTAGCGGGATGAGCATGATCTATAAAGGAAAGGGGGACAAAGCTGACATAAACAACTACCGTCCTATAACAGTGACATCAGTGGTCTACAGGCTGGCGATGCAGATTATAAAGGAAAGACTGCAGGCATGGATAGAAGATGAGGGGGTGCTGGGGGAACTGCAGAATGGGTTTCGGAAAGACAGGAGGTTGGAAGATAATCTGTTCTCACTGACGCAGTGCATCGAAATAGCAGAAAAGGAACACAGGCCCCTGTGGCTAGCATTCTTGGATATCTAGAGAGCGTACGATAGCGTGGTTCAAGAGGAATTGTGGGGAATACTGGACACACTAGGCGTGGAACATGTCACTAATCTTTTAAAGGGTATCTATAAAGGTAACAAGGTAGTTATAAAGTGGGAAAAACAGGTATCCAAGCCTGCAGAGGTAAAACGGGGGCTTAGGCAGGGGTGCCCCCTGTCACCCTTATTATTCATGATGTACCTACAAGGATTAGAGGCAAAATTAGAGGGAAGTGGGCTGGGCTTCAACCTCTCTTTAGTCAAACAAGGAAAACTTATTGATCAGGCACTACCAGCATTAATGTACGCAGATGATATAGTGCTAATGGCCAACAACAAGGAAGATTTGCAGAGATTGATGGACATCTGCGGTAATGAGGGAGATAGGTTAGATTTTAAATTCAGTAAGAAAAAATCAGCAGTCATGATTTTCAATGACAACGAAGGTAGTGAGCTTAGGATACAGGACGTCACGCTAGAGATAACAGATAAATACAAATATCTGGGCGTATGGATAAGCAATGTGACCGAGTACCTGAGGGAACACGAAATATACGTGACGACTAAAGGTAACAGGAATGCAGCAGTGATGAAAAGTAGGGCACTGTGGAATTACAATAGGTATGATGTTGTGAGAGGAATATGGAAAGGGGTCATGGTTCCTGGGCTGACGTTCGGCAATGCGGTCTTGTGCATGAGATCAGAAGTTCAAGCAAGATTAGAAATTAAGCAACGTGGAATAGGTAGGCTTGCTTTAGGAGCTCACGGGAATACACCAAATCAGGGAGTCCAAGGTGATATGGGATGGACATCATTTGAGGGCAGGGAAGCTAGCAGCAAGATAAAATTTGAGAAGCGATTGAGAGAAATGAAGGAGGAGCGTTGGGCTAGGAAGGTTTTCAGCTACTTGTACATGAAGAATGTCGATACAAAATGGAGGAAGCGAACCAGGAAGTTGACTGGTAAATACTTAGAAAACAGCAGGTGGCCAAACCAAAAAGAACTATCGGTTAAGAAGAAAGTGAAGGAAACGGAGACTGACATGTGGAAAATGGGCATGATTAAGAAGTCCGCACTAGAGATCTATCGAACTTTTAAGCAGGAAATTGCCAAGGAAAGGATCTATGATAATACTCGGGGTAGTTCTCTACTGTTTGAGGCAAGGACGGGAGTACTGCGAACCAAGACATATCGGGCCAAATACGAAGGGGTAGACACAGTATGCAGTGCGTGTGGAGAGGAAGAAGAAACTGCCGAGCACTTGATAATGTTCTGTAAAGGGCTTCACCCTATAGTTCAGGATGATGGCGCAGAGTTTTTCAAAGCACTGGGGTTTAGGGACCGGGAGGGCAAAATAGACTTTAAGCAAGTAGACTTAACTAGAAGGAGGTTATCTGATTGGTGGCTAAAGTCAAGGCACGAGTGAAAATTAAACTCTTCACTGCAAAGTACGAATCCTCAAACTCACTTTTTAAGGAAAAAATAAATAAATATAGTTTTGAGTTCATTAAGTATTACGGCTTGGTGGCGCTAGCCACCGCCCGATCTAAAGGGTACAGCCATATCCATCCATCCATCCATCCATCCATCCACTCCATGACAGGGATTTGACAAATGAGGTATTTATGCTTGCACATACGAGAAAGGTTAATCGGTGCGCTTATGTGGGAGGTGGTGGCTAAATACTGCAGCAGGGTGGCCAATCCTTCTCTGGCGAGGGAGTGCATTATCGGCTATGTGACAGTCATGGGTGAGAAGTCAAACGTGCCAAGGGGACACGGAAGGTTAGGTGGGGAGATGAGATTAGGAAGTTTACAGATGTAACGCTGCCGCAGCAAGCACATGACCGGGTTGATTGGCCGAACAAGGGAAAGGCCTTTACTTGGCAGTAGGTGCCGTCAGGCTGACAATGATGATAACAATGATGATGTAAAAGGAAGGTACACCTGTTTGGACTCTGAGACGGCTGGCTGCTTAGCTTCGTGTTTCACAGCCCTGGCCTGCAGCTTGGACGACCAGTGCTGCAGCAGGCCAGTGACAAGAGGGTTGACTTCTGCATGGACACCTCCCAGCATGCACTGAATGCGCAGGTCTGAGCTGCTATGCCGAGTCTAGTAGAAACACACACACAAAAAAAAGGAACCTCAGTTAGTTCACAGTGGTCGGAGTAGACTATGTAGCTACATGATGACACAGTGAAGAGTTTCCAGCAAGCTACGATGCTAGCATTAAAAGAAGACAAACGCACAGGACAAAGGCTCCACCAGTTTCTGTCCTGTGCGTTTCTCTTCTTCTCATACTCGCATTGTAACATGCTAGAAAACCCTTCACTGTGTTATCATGTACCAACTAGTCCAGAAAACCAAAATGCTAAATGCATTAAATAACTGTGTTGATGCTGAAGAGGCCAGAAAGCAGAAGCTAAGCATAAAAAACACCAATTTTGAGGCTTTATGGGCTAAATCACATAATTACGAATTAAAGACCGAAGGAGAATTTAAAGTGGTCGTTGCCCTGCATTAGACACCATGCTAATGATAACTAACAGACAATATTGCCAAGAAAAGTATAGAGGATGGTATTTACGGCAATTTTAATACAAATGTGAAGCAAAGTGGACAAAAAAGATACCTTGCTGCCAGCAGGGACCGAACCTGCAACCTTTATTCTTACTGCCTCTTAGTTCTAACTAACGTAATTATGAGCTACGTCATAGCAGGAGGTTATAGATTGTTATAGACCACCTAGGGTTCTTTAGAGTGCACCTAAGTTCCAGTATTCCTGCACTTTGATGCGCCCGTGTGTGTGGCCACTGATTGATTGATTGATTGATTTGTGGGGTTTAACGTCCCAAAACCACTACATGATTATGAGAGACGCCGTAGTGGAGGGCTCCGGAAATTTCGACCACCTGGGGTTCTTTAACGTGCACCCAAATCTGAGTACACGGGCCTACAACATTTCCGCCTCCATCGGAAATGCAGCCGCCACAGCCGGGATTCGATCCCGCGACCTGCGGGTTAGCAGCCGAGTACCTTAGCCACTAGACCACCGTGGCGGGGCTGTGTGTGGCCACTGTTTCCTGTGTTCCTTCTTTCTTTCTCAATAGCATAAGCTCCTGTATAGCATACCGTTTGTCCAGTAAAGGATGTCGCAGCTTTTCCAAATTCTGAGAAACATTTCTGCAGCAAGAAATGCCCAGTATCAGAGAAAAATTTAAGAAGTGTGGCATTAAATGGACGTATCATCAATTCTCCCACTTAGTTTGAGTTACAGAAAGCGTGCTGCAGTATTTACAGCCATATGTTTGTTGCATAATTTGAAGGCATTGTGTGGTTTTAAAATTACAAAGTATGCAAAAACAATGAGGGTAGAACATTGTGTTTTTACTAGAGTTAGTTCGAATGCAAAAGTAGAAGTAGTCTGTTTGTGCAAAAAATAAGACAGCATATTTCATCATGGAATAATATTTACAAAAATAAGTGATTCCCCCAAACTCTTCCAGAATAAATGTGATGTTCCTTTTCCAAACTATAGAAAAATATCCGGTGTCAATTTATGGATAGAGGCAGGCAATTATGCGAGTAAAACAAACCTTCAGTAGCATCATGCCAATAGAGAACGGAACATTCCAAACATGGCTCTTCTTCAGCTGTTGTGGCTTCAACGAATCGCAGGGCCCCAGTGTGCACCAAGCAGTCTCCAACATAACTTCAGAGCTGCATATTCAATTGTAACGCTTTTACTATTCTGATAATTCACGATGCTTCTACTATTCCAGGTGTATAAGATAAAATTAACAAGACCTAATGTAGAGAACACACTTTAGGAACATTCATTTTTTTCTGCTACATCTTTGTGTAACTGCCTTTATTTGGGTTGAGCGTTTTTTCATTCTATTTCTGTTCTTTGTGCAATAAAACTTCACCTTTACTAAGGCCTAGAGCTGTTCATCAGCACCATGGACATTAACGAACAATTGAATGATTTACATGTGACGACTATTTTACTAATATAATTTGTTTTACTAATGCCAGCACATTTTATGAATTAATGTATAAATATGCACACCTTAGCTCTGGGTTTGCAGCTTGGTCTTTTCCTGAAACAAACGTGAAAAAGAAAGAAAGAAAACAAAATGAGAAAATAAAAAAAGACAGTAAAACTGCACTTTCTTTCCTAGTGGCAGCTTACAGGGTTGGCAATTTTGTGAACTTGTATGTTTTTTTTTCAGAGAAGCCTAAACTGTTTCCCGGCATTGTTTATTCATGTAAGCTGTATTCGTAGGATTACTCGAGCAGTCACGACATACTACGCGATCGCACACTATGTAATACTGCAAGATGCTTACATGTAAACAACATAAAAATATTCTAGCAATAAGCGGTATAAACAACTTCAAGGAGTCACTTTGCATAACCAGGTGGGTTACGACAGTTCATGCACAAAAGTAACTGCTGTCTACGTGCAAGCTTCAAAACAGGACATTACCAGTATTTAACAGTGATCCCACATCAGCATTGAGCCTAGCACGTAGCACTCCAGCAGCGACAGGTTCACAACCTGCAGTTCTAACTGAGACCGAGATTTCCTCGAGTTCAGCGGAAGCACGCATAAGCATCCTCAAAGAAGAAAACCTGCATGTTTAAAATGATGTTGAAGGAATCAGACTGTATTCATGAACTTTTCAACACACTTGTGGCTTAAAAGAGAGAAAAAACAATAATAAAGTTGCTATAAATAATTTAGGAAGAACCAAGTGTGATTTACTTGCAGTTTTTTTAATTCACAATAAATATCACTATCGAAGTACACTGTGGGCATTTGACACATAGTGCACATAATAAATTAGATGTGTAATTAGCTACGTGCCTTTGGAGTAAAGCCCTTGGAGAACGCGGCGCATGCTCTCGTTTACTTTGCCGCTGTGACAATGAGGACAACAGCTGAACCCAGTGCCGCAGTTCATCCTCTGAGTAAGCGGTTCGCAGTGAAGCGACCTTCATGCTCACGTCAACTTGATCATGGTGAAGCTGAAAATGGCAATAAATTATGTTTCATAAAACATTTGACCGAAGGAAAGTCACACACTGGCCGCACATGCAGAAAAAAACCATGCTGTAAACAAACTTGGTAAATATGAAAGGACTGAATTCTTGAATATTCTTTAATGCATGCATTAAAGGAGCCACTCTGCATATACATACATCTTGTCATTATTAATTTTGTGCTTCTGTTTTGCCTAACGAGTTGTGTTAGGTTTTTTGCTTTGTATTGTCTTCATTCTACACTACTAAAGTTCTACGCGTCATTCTTGATTGTAACCCCACTGTGCAATGGACTCGACCTTGAGTTAGCAGTATTGTCAAATAAACAAATAAATAAATAAATAAATATGTATTTGTAGCACAATTTACTTTTTAGTCGTCATTATTGTGAACTGTATCTGAGCTTAAAATATTTTTACGTACATGAAATGTTTGTAATGTCTGAATTGAAAATATACTTTTTTGTAAAACGCGAGCTCTGACTCGGTCTTTTGAACGCAGCTGGCATTTGCTGGTAAACTAAAAAGGCGTATTCTTAAATATTTTATGTTGTCATAGCACGTTTTGGGTGACTGACACGTCACATCAGTCCCTGAAAGCATCCCAGTTACTGCATCCATTCATGGGTTGGGAGAAAGCTTTTGAAGGTGAAATGCCTCACCTTGCCAGTGGCTTCTGCCCTTGTAAGTGCAACAAGCTGGAATTGGTCACCAGTGATAGCCACGTTGGACAGGGTTAGCATACATGTGGCAAAGCAGCTCTGTGTAGAGTCCTGTAGCAGCTCAGCAGTGAAGGCATTTGCCTCAAGAAATAGGCCTCTGCAAGTTTGAGGTGTGGCTCAGTTATCCAAGAGTGGCTTTTACATTTAGCCCAGATTTTTATGTAACTACTACAGGAATCATAAACAACATTCGAGTTAACATATGCATATTCCAATACTTACCGTAATGTCAACTTACTGCATACATACAGAATATCACTTGCCGGCACTATCAAATAATGTGAACATTTCTTTTAATTCGTACACTTTTACAAATGAAGTTAGCTTTCATAGTTTGCACGGCAAACTAAAATAAAAGTGCCAGAGAGCACAGAAAAATTGCTCTCTTGCACTCTGGACAAAAGAACCTGTTTATAAGAGCTGGAATGCTGTATGACATGGCAGAACTTCATTTAGGATGGCTCTACATTTATGTGCTGGTAAAAGTGGGCAAGCATGATGCAGAAATTCAAAAACATTTGGAAAAGACTTGTGAAAAAGTTGTACTCAAGAAAAAAACTGTATTCAAGAGGATCAAGCTTTTCAGGAAGGCCCTGCAAAGACCAGTGTAATGCAAGATTACAACTTCCCTCTTACTCGTGCAAAAAAAAAAAAAAAAAAAAACACCGGGCCAGCACGAAAAGCACAGCAGTCAGAGCGAAAGCTAGAAGAGCAGCCTTTCAGAGCCTTTTCTAAACATTCATTGGGTAACTGCTGCAACCATACTTGCTGGGTACCCACTATGGCATTAATAATTATAATTTCTGGGCAGTAGGCCGGTATTTGCTACACTATTTTTCGTCATTCTTCTGAGAAGCGTGGTATCCGTTGAACAATTGAAATGAATTTTGTGCCAATTGTTCATGTAGTGCCTGACGACGATGAGGACTTATGCCTGAAGTGATTATGCACCACAGTCAGTCAAGAACAAGCGTTTGTAATGGGTTTGAGCATTCGACGACTCACTCGTTACGCTATTCGAATTGTTTGCCGCCTGGTTGTTCTTTTGCTGTTCTAAAACACTTTATTACTCATATTAACGCGATTCCATTCCTGACATCAAACCTGCCTAAGGCAAGTTTGCGAACAAGTCCCAAGTACTGCCATGGCTCAGCGGTAGCATACTGGGCTGGCACACAGCGGACTTGGGTTGGAGCCCCACTGTGTCCTGGGTACTAGGATAGTGGTTACGGACACTGGCGGTGGCTGCAGACAACTACGGCGCCGCACGTGACCCGAGTTGTGATCTCATAACAGCTTTTGCTGTAGAACCACAGAAAGTTGAGTTAGTGGGCATGGATTCATGATAAAAGTAGGTGGGCGTGCAAACACTTATGCAAGAAAGACAAAGACAATAAAAACTTCTCATCAAATGAGAAGGCACACTGCATGGAACAGAAAGTAGACATAAAAACTTATCTGCGCATGCTGGAGAGGAGGAGAGCCACCTGTCACTATGGCATATGTCGGAGGTTTATGCGAGAGATAATTCGTTGGGCATTTCAACTCATCTCTATGCAAACTAACAGATGGCTGGCTTACAAATTCGCGACAACTATTAATTTATCAGGCCTTGATGATGAGATGTATTTGTGTTGTCTTGATCTCTTCTACTGTATCCGTGCTTGCATGCCTCTCTTTTCTTATGAAGATGGAAATGTTCAGTTCATTCTCTTCTGTCAAGTGACTGTTAAAATAGTGTAAAAGGTATTTCCTTTGAAAGTGAGATCTGTCAACCAGATCTGACTGATATTGTCGAATTAAAAAGGTCTGTGCCAAGATTGTACATTGCAAGATCATGAAGAAATGGCTGACTAATGAGCCAACGTCATAATGAAAAGAATCTTAAGTTGCATGAACAGTTTATACAATGCACTGCTTTCCCTGTAACAAATCTATCGACACACATAGATTGTATAAACTGTCATTTGTAGGAGATCACCCTTTTTTTGCCTGACAGCAGAATATTGACATACTTTTGCCAGTTTTCCTGGAGAATCTTGACAGATGCCCCCTCCACTTTTATGCATGTTGTCTGAAAGAAAACAAAACCATAACACAAGGAAATATTTTTAAAACATCTTTTTGAAATATACCTAAGCCATAACGTTACAAGCTTTCTTACTCAGGCATTCTTACTCAGTGATTTCACTGCACTCCTTTAAAGCAGAGTAGCTTCTAAGCTAATATCAAGATACCTTAGCTAGCCTTCTTTACACAACAGTGGCTTCTCTGAAATAGCTTCCACCACTTCTTTGAGGGGGGGGGGGGCTTTTGACAATGACTGCCTCCGTGATATTCGTCTGCACATGTGAAATTACCGTGTGATGGCCAGATGGCAGGTGAGCAAATTAGACTGGCACTTTGCATCACGATGTTGGTGTGATGAGCCGTCCTGGGAGTAACACACGGTGACTTGCTGGTACCCCATAATATCTAGGGTGCTGCGACCCAAAATTACGACATGATTATGAAGGACGCCGCAGCGAAGGGCTACGGAAGTTTCGACCTCACCATCCGAGGTTCTTCAACGCGCACTGACATCGCACAGTACACAACTCTAACCTTTTGTCTCCGCTAAATGCGACTGCCGCTGCCGGGATCGTACCCGCGATCTTCAGGCCAGCAGCCGAGCACCGTAACCGTTGAATCAATTGTGGTGGATGATTTGCTGTTACCCAAACAGAGCGCAAGTGGGTTACATGGGCAGCTGAGTACTGCATAAAAGCTGCTGTGGTAGGCAGCTACAGCTCTCATTCATGCATGCGTCTCAACTTCTCTTGTTCACTTAAAATTTTGAGGCTGGAAAATGGACCACGCTAGCCCCAGTTTAACAATTGAATGAACGTTGTTGTCGAATAATCATGTTTTCTGGGAGCAAGTAAGCATGGGAAAAATAGCCATAAATGTGTACGGTGTACCAGATTGCAAGTGTTGGTACCGCGATACTGTAGGAAGCGGGACGTATCATTATTGCAACCTTAACATGTAAAGGAAAATGCACTTGAATACACAGTAATTAGACACACAAAAAAAAAAGAGATGTACTTACCTGAGGCAACTTTGCAACGACTGATCTTAGTCTAGCCCTTTCGGATTCTGTGTCTTCTTCAATTAAGGATCCGTTTTCATCCTTACCGAGCTCCTCGTTTTTCAATACTGGTAAAGCTGAGTGCTCCACCTCAAACTCCTTTGAATACAGTGCCTCAAGGAGCCTCTCTGAAAAAGAAAAACATATGGTGTTTCACTGAAGTGAACAAAACATTCCATAGAAAAAGCTATGACTGCAGGTCTGCTAAAGTGCCGCCAAAATGGTTTTGTTTAATGGTTTAATGGTTTTGTTTGCTTGACCTTGAGACAGTGTGATCGTTGCAACTTTCTAGTTTACAATGAGTTTTGCACTGTGCAACGTTTTTTTTACCTGAAAATGTGTGTATAAATGTACGTATGTGTGTATTTGTTTATATATCTATACTGTTTGTGTGTATGACCAAAACATGCTAATTGATATGTATTCACCGCTACCATGCGATACATGTAACTTTCCCATCTGCCCTCCTGCTTGGTCCTTATAGGACTGCAGTATGTAATAAAAAAAAAATAAAAGAGAAAAGTTCTGTTTTTAAAACATAACATAAGGGGTGTGCAAATATTCGAAATTCTGAATATTTGTTGAACAGTGTTTGCTGTTCGATTTGATTCGCACTGGAACTTTTACTTTTCGAACAATTTAACTCCCCAAGAACAAATGCAAAATAAAACCTTCAAATTTTCATTTTACTCCACCTCATCACATTCTCATGTTGCGACAAAGCTGTATTTCAAGCTCCGCTATGATCAAACTTTTCAAAGACACAGTCAACGTTCGATTAAAAGAGTATCCTTCAAATTTGAGGTATCCTTCACCTCATCACATTCTCGTATTGCGGCAACATCGAAATTTCTCGAGCCCTCCAACACATCTCTTACATTCATATTTCGGTTTTAGGACGTTAAATCCAACTAAATATTATATTGTTATATATGCTGTTACTTGAGTATCATAGCTGTATTAATTGTATCCCTGGAAATATTAGCCAGCCCCATAAGGCATGATCATAGCAGATGATGAAGGGTGCAATCTAGTGTTTTGTTATGTGGCATGCTATCAAAGATAGCTAGGGTTAGCTAGAACAGTTTTCAATAGAGACACCCAATAGTGTGAAAACTTGCATGTCTGAGGCAGCACAAGAAGCAAAAGCTCCTAGACCGAATGCGAACACATGCGAACACATTGGTGCAGTAGAACGACTTCTCATGATACGCTACTAAGGAAAAAGTGTGTCCTAAATTGTACAACTAAATCTAAGTACAAAGGCCTCAAGTATTCTTACCTTCATAGAAAATGCAGTGGCCACGGCCAAAATTCAGTCCCACAACCTCCGAGTCAGCAGTTTAAAACCATAACCATAGATTGTGGAGGTTCCAAGAAACAGAATGGGAAAACAGTACCACAGCCAATACATGGGTAGGACTGTACCCGTAATGTGAATGAGTATGGTCAGGTCTCGCCTGTGGCAAGATTTTTTTCCCATTTTCATTTACATTTACTTGAATGATTTTGTGTTTCAATTAAAATGGGCAAGTTACAGTACTGTTTGGCTGGGTTCATTGCTAGCTGGCTTTGTATGAATGAAACTTGAATGAGTATGTATATATCAGAATAACTTTAATATGGTACTTAACTGAAATCCATTATTCATTTGGTTTTATGTGTATCTATAGTAGACTCCTATTAAACAAAACTCTCCTAAATGAAATTGCTGCTTAAATGGAACAACCACTGCAAAAATCAGGCGAAAGAAAATTGTAGGGCTTACCTTCATAAAGAATTATTTCTGGTTGTTGAATGCTCAATGTCGTGTTCTGCATAATGAAAAACAGAGATGGCTAAACACATTTGTGATTCATGTCATAATTCAGTTTTTTTTCAGGGATGCTTTGGATGTTATGTTAGATGTATAATATTGTGTATAATATTAGTGTATAATATTGCGTGGCAATATGTAGCAAATGCTGTGACACGCATTTCATAGTAAAGTAAAAGCTCATTAATTTCAATACGATGGAACTGAAAAAAATGTTAAAATTGACGGAACACTGAACAATCATAAGTATCAGGGAAAAAAAATGAAAGTCTATTACTCCAATACAACTTCATTTTCTGGATGAACACGTAAGTACCGTATATACTTGCATAATGAACACACTTCTACCGGAAAAATCGAAGCAAAGTTGGGGGGCACATTTATTATGCCGGGCAAATTTTACCAAAACTTTTTTCGTGATGAGCAAAAAATGCTGTAATGCAAAAAAAAAAGTTAGGTAGCTTAACATTTCGCAATCGATATACACACATTGTTTTGAAATGGCTTTTTTGTTGCATTTCGCTAATTCGGTGGTTGATGGCACTGTCTACAGCCAGCTGTCTCCACACCACCTGCGCACTCTATAAAAGCATTTCACGGCTTTATTTTCTTGCAATCTGCTATTTAACCGTGACAGTGGTATCTGCTGACACCTCGAGGGACACCCAGAAGCGTGTGCTATGACGCACTTTGCAAACTTCGTGGCAGCCTTGCTTGACGACATTGACATTGTAGCAAGTCACCAATATTGTAGCAAGCTACCACCAAAGCATCAAAACAAACCGTCAACAACAGGATTATTGACAAAACACGGCCGCTGCCTCACTCTGCGCATGAGAAATGACTGTAAAAAAGCTAACTTATACCTTGCGTTCCTTGATGTATGTGCGGATAACAAGCATTAAGAGCAAATTCCGCTTAATTTGAAGAATTTCCACGGTCCGGTATTTTGTAATGTATGTTTGCGTGGATAATTTGGAATGGCAGTGAGCACCAGTCTGAATAATTCAAAACTTTGGGTGCAATGTGGTGATTCCGGATCCCGATTTCACCACAAAAACGCGGAAACGACAGCCTTTAGGAGCCACTTGTACTGTAACGATATCAATGAGTGGCAGCTGAAGCACCCCAGCCTCAATACTTACAGCGTCAAAATTAAATTGAAAAGAAAAAAGTCACAGCTTTGCTGCAAAGGCGAAGCAATAAATGCGATAGCAACAAATTGAAAGGTCACGCGAAGAATGGGAAGCAGATCGAAATGTGCCCCACGTCTCTCACGCACAAATGATGCACGAAACGTATTCACAGGTACAGATGAATTCAAATAAGCACCTCTGTTGTCACTTTGCTGTGTTTGAAAAGCGTGCCCTTTCTGCAAACTCTCCCTTAGCTATGAGTGCAGTGACCATTCTGCACCCAGTAACGACAACAAAAGCGTTCTGGTCAAAGCCCAAGGCATACGATTGTCCCCACCGCGAGATAAGCGAGCGCACACGAAAGCGCCCCTCTTTGCGGGGCAAAGTACGCGTGGGAGATGAGAGTGCGCGCCACCACGTTGTGACAATCTGGCGATGCACACTCATTGCGCCATCTCACTGGTAATGCTGAAAACACGATAATAGTTTCCCTGAGATGTCCATCGCTATATAATTAGCTTGCCGTATGAACTTTAAAGGAGGTGTTTTTTCGTGGTTCAGTGGCTCACGCCTCGCACTCACAATTCAGAGGTTGGAGGATAGATTCCGCGCACTAGAGAGTTTTTCTAGATTATTTTCTTTCTTGAATTTTTATATATATAGATATGTATGCATACACGATGAATGACGCCAACGGCAAAATCCAGCCGCGAGTGTTTATATAACTGCTATTGCAATAAAACGGTATTATGATCAGCTAAAATGTGTGCCTGCGGAAAACAGTATGTGCTTCACTGTAGCACAGTGGTGACATGTGGGCAGTATATTGCACGCTGCTCGTAACATCAGCACGTCAATGATGTACTCCATTATTTCTGGGAGTATAAAGAAATTAATCAGAGACAGTCTGGTGGGATTCGCAACGTATGCGAACTTCCGAGTGCCGGTTGCTCCAACAATTTGCGCACTTGCACTGCTGGTGGAGTTCTTACCAGCAACGCCTATTTCGAAAACTCGGTTTGAAAGCTTAAATGATCATGTTTTTGAGCCAAAACACATCGAGAATTTCGTCACACTGTCTCTCATTAAATTCTTTATTTTACTAGAAAGAATTGGCGAATGGTCGCATCATGACGTGCTGACGCAGCGAGGAGCAGGCAACATGCTGCCCACGTGTCACTACTGCGTTGCAGTGAAGATCTCTTGTCTTTTGCAGGGGCGCATTTCAGTTGATCGCATCGTTATTTTTTTCTTTATCTTCAGTGGCATCGGCAAGGCCCGGCGCTCCCCCTCGTTTGCGGTGAAATTGTGACCTGGTATTGATGAAAAAAAATAACCCTTGAAGCCGGAAACTCATTGGCACAGCAAACCAACCCTGATTACTTCAAATCATTTCATGTTCCTTGTATCCCACTTTTTATATTTTCCATTAATGCGAAAATCCACTTAAATGAAAAATTCCTCACGGTCCCAGTGACTTCAAATTAACGGGGTTTTACTATTTTGCTTAAGAGCAGTGCAAATGCCACTATTTCAGTCTTCCTGCGACTTTGTTCTCAATGAGACCACAGTGACATTCCCGTGTTTAGTTTGCCCACAATGTGCTCTGCACCCGTCTTTTACTACATACTGCCACCATCATTGTCATGTGCACAGTATGTAATACTGCACACATGACAATAGTTGTTTTGCAGGTTAAAGGGCAGGCAATTCCATCACGATGTAGTAATTAAATTTTACGTCAGCATTCCAACCGCGGCTGAAAGCTCTTTATCTTGAATAGCTTCTGCCATGTCTGAGTTCTGCGAGATGGCACACGCATTGCATCAAGCTTAACTAAAGCTGCTGAGTGTCGAATCCATGTGTGGACAAAACTGAGGTCAGATGCGAAAAGCGCCACCTCATTTTGGTTGTTCGTGAACTCCGTTTCTGCTCACACACCTCCCACCCCTGAGGCACCTCGTGCTTGGCATACTCCAAGGATTGTCCGTATTAACCGGGTTATGGCCAAATGTGACCGAATTAACGAAAATTTTATGCCAAAAAACAATGCATATGCTAGCTGAGAATGAGACACCCACCCGAGTTATCCTATTTTCCAAATTGACAAGTAATATTATTCTGGGATTTAGCGTCCCAAACGAAATTAAGGAGTGTCGAATTAACCCGCCTATGCTGTATAATATATTCTTCAGCAACCTTGTTCAAAGTTCTCTAAAACTTTCAAAAAGCAAGACATGCTGAAAAAATGCTTTGAAAAAGAAAACTAACAAGTTGGAATGTGCGGAATATTTTAAATTCCTGCTACAATTCGAATGTCTTTTTTCTTTTTTTACTAATACAGTCAACATGAGGATCCAACATAACAATTTGTTGCAATTTTCATCCCGTTCAATTATACATAGTAACAATGCTCACCAAAATGAGCATAAAGAAAGCTAGTGGCAATGGTTCAAACAATCGCACTGCAGAAAAGCACCATTTGCCAAGTATGCAAATCTTGTAAAATTTTGTTTCATTATGAAATCAGCACCTGTGTTTTGTGTATGACTATTTCATCGTTCTTGTTTCTGAAAGTCTGTGCAGCTGTTTTCAAGATCACTCAAATGCATTTAATTTGACTTACGTGGACAATGCTGAGGTCCTCGTCAGAAAACGAGGCATTGCCTTGAAGCGTCACACAAAACTGCGCTAGGCATGAGTCGTTGCTGCTTGTGTCCTACAAAGCAGCATATTCATAAATGGATCAGCTTTAATTAGTGAGCATGCTCACGTGAGATTACCAGACAGAAATAACTTGATAGAGCATCGCTTCTTCAGTCATTGTCTGTTATGATTCGCATTACAGGACAGGAGTAAGTCCCACACAATGTCCACAATTAGTGAAGCAAACTTTGTTGGAAGAGGTCAAAGCTACTTTGCCAGCTACAGGAGGCAGAGTATGCTGCCTTACGTTCATTTGAACAGGCAGCAACACAATCATTTTAAATCTACCTTACCATGTTTTGCACTACATCTCGTAAATCATCTCACCTTGATATGAAAACAATGTTTTGCAAATAAAGCTGTTTTGCATTTTCTCGTTTTTACATGTTTTGATGCATCTGACAAGAACCTGACTGTTTTCTTATTTTGCATCTCTTTCAGGCTCCATTATTAAATCAATGTTATACAATTGGTACACTTTTACTTCCAATACTACATATATGTTGAAAGTTCGTGCTGCAATTTTGCAATAAAGACATACATGTTTACTCACCTGAGGATGCTTAAATATCCGAAGTGCCGCGGTAAACACACCAAGGCTAACACAATACCTGCACAAATGGGAATAATATACAGATGATGTATAACAACTAGACAACAACAATAACAACAATGACAACTACTACTACTATAATAATTACAATAATAATAACAATAATAAAACAGGCTCTTACAGGAGTGGGTCCAGAAGGATATAGAATGGTTACTACATATGTACCTATCTACCGAAGAACAAGAATAGTATTAATAACAAAAGGTAGTAAAAATCAAAACAAGAAAGGATAACTATGCAGGCTATATGGGACTACATATTGAAAAGCAAAAACAAAAAAGAACAGCAGAGACTAATAGAGGAAGGCACACATTTGACAACTCTACGAATGAAAACTGCGCATGGCATAGAATCTAAAAAGTACATTCTGCGAACAGTTGCGCCGTTATGAACGACGTCGCTACTTACTGGTCAAAATATATCTCAAGATCGGCAGCGAATGAGTGAGAAGATTCTGAGGACACTAAACTACGTGGGAGGTTATTCCATAGTCCAATGACCGATGGAAAGTAGGAATACTTAAATGTATTGCAATATTAATAATAATAATCTGGCTGGTAAACAAAAAACATTTAATGAAACATGCAAATTTAATACAGCAATTTACTCTTATTGAAGGAAGTATTTTCCATATTAGCTAGGAAGTAGCCGTATTGCATAATTTCAACACAGCTTTGCTCACTGCAGCAGTCAGGTGCTTGTGTTAGTAATCAATGACCCGTGCTACCCGAAAGCGTGAGTTGGGCCAGGGTTGCCACGCTTATCCTTGAGCATTTAGGACTAGGCTGAGCTAAGGCTAATTGGAAAAATCGATTGAGCAGGACAGACTTGAATATGAGCTCAACTCGGGCTCGCAATTCTTGCTTGCAATCGACAAGCAAGACTACCCAAAGGCCTATGCAGGCTGGCCTGACAGTAGAAGCTTGTCGCTTTCCCCATGCTCGCACGGAGCCACGTGATGAGAAGTTTCAAAACAAAAACTTGGAGGACGCTTGAGCTTCGCCTTCAAGAGTATGACACAATAGGGTGATCGGGCATCGTGTGCATCGACTTCTCAATTGCTAGCCTGGCTTCAGTTCTCAGTGCATGCCTCAACCATGCTGTACGAAAACGAACAACTGTGCACGTAACATTGGCTGTTCCAAATCAGTGGCATATTCAGGGGTTAGCACACCGGGCCTGTCAGAAACGTAGGTCTGGACTAGACTGCCATTGAAAAGTGCCAGACTGTGCCACAAAACTAAGACTTGTGCTCATTTCTAGTCAGCATTAGGAGAATGAAGGCAATGCGAGCAGAATGGGCTACACATACACCACATACAGGGTGCTTCAGGAAATGTGTCCAATATTCTTAAAAAATCAGGAAAACGCACTATTGGCTCGCTGTCTTCACAGTTGCTTTTTATATAGTGGCAGGCATCTTAGGAGGGTTAAAGATGTTATTTGGAATGGTAATTAGGAAAGTTTAAATAATTAACTTTTTATTAGTGGAGTTTGGCAGTTAAGTCAGATAAGAGAATTAAGTCCTTCATGCAAAAAACTGATTGCCACTTTGAGATTTCAGATAAGTGACCTTAAGTAATAACTGCAAAATAATGAAATTCTTCCCAAGCCTGCGGCGAAACCGAAACGCGAATGAGCGCAACTGAAATGAGAGAGCTTTGTTATATCAACCCTCAACCGACTTCGTTGTGTGGGTGTGTGGGCTGCGCTCGCAATTACAGCACGCATGACGCACATATGTTATCGAACGGGGAAGAACTTCAGCCTTGTAACCACTGTTTTGAACAGTGACGTCATTGTAGTAGTCTGCTTGTTGCGCTCTTCGGTTCGTTGGTTTTGGTTTCGCCGCAGCAATCAGGAGAATTTCATTAATTCATAGTAATTACTAGAGGCCACTTTTCTGTAACCTCAAAGCAGCAATGGGTTTTTGCACCAAGAACTTCAATTCTCCCATTTGACTTAACTGCCAAACTCCACTAATTAAAATGTAATTAACTTAGCTTTCCTAATTACCATTACAAATGATGTCTTCAGCCTTTTTAAGATGTCTGGTCTGCCACTACAGAAAAAGCTACTGTGAAGACAGCGAGCAAATAGCGTCTTTTGCTGATTCTCAAACAATATTGGACACATTCGTTGATACACCTTGTATATATGTGTGACAAGGGGCAATATATGTTAATATAGCACTGCTTAAAAGCCACGTGTTCAAGCAGTATGGCAAACCAGGAAGCTCATGCCAGGTACAAATAGTTTTCCTACGTAGTAAAGCAGCAACACAAGAGCAGTGTAAATAATGAAAACAAAACAGTATTGGAGATCAAAACAAAAGTGATACATACTCAGAGTCCCGTGCAAGCACATGAAACGCAATTTCTTGAAGTGTAACGTGAAGCAAGCAGTCGTGTGATGGTGCTCCTAGCTGCATCATACTTGCATTCCAAACATGGACCGACAGGCGCTGAAAGGAAGAAAATAAAAAGTGTGTAGAAGTCCAGCACCATACCAAATTATGTATTTAGCAGTACTGCAATAACAAGTTGAGGCTCAGAAACGCTTTATTGTACGTGGTGACAACCTCTTATGGCCTCAGTCTGAGTAGGCACTATGGAGGAGGGTATTCGATGTCCATATTTGAAGGTGTGAGGGCTTTAAAAAAATAAAATATGAACAGAGATGTTGAAGAATATATACACTGGTTTGCTCCAGTGAACGGAAGAACAGGAAGTTTTCTGTGTCATGTGTGAAGGTTGTCGCAACCCCTGCAAAGTTGTTTTTGCCCCATGGTACTAATGCCCTGTGGTGTAGTTAGCGTACTGGCTGCCATACGAGAGTGGCACTGTTACTGCGGTGGTGAGAGGGTATCCTGGAACATGAGGAAGATAGTCATCTCTTGTGGGAGGTCCACGGGGGCAATTTGGTGGCTCAGCCATGCAGACTCCCGAGGCTAGTCGAACGCCTGTGACGCCACGTTCGCGGTAGATTGTGTGTGTTAAATTTTTCGTGCGAGTTATATTACATAAGCTGCTTGTCATGTTGCTGCAGTTATTTGTAAGATTCAGCAGGCGGGCGCGCTGTTGTGTAAAAGCCGCTAATAAATGTCCATGTATTCATTACACTACGGCGTAAACTACAGCTATTAGTTTCCAGAGCACAACTCCTTTAGGACCCCACACATGTTGGAGGGCGATGGTATAGGCAGGCAGCTCTCAGTAACGTTTCTCTGCAAGAACCAAAAAGGCCTGGGGGCCAGAGCAGTCGTCACGTGATATGGCATCATTGTGAACTGCAGCTGGTCACTGTGAACTGCAGCTGCGTGCTGTGTGGGCTTAGATATGTACAGGATGGAGCAGGACACAGTTTTGCGGTGGAAAGGCAGGCAATGCTAGTGGGTTGTTGACGATATCAACACAAGCATTGCTGGTACCACTATGCACAGTACTGTGTTAAACGACGTGCAGTCTGTGGACAGTTCTTGATGGCTGAAATGAAGCACTAGATTGACCACAAAGTGTGCATCCCAGAGAAACACTATGAGGCCTGTTGGAATGCTAGGACAAAATGCCAAAGATAGTGCCATTTTATAGCTGCCATAGCAACTGACTGGCTTATTGAAAAGAGATGTGCTAGTAATTATATTCCAGTGGCCAGGTTCTTTGAGAGCTGCAGACCTTAGCGGAGGCATCACTTCAGTGAAAATGTAAAGAGTTAATTTTATAAGTAACAGCAAGAGGAAAATAGGGTCAGCAAGGATAGTGTAGGGGTGACGTAAAAGAAGGCTTTGTAGCCCAGGTGACTGGTGTGTAAGCTCCATTACACATATCTGCTGCTGTGTGCAAGGTGACGCAGGGTATTACAAGGCACAAAAATCAAGTTGGAAACGAAGCTGTGCAGAGATCAGCGTTGAAGCATGTATGTCCGAACAGGTGGCACATAGAAATGGTTCACTACGTGGTTCAAGCAGTGATGATGATACGGAAGAGAATGGTGGCCCCTGAACACTTGATGTAGAAGTCGAGGATTGAAAAATGTTATTGTTCTGTCAGGGTTGGCTGGCTGTGGCGCCGAAGAAGAACGAAGGGCCGCAGCACGCTGACGCTGCCGGCGGCGAGGTGCAACACTGTTGTGTTGTTCCATTTAGTTTCATTTCCAGTTGCGGTTTCTGTTTCGATTGTCATGTGGTGCCTCGCGCAGCAGTGACATGTATCATATGTATATATGCGTAAATTAATCAGTTGGTGATGAGCGCTCATTCAAGACGGACGTTCTTTTTCTCGGCACTCCGCTCTCAAGTCGTGGGTGGCTACTGCCGGCAGCGCCGGCGTGCTGCAGCCAGCTCAACCCCGACACAACAGTTATGCAACATGTCCACAATGGTGATGGAGTCTGGGAACTCTGGTAGAGAACACAGCAGAAGGTATGACGCATGTCATACCATGAAAGCCAGTTCACCGGGCAGCATTGACAAAAGCTGCAAATCCAGGATCCTATGGCTGTCACTTTAACTCGACACATGCAGCCCACCACAATGACACCACCAGTGAGGGCATATGAGGCTGTAGCATTTGTATAATTTTGGTAGTGTGTGCCCGAGTGAAAATATGACCTTTGCTTTGTTCATATTATGAAACACTGCACTTGTAAACACAGCCAGTGTGAGATCCAACAGTACACATATACCATAAGAAAACGGCTTTCACATCAGCTGAGTTGAGAGAGCATTGCATGCACAAAAAATAAGCATGTTGTCTTTTCATCCACATTTGTTTCACTTTTCTTCATCATGCGTGGACTTCTACAGGAACATCGAGTTAATTTCTTCTATTTTTTTGTGTGGCTTCTAAGTCTGACGACTTCACAAGTGATCGCTAGAAAAAAAACAAAATACTTATCCTGAGGCATCCATTTTTATGATTCAATTAGTGCACTCCTTGACTGACCTTACATAGCACAAATGACATGCAAGTAACCGTACCTGTTCAGAACAAAAAAGCTCTGGGCAAATGACGTTTGTACCATTCTACGTTTTACTGTACTCTACACATATTCTATGGTTCCCAGTACATTGAATTCAAACAACCACGTTGCCATCCCTGGAATCCTTATTCGGGCTTTTTTGCTTACTCTAGTCCAGGCCACGTATCTGCTCGGTGTCTCTAAAATTTGTCGGCACTGCAATCTTACTGTTGTCTGTCACATTAGCAGCTACTGTTGTGACCAAAGGTATGCAGCAGTGTAGGGTATGCACACACTAGCTTACCACAAGGGGGCAAGCAAAGGTCCTACCTTAAAAATGGCCCTGGCCTTCCTTGAAAGTTGCAGCTTGAACGTACGTGTAGTTCTGTCAGGCGGCCCACGATCGGGTTCTTTTTTTTCTAAGAGCTTGTCAAAATGAGCCTGTAGTCGCACGTCACCCAAGCAGATGACAACAAGGGAGCTGCACGAATGCACACGAGATCTTCAGCCATATATTACAAACTACAACTGTAATGCCAAATGACTGTCTTGTTTGCCTTTGAGCACCAGACAGATGCCACAGCATGCAAAGCAAACTTACGTGCTTGCTCCCAGACTGTTTTACCTGTATTTTGCAGAGATCAGGTTACTGGTAAGCCAAGCTTTTTCCACTTCCTGGAGCATAGAAAGAGGACAGAGTCTTAGAGCTTCTTTCTAACCAAAATCATGTATTTTTCCGCCGCAGCGTCTTTTTTTCCACTACCACAACACACGGGCTCCAACAAATAAAACACCAAAAGGCAGCAAAGGTACTTTATATTTTTATTACCAGCGTAGTTCCATCCCTGAACTGAAGATGAACTTCTTGAATAGAAAAAAACCCGAATCTTCCGATCTTGAGTTTGACGCCGAAACGTTGCCGTAGAACTTTGGACAAGTACCACGAAACAGACCTGCGCGTAAATTCATAGCCTTAATAAAGAAGAAAGCACCTTGACAAATGCGTGCAACTAGTTGAAATCAATGAGATGAGGCTGTAAAATTGCTTTTCGTGAGGACCACATACAAATACACATCATTGTGTGTGTTGACGGGGACACTCCCACGAAACTGCACGCACGCGACAGGTAACAATCGGCAGGCATGGTCGAGAACCGATAACAATAATTATGTAATCAGTGCAAAGAACGACACCATCTGAATGTGATTCCAGAACTGCAAGAATAAACACGCCGGCGATAGTTTCATATGTAACGAAATCAAACCCTGTTCACGAAACCATTCACCGGTTTGCATAAGGCAAAAAAGCAGAATTCAGGACACCACAGCAGCACCTACCGAGACGCAATTCCGATGACAATACAAAGGGCAATTATAAATGCAGCAAAGAAACCCAGAAATGTTAAAAGGGCCATAATCTCAGCGTATATTTCTTTACAGATGCTCACAACCTTCCACCGTCACTGGGCGCCGCCATCTTAATGTAGTCGACCTGAAACCACATGACCAAAAGCACGTGACTTCTGTCATCCAATGAGTGTTCCTGTCACTTAGCGCGTTGTTGTTTCCTATCCGCCATCTTCTGTCGCCATCTTCTGATGAATTTTTATTGGGTTCGGGATTTTTCCTAAATTCATGGATTTGGAGACCACCTAGAACCTACCCTTTGTCCTACGGACATTTAATATGATGGCGACAGCATGACGCATACAACGGGAGTTTCGAACGGCGCTAGTCTTGAGGACTGTCACACAAATTTCTTCGCATTGGTGAGTACATGCTTTTCTCAACGGTACCCCACGGAGTATTTCTCGTTTTTGACCGTGTTAGGCTTACGTTCGCCGCTTTCGCGTAAAATTGGAGTGGATTTTGTGTATCGGCCGGCCGTATTTCAGTGTTGGTCAGTCGGATAGACATGTAGGAGTGTTTCCGTACGGCGTACGGACCGGGTTTACCCCGGTGAACGGCGAATGAGGACGCGGGTCACCCATTGTAACCAGCAGAAATCCTAGGTCACACGCTCGGGAATACGCTTTCGGCTTGTTGTACCGTGTATCGCGAAGAGCTCGACCGCGGCCAGTGGCTTTCGTATTGAGCTGTGATCGTCATTCAGCGTGGGATATACATAGACTAGCAGACTCGGGAGTGGAGGTGGAGGAGGGTGCCGTCTGCCTACGGACCGCGTCTTTCGTAATTGCCGTGGCCATCAGCCGCTCTTTCGCCTGCGCCGTATTTAACTGCGCGGCTTACTGCCGTTCAGCTTTCGGGCGGCGGGTTGCCCGCAGGCACTCGTAGTGCCCGTCGGTCATGGGCCTCGGTCGTGTGTTGATCTCATCGCATTTTTCGTGCGTCTGTTCAAACATGGTGCGCGCGTGTGTGTGTGTGCGTGCGTAGATGGGGGGGCTCAGACCGTAGGCGTCACGGGGTGGCGCTCAGTGCCGGCGCTTGACCGCGATCATCGCTTCGGCAAAGGCCGATTAGGGGCCGCCGCCAACGGCCTCAACACCGCGTGGCAGCGATCTGCTCGGAAGCAGCTTTTTTTCTCCCCTTGCTTGCTATTGTGGCTAGCCCCGGTAATCGCAGGGCGAACTGCGCGCGCGCGCAGACGTCACCGTCAACGCGCACGGTGCGACTCGCGCGGCCGCCCGCTTCGGAGATTTTCCGCCGCCGTACGTGACCTTATTAAAAACAACGTGCGTCAAAATGGTCGCCACCACAGCCGCGTTCGCTGTCCGGCACACGGAGCAGCAGAGCGGTGGTATTGCGGGGGGGGGCCTCTTCCCCACTTGATCGACCTGTGGTGCAAACAAGCGTGGCAAAGGAGCGCCCCCTCCCTTCCCTCCGCCACCACCTTCGCGGCAGCAACAAATAGGGCAAAAACCTCGAAGGGGGTGCCTCCGCCTTTTGGAATTTGCCGCCGTGTGCAGTGTCTCCCCCCTTGGTCCGTTTTTCTCTTTCTCGGGGGGAGGGGGGGTGCTGGGCTTCTCAAGGTGTCTCCTCGTCGACCCCCCACCTCCCAGTCTGCTGCTGTTTTGCCGAATGCCCCGTTGCTGTAATGAGCCGATGGGTCGGCGGCGTTCCCCCCTTTTTCTTCTTTTTGTATACTATTCTTCGATTCGGGTTCATGCGCCCTTTCCATGCAAGCCGACCCGATGGTTGTTCGCGAAGAAAGCAACTGGACGACGGGTTGATACCTGCTCGCGCCGGCGGTTCAGCCGGTTTCGGGGTATAAAGTAAGAAAAGCGGCAAAATGCCGCACACGTGGAAAGAGAAGAGTGGAGAGGGAAATGACGTTGCATCTGGCAGCCTAATCATTCTCTGCGCACGTTGCGACATCTGTGGTTGATTTGGACGGGCGAATACAGCTGCTGGCCCGAAGAATAAAAAAAAAAGGATTACGTCGCGTAATAGCGCACTTTCCTGAACCTTGGGCATTGTGCAAATCGAGTGGGCATTAATAATGAGCCAGAGATCAGCATTTGCATCTCGTTTTTTTTTTTCTTATCTCCCTGTGGAGCAAGTTCAATAGAGACTAAAAGTTCTGTGCATCTAATATCAGCTGTCCAGTGACTGTTCGACAAGTAAAACTTCATCTTTTAGCCGTGCAAATATTTTTTGCTTCATGCCAGGACATTAGTCGTGAAGCTTTACAGAATTTCATGCCTGTTTGGAGCCTTTGGCTTTGTCCATAGTGCGATCAACTTATCTCTTAGTGTTTAATAATGCATTTGATGGACACCCAGATTTATGTATTTTTTTCCATTTGCATGCAGTAATTCTTGAAACCTTGATTAATTGTAAACCAGTAACGTGAGGTGCTATGAGCAAAGCATGGCTTGTTTGTGTCAGTGTTCATATTCCTGAAATTTTGAAAATTAAGAGCATTCTAAATGTAATCAACATTGCAGCTGCCCGTTACTAACTGTTGGTGAAATGAGTTAACAAAGCAGAAAATGATATTTGAGTTGGTAACATACTTTTCAGTTTTTCTAGTATTACCACTCTTGTGTTCACCGCATTTCGTTTTTTTTTTTCTAGTCTTCTTTTTCAAATCTGATCGCTGTAGTGGCAGCTGTGCCATTTAAGACATTACTTCAGTTCCCACACCTGCGGCATGCGATTCGCACAGCTGCATGCTCTATTTAGCTGCTGATTTCTTTATGTGTCTATTTATGAGCCAGACACAGATTCAGACAGCCCATTCATCTGTCGCTATCTTGCAAATGTTCCCCCCTGCTTCGAGGTTTGCAGAATGTGTGTATTGTTTTTGCACTATGGAACACACAGTTTTTTGGCTTGAACCTTGTTATCTAGCACTGGGACATGTCTTTGTGAGGCATGTTGTATTTATTTCATCCACGTGGAATGAGAAAAAAGAAATAATTTTCATGGGCATGATGGCATTCCCTAGACACCGACATTTTCTCAGCTTGTGCACCAGTTTAAAGTTGTAACTTTAACCGGCTAAGATGTTGGGAATTGTAGCCAAAAGTTGTTCATTTTGGTTTGAAATGAACAATGTTTAAATTCTTAACAACAACAATTTACATTGTCAAAATATGCTGTGCATGTTAAATTTTTAAAAAGGTTTTCATTTTGTCTAGCACATACAATTCGTTAGTCTATTGCTTTAGTAGCAAGGACATCGGTTTTATTGCGTTATATCATGTTATTGAAAGTATCTTTTCCATCCTTGTAATCCTGGTACTCTGCTAAGAAAATACTGAAGAAACGACCTTGACATATTCCTGAAGACAATATTCGAAGCTTATACAAAGAAGCTCATTCACAGCCCTATATTGATTTAAGGTTTTTACTATTTTTCCTTGTTGTATTCGACATATCACTTGAATCTAGCAGACAATTCTATATGTTGATGTCACTGTAACATTATTAATCTAATTGCACTTGTATTTCAGCCATACCACGGTTTAAAAACACAAACATTGACAACATAAAAACGGTCGGAGTTACTTTTTTCATTCCAAGACAGAATGTAGAAGTGACGGCAAGAGAGTAGAGGCGTGTAAATTGAACAGTGCAGGACAAGTAATTTTGGGACCTTACCCAGCCATTGTTATTGCAGTACAAGTAACATTGGAAGGTATATGCAACCATTGAATTCCACTGTCCACTTGTTTTTTTTTTTTGGGGGGGGGGGGTGTTCAGCGATTCCAGATGAACGTGTGACTTCCGATCACTCTCAGGGACAGTGGTACCCACATCGCTTCAGTCAATACCATGGCCCATTGACTCAGTGTATCCAGTGGCAAAGCTTTTGGGTAATTTCCTTTTGATGTTATAACGAGGTTGATCGAGTCTTCTTTCTTACAATATAACTCATTTCGCTTTGCAATAATAGCTGGCAATAGTCACTAATCGCCGTGGTAGTTCGTCACGCGAGGTGTCGCACTGCCGAGATCGCGGGCGCAGGTTCAATTCTTGGCTATAGTCGCTGCATTTCAATAGGGGTGGAACGCAAAAAACATCGATGTGCTTAGATTTAGCGGCTTGTCAAAGAACTCCAGGTAGTCAAAGTTGCAGAGTTCGCTCTTGTGACAGGCCTCACAGTCATGTCTTGGTTTTGGCACCTAACACTCGAGGAATCTTTATTATTACTGTTTGTCATTGTAAAACAGTCTTTCATTTTCAAGACAGACCGAAGTTTACGTGCTGGCATTCGTACCAAGCGCGCTGAGTTTGTGCCTGACATTGCCAAGTGATTCAATAACTATAGGCCCATACAGCAATTACCATGCATTTTGGAGTCTTCCTGAAGTTCGTGCACAAGTAATTTGCTTAAATATAGCATTGGTTTTGTATTTGTGAGATTACGGGTGAGCAGACTTAGTTGTGGTAAATGTCTACATGCATTGCTTTCTGATAGGCATCAAAAAATATGATTTGATTTTCTTCATATGCTCACGATGATATCATAGAATCGTGAAATGGCCACTCTTGCTCACTCGTGAAACTGGTGGCTACTTTAAAGAATTTGCTCATGGTGCAAAATGCAACATGGGCATTGGTTTGATTCACATGCAAGCATCCATTATTATTAAGCTACATTGACCAAGTGGCTTTTTTTATTATCATTCCAAACAGTTTTTCTTTGCCTGCAAGGAAACTTGCAAAATTCAGAATTCTACAGCCTCCTTAAGGTGTTGTCACTTGTTAAAAAAAGGGGGGGGGGGGGGTTGCGTTCATTAAATAGTTCCAGTACAAACCATCAGAAGTCACTCAATGCAAGTTCCTGTAGCTTATTTGTACTTAAGGAATGTTGCTGATTGCACGACGATGCAGAGAGAGAATAAAATGAGGGAAAGGCAGGGAGGTTAACCAGAAATCGGAGTATCTGGTTTGCTACCCTGCACTAATGGAAGGGATAATGGGGAATAAAGATTGGAAAGAAAGCGAAGAGCGAAATAGACGCACGAAAGAGAGAAAAAAAAATGAGCTGGGGTGCTATAGCCTAGTCAATAGGCTACTACCACGCAAAAAGTTCAGTAAAGGCCTCCAGTGATTCTCTGTGCGAAGACAGAAACACACGACGATGCAAAGGCCATTGCAAGAATTGAGCTAACAGACTGTTGCCAACATTCACTCTGAGGGACTTTGTATGTGCACCTTTATGAAATTCCATGTGTTCAGTCGTGCACATTGCTGAAGGTTTAGGAGCATCATTTAGGTAGGACATTTGGTTCTCCTGGGTGCGGGTGTAAGCGGTCACTAAAGCAGGTGTTTTTGTACAAAGGCACAAGCTGGAAGCTTGCACCTGTGGGGCTCTGGCTGTCATGTTAAAAAGTGGCTGCATTGTTTCTATCAGCGTAGCCCGGGCTACAGCTGCACAATTGTGGCATCCCAGCTTTGACATTTTGACTGCATCTTTGTTCTCCACTGCCACAGCTGGCACAGTTTTTCTTGCTTTCCTCTTGTTTGTGCTCTACCATCCATTAGCATCATTTGTTCAAACTTCAACACCATGAAAGCTACCTCAGTAGACTTACAGTTAGGTTTCAAGTTGAAAGTGCAAATCTGTTTGAAATATATTGATATCCATACTTCTTGACTGGATGCCACATGAGTCTGTCAACCACTCCTCAGTAGCAATAATGGCTGCTGGCCCCATTATTGACTGTAGGTTAAATTCCTGGACTGGGTAGCTACACCCTGATGGAGTTAGATGTCGGAAATTCTTGCGAGTGTTGATTTAGGTGTGTGCTAAACCACCCACTTGTCTCATAGTCCGATTGTACTCCATATAAACAGCATTGGAAAAATTGGGCTAGTCTGCTTGTAGGTTCATTGCTGAAAGTGTAACGAACAGTGTTCAGTAGCTCCTTGTGACCTGCCCAAGTATGCCGTGTCACAGCTAAAAAAAAAGTTATAGTCAAAGCTGCATGCAATCTAACGGTTTTGCTGCTTCTGATTTTGGTGAAGGCAAAGTGTGCAGTCAATTGTTTTCTGGGTGTGAATCACAATTGTTCGGTAATTTTTACAGGGCCCGTAAACCACTTTGTGAATGATGAGGGTGCGGGTTCTCGTGCCCCTACACCAACTTGCGGGTGTTCTCTCCATATACTTGTTCAGAAAGCGTGTGGATGCTACCTTAGTGGCGAATGTTGTGCTGGTTTCTTGTTTGATGGTTTCACAAGAAAGGCGGGCTAGTAGTGCATATAAAGTGACAGCATCTGCGTGGGTTGCATCAAATTCATGAAATTGTTCGCTTAATGATGTACGAACAGAGTCTAGTGAGCAGCTTGACTCGCTCACATACATGTGCTGAATGTTATCAAAACTCTTGAGTTACTTGGGAGCGCTAGACAGCCCAGAGAAGAGTGGATTTTGTATGAGCTTTACCACATGCTTCCTGCACGCCAAACGATCACACACAGCAAGTAGGATAGCAAGGAAATCGTGATATGACAATGCAGTGGATCTCGAAACATAAGACACAGACATTGCCGTCAACGTTGACATTACTGCGTCATGACAACGAGCAAAATTTACCTCGGTAGGTAGTAACATCGTTAGTTATGATGTCATTGCTTGAGGGAAAAAAAAAAGAAACAGTAAGCTGTACGTGCTGTGGTAGTATAATGTGGGAGTGCATTGAGATGGCAGCTGTAACGATTGTGTATTTGAATTGAGCCAGTGTATCTCGACATTGTGTATAATCAACATCCTGGAAGCGACAGCCGCTTTAAGAAAAACTTGTAGGCCATCTGATAGTTTACAGTATATCTTTTCTATTGCATAGATGGCTTGGTCATTGGTCTAGTGTAGCAACACGAGAAGGAACATTATTTTAGTGTAACTGTAAAGGTATATTCACAGCATGTGTTGCACATACAGTATGGTTCTTGTTGAATGTGTGTAGCTTCTCGTCACTACTAACAGTCCTTCAATAAGTCTGCTACTGTTCAGTTCGCATTTGAAATTGCACACTTGAGAGAAAGGGTAGCTGCCTCTTTGAATTTTTTTTTTTTTGCGGTTGTAAGTTTGTTTTCTATAAATGGTAGTGTGCTGTTGGGAGCATTTGATCGATTTCACTTGTAGTACTTAGATCTGAGTCGCTTCCACCATGTAGTACCTGGATTATTGAATGTAGGACATTATAAGACAACCTGTTGCATCATATTAGCATGTACCGGCAGTGTGTGTGCACCCGCAGAACTGGGCCAGTTTTTCTTTTCGTTTTGGTGTACTTATGCCTAAAAAAAGTATAATACAATAACGGGGGGGGGGGGGGGTTACGTCCCAAAACCAGGTTGTGATAGGCCCCGGAGATTTCGACCACCTGCGTTATTTAACGTGCACCTGAATCTAAGCACGCGGGCCTCTTAATATTTTTCGTTTATTGAAATCCATTTTCCCTTTATGCGCCCGGCGCCGATCTGTTAGCTGTGTAATCGAATCACAGCCGCCACGGCCGGGATTCGATTCCGCGACCTTGGGGCTAGCAGTCGAGCGCTATAACCACGTGACCCGTGGGAGTAGCCGGGTGGCAACCTCAGCGCCTGCACTGGATCATAATGAGGTTGTTCTCACTCAGCCACGTGAGCACCGTGGCGGGTGCCTAATAAACGGAGTGCATGTGCCATTTGAAGGGTGAGACGTTTTCGGTGATTCGCGTCGTGTAGCCTGCGCTCGTTTCGCTCCCCCGTCGAAGGCACTCGCGTGCGATTTGGTGATCGGCGAACTCATTTGTGAGCGTGTCGTGTTTGCGCGCTCGTCACTGAACTTGACATTTGCGCTGCAGGTGTCGGGGGGGGGGGGGGGGGGGCTTCCTTTTTAACGCGGTCCTCGCAATTGACGTTGCGGCGCGTGAAAGAATCTCACCCCGTCTGGGCTTCACCGCGCATATAAGCGATTGTGTTCTCGAAAGGTCAAGCGCGGCTATGCTTCATTCGCGCCATTATTCGCTCTCCCCGCGAGGTATCGGAGAAAACAAGCAGCACGTCTCGGTTATGGCGCAGCTTGCAGCAGCGGCGATAATATCGCGCCTGTGTCGTTCGCCAGACCAAATGATTGAGAGGAACTGTTCTTTCCCCACTATGCTGTGCGACATGATGGCTCCCGGGTGGACGTCATTCTGATTTCCGTGATCCTAGAGTCAGTGGAGCTTTGATTCTTGACGCACGTCGTGACCGACTGTGCGCATTTTCCCCCCAAATTCCTCCCATTTCTCCTGGAAAATCGGGGGGGGGGGGGGGCGTGCCGTTGTGCCGCGAGGCCGCTTCGCAACCGAATCGTCGCGGTCGATTCTCGGTCGACCTTGGCGTAGACCTGGCTCCTTGCCGCTCCTCCTCTTCTTTGCTACGTTTCATTTCTGTCGCCCAAGCTGTCTGTCCTCTGCGCTGCTGGTCTCCTCTCGCGGCGGTTCTCTTGCACACGACTACACCGGCGGCAGCTCGCGCGCGCTCACGCAACACTCCTCTTGGCTCACACCTGTGTATGGCGCACTGGTGTTTTTGTCGATAAGCCCTAAAATGTAATGGCGCGTCTTTTTTTTTTTTCGCCTTTTCTTTGCGCGAAGTTTTCGCGTAGCGCTGTGTTCCTTATAACTTTCGCGTGACGGAAACCTCACCGCAATTGAAATATGTGCGAGATCTAACTAGACAAAAGTCTGTCAACAGTTTTTCGACCTGCAAGGTTTTGCTTCATCGCCAACTTCCTCCTTATCATCAACACCTTCCATGTCATCTCTTTTACACTTCTTCCAAACGCTTTTAGTAGTATGTTATTCAGGCTGACTTCTTGGTTTTCTGTTACAGTAAACCACTCTCTCTTCCTTCAGTACAAGTGTATGGGAATCGTCCTTGCCGCTGGGATGCACTGCAATTAAGATAACTCGACGAGAAGAGTTTCGTAGCGTCGGCAGTTCATTGGAAGTATAACGCGCATGCCGTTGGGCCAGTAGTACGAAGCTCCGTATCGGTTTAACCGGGATGATGGTGTACAGCTTATCGCGTATATCGGTGACATATGTGAGCATTTTGACTTCCGTTACGCGCGTGTTATAGACCGACAGTTAAAAAAAAAAGTCGTGTAGGCCCTACTTGCTGATACTTTCAGCTTAGCTTTACCTGGTGACAAGCCTGCGACGAAACGATAGCTGATCGTCTGTCAACGCAGTTTTGATGATTCAAACCTTGGTTATTTCAATATGCCAATATTGCCTTTTTTTTTACACAACTATCGCATTTCACGCTCTGTGTTGCTCACTCTGAGCTACTTGCCGGATCAGGGTTCGCATCGATTGTTCTCTGTCCTTCCTGGTTCTTCCCTTTCTTCAAGCGGGCTGGTGTGGTGGATACATCAGGAGACAGTTGCCAACCCGCCCTGCTATTGGCTATTTGTGGTGTTTCTCTCTACGTTTACATGAATGATAGCGTCGATAGTTTTTGTTGTCGCTTTTTGTTGTGACTGTGCTGCGCCTTCGACGCAGGCCTGTCGTTTTTGTTTTGTTTTTTCCCTCGATAAAGAATGGCGAGCCCGTCGTTGCTCCCGGGAGGCTAAACGGCTCCAACTTTGCCGCCGTGGCGGCGTCGACACGTCTGCTCGAATGGCTTCGGCTCGAATCCTTGCGGAAGCTCTCGCCAAATGCCCGCCGGGTGTCTGCGCCACCGTCCGCGGCTCTGATCTGATGGCGGGGCGAGCGTGCGCGGCATACCTCCTCCTCGCTCCGTTCTCCCGCTCCTCCATATCGGCCCGGTTGCCGCAAACCCGGTCCCGCGCATTGAAGCCGCAGGTTTGCCCCCTCTGTGCTGCCGACAGCGACTCCGGAATCGAAAGGACTCTGCGAGGGGTGCTTGGGAAGGATATGGTACCCGCCTTCTCTACTACATGCCCCCTCGTCTGTTTTTTTTTTTTTTTTTTTGCCGAGCTCTGATCATCGGCTGCGCATTTCTTTCCGTCCCCACGCTTCCCACCGTTTCCCGTTTTGCTCCCATTTCTCGGAACTCGGCGCCTTTCGTTTTCTTTTTTTCCTTTGAACCCCACTCTCGCTCTGCTTCTGGCACCTCGGCGATGGGACGGGACCAGTGGCTGATATGCGCTTTATTTTTTTTTTCTAGTCAGTGCGCTGATGCCGGCGAGCTGTATGCGAAGAGGAACAAAAAATAAATAAATGACTACTACCGTCGAGGGATATCATTTATATTCTCCTCCGAGGAGGGCGGCCGTCGTTTACATCACGGTTGCACTAACCGTCTTACCTCCTCGCGGTCTTTTCCCTTCGCGAAACGCCTGGAAATCTTTTAGTGTTCGCTTTGTGCGCGCGCCGCCGCCGCCGCCCGGCTGCGTCTCGTCACCGAACAGATTCGGCCGCCGGAGGGAAGAAGAGCTCCCCCACTCTGCTCCCCTCCCTTCCTGACGGTTCCATCGCTCTAATTTGCGCAGCGCCCGGCAGCGATTCCGCGTTTGTCGAGAGGAGGAAGGAGAAACTGAAAACTATCGCATCGGCAACGCTCTGATAGTGAGACGTCAGTATCCGCACTCTTGATTATCGTGGCTGCTCATTCGAACGCTCGCCGCGGTCGGAAAAACTAACGCAGGGATTTCGAGTTTAAAGAGTTGCGATATTGTCGGCCATAGATATATCGCACTCACAAGCGGCGCCCGTAATGCGAAACGGTTGTGCAACGCTAACCGAAGAAACCATTAATGTCTTCTCGGACAGGTTGAAAAAATGAATTCAGTTTGCATGTGTCTGTTAGGCTTCCTTAGCTAACGTTTCCAGCGAAGGCTGAGGATAAAATAAATGCTGGCATTGGTTGCAGTCGTCTTGCTTTGTGTGTGTGTGTGTGTGTGTGTGTGTGTGTGTGTGTGTGTGTGTGTGTGTGTGCGTGTGTGTGTGTGTGTGTGTGTGTGTGTGTGTGTGTGTGTGTGTGTGTGTGTGTGTGAGAGAGAGAGGGAGAAAAGGGGTAAAGGGACCAGATGATCAGTCCGCGGCTGGAAAGAATAGAGAGCGACGCAGGTAGAGCGTTTCCCGCACTCAACCCCTGATAAACTGACTGTGAGCTTCCAAAGCCTTGTAAGACTTCTCTCGAGTTATAAAGTTTGTTGCAGGGACGAGGTAATACTTGATGTCTGTGTAAAATCTACACGTGGCGAAAGATTTACGTCGCGCTTCACTTCTTCGTTCAAGGGGATCAACAACGCCGCACAGGCTCACCTTTTTAGTCGTAGCATAACTTTTCAGGCTCTGTCAGCCCACGCGACTAAGCGCTTAACTACATCCTAATAGAAGTAAGTCTCCTGAACACCTTACTGCTCCAATGTTTTGAGAAAAATTGCCAAAACAACACGCAAGCAGAGGCTTTTCCGTTGTGGTCCTACTATGGCGTCTGCTCCCGGGACCACGGGCATGGCGACTGCCGCTCCGACCACTAGCACCCTTTGCAGATTAAGTCATGCGAATATCTCATGTACCTATACCGGATAGCATCGATAGAAAGCTCGGGGTCTACCCGATTCCAAAGAACCTGAACCCTGAGCATAGCAAGGAGCGGAGGTTGGTGAGAGCCGGAACTCCCGTGGACCTCCACGCAGGAGAAGGCGCGGTCTACCCTGGACGCGGTGGAGTATCGATGGAGCAGCGGCGCCGTCCCTGGAAGCACTGCAGTGCTGTGCGACTCTATATATAGAACGGCCGTAAAAGAACTACGCCAAGGGTAGAGCGTTTATTGAGGATGCGCGTATAACACGCAAGGTCTAAAGACAGCGGATGCAAAAGTGGCCAGTGACATAGGAACGCGGGAACCACAACGAGATGGCCAACGCGGCAGCGCGAGGACTAACCAACCGCGCGGCTGCACACGCGGCTTGACTCCCGAGTGTTCGTACAGTTCCAAGGAAAAGATGACTACTTTGAACGAAATAGTGAATTGGTACAGACTGAACAGACATTTTGCTACGATGCCGCCACCTCACCCGGTACTCACCCCGAAGGAACCAGTGTTATATACATAACTTGCACCTGACGTCACAGACAGGTTACCTGCGACCTGAAGATGGTGACCACCATGACTTTATATCGCATTTGAGTGTGTCAGTTTAAGGGACGACAGAGGGTCATTCGCCCTTCGAGGGTTTTTTTTTTTGTTGTTCTCTGTTGGATGGATGGATGGATGGATGGAAAAACTTTATTAAATAAAAAGAAACCCTGCAGGGTTACCGGCCCGGGCTCAGGCCACCCCGACGTTTTGTTCACCAGCCGCGCCAAGAGGGGGAAGAACGGGAAGGGGCACCAGCGCTAATCTGATGTCACCGTGTCTTGCTCCGCGTGGTTGAGCAGGACCTCACGCAGCATCTCATCAAGTAGCTGGTACCTGAAGATGGCGACCACGGTGACGTCAGTGACCACAGCAGGACCCCGTCTGCCATCACAGACGGGGTCACGTGCTTACTAAAACGGCTGCTTGGGCGAGTTGGTTCATGTTTAAGATAAATTTACCAGTGCAAAGAAATACGGAACATTCGGGAAGGTTCCTGCTCACCGCCCCGTGCTGGCTAAGCGCGTGTGTCCGAGTGTGTAAGCGAGTCACGTACGTAGACTATGTGCGAAGGGAGAGAGCCACCGCGGCGCACATTCTTTGAAACTGCAGCGAAAATCCGCGAGGAGCCAAAGAAAAAAAAAAAAAAAGATCGCGCCGCAGCTAGAGGCTGGAACGAGGAGCTACGACCAAGAGACGCAGCTCAAGGCCGTCGAGCAGGTCTCGGTAGCTCTAGAGAGGCATCGACCGAGTGAAAGCGAGGAGAAAAAGGGCAGCACCCCCAGTGAGGGGGCGGCGGCCCTCTCGATCCCACGGAAGTAGCAGGACCTCGAGGAGCACCGAGACGGACGTAGTGGTGGCGTCACGATAAAAGCTCGTCCTCCCTGTGTCGAGGAAGCCTAATCGACTGCAGGAAACTACGATGAAGTTGTTCTCTCCCTCTCCTCAATCGCGTGCCATCTGCGAGTGCTCTCGGCCTCGTAAAGGTTCTCTCTCGCTTATCCTTCGTGGATGCGGGATGCTAGTCGTGAGGACCTGCGGTACAGCTCTTGAATATGTTCAGGGTTAATAACTGATACCGGTTAATTAAGCTGTAAGTGAAACAGAAAACTGTGCGGGGGCTGTATGTTTCAGCTTCTTGCCTTTTTTGAATCTAGCAGTGATTATGCATGTGTATCGTGGGCGGGAAAGCGCTTGATTATATGGCAATTCATACTTCAAAAGCAAAGGAAAGAATAAAAATCAAAAAAGAAAGAGGAGTACAAAAATGTGAGCGGAGAGGGAAGAGATATCAACAAGAAGCATAAAAAAAAAGAAAAAAAAAGCGAAATTGGGAAATACGTGCTTATACTGACTACTTGCAGAATAATTTTTTTAAAATTTTACTTATGGTACAAATAGCTGGTCTAACTTGTTTGTTGTTTCTCCAAATATGACGTACTTTGTAAGGCCACCGTGTGTTCCAGTATTCAATAATAGATGTTTCCAACTTTAACCATATTCAAGGGAAAAAACATTGTGATGGAGCTGAGAGCTCGAGCAGCAATGCGGGAATCGAGTGACGCTAGGGTGACAAAATGGAAGGAGGCGAATGTATAAACACAGGAAAACGGGTCGTCACATTAGAGCACGCAGATACAGCCTCTCTTTGACAGGAACGTGCTGGGCCTTTTGTGGACATGTACTGGATTCTGTCCTACTATAGCGCGTTAGAACGAATGTGGCAAGACTTGGAGTCATTAAGACGCATACGCAAGTTTACAGATCAATTCATTCTTAAATATAAAGTTATTTTTTTCTTCAATACCGCGTGACGCTTCTTTATCGCCTTGGCTTCACATATGCGCAAGGGCGTATCTGGGAGAGGCGCTTGAGAAACATTGTTTACTGTAGCATTCGTGCTGACGCCTACGGAGTATTTATTATTGTTTGTAAGGTCTGCCGAGCGACGAGGCATTCAAAAGACTTCTGCCCTTTAAAAATCCTCCCCCCCCCCCCCCGCTTTCACTTTTATTCTTTTATTGTCTTCATTCTCTGTTGGCTCCTTATGGTAGTGGGTAAGAAAAGCGGGTCCCTCGATGTACTCCTTTCGTTTATGCTATTTTTTATTCAATTTCATATTTGCTCAACGCCATTATTTCTGTTTCACGGAGTTTAGGAAGGAAGGGACCATGTAGTGTAGCAGAATGCACGGCCGTGGAGGAGTCGTATTTTCTGTCGGTTACTTTCCGGGCATCACTTCTCTTTCTGCCCCGCCGCGGTGGTCTATAGTGGCCGAAGCACTCGGCTGCTGACACGCAGGTCGCGGGATCAAATCCCGGCTGCGGCGGTTGCGTTTCCGATGTAGGCGGAAATGCTGTAGGCCCGTGTGCTCAGATTTGGGTGCACGTGAAAGAACCCCTGGTGGTCGAAATTTTCGGAGCCCTCCACTATGGCGTCTCTCATAATCATGTGGTGGTTTTGGGACGTTAAACCCCACATGTCAATGAATCAATCAACTTCGCTCTCTCGTGGTGTTCAAGGTTCAGCCTCTTTCACGGCACTTGAGCGACCAGCGTTCAATCACTGCTCTTGGAACTCATTCCACGTGAAAACATCGTTCTCGAAATGCGTCATTGGGGTCTTTTATCAAGTTACGAAAATACGGGAAAAAAAAAAGAGCATTGTATAACCGTACTGTTCGGTTTCTCCCTTCCTCACTCGTTATGTCGTTCTTGCCGCCCCTTAGAGCATTGAAGGTCCTTTAACGGGGCACGGACTTTATTTATTTTATTCATTTATTTTTCGAAAATTGGTGTGTGGTTGTCAGTTGCCTTTCATCCTATATATACACATGGCGATTGAGGGAACCTGTCGTTCGGAGGAAGCACTGCCACTGGAAACGTGGGAGCTTTTTATCGCGACTCGTGGCTGCGCGCTGGTCCGTCGACGAGCCACCTCTTTTTTTTTTTTTTTTCAATCGCGACCGATCTATGTATAGCCCTTGGCCCACTCGAGGTTTTTGAATCCGCTCAGCCGGGACGTGGTGACGTAAACCGTTTGGGCGCGTTCGCCCTGTCGGGCCGCCGCGTCGAGAAGACGCTGCGCGAAGATGCTCCCGGGTCGCAACAATGTGTCGCAACCCATGTCCCTCCTTGACACATGCAGGGAACGCGCTTGCACCAGCGGGTTCACGTGTCGGCTTGAAATGAATATATCAGTTTGAAATGAGATCTGTACTCGGGTTATTTAGATGCCATAGGTTCATGTTTAGTGGTGATTATGGATTTCAGACTACAATTTTCGAATTACTTCTCGAAACTTCAGCATGCGAATGATGGTGTGACGTCGCGGATTTGAAAAGGAAAAAAAAAATCGCCTTTTGGCAACGTCAGCTGAATGAAATTGTGCTGAAGCCTGCAATGTCAAGCATCTGGGTTCCTTATAACTGAGTGTTATAGTTGGTTCGCATCCCGGCTGCATTTCCGATGGAGGCGGAAATGTCGAGGCCCGTGTGCTCAGATTTGGGTGCACGTTAAAGAACCCCAGGTGGTCGAAATTTCCGGAGCCCTCCACTACGGCGTCTCTCATAATCATATGGTGGTTTTGGGACGTTAAACCCCACATATCAATCAAATCAGTGTTATAGTTCATCGTTGCTCATTAAAATTACGCGGGCCCTGACCGGTACGAGCGCTATTAAAAAAATCTTTGACGTCGCGGCTAGTTGCGCGAACCTCGACACAGCGTCGCCTCCTGTGTGTTTTTTCAGCGCGCTTTAGTGCGTCACTGTGGGTCTGCGGCTACGATGCTGGGCTGTTGACAAGATGGTCGCAGGTTTGGTTCTGCCCGGTCGCATTTCGACGGAGGCGAAACAGTATAGGCTCGAAATGAAGTTCACCAAGGTGGAAGGGTGGGCATGTTGGTATTCCATGTTTAAGAAGGGTAAGAGCGCACTGAATACGAATACACAAAGAAAGGACACACACACACTCACAAGCGCTATGTGTGTGTGTGTGTCCTTTCTTTGTTTATTCGTATTCAGTGCGCTCTTACCCTTCTTAAACATGGAATAGGCTCGTACGTGTAACTGTGCGATGTTAGTGCATGGTAAAAAAACAGTTGAACGAAATTTTCGTAGCACACTTTTACGACGCCCCTCTTAATCGCATATTATTATTATTATTATTATTATTATTATTATTATTATTATTATTATTATTATTATTATTATTATTGCGGGCTTGCTTTCTCAACGAGTCAGTGCAGCCTCGCGGCAAGATAGGTATTGTAAAAAGATTATTTACTAATGCTAGACATGATATATCGCTTTCTTTCTTTAAGTGTCTCTTTAAGCTCAATGCCGCGCACGACTTAAGAATTAACATCATTAAGCACGAACGTGCTATCGGATGTGCAGGTAGGTAGGTACCTGCGCAGGTTATCCTTTTCAGCGCTCGCTAGAATTGGCTGAGCCAGCCGGGAGCAATTCGAATGGCCGGGGCGGCGGTGCACTTCGTGCCCTTGGCTAAGCTGAGCCGGCGGAAAAGTTTTGCGGCTCGTTGAGCGCCTCTAAGAGTTGCGTGATGAAGGTGTCGCTGGAAACACTGCCCCCCCCCCCCTCCTTTATGTGTATCACCGATAGTGATTGGTCGAAAAATACTGTTCCTGTTGTTCAGGGGGCCGAAGCGTGGCGGTGTCATGCGTCTGTCAATCGGGACTCAACAGCAGAAAGGCTGCGATAGAGAGCCTTGGGACTCGCACTGAAACGTTTTATCTTTCCGTTATCTCCAACTGCGATCCCGTGTGTGCCTCGCTGCCTTCTTTTGTCCTCTTCCAAAATAAGCGTAACATCCACGCGTCGTGGGTTCAAGCGTGCCTCGGGAGACTGGAAAGTCGGTATACGAGGTGGCTCGTTTCGCGAACTGTCGTCGTCGTGAGTAGAGATTAGCGCCGATGCTTTCGACAGCCGCACTTCGACACTCTCTTTTCCAGACGTACAGCGCTGACACGCGACACGGCGGATCGTTTTGTCGTCGCGCCTCGTGTTGCGAAACGGTTTGAACGTTGACGCTTTCGAACGGGGAGGCAGGCCGCGGCACGCTTCCTGGGATTCTATACCAACGGCTCTGGCGTGCGTAAATGTCAGAACCGTTTCGATTAGTTAATCGCTCCCTGCTCGTTATGGTTCCAGCATATGATATATGCTCTGGGAGGTTTTTGATTTCTTACCCATTGTATTAACGCCAACTTTTCCCGGGCGGCGTACGGTAAAGGCCAAGGTTGGAATTACTCGCCAAGTCTCTTCGAAACATTGCGATACTTTTTTCTCAACTTTGTTTCTCTCTTTTCTACGGCTACTCGTTTCTTGAAGCTGTAACCCGTCAAAAGTTATGCGCTATTTTTGGACCCGCAACCTACCAGTGTTTATTTATATATTTATTTATATATTTTGTTTTCGTCAGTTTCAACATGCGGACATTTTTATTCTTTTTGGTGGCCGTTGGTCTCCCCAATCTGTATCCCGTGAAAAGCTATGCATTTTTTTCCGCACGTACAACCAACTGGTATTTGTTTATTTATTTGTTTATTTATTCATTCATTTGTGTTGCGTCGCTCAAGTTATTTCCCTTCTTGAAACGTGATCACGCTGTGCCTATGTATTAGTTCAGGTTCGCTACTTTATTAACTTGCGTCGTTTCGTGGCCACGGCGCAGTCGCCGTGCGGCAGTATTGTAAGCGACAGCGGCGTCGTGCATGTGGTCAAGGGCCAAACCTCATAAGCGCGAAAATGCACGCGACAGCGACGCGACGTAGATCGTCTTCGCGCGATCAGTCGCTAGCGCAGACAAGCCTCATTCACGCGATGGTTCCTGCGAGCGAATTCCACTGTTGCTGGCATGAGGCCGTCTATTCGCACCAAAAAAACCGCGTAGCGAGCGGTATGCAATTTAAAAATAAGATATATTGTTGTGTAATGAAACGGAAAGTGTTTATTATTGCCTTGCAGCACTTTTTTATATGCGCATGCGTAATAAACATTGCGTTATTTCTTGTTGCGCATACGTGACTCGGGCAGGGTCACGTGCACCTATGTAGTCTTCGTCTTTTCCGGTATTTCGCTATTGGCTGCTTGGGCCCAGCACTTCCGGGCGATGGGCGACGGTTTCGAAATCTGGAGAACCGAGCGATCGCGCGAAAATGAGCACGCGACACGTCGCGCGAACGCCCTGTTTCGTCGCTCATAGCGTCGCTCGTCGCTGTCGCGTGCATTTTCGCGCTTATGAGGTGTGCTGTTAAGCTCAGCGTCAACCGCCAGTTGTTCCCTGCGATGCAGGTGTCCTGCTGTGCATGTAATACGCTGCGTTAGCGAAAGCATTCATTGTTGCAACGCCATTCTAATCCGCTGCGCTGAGTTGAAACAGTTGTTTTTTTTTCTTGTATTTTTTTTTTCAAAGAAGCGCTTGTTTCTAAGAAGTGCGAGTGCCGCACTTGCTTCGTGGAGCAGTTCCCGGGCCACTATCCCAAGTATTCATGTGGGCGCGTGGCCTGTAATCTCACCAAAACTATCCAATAAATCTTTCACGCGATAGTTAGTTTACATCTCAAATCACATGTTCAACTCGCGGCAGTTGTGTACAACTATGTATGTAAACGAGGGGGGCGTGGAATCTGAGGGGGCGGGGAATTCTTTCCCCGCCCCCCTCGTTTACATACATAGTTGTACAAAACTGCCGCGAGTTGGAACATGTGATTTGGGATGATGCGAGAAGTAAACTGAATATCGCGTGAAAGATTTATTGGATAGTTTTGGTGAGATTACAGGGAGATATAGTCTTTATATTTTCTTGTGTGTTTCCAAATAGACTATAGGTTTCACGATGGCCTTTGTGACGTCTATGCCCTTCTCCCCCCCCCCTTTTTTTTTCTGTGTGTTTCTGTCTTTTGCACGCCAGTTGTTTTACGCCACATGGCTAGTTTGATTGAGGCTCGCCGTTACTCGTATTGTTCGCAAAATGCTGCCGTTTAAGCGCGCGCGACAATATCTGCACATCCGCTATGTGGTAGCGTATGCCCTGACAAATTATATATTCCGTTAAGTGGAACATGGGGTATACCCCACCCCTGTCGCGCTGGGCGAAGCGGCGCGCTTTTCCGGCTCGCTGTGGCGCCGCGAACTCCTCGCCGGCGCGGTTTTTTTTTTTTTTTTCTCGGTCGTTCGAGCGCGGGTGTTGCCTTCCGCTCGCATCGAGTGTCAGTCGTCCCTCGTCCGACCGACGTCAGGCTTTACCGCCCGCCCCGCCGCGGTTTTCTAGTGGCTAAGGTGCTTGGCTGCTGACCCGCAGGTCGCGGGTTCGAATCCCTGCTGCGGCGGCTGCATTTCCGATGGAGGCGGAAATGCTGTAGGCCCGTGTGCTCAGATTTGGGTGCACGTTAAAGAACCCCAGGTGGTCGACATTTCCGGAGCCCTCCACTACGGCGTCTCTGATAATCATATAGTGGTTTTGGGACGTTAAACCCCCACCCAGCATCAAGCTTTACCGCCCTTCCAGTGTTTGGCGAATGGGAGAAAATAGTAAATAGCGGTTCTGCGGGTTAAGGCTGGTGCACACCGGCGACTAGCAGCGGTCGCGCGACCATTCGCGGCTGGCGACCAAAAAGCGACTGATGTTCACACCGGCAGAGGCTGCATGCGAGCGACCGGAAGTCGCGAAACCGGAGAGTCACGTCCGGATCTCGTTATCAGCGAGAACTCTGGAGACCGGCGCCGATCAGCTGATCGTCGCCAGCCGAGTGAGTGGAGCGAACCGAGCGCGCCGCGTTTATTGTTTCCGTCCGTTCTCGCACAACGTTCGAAACAGCGTCAAGTTCGATTCAAGCGAAGAACAAGACATTGTCATGGGGCAGGTGCGCTGTGCCATGGTGTCAGCACTGGCATCACAGATGCCTCCAAAGAAAAAAAGCCGGTAGTGGGTTTACAAGTCCTTACGATAGCGGGAGTTGGTCGGCCATGCAAGCCGCCGGCCTCCCGAGCTGCGCTGAGACGACGAGGAGTATTTCCGAGAGTCGTACGTATTCAGAAACGGTCTTTGAATTTCACTTGACTTGTCACAGCCTACAATGCAGCACAAACGTGTCTCGAACGCGGTGTCTTATGTCGTTGCAAGACATGAAGCACAAATGCGTTCCAAACGCACTGCATTGAAGGCGGTGACAAGTGAAGTCCAAGACAAAAAAATTGCCCGCAGCTTCCCTCGGGGGAACACTGAGGAGGATGCGGAGCATATAATTGGTTAACGGGGTGTTAAAGTGCGACTTACTTGGGTCGATGGCTAAATTGGTTAACGTGGTTGTGAAATGGGGTGTTAAATTGCGACTTACTTGGGTCGATGGCTAAATTGGTTAACGTGGTTGTAGGAGGGGGTGTTAAATGAGTGAACACGTACACACGTATGCGAAAGGGCGGTGTTTTTATTGCGACGAACTTTGAGCACGATGGCTTTTAGATGCCACTTTGGCCGGCGCTGGTCGAAGGGACGTCGATCATTGCGACCTCGGACGTCGACGCGCCGTACAAACCAACCGACGAGCGGCAACTGAGCGAGCGAGCACCGACCTTGAGTATATATACAGCGCGACGGCGCATGCACTGTCAGCTGTCGAATGTTCGAGAAGAGGGAGAAGCGCAACGGCGCATGCGCGCGCGTCAGCTGCCGATGTTCTCGAAGCGTGACGGCGCATGCGCGCTACATTATACAGCTAGCGAATGTTCGTGAAGAGGAGAAGCGCACGCGGTGTGTAGAGGAGGAAGGGTGCACAGATGGTGGAGGAGTGAAGCGCGCGCGGTGTGTAGAGGAAGAGATGCACAGATGGTGGAAGAAGGAGGAGGAATCTTGCGGACGGCGCCGCACTACAAGCCTCGAGTATTAGATGCTCCGCATCTAAAAACGATTCTGAATACGGGGAAAAGATAGTGCACAATTTATTTTCGCTGTACTTTGACGGTGTTTAGCGTTTTGCGAATGGCGCCACGATAATTTAACACTTTGCTCGAGCGGCTGCGCCCCGCCATCTCCAAGCCAAGTATTCCGTGGTGGCCATGGCGCCACAGACCCAGAGGAACGCACCCGTTTGTATCTGGCGGCAGGAAGCCAGCGCAATGAAAAAAAAAAAAAAAATGAGCACCCCTGATTGGTTCCAGCAGCTTTGCGACTGCAGTCGCGCGACTGAAAAATCGGTCAGGGAGCGACTAGCCAAAGTAGTCGCTTTGCGACCGTTTGCGACTGCTTGTTCGCGACTGTTTGCGACCAGTCGCAAATGGTCGCGCGACCACTGCTAGTCATCGGTGTGCACCAACCTTTAGAAGGTTGCGGGTTTGATCCAGTCACATTTCCATGGAGGCGAAATGCCGTGTACTGTGTGGTTTTGGTGCATGTTAAACAACACCAGATGGTTGAAATTTTGGTAGCCCTCCACTTCGGCGTCCCTCATGATCAAATCGGGGGTTTGGGACGTTAAAGCGCCTCTATTATTATTATTATTATTATTATTATTATTATTATTATTATTATTATTCAAGCAAATCCCAAACCAACTACTGTGACCACTCGTAGTAATGGCAGCCGTCGCGGTGTTGTGTGCAGCGTTGACTGCGTGTTCGTCCATCCGTTGCATGCTTAAGCGCTTTCCGCGACTGGAGTTTACACCGCACGTTTCTCGTCGGTATAAAGGAATGACATTTGTCGAACGTGGAACTTGTGCGAAACGCGCGTGATATTTTGTTGCAGTGTGTATAGTTAACGCCGAAATGCCGCGGGTGACGCGATCGGCTCGACTGTGACGTCGTGACGGGTGAACTTCTCGTGGAGTGTTGCAGGAGGAGGCGCCGGTTGCAGTCAGGCATCGTTTGACGACGTCGTTTTTTGTTGTTTTGCATATTTGTGATTTCTCGCCGTTTCGCGGCTGTAGCAATAGCGGGAAAACGTAGTCTGCTGGTTTATCAAGACGCCGTCATGCATTCGCCTTCTCTGCATATTTAAATTAGACATCGGTAACAAGGTGTTATAGTTAACTGCCTAGTGAGCTTCGAATCGTGTTATTATGTAGTATTTTTTTTTTAGTATCAGATAGCGTTTGCATCTCTTGTCTGACAATAAAAATAGTTTGAAAATGCCATGTGCGTAGCCTGTTCATGTCCTCCTGTGTAGTGATATAGTAGGGCTGTATACGAAAGTACAAGCGCTGTTTACAAAGTGTCGTAGAACTTGTTCAGCGTGCAGTGCATGTAGGACAGGCAGGAATCCAAAATAGGGAATCCGGTCTTCTCGCGAAGGAACAAGCCGCATTTTGACGATCGTCTCACGATCGATGCGTGTCGGGCAACACAGAAAAAAAAAAAAAAACGTACGGGTTATAACCGCGTAGCGCGGAAGCCACTAGGCTCTGAAAGGAGCTAACTTCTCATCAGGTGGTAGCAGTGGTTAGAAAAGGAAGAAGGCGCCTAATTTCTGCAGCCTGGTATAAGGAGCACGGCGCAGCGGCTGTCTCGTCAGAGGAGTGCCGCCATGTGCTGCTGCTTTTCTCTCTCGTTCTCTCGTGCATATCTACACAGCGCCGCCTGTCAACCTCAGGACCCTCACTTTCAGAGGCGCGAATGCACGGTAACTCTGCGGAAAGCCGTGGCCCTTGTGTTTACAATCTTTTTACTGACTAGCTCAGGCCGACATTCTAAAAACTTCGCTCTGATTTGTTACGAATGCCGCCGCTGCTTCATTTGCGGATACCGGCCTGAACAACGACGAAAATAAAAAAAAAAAGCTGCCTTTCGTCATGTGCGTTTTTGCCTTACCACCTTGGAAGTAAATATTGCAACTTTACTCTTATTCACTAACCCCTGACTTGCGTCAAGTATATGTAACCCTGTCTTATGGCCGCAGGTTTAATCTTATCGCAACACGGGAGCGTGCGCCCGGTAGTAAACATCGGAATAGACCGCGCTGTGTGTCTCATCGACGTGCTTACTGCCGGGGAGCGGTCTCGTCGCTGAAAGACGTCGCGGAATGGGACGGGCACCGCTCGCTTGTAACGCTGGAAGCGTCGTTATCTTTCCACTTGCTCGCTGCGCGTTTCCGGATACGGTTTTTCTGTCGGCCGAACGAAAGTTGTTCCTGCGTCCTCTCTCTCCGGCCCCCTTTCGAAATTCAGGCAAGATATGCCGCTCTGTGCCGTTCTTCGCCGTGCGAGAAGTAACCGAATATAGTTCCGTCGTGGCCCCCTCGGTTGAAATATACGCGGGGAACCATCAAAAATTGGAGGACCGTTAAGCTTTGCCCTTAAATTATATTCTTAGTGCGTACCTCTAACAGTGTGTGAAGTCTTTTGGTACTTTCTATGCACCCACTACACGGCCTCAAGGTTGCAGTAACGTGTGTGTCTTTGGTAGTGGGTGACTGGTTTTAAGCTATGAAGTCATTATGATAATCTCCTGTTCTGACGCCCGATGGCAACGTACGCGTGTACCACGCATAATTATAGCAATATGGCATGTTGTTTCGGGAAGCACGTATACAGGACGCGTGTGTTTGTAAAGCATGAATGTTGCTTTCACTGCATTTCCAAGCCCAGGAAGTTATTTTTGATGTATTCACAAGCAGACTTGTGGCCGTGTGGTAGAACATCCCCACTCGGACCCAGAGTTTTTATTACTTATTTTATTTGCATCTTTCTCGATTTTTCCGTCAAGCAAGGACGCTCGATTTTTCGGTTACGCAAAAGTGATGATTTTTCGCTCACAACCAACGACGCCGGAGCCGCGATTTCTGTGAAACGAGCTCTTCGACGCTCTCGCGGTAAAATGAAAGCTGGTCAGCCACCTGCGTAATCAAATTCGAGTGTCCAAGTTTCATGCTCGGCGTCCGCTTTGGGACCCTGACCCACTTTCGAAAACGCATCTTCGCGATAGCGTTCCTTCGGCTGCGGGTCCCGCCTGGCACCCGTGTTAGAAGAGTTCGCGCTGTTTTTTTTTTTTTTTTTTAAGGTGTGGTTTTTCTCGCTGTTTGTCGAGCTTCCTGGAAGGCCTCGGTGATGGGCCTTCAAGGAGGCCATTCAAAAGTTTGCCTGCCTTTGTCCAAACTGCCAATTACTGATCACACAATATCGAGACTTATGTGCTGCGACCCCCCCACCTCTCTCTCTGCTTTCTTTTATATTTATTTTTTCTTTTATTTTTTTAGTTGCGTCATATCAAATAGAAGCGAGCCCCAATTGATTCACAACACACTGTGACACGACGTAAATGTTTAAAAGCAAATACTCGGGCTCGGAATAACACGGTAGACTCAGTATTAATTTCTGACCGCTGGCTTGCTGAAACCGGGGTAGGCAGGCTTGAATAACGCTTCGACAGCTGTCGCCGGAACTGATACGGTATTCGTGCACTCTGTTCTGTATGGCTACGTCGTCCGGTGTGTCGGAGCGTATGAGCTAGGAAAACGCGCCTGTCGCATTGGCGTCACTTTTGATTTCCGCGGAGGTCGACACGGGGTCTACCTGGGCGGCTTGTCCGGCAGCTGTCGTGTTGTCCTTGGGTGTTCGGAAGTGTGCCCTCTCTCTTCTTCCCCCCGACGATCCGCGATTGAGACTTTGTGCCGTCGGTGCCTGCTGGAGCGTAGCAGTTTGGGCTAGGTTGGTATGACATGGCGATAGTTAAAGCGCGAGTGAGTGAGTGAGTAACAACTTTATTAGTCGAAGGGGTGAGGGGTAAGGGAGGCTAAGCCACGAAGGCTGCCAGGCTGTGCTTCTCGATGACTTCTTCCGCTCGTTTCAGGACCCGTGTCTGGATGTCTATGTCGTTGCTGGAGAGAAGGGCCTCCCATTGTCCCTCGGTGGGGGGTGAGCAAAGGAGGTCGGCGGGCGGGGGATCCTCCGGGCAGCCCCAGAGGATGTGGTTCAACGAGGCAACGTTGCCGCACAGGCAGCAGCGTGGATCGATGGCACCTGGGTGCATGTATGAAAACACGAGGGGGCACGGGAAGGTGCGGGTCTGTAGGCGACGCCAGGCGATCTCGGACCGCTTGGGAAGGCTGCTGTGAGGATGTGAATAGAAATATCGCTCGAGGCGATAGTGCTGAGTGATGTCGTGGTAGGTGACCAGGGGCTCCGGCACCAGGGCGTCCGACTCTGAGTGGCCCACCGCTCGGTCGACGAATCCTCGAGCGCGTTGGTGAGCTGTCTCGTTGCCGGGGTGACCCGAGTGGGCGGGGACCCAGATCAGTTCTATGCGGCACTGCTCATCTTGCTGCAGTAGGGGCCGAAGTAGCCGTAAGGTGGTAGGCGAGACGAGACCTCGCGCGAAATTCGAGATGGCTTGTTTCGAGTCGCTGATTATGACGCTTGCGTCAGCCGAGGTCGCGGCCAAAGCAATGGCCACTTCCTCCGCCTCGACGGCGTAAGGCGTTCTGACGGTGCCAGCCGTGATGGTCGGCCCCAAAGGAGCTGAGGAGGGCGACACGGAAACGACTACGAAGGCGTCCCTGCGTGCATTGTATCGGGCCGCATCTACGTAGGCGACGGCCGGGTGGTCGGCGTACTTTGCGTGAAGCATGGCGGCACGGGCTTGGCGGCGAGCGTCGTGGTGGCCCGCCAGCATATTCTTAGGTAGCGGCTTGATGTAGAACGCCGCTCGAATAGCATGGGGTAATGAGACCAGATCCGGAGGGTGGGAGGAGGTGTCGTGGCCGATGGAGGAAAGGATGTGGCGACCGGTCGGCGAACGGTAAAGGCGTTGCACTTGAGCGGAGCGGTGAGCCTCAATCAACTCGTCGAGCGTGTTGTGTACACCCAAACGGAGAAGACGATCGGTGGACGTGTTGGGGGGAAGGCCGAGGGCAGTCTTGTATGCCCGGCGGATGAGGACGTCAATTTTATCGCGTTCCGATTTTAGGAGACGTGTATAAGGAAGGCCGTACGTGAGGCGGGAAACGACGAAAGCGTCGACAAGGCGAAGTAGATCGTGTTCTCGCATGCCCTCACGCCGCGCACGGACACGGGCGAGCATACGTGCGGTCTGCTGCACCGAGAGCGAGAGCTTGTCTATGGTGTGTGTATTATGGCGGTTGGACTGTAGGATCAGCCCGAGCACGCGGAGATGCGAAACGACGGGGACAGGAGTAGAGTTGGCATGAACCGTGATGGTGGGGTGGGGAGTTTTGTAGCGACGCCGGTCGGGAGGCCGCATGAGAAGAAGGGCCGATTTGGCCGCTGAGCAAGTAAGACCGGCCGCGTGCACGTGGGACGTGACGACGTCGGTTGCGCGTTGCAACGTCTGCTCGATATGGCCGTCAGAGCCCGACGTGACCCAGAGAGCAATATCGTCCGCGTACAGGGTGTGTTTAAGACCGGGGATACGGTCCAGCTTGCCAGGAAGCGAGCGGAGGACAAGATTGAATAGAAAAGGCGACAAGACGGCGCCCTGAGGGGTGCCACGAGGGCCAAGCTCGTACGTGGGAGACGGGAGGTCCCCTATGATGATTTCGGCCGTGCGGGCGGTGAGGAACGCGCGAATGTAGTTGTAGGTGCGGGTGCCGGGATTGAGGGCTGCGAGTTCGGCAAGGATAGCCGAATGGGAGACGTGGTCGAACGCCTTGTGAAGGTCCAGGCTAAGGAGAGCCTTTGTGTCTGAAAATGTGGGTGGGTCGAGGAGATCATGGTGGAGTTGTAAGAGGACATCTTGCGTGGATAGGTGGGGGCGGAAACCAAGCATGGTGTGGGGAAGGAGATGGTGTGCGTCCGTGTACGTTTGCAAGCGAGCGAGAACGACATGTTCTAGAAGCTTGCCGACGCACGAGGTGAGTGAAATGGGCCTGAGATTCTCGATTGTGAGTTTCTTGCCCGGCTTGGGGATGAAAGCCACGCGAGCGTGTTTCCATGATTGGGGGAGGTTGCCGGAGCGCCAGCACTCGTTGAGGAACGAAGTGAGGGTAGCAGCCGAAGGGGCGTCGAGGTTTCGGAGGAGCTTGTTGGGGATGCGATCTGGGCCGGGGGCGGAAGTGGTGCGGAGCTTCTGTAATGCCGCGTAGACCTCCGCTTCCGTGATATCGGCGTCCAGTACTGGGTTGGGGGCCCCAGAGTAGGACGCGAGAGGGGGAGGAGGTGTGCCAGGAGGCAGAAGCTGAAGGTATTTGGCGGACAGGTCTGCCATCAGCGACGGAGTGTCGCCGGGGTAAGCCCGGACGACTCGTTGTAACTGCTGCCGAGCGACCAACTTGGCAGAAGCAGGGTCGAGGAGGTGGCGGAGGAGATGCCAGGACTGTCTGCAGCCCAACTGACCAGAGAGACCCGAGCAGAGCTGCTCCCACTGTTGGCGGGCGAGCGCGGTGGTGTGTTGCTCGATCGTACGATCGAGGTGCGCAATGCGGCGGCGTAAGCGACGGTTGTGACGTTGCTTCTGCCAACGGTTGCAAAGGCCGGTGCGGGCGGCCCACAGGTGGGCAAGACGGGCGTCAGTTGCCGGATAGTCCTTCGTGGTGGGGATCGAGGCGGTGACTGCGTCGAGGTCCTCTAGCAGCTGGTCGGTCCACGTCGAGAGGTCCTCGATGTTGGAAGTGGCGGAGTGCAACCGGCGTTCTCGGAAAGCGTCCCAGTCTGTATAGCGGGCCGTGTGTGGGCGCGGCTTGCTGGGGGAGGTGAGAACTTGAATGGTGAGGACATAGTGGTCACTGCCGAGGGACTGATGCGTGTTATACCAGCGCGCGTCGGGCACGCTGCGGCAGAAGCTGAGGTCCGGGGTGGTATCGCGGCACACACTGTTGCCGATGCGCGTTGGTTGCGTGGGGTCGGTGAGCAGGGAGAGGTTGAGATCGTGAGCGAGCTGCCACAGCCTCCTTCCGGGGCCATCTGCCTTCGAGTAACCCCAGTCCGGATGCTTGACGTTGAAGTCGCCGAGAATAAGAAGGGGTGATTTGGCTGCTTTCGCTGCAGCGGCACGGAGCAAGGCTAGGAGAGACGCGTCTTCAGTGGAGCGAGGGGGGTTGTACACGTTGAGAATAAACAGAGAGGGCTGTTCACGTTGCTGAGGTAGTGTCTCGAGAAAGACGTGATGGACTGCAGGGAAGGGTAGATCGTGTCGATTGACAGCGAGCGTCCGCCGGGTGAGGACGGCCGTCACGGGATGGGGCAGAGGATGGTGAGTTACTTGGTTGTAGGCGACGTAACCCGAGAGGGAGACGTCGGCGTGAGTTTCCTGTAGTACGATGATATCAGGCGCGTCCGAGGGGTCTAGTTGTTGTAGGTGGAGAAGGAGGTGGTTACGCTTGGGACGAAAACCACGGCAGTTCCACTGCCAAATGGTGACGATGGATCGGTCAGCCATTTTTAACAGCGGAAGATGTTGCCTCGACCGGTGTTTGCGAGGTTCGGGCGGCGCCGGAGGAGGTGGTGGTGCGGGCATGGAGGGGTAGCTTTGCTCGGATGCTTCCAAGCATGGCAGTTTGTAGGCTATCAACTGTTGACTGTAGAGATTGGAAGGACGTGGCGGGGGGGTAGGCGGCGAAGTCTGTGCGCAGGGAATTTAGAGCTTCGTGCTGTGCAGTGAGAAGCTGGTGGACGGAGTTGAAGCGGCTATCCAACCGCTCTTCAAGATCCACCAAGGCCGTCTTGATGGATACCTGGACCTCTTCAGAAAAGTGAAGAGATTCAAGGGGAGTGTTGGGTCGACGGCGCTTGCCAGTGCATCCTTCGGGAGTCTGAACGTCCATGTCGGAGGAGGAGCAAATGGTAGAGGGCAGAGAGGATTTCACTGTGATGGCTGATTCCAGCTTCTCTTCAAGAGCTTGCAGTTTCGCTTGGAGGGAATCAATTTGGGTCTTCTGAGCTGCAATTTGAGCGCTTTGTGCAGTGACCTGCTGTCGGAGGGAGGCGTTTTCTTGCTGCAGTGCAACAACCTGCGGCTCCGAGGGCAAGCCGGGGGCGCCGCGGGGCCATGTCGAATTCATGGGCTGTGATGTGGGTTTAGGCACCGCTGGTACGGGGGGCGGAGAGGCAGTAACCGACTTGGGCGGTGGAGCTGGTGAGGGACCACTTGCTGCTTGCTGGGAAGAGCGCACTACCGCTGCGGGCGGAACAGGCTGTTGTGGCGGGGGGTGTGTGTCAGGTGCCGGGGCCTTCTGGCGTTGAGGGCGCTGCACGTAGCGGTGTTTACAGTTGGAACTGTACGTGGAGTGATTCCCATTGCAGACGATGCAGCGGGGGTTGCAAGTGGGTGGCGATCCTTCGGGCGGTGTGGGGTGAGCAGCGCCGCACCGATGGCACCGCTCCTGCCGCGGCTTGGGGCACACGTCGGTCCGGTGGCCGGTCGAGCGGCAATTGTAGCAGGCTTCCACCTTGTTGCGGAACGGAAGGAGGCGAAGCTGGACACCGTGGTAGAAGATCCACCGCGGTAGTTTCGGCTCCATGAGGGTGACCAAGATGTGAGGGGCCTTGCCCATGCGGCGGCCGCCCACAACAGAGAGGGTAGGATTGCTTGCCTGAAGGTCTTCAAGGATGGCTTGGTCCGTGAAGTCGTCGAAGGCGTGGTACAGTATGCCCCTGAGGGCATCGTCTGGCGGTGGGGCGTAAAGGTGGACGGTGAAAGTGTTGCCGGAAACCGTGAGGGAGGTGATGCGGAGGTATGCTTGTGCACGAGCCGAGTCCGCGACGCTGAGCGTAAAAGTGTTGTTGACGGGGTGGATCCGCACCGTGTCGCGAGATGCGGGCGGGAGGTCTTGCAGGAACGCTGCTTGCAGCAAGGCGGTGTACAAGTGCCAAGGCTGTAGCTTGGTGAGTTCTACGGGGCTTTTTGGGCGGCCGACGATGTGAATCGTGTCCGCCGGGAGACGAGGGAGCGGAGCGCGGCGGCGGTGCTGCGGAGGCGATGTATTTACCCGCTTCGACGAGGGCAGAGAAGCCGGCGTGGTGGTGGGCTTAGTTGCGGCGGTGGCAAGGCGCAAGGCTGCGCGGCGTTGCTCTTGGGCGCGGAGGCCTGGCGACTGCCAGGATTCGTCCGAGAGTTCCTCGGGGGACACGTCCTGTCCTTCGACAATATACTCCATAGCGGTGGACAGCTAGGAGATGGGCGACGAGGCAGCGGCGGGCGGCCGGGCGGTCGCTCCGTCTGTCAGCTGATGTGCAGGCGGCCGCACTCGAGCTAGGCCTAAGAGGCCTAGGTCGGTGCACGGCGTGGTCGAAGGCTTTCGAAAGCTCTCCCGGGCCACCCCGGGCGAGTTTCGCAATAAAGTGGGTGTCGAAGAAATCCAGACAATGTGCTCCAGCCACCCGTGAAGAAATTATCCGGATAGGGTCGAAAGGACCGACGCGAGGGCCGAAAATTGGCGGAGCCGAAGTGAGGTGCGACTGCTCTCGACGGTGATCCGCCCCCCCTTCTAAAGCGCGAGAACAGAACGACGACAAAAGAGACAAGAGCGCTCATGTCCTTCTTGTCTCTTTGTCGTCGTTCTGTTCTCGCGCTTTAACTATCTGTTGGAGCAAGCGCGACTTCGCGGAAGTGACCCGCTTTCTCGCCCCGCGCACCTCGGCGGATTCGGTCGGCCTTTGCGGTATTCTCCTCCGCTTTCTTTTTTATTTTTTCGCTCGCCTCTTTCCGCCGGCGTCAGATCCGCTGCTCGCTAAACCTGACCGTTTTCGATGCAAGGACGTCGAATGGACACGAACACTGGGCGTCGCGGTAGCCCTTGCATAGAACTCTCTTTGCGGCACCCTCCCGTAGAAAATAGTGCGACTGCTCGACTTGGGTGGGTTGCGCGCTCGTTAACCGAATTCGGTGCACGAGGTCAGTTTTGTTTTTAGGCGAGAGATTCGTTTGCAGCGTGCGCGAATAAGAACGTGGCCTGTGCCTCCACTTGAATGATATTGTTACGGGCACAATATTGAGTACGCTTGACGTACTTTAATCGAGTCCAAATTGCCCATATCAAAGCACCGTGCGGCCCCGCCGCGGTGGTCTAGTGGCTAAGGTACTCGGCTGCTGACCCGCAGGGTGCGGGTTCAAATCCCGACTGCGGCGGCTGCATTTCCGATGGAGGCGGAAATGTTGTAGGCCCGTGTGCTCAGATTTGGGTGCACGTTAACGAACCCCAGGTGGTCTAAATTTCCGGAGCCCTCCACTACGGCGTCTCTCATAATCATATAGTGGTTTTGGGACGTTAAACCCCACATATCAATCAAGGCGCCGTGCGTTACCAGAATTCCTCGATGAGGACTGCAGGATACTGTTTCGTGGACCAAAAGCAGTCTGCGCCCTCCGGTACGCGCAATACATGGTCGGGGATCGCGCCCACTGCTGCGTCGTTTCGACGCGCCGTGTGCAGGCCTTGTTTTGGCCGGTCACGTTACGCTGGTATCACTCGCCGCCGACAGCACTGTGTTGGCGCCATCGCTTGCAGGTGTCAGCTGCGCGCCGACATCCTTTGCGTCGTTCGCTTGGTTGTCTTTCCGCGCCTTTCGCCTTCCTCTCTCCTGTTCGTTTTCGTCGAGCGCGCCTGCTATTCTCTGCGCCCGCGTCATCGACTCCGTTGTCTGTCTGTTGAGATACTGACGCGCCGTACGCCGGCTGTGTCGGTCAGTTTGGGATGATACAGATTCAAACGGTAAAGATGCTATCCAAGGAGCTGCCAGCGCGAAAATGGTGCGCTGAACTCGGTTTCTCAGGCTTCAAATGGCTTTACGAATTCATTTTTTTTTCAACTCGAGATCGCGTTATATATGTGAATATTTTACTGCATGTGCTCGCGGGCATGCCTATGTCCGTTGATAAAACCAAGATGGTGCTTGGAAGTGAGGAAATGAAACGGAAGGATGGGCGACCAAAACATGTCAGGTCACAAGCATAGCAATGAGTGCTGCTGATGATTCCCAGCGATGATCTGTTATTCGTAGACGTAGCTGTTTATTTCAGGCAGAAGCAAAGAAGAAAAAAACGGTGCAATCTGCCTAGGGCAGCGGCGAAAAGGCATAAATGCCTTGCAAGGCGCCTGTCCCATGTAAACCCAAAACCCGCTAAAATCATGCAGTGCTCAGCGTAAAGTAAAAAGCCAATAAAAAAGTAAGAATAAATGAGTTTATACACGCAAAACATTTGTGTACAAGAAAACATATGTGAGCGTAAATTTACCCAGCAATGAAATCATTAACACATATATGTATCAGACAAATCAAACAAAATGTAGAGGAGATAAACAAACGCTAAAGTAAAATATGTAAAATACTTGAAGAAACTTGAGATTTCAATACACAAAGTCTCAAAAATGAAAAGGTAACAGCATCAATAAGCAATATGCGTGAGAATAAATTAAACACAGTTTAGATAACATAACCAAACGTTAGTGTGATTTACACAAGGAAAATACTTCCAGTAGTGTGAAACAAAGATGATGAAGGTGAATTGTGTAGAAGATAAGTGGTCCTGTATCTTCTTTTTAAAAATACCATATGAGACTTTATTGTCAATTAAAAAAAGCTACAATTGTTTATTCCTGACGCTGCTACATTTCATATTGTCAGGTTTAGGAATCGCGACGTTCTTGATCACTAAAAAATTGTCTTATCGGTCTGTGCGGTCAAACTGAACCTGAATATTGATGGCAGTGTCCTCAAAGGCAGCTAGCCTGATCGCAGTCTCACCGTGTTTCCCCTAGCGGTATTTGTGGGCAACTGTTCGTCGTGCCATGCTGTCGTTAGCGGACGCGGCTGACGGACCTTCTGAGCACTCCGAAGCCGATGGGGGGTGCGTGCATGGGCAGGCACGTTGACACGACGACGAACCCTGCCCCGTCATGGTGGTCTAGTGGCCAAGGTACTCGGCTGCTGACCCTGAGGTGGCGGGATCCAATCCCGGCTGCGGCGGCTGCATTTCCGATGGAGGCCGGAAATGTAGGCCCGTGTGCTCAGATTTGGGTGCACGTTAAAAGAACCCCAGGTGGTCGGAATTTCCGGAGCCCTCCACTACGGCGTCTCTCATAATCATATGGTGGTTTTGGCACGTTAAACCCCACATATCAATCAATAAATCAACGACGACGAACCCTATTCGCTGCCACGCGGTCTGGACATATCGACAGGCGCTTGTCGACGAGCGGTAGCCCGTGTCGGTCGGGCGGCGGTGTTCCCCCGCTTATCGTCGACTCGGCGTCGTTAGCGCAACTTGTCGCTCCAGGCCTGACCCGACGCGCGCCTGAGTGGTGGTATTTGCGGCGCGTGATAGAAGAGAACGGAATCCTTATCGGCGAGCGGCACGCATGAATATCAATTGTATGGGTGATCGCTCCCTCCTCCCTTCGATATCGTCGGGCGTGATACGAAGAGCTATTCCGGGAGCTGCAACAATTTAGGTCTGGCAGCTCGACGCGTGTTCGGTAATCTTGGCGGCCGGCATGCAGCTCTGTCGCTCGTGTCTTTTTTTCCCTCTCGAGCTGGGGGGGGGGGGGGGGGTGACTTCCGTTCGCTTCCGTCTGAATTCGCGTGCGACCGAGAACTGCGCGTGCTGTCACGAATTCGCGCGGTATTAACGAGCGGGTTGTAACGCACAGCGACGCTATCGCTCCACACGAGCTGCCTGGCCTGCAGCTGAGCTTACGTTTGACGGTCTCGGCGTTGCGTGCGGCGCAGCTGTCGGGAGGATATACGCCGCGGCACTCTGTCGTCTCGCCACCATAAAAAGCCGGCTACCGTTTGCTCTCATTGTAGCGCTTGTTTGTCTCACGTCCTTCCTTCCTCGTCTTCGTGTTTACACGCGCTGCAAAGCGTCGTTATCTAAATATAGATCCGGACCGACCTTTGCGCATGTCTTCTCATTCTTTGATGGCGCTGTGAAATTTGCAGTTTGCTGCCCACTTTTTTTGTGTGTGTATCTCGCATCTATGCGTAGCAATGCATTGTATTTATTTTTTCCCATAAATTTGTTGTCTCAGCTTTCTTTCTTTCGATTCTTTCCTAAATTTACCGTACTCGACTTTATTTAGTTGGTCGTACATTTTTTTAGTTTGTTTTGTGCTACACCTCTCTCGGCTAATCCCCACCAGGGCGAATATATGAATATCCTTGGTCAAGCCTTGTCGCTGGGGCTAACGTTTCGACGTCTTGTCTTCTTCAAGGCAGCAATACAAGAAATGACCACTTGTCTAAACGTCTACTCCAGCGACGTGTCTTGTTCAAGGAGATTCATCTCTTCAAGCATCCGCCCTTCTGCAGCAGTATTGCCTCTTTTGGGTTTCCGTGGTAAATATGTAACACTAAATGCTCGTTCACACTTGCGACGAGCACCGGTGGCGAGACCATTTGCGACTGGCGACCAGAAAGCGACTCTAGGCTACCCGTCGCCACGCAGAATGCATGACTCCTCGCGCATGGCTGGCATTGTCATTGCCCGGTAAAATAAGCCGGCACCCTATTCCTGCTCATGTGATTGGTTTCAGAGGTTTGCCACTGCAGTCGCGCTCCTCGGACAAAGCGGCCGTTTGCGACTAACTTGGTCACGCCAGCGGTGATAGTCGCAGGTGTGAACGAGCCTTTCCACGCCCTGTTCAGATGCGAGACAGTGATTTCCTTCTCGCATTCATTACCCTTCATACAAGCGCTACCGCCTCCTCCTCGCCATTTATTTCTTCAGAAAACACGTGGAATGGCGGCACTAAGCGCTGAGCCAGTCGGGATTTCGCGCTTTTCGACTACACGCTGCTATCTCTGGTTGCGCAGTCGCAAACGCACAAGAGTGAAATACGTTTATCGCCCTCGATATAGACAAACAAGACGAGGCAAAATGGGCATAAGACTGCCTGGCAAAACAGGGTAGGCAACAATTCACTATAGGTATCTCGTACATCGACCAATCGAGAGCATATTTCATCCTGACGTCACGTGAACTATAGCAGTTGGCGTCACGAACTGTGCCGCAAAGGCTTTCTGGAAACGCCAGGAAAGAAGAACGCTTTGCATTTTCAGAGTTTGTTTAGATGCCCTTTAAGCGTAAAGCTCTACACACTTAAGTACCGTGTTTATAAAGATTAAAAGACACTTTGCGGGGCATACACTGCTCGCAACTGTATTGATGAGCGGCAAACTGCGTTAATGTGTGCGGATGTATACGGCGCGACTTGGCTTGGCTAGTCAGTCGAAACGCACAGACGCTGTAATGCGTGGCCGAACGTCGCTAACAGTGTTGAAAATTGCCGCTTTCTTTCGCTGTAGTTAAAGCAAAAGGGGGTTTGCTAGTTCTACTAGAACTGTAGCTGTTGTGTGTTCTTCGTCATTGCTACTTGCGTTATGACATCGCCGCAGTCCACTGTGTCCGAAAAACGGTAATGAGCTTTTAAGGAAGAACACTTAAAGTGCTACAATGTATCGTTTGCGCTCCAGAACTCTGATGTCATTTATTCCATCATCACATGTTTATTTAATTGGGGAGGAAATCACGGTCGAAGTCTCATCTTTACATTTCGTGCTGATATCTGCGCGCCTGACGTAACGACTATAAAATGTATTTTTTGTATTTTATCGACATTGGCTCCAATGAAATTTTCTGGAACTAGGCGCGCTAAGCCAATGGCTTCTTCAGTGGACAATGCGCTTAGTTTTTACTGATCAGACATAGGACTCGTGCTGTTGACCTAGCTATCGTCAAGTGCCGTCGGCCTGGCACGTTCTACGGTACGTCTATAGATTAATAAGGAATAAAGAAAAAAAAACTTTTTTGAGACAGTTAAGTACCGCCAGAAAAAAAAAGACTAAAGCTCGAAATAAAGAAGAGTGTCCATGGAAACGAATTTTCTTCGCAGGAAAACGGCAGAACATGTACACGCCGCACTACACATGCGCGTACAGCACTGATTCATTGATTGATTTGTGGAGTTTAACGTCCCAAAACTACCATATGATTAATATAGACGCCGTAGTGGAGGGCTCCGGAAATTTCGACCACCCGGGGATCTTTAACGTGCACCCAAATCTGAGCACATGGGCCTACAGCATTTCCGCCTTCATCGGAAATGCAGCCGCCACAGCCAGGATTCGATCCCGCGACCTGCGGGTCAGCAGCCGAGTGCCTTAGCCACTAGACCACCACGGCGGGGCGCGCGTACAGCACTGCCTCACCAGTCACGTCAAGTGCGAAATCCGAATTCAAACGTGCGCTAGACCACAGACGGGGAACGATTCACGTTTATTATTATTATTATTATTATTATTATTATTATTATTATTATTATTATTATTATTGTAGTGAATAAGAAAGACGTTTATACCATCAGGTCAGCTATCATCAGCACAAGAAGAAGGCACGAGATCGGCGATCAAGCACCGTCATCTGGGTTCGCCTGCCTTCCTTTAGAGCTACCACCCGCTTGCTGAGTCCTTCAATAAACCCCCTTTACATTATTATTATTATTATTACTATTCGAAAGGCGTCCATTCTTGCCAGCTACCAACTAGCCCATCAACAATTTCTCCTAAGATGTAGTGAAGAACAAACCGGCTGGGCGATTTCTTTGTCGTCGCCTCGATTCCAAAGAAGACATTAGTAGTAAAGGTCGTCATCCGAAGGGGTTGGTTGACGTACTACGTCAGAGCGGTTGCAGTGGTAGACTTCCATTTGAACGTGTACCTGGCGCCTTTAGCGTCGTCCTTCGCGTCGGCGACGTCACGCGCTGCCTGTTTTGCCACAGGTGCACCTGCGCAAGGCTGCATTCCGGTAAACGAGCGCGTTTGGCCGGCCTTCGCTTCCTTTCTGTTCGTCGTTGCCAACCCGGTTCGTGCTGGGCGAATGAAGACGAGTGTGCGGTGGTGACTGACGCGGCGTCGTTAAAAAAAAAAACTGCGACGAAGTGTTGGTTTGGCCTATTCGGTTGCGAGTGTGACTTCCGAAGCAATCTTGGCAAGTCTTCGGGGGCCGGTATACCTTTTGAAGATGGCACCCAAGCAGACGATGTGCGCACCCGATGAGTTAGCTCCGAGATTTTCCGGCTTAGCGGGCGACGCTAAACTCTGAGGCCGTTTTGAAGAGCCGCGTGTTCCGAGTCGTGCGTCACTTCCGTTGAGTATAGCGGCTTTCTTTCTTTCTTTTTCTTTCTTTTTTCTTTTCTGAAATTTGTGTTTTTTTTTCGAGTGTTTAGTGAAGCACTCACTTGACCTTAACACGTAGAGATAGAGAAAGAGAGAAAATGGATATAGGAAAGGTCCACTAGAGTACGTCGAGTTTGCTACCCTACACGTGGCGAAAGGGCAATAGGGAGTAAGAAAAGAAAGATAAGAAGAGACGCATTGCATACGAGACACAATACATTCCAGGGTTTCACAGGTGGTCGCTCAGTGATGTTGCCTTCAAGTGTGGTTGTTTTCGCCGGTATACTGTGAGATCATGCTCCAATGTTCTTCTCGACTAAAGGGCCAATCATATTACAGATAGGCCTATTATTAGACCCCTGCAGATGTCGCAGTTAGTGGTTCTGTGGCGTGCTCGCTGTATTGCTCAGCGTGAAGGCTTCCAAAGCGAAGGAAGGATGTAACCTCTTTAGCCATATCCGCTATATTTTCTCACTCCCCTCGAAGCGCTCACGTCGCTTGATCAGCTGCTTGCTGTGGCGGAAACATTGAATCTTTCTACTGCATTTGTTCCGGAAAAAAAAAAAACCATCCTATTTGGCAAGTATATAAGATAGGCATACTCGTCGCCGCGTTTCTAGCCGCACGAAACACACTTAACGCAGGGCGCGGTCGTAATCGCATTCCGAAGGGAACGAAAAGAGCGGCGGCGGGCGGCGCCAGAGCAGCAGCAGCACCATCCGTGTGAATGGATGGGCGAGAGAGAGAGGCCTGGCTGCTGCTGCTGCCGTGCGCGGCCGGGCAATCGATGAGTGGCTGTGACACGGCCGCACGTGTTTTGGGCTCTGGTGCCATGGAGCCCCGAGGCTCCGCCGGTGCCGCTTTGCTATACCGCTTCTCCCCTTCCTCGATCAGATTAGCAGCTGCCGGGGTCCTCCCCGACGCCGAACGCAAAAGCCGGCGGCGCGTGGCGTTATGTCGCCTGGCAGTTGACAGCGCGCTCGCTTGTTGTCCTCGAGCGCTGCTGCGTCGGGTCGTGAACCGAGGTCGGAGCCGGGGCTGATCTCGCCTCTTCCTCTTCGGAGTCTGATTAACTCACCGACCATGGCCGGAACAGTCTCGTCGCATTTTCGGCTGTTCGTCCGCGCGTTTCGATTGACTGAAGTGTGATCGTCGTTAGCGAGATTCACAAAAAGCGTGGGGTAAAGGATTACAGAGCGGATTTCGGCGTTTCTTGGTTAAATGCGTGCAACGATATGATATATCTCAAGCAGAGACGGATGAGGAAGAAAGACTCTATACGGGAGTAGCGCTGATCCCGCCGTGTCCTTACGTCCGTAGCGCTACCATATCTCTCGAGGTGGAGGAAACGCCACGAACGCTACTACTCGTGGGGGATTGCGGTGCGCGTGACGATCACCGAGGTGCCTGCCACCTGTGTACGCGTATATATCCCTACGCCCGGCTTGTCGCACGCGGTGCGATAGTTCAGACCATGGATCGACGCGGTCTCCACACGCTCGTTGCGCTGTAGCGGATGCTGCGTTTGGCGTTATTTTCGCTCTAACACGTCTCGGCAGGCAGCCCGTTTAATTACGAGCAGGGGCCTCGTGGGACCCTTATCTAGCTACTCTATTTTTGACTCTTCGACTGGCGTAACGGACCTTCGTCTCTGGCGAATGTTTTTTTTTTTTTTTTTTGCGATTGGGTGGGGGGTTCAGCAATGGAATCCTGAGATACCATGCGCAGCATTTTTATTTCCAAGTATTCTTTTCCCACTGAAAATTAATGGTAGCGCGCTCATTATTATGCAATCTATATACGATTCATCTAACCAACGCCTTTGGAGCAACGCCTATGCCGGTTTGTTTGTAAAAACAACAGCCACCCTCGTTAAGTGTATGTTTGTCATTCGATTATAAAATTATCGGAGCTCCGACGTTCAAATTACTTTGCAACGCCAAGTTCGGCCGCTTCGCGCTCCATGTCATAACTGGCCCACATAGGGAAATTTCGCAAGAAGACGGGCTGCGTCAGAACTAAACCTCGCACGTTTTAGCGCCCGTGTGTTCACTGGTAAGTGACCATGCAGACAGGCTACGACTTGGGGCTACAACTTGCCGTTAAAGCTTTATGGGGCATTGAGCGTTTTTGAATTATTCGTGAATTGGTGCGTAACTACGTCTTCGCTTTAGTCGTATTAGGCAACAGAGACCACGAGACGAGTGAGCTCGCAAGGGCGCGGCCTTAGAGACTCACGCCAGGGTCGACCTTACCGGGACCAGTTTGGCCTGCAGGGGAAGGCTGCCGCCATGAAGGGAGGGAAGGGGGAATACGCGCCTGTAGAGCGGGACGGTGCCGCGCCGTGATCGCGGGCTGGGATAGAGAGTGCGATTGCAGATTGGCTTCTCTGTTGCGCGGCTTCCGGGCATCGATTGTTGCGTACGATAGAGGTGCCGGGAGCACGATTAAACGGAAAAGCAAGGGCAGGGCCGATTAGAAGAACCCGATGAGTCCCTCGCTCTCTTCAAACGTCTTGGCTTGGACTATCACGGATTTGTCGGCGCGGGCTGACTGTCCTGGTCTTACTTGAGCCTCTGTGGCCAACGAGATAGATTCATAAGGAAAAGTAAAAAAAAAACGAAAGAAGTTACCTAAATTATATCTGAGTTATAACCAAAATATTATTTCATCATTCACTTTTAACTTTTTTTTTACTGCTTGAAATGTACAGTTTTGTAAAGTATTGTATTTACACAGCTGAAATACTGGTACAGCGATACCGTAAGCGCAAACTGTTGCCTAAGTTCAACCTTTTTTCTTTTTCGTCCAACAGGCGTCAAACGCAGCGTATACACACGTGTATCATGAGGTGCATATGTAATATGGCGGACAGATAAGCGATGGTGCGACGCAGCGCACAAGATCTGAGAAACGTAACGGAATGCGGCAGAGGTACCATCTGCCGACGAAATCGAGAAGTTCGCGGGTGTACAATGGAATCGGCTCGCACGAGATGGTGTTAATTCGAGATCATTGGGAGACGCCTTCGTTCTGCAGTGGACTAAAGCAGGCTGAGAATGGTGGGGGTGATGACGTAACTATAGAGATGGGGAATTAGTCTAGCACTTCCCTGTACGAAAACGTTGATGTAATTCTCAGCTCCTTGCTACCGAAATACTGGCACTGTCGGCATCTCGGCTTATGCTTGTCGCATACGGAGTTGATGATGACGCGGCACGTTATACGCACTCTGATGGGAAGTGGGTCTATCAGGGCCAAGTGGGGAACGCCGTGCTCACTATGGATAGAGTGTATACAAGTGCGACGCTCGTCGGAAGAAGGATAACGGAGCCGCAACGCCCTGTCGTCGACTGGGTGTTCACAGCTTCCCTCCCAGGTCGACGTCGTCTTGTTGCCGTGTTTAATTAAAGCGGTTCTCACCGTCGCGCTCTCTCTCTCTAATTGCATTTCCGCCACCCCGGCCCCTAGTCTCCGATGGATGACTTTGCTGCTGAAGCGGATCGATGGCTGCTGCCGCCGCAGTTGGGCAGGCTCCGACCCCTATCCGATCGATGCGCAGCAACAGACCCCGACGGCTTTTTTTCCTCGAGGACGCCTGATCCGTCGCCGCCCTCTCCGCTCTCATCAATCCTTTTTATTCATGTTTCGTGGCTCCGAAACTGGCTTCATTCAAATGCATCTCCCCCTTTCCACATCCTTCACTTAGTCCGCCGTCGTTTGTCCGTCAAGTAAAGCGTGGTACGGTGACTCGACAATCACGTCGATGATCACTTGCGCCGCGTTTAGCCGGAACTTGAGCTGGTAATGCGGCGGTGAAGGGGTCATCTTCGCTTCACTTTCGGTCTCGATGCAATTGAAGGCCATTTTGTTGGTGGTAGCGTGGATGAAGGGTGATTTAAGTTAATCGTCTGCTAATTTAACTGCAAGAAATTGGTTCCGAGCAGCGGTCGCGTCATGGATTTTCATTTAAACATTATTCATCGTTAATTCATATCCTAGTCTTCTCTAATTTGTCTTCCGCTCAGTCGCCGAGAGAAACATTTTTTTTTTCTCGGAAAAACGTATAGAGGTCGCCTTGAGACGTTGAGGCAATAGTCCTCTGACCTGATCAGATGGAGTATGACATAACGTATATGTAGCGCTCTTTTATGTATGCGTTCGTGTACAAAGGCCTCGTTAGCAGCTTCGAGTGTGGTCCCGTGTTGACCGAAAATCTGCGGATCACGATGGGCCACTTCAGTCTTCTACAGCCATGCAGATGGATCTTTTTACTCACCGTCAACCACCTGTTGTCAGTCGGCGTTATTGAAAAAAGTCAGTCGGTTATTCTCAGTCACATGGGGCCCCTTTCTTTTCTTTCACGTTTGGAGCAATTAATAACACGCGTTGACAGTGCGCTTTTCATTGTGTGGGTTTCACGTTGCTAGAACGACTGTGGAGCATTAGTCCGACAAACACATTTGGCTTGTGGCTTTTTACGTGCGTGTTCCGAATACTGTAACAGTGGCGACGTATACAAGCAGTAGAAATACGCTCGAGTAATTTCACACGAATCAAATTTAGGCGCTGTCGTATTCCAGCTGCTTCTGCACACGCACGTACGAAAAACTGGCGTTGTAACGTTCAACTCGATTCTCATCACGCGGCGACGTGTGAGTAATATCCACTGGCGAAAAATAAACGCAATAGAACTGTTTGTTGGTAATTGTTATTTATCTCAGGAAGAAAAAAATGTTCACAAGTGGCTTTTTTTTTTTCCTCTTTCCTCGCAGGCGGACTTGTGTGGCCTCAAATGGCGTCGTTTGAGCACCGAACACCCGTCGCCCGGTGGCGTGGAACCACTGTCCGAGCCCGTGCTGTGGTCCTTCGCCAAGTGCCTCGCGGCCGACCTGCTGTGTGTCTGGCGCAGGGTGGCGCGGCCCGAGCACCAGCACCGGCGCGAGCTCTGGCTCTTCTGGTACGGCGAAGAGCCGGACCTGAGCGGCCTCGTCTCGCCGGAGCTGAGCGGTGAGTCCCCTCCTTCGTTTCAAAAGACCTGACGTGTCCTGTACAGCGCGTGGCTTGTAGACTCGGTAGTCGCGCCCCCCTTCCTATGGAGAGAGAGGGAGGGCGTAGCTTCGTGTTACCACTCGCCTTCTCTCTTAGTGGGGAAAGGGTGCTCGGCGCAGAATTTACGCGCCACGCGCTGCGTCGCGTACGTGTGGGCAGGCCTTTATGTAGTGCATAACGCGCTGCGTGTGACGTTTGCGAACGCGAACGGGAGTCGCGGCGCCGCTAGTTCATCGACCGGAAAACGGTGATACTGTTCAGTTCGACGGGCGCATTCAAGGAAAGAATATCGGTTTTAGGGAGCTGGGCTCATCCATGTCATGCGAGTGTAATCCCCTTCAAAGCAAGCTGGTGAACTAATATATTGAGCCCGACGTTTAGACGAGAGACGATATGATAGTAGTGGAAACAAGGGGCGCAGACTCTCAACTGAAGTTTATCTGACAAACGAAATGCTAAAGAAGAAAAAGTTTGGGATTTGGCTCAGTGCAACTTGCCGCGCGCTGTCTCTACGCACCGTCCCGGTCCAGTCGCGCCTTAGGCTCGATATTTTTGACTCCTGCGATAATTCATCGGTGTGGCTTTCGAACTTGTTGAACATAAGAAAAAAACAGGTTTGTAGGTATTTGTACCAATAAAAAAAGCGAGCAGCTAAAACGATAAGACGTGGCAAAGTCGGAAGATGTGGTTCCTATTCTCTATCTTCATGTTTCGCAATATTATGTGTCGTCACTGTGCCACGGTGTCTTAACTGTGTTAGGTTCTGCTTGTGCCTTTTTTAAGCATTTTCTGGCACTTTTTCTTCCTGCTGCTTTTCTTCGATACCTACAACTGGAAATGTCTAGTGCGACATAAACGTAAGGGCCAGGGGCTACAATGTTGTGAAGCGCAGCCTTAAAAATGGCGCATCGAACCAATAGTGCGGTGTTTTCTTTTTGGGGCGCCGGGCGAAGAGTCACTCTCGTGATACCAGCCGTCCACCACGACACGAAAAGGCATCGAACTCGGCCAAGGTCATCGCGCTCTCGGAGGAACGCGACGCGTCTTGCGCCGTGTGTCGAAAGAGAGCCCCACTCCTGCGGCCTGGCGAAACCCGGCTGCAGTGCGCGCGCAAAGCATTCCGCCATCCGCGCGTATACTGTTGAGAAACGGCGGACCGATCCCACCGAAGCCACCACTGTTGCGAAAGACGGCGACGCCGACGCGGTCCCGGAGGCGCCACTGCTTTCAACTCCGCCGGGAGGGTCACCAGCCGTTTGGTAGCGTATGTTTCTCAGCTCGCGACTGCTTCTGCGCCGAGCCGATAAGACGAGCGGACGAGACGACGGTGAGTTAAACAAGGTTTATGTACAGCATATATACAGAGGCGTTACAATTTCGGCACTGGGGCCGACAGAGACTCGAAGAGCCGAGCTCCTCTCTCTAATACATAGGTCAGCCTTTCGCCTAAAACCGCTGACTCACACACATGTCGGCACTCCGACACGGGGACGCCTCTCACATAGGACCGCCGATCGCGACGCGCCGCAGGGCTTCTTTTATTTACACCGGGTCCACCCAAAATGTCCAATCAGAAACGCCGCCGGTCGTCCGGGCAGATTCCGCCAATGGGGGTCGCCGCGCCATGCGTCAGACCACCAGGCACGAGAACGCCGGCTCGCTGTCACGTGCGCCGATGACTCAATGCACGTGGGCGAGAGAGGCGCCGCGCGTGTTCACGCCGTTGAGATGTTCGCGTCGGGCAGACGGCGGGCTGGCCTTGACCCAGATTGCCTTTTTCAGAGGCACGGTCGTTTGACGAGGACTCGCTGGCATAACAGCACCCCCGCCGCCAGACAATGCACCGGAAAGACGAGCTGCTTCCACGGGGCTCGGATGTCAGGTGCGCTCGTTCGCCTGGTCCCTCCAGGTTCGCCTCCAGGGCCATGGGGAGAATACAGCTCCAGACTGGTCCGGGAACACATCCCATTTTTGACGACGGATCCCAGCTCCACTGGCTTGTCGCCACAACTTGCTGACCAGCTTCACTCGTCTCTTCTGACCATCTTCGGGTTCAGCACTTGTCGATGGTTCTGCAACTTGCTAAGAACGGTTCGACAACAGACAACACACGACACAAGCAAGTGCCCTCGGTCACCCGACAGAACACCAGACAAAGTATAGTACAACATATACCTATCTACGTGTCTATCGGAATTTTGTTCCCTCTACATCAAGAGGCACATGTGGGACAAAAGACCCCTAAAATGACAACTCAATTTTTTTTTCCACGTACAACAACGTAACGGATTAGAATACCACATAAAGTTGGCCCCTTGAGATCACTCTGAACGAGAGCGCTCAGCCCAGGTCGTGATGAGGTCAAAATTTTGCCCCGAATCGCCAGCCAGAAACCGAAAGGTTGAGAAGTTACTAGCTGGAACGCACTGCTCAATGCACCTGCATTAGCGTTTACCTTTTCTTTTTTTTTTCCTTTAGCGAACGTCAAAGTTGCGCTGTGGAGCAACATGCCCCACTTCAGTAACTGGCCACTTTTAGGCGACGATACCTATGCGGCACCAAGAGCGGCTCACACTTGCGACGTTGCACAGGGGAACAACGATACGACTTGCTACTGATTGACTCCTCACCGCTTAGCTCGATATCGTGTTCGATCACCGTCGTGTCTCCGGGACGGTCCGACAACACATACCCAAACTCGGAAACAATCTTTCTCAGGTCCTCTTTCTCAGGTCCTCCTTCACTTACGCTAGGCTCTAGGTTTATCTGCTCCCGGATTACTTTCGATCCCCCTTCAATTACCTCACTAGAACTCAAAATTTCTGCTTCCTCTTCCTCTGAAGCCTTCAACAGCTGATTTACGACCGCTTGATGTTGAACATTGGGTTTCATCAAGTTGTAAATTTTGTTCTGCCGCCTTCCTACTTGCACCTCATAATTTGTATCGCAAGGCTTCGATAATACTGTGGCGGGCCCTTCCCAATCAACCTCAAGCTTGTTCCTTTTGGGTGGCTGCCGCCGCATTACCTGATTATCAACTTCAAAAGCGCGCTTCTTCCCCGATTTCTCGTAGTGCTCCTTCGACAGCACTTTTGCCGCGTTTTTCTGGCTTTCCACGAGCGCTTCAATTTGGCTTTCCACTAGCGCTTCAATCGAGAGATCCTCACGCTGCCCTCGAATGAGCGTCTCTCGATCAACTCTCGGCAGCTCGCTCCCACTTTCCGCTACAGGCGAGAGCGTTGCAACCCTCTCGCTCTGACTCAATGGCGCCACGTCGTCTCCCCCAGCGCATACCGCGCCGGCCGCTCCCGCGACGGGCCGCTCGCGTGACTGCTCACATGACTCATGCGGAAAATTTCCTTTCTGGGGTGCCGTCGACCCGCCGACAAGGTCACTTGAGAGTTCACCGCATGGAACCAAGTCAAGCTTCCGCGAAAGCTTTCGCGCTTGCGATCGCGTGGGAGCCATGCACGCTAAGTTGGGGAAGAACGATTTGCCCTGCTCTTTGAGAAGCTGCTCCGAGTTGTTGGAGAAAAGATAAGAAAAACGACCATTCAGCGCGGCAGACACAGCCGCTTCGGTGCAAAGCTTACCGAACGGGCCTTCAATGACAACGGTGGCGATTGGTAAGCGAACACTCTGCACCTCGGCGACTTGCCTGATCCACGCGCATTCTCCTGTGAAGTCATCCGGAGACACCAATGAAGGATGGACAACGTCCATGGTTGCCGCTGAGTCTCTAAGTGCTCGGCACGTTTTCTCATTGACCCTAATTTCTTGGAGATACGGCTCCAACAACCGCATGTTTTTTTCTGATTCTCGGATCGTTGCGAAGGCAAACTTTTCCTGACAGTTTCTCGCGATGTGCCCTTCCTTTTTACAGTTGTAGCAGATTAGCGGCTTCCGTTTGTTTTCCGGTTCTAATGCCTGTGTGGTAGAAACCTCACTCGATTTCTCCGCTTCTGTTTGCCCTTCCCCTACACTGTCCTTCGTAAGAGACGGGTCCTTCTTGAAATTACGGTGCGGAGCGGGTTTCCGTTGATCAGGTTTCTTTGAAAAGCCCTCTTTTCTTTCATCCTTTTCAACGCGCACTGCCCTGCTATGCAACTTTCGGCGAGTATAATACTCCTCAGCTAACTCTGCTGCCTTGTTTAACTGTACTTCACCAAGTTTGTCCTGCAGCCAAAGTTTAACATCCTCCTCGATGCAGCGGTAGAATTGCTCCAATGCAACGCATTCCACCACTTTATCGCGGTCGTCATAAACACCTTCGCCCTTGAGCCATTCGATCAAATCGGCTTTAAGACGAAACGCGAAGTCAACGTGTGACTCATTCCCCTTTTTAGCATACCGGAACCTTTGCCTGAAAGCCTCGGGTGACAACTTATAACGTCTCAAGAGCACTTCCTTAACCTCGTCATAGCTCTCAAACGCTTCCCTCGACAAGCAAGTTATCGCGTCGGACACTTCGCCGGGAAGAAGAGCTAGCAGGTTCCGCGCCCAAAGAGACTGCTCCAAAGCATTTCGCTCACAGACGTGTTCAAACTTGACGAGATACTTCGCCATGTCCTCGCCCGCTACGAACGGTGGCAGTTGATCCCGAATTCTAATACCGCTGACCTGAATCGTCGGAGAAGCTGCGCTAGGCGCCTGCGAACACTGTAGGATTGCCAATTCTATTCGTTTCATCTCGAGGCGCTCCTGTCTCTCGGCCTCCTCGCGACGTTCGCGCCTTTCAGCTTCTTCGCGAGCTTCGCGCCTTTCAGCTTCTTCGCGAGCTTCGCGCCTTTCAGCCTCCTCACGTTCGCGAGCTTCTCGCCTTTCAGCCTCCTCGCGGCGTGCTTTGATCTCCACCCAGGCCTCATCGACTTCCTCAGCCGACACTCCCTCATCCTTCATGATCTCAAGGATCGCTTGCTTTCGTTTCGCACGGCCCAAAGTAATGCCGAGTTCCTCACAAATTTCGATGAGTTCCTTCACTTTAAGGTTCTCCATCGTTCACACTAGCCTCTTGCTGTTTGCCCCTGTTAACAATTTACTTGCCGTACCCACTATAAGTCAACTAGCAAGACGCGCAAGCAACTTTTCACTCTCCCGTGTTTACCCCCTCCGCATTAACTTTGGTTTCAAAGCACTTCGACTTTGCTTGAAACGATCAAAGCTCACTCTAATGCTTCACACAGCCCTTCTCTAAACTACTACAACCTGAGCTAGAGTAGTCTGGTGAACTGAGGGGAAAACATCAGGCACTCACCGCATCGATGTCGCTGACGCCGGCCGATCCCACCGCTGCCACCACTGTTGAGAAACGGCGGACCGATCCCACCGAAGCCACCACTGTTGCGAAAGACGGCGACGCCGACGCGGTCCCGGAGGCGCCACTGCTTTCAACTCCGCCGGGAGGGTCACCAGCCGTTTGGTAGCGTATGTTTCTCAGCTCGCGACTGCTTCTGCGCCGAGCCGATAAGACGAGCGGACGAGACGACGGTGAGTTAAACAAGGTTTATGTACAGCATATATACAGAGGCGTTACAATTTCGGCACTGGGGCCGACAGAGACTCGAAGAGCCGAGCTCCTCTCTCTAATACATAGGTCAGCCTTTCGCCTAAAACCGCTGACTCACACACATGTCGGCACTCCGACACGGGGACGCCTCTCACATAGGACCGCCGATCGCGACGCGCCGCAGGGCTTCTTTTATTTACACCGGGTCCACCCAAAATGTCCAATCAGAAACGCCGCCGGTCGTCCGGGCAGATTCCGCCAATGGGGGTCGCCGCGCCATGCGTCAGACCACCAGGCACGAGAACGCCGGCTCGCTGTCACGTGCGCCGATGACTCAATGCACGTGGGCGAGAGAGGCGCCGCGCGTGTTCACGCCGTTGAGATGTTCGCGTCGGGCAGACGGCGGGCTGGCCTTGACCCAGATTGCCTTTTTCAGAGGCACGGTCGTTTGACGAGGACTCGCTGGCATAACAATACTAATATGCGTGCACCGGTACCGCGCAGCAACGTACGTTCGTCTGGACCTTGGCACGGATCGTCATTGGTCTGGCGAGGTTGTCGGAGCCTCCGTAACGGCGGCGTTTGCGGCGACCCAGTCGCGTCAGTCAGTCGACTGGTGGTGAGTTGGGAACCGGCAGGGACCGGTGTGACCAGGCGTTGGTGTGACCACTCGTAGTGGGTCGTTGCTTTGAGTGCACAGCTGGCTGAAGAAAGCGTCAGTGTTTTCGAAGTGTCATCTGGGAGTGAAAAAATTCACAGCATATCCATCCACGGAGGGAATGATCATGAGTGGGACGAAGCGTCCGTCCGCCCGCCTGTCCGTCCGTCCATCCATCTAGTGAACACTCCAAGTACCGCCATCTCGCATTTTTTCATCGTATATTCGTTATATACAAGTACCGACATCAAGCGGACATTCTAAGGACTAAACGAGAGGTGGCTACTACTACAAACACGGGACGCACGACCCATGGCGTAAGGAGCTCCGCCCTTAAAATATACGTTGGGCGGCACCTCATATACACTGGTGACTACAGTGTTACGTTAGGGGCCCAGTACTTGAAGCGCATAATACACGCTAACATACGTAGTGAGTGGTAACGCGACACCGGTACTGCAAACTATCATGTTTAATGACGCTAGTTACGGCGAAAGTGGCATGCGACACTGGTACAGCAAGCCATCCTATTTATTGATGACGCTAGTTACGAGTGAAGTGGTACGCGACACCGGTACAGAAAGCCATCCTCTGTAATTATCGCGCTAGTTGCAAGAAAGCGTAAATTTTTTTGACGATAGTTATAGCGCGAGAACAGAACGACGACGATGGGACAAGCACACTTCGTGGTTCTGTTCCCGCGTTATGACTATCGTGTCATACCAACTAGCCCAAACGGCCACACTTCTAAGTAAATTTTCTTCATTCTGTTCTCATTGGCGTTTGTTGTTAGTGGTGGAATTGAAATATCTTGTGAAAATTTATTGTTTTTTGCTCATTGCGGATTGTCCGAAGGATCGGTGCAATGATAACTCTCTAGCCAAAAAAAGAAAAAGAATTCTCATTCGGGACACGCGCTGATTCACGGGAATAAGTAGCTGTGAGCGTGCGTGTCAGGTCAGCGCGCGATGTGTACCGTCAGCGAGGCGCCCAGTCTCGCGCGCACCTATCCTGGACGACGAGCGTGGAAGTCGAGCAGAAAGGAGCGCGCTCACCCAAGAAGCGCGCATCGCCGGGAGCAGCCCGACGCGACGAGTTGACGTCGCGTGACGGGCACGCGTGCCGCCGGCCGCTCTCGGAAGCCGCTCGACGGCTGTGCACGCTCTCTCTCAAGCCTCTCTCACCCCTTCCCCCACTCCTCGCGCTTACGAGTTGCAACCGGCCTTGGGGCGCGCCTCTCGCTTCCTCGGCGGCGAATCTCTCGGTGCGCAGGACGACGCCGTTGTTGGCACACCGCGCAAGCCGCGGTGTGTGTGTCTCCGTGCTCTTATCTGTTCTGTTTCTCGCCCTACCCCATCTCTTCCTTGTTTTCGTTTTCTTGGCCGCTTTGGCGTCATTTGTGGCGTAACTTAAACGCCTCCGCAATCGTCGTCGCTCAGTTTGGTCTCTGCAACCGCGAAACGGCTGTTTTTTTTCTCACCGCGTTCGTGAAAACGGGGCTCGTTTGAAAGATCCCCGGGTGACAGTTCTCGATTTCACTCGTCGACCACCTCATTACTGGAGCAAAACGGAAAGCTCCGCAGCGTCTTTCCGCGCAGGTGCTTTTAATTGCCCACTTTTCCTCCTTCGCTCACCGTGCGCTCTGTCCGCCCGCTCGCGTGGATCTTGTCTCGGACCACGCAGCAGGCGCGGGCCACAGAACACCTACCAGCGTGCTCGTTGGTGCCGTCCTCGCTCGTTTTCCCCTCCCCGTGCCGCCACGCACGAGAGCCGGGTTGTCGCGCGACCTACTTCTCGCTGCTCTCAGCGCCGGTGGGCTTCCGTCTGGGCTGCCAAAATAACGCGGCCACGTTTGCCCTTATGCCGGTGCTGTCCCGCGCTGATGCCGACTGCCGCCGAGTTTATGCGCGCGTGTGTGTACCACCACCGGCAGCCTCCCTCGTTGGGGGAGTCGGTTGCACACCTGGCCCTCCTCTTTGCGGCCCCTCTTCCCCCTTGCCTGCTCGCGCATCCTTTCTATTCCGGACCGCGGGGGTCGTCGGGCGTGGTGTATTGACCGGTCGGCCCGACGACTGCGATGGAAAAGAAGGAATGAACCGAGCGGGGCTGACTCTCGACCTCTCCTAGCCGCCATCTCCTCAACCGGCTTCTTTCTGTCGGAGGAAAGCACGGGCGCCGCCAGACTGCGGATTGAGAGGAGGGAATGTGGCTTCGGTGTCTCGTCAATTGCGTGCATAGCTGACGAAAGGCAGCGTCTGTGTGTGTTGCACGTGCGCAGCTCGTAAAGCATTTCGCGAGCTTATCCTAAGGTGGCAGAGAAGGCCTGCAGCGAGTATATTGAACGTCCCTTGCCTCCTGCTAGCAGCCACTGTTCTTTGGGACTGCATGAACGGAGCTGTCTTATCTCCCCCACACTTGCGAGCAAAACGTGTTGCAGGGTAACGAGAAACGAAGATGAGAAGGAAGGTGGGCTGGTGCGTAGCCCTAAACCAACCAGCCCAAGTGGCCTTCATTATTCAGTTTGGTGATCTCAAGCCGTGCTCGCTGAGTTGGGATCTGCCGGGCTTGAAGAGCCCCCTCTCGTACGTGGTTGTGGTGCTCGAGTTTTCGGCATTTGGGAGGGGCGCTGCCGGTTCCGGCTCGTAGAGAGGCGCTCCGTTACGTTCGAGCAGCGTCGTCGGTAGGTGGAAACCCCCCTGCTGTCGGGGCAGTGCACGGAATCATTGAGAGCGGAGATAGAACGAGCTCCCGGTAGGAGAGGGATGTAGAGCGGGCGGGATCAGGTAAGGGCGCGCGTGAGCCGGCGGTCTCATCCTCGGCTTTTGTCAGGCTAGTCGCCCCCCCCCCCCTCCCCTTGACGGGGAGGCGATTCCTCCCGACCGGAAACGGGCCACTTTCTCCCCGCGATCCGTTCGCCGTTGTGTGTGTGTGCCCTAGGAATGCCGCCGTTCTTTCCCCCGTGGTGGTTGGTCGGAGTCCTCGTGTCTGCGCTCACGTAGTCTTTGCTGCGGGTTCGACACTTTCGGCACGGCACTTCGACATTGTGCTTCAAGTTCGCCGATTTATACGAAATTATGCATTGCTTTGCGGTACTGCGAAGCGTGAGCTTATTGGTAACGGGGTAACGCAATGCAGGTGTGATATTCGCTCATTTCTGCTGCAGCAAGCGATGCCGAATGTAGTGCAATAGCTTGGCAGCTCTTGCCTCGAGGGTTTTTTTTTACCCTGTAGGAGAGAGAGAATATGATATTGACCCGCTGTTTTGCAGTCGCTGAACGCCATAACTCTACCTACATCTGCTTACAGCTATATTAGAGGTGTATACATTCTGCTTATCGTAAAGTTATGAGGACATGCCCCCGGTACACAGCGGCCGTGTTGCCCTTCCAGTGGCGCAGCGTCACGCTCCTCGGTTGTAGTACAAGGAGTGTGTTACCCCCCCCCCCCCCCCTTTTTTTTTGTTGTTGTTGCAAAAAGGGGCGGTGGGCCCCCGCGGCCTTCTCCTCGCCGTCCTGGCTCCTCAGGTCTTGTCTTTCGGCGCCGCTGGGGAATCCCCTCCCCCTCCCTTTCCGCGGAGCCAGTCGCCCGGCTGAGTTCATTGAGCCGGCCCGGTCTTCCTGAGGGGGCGAACTGGTGCTTTTCGGTGTGAGCCTCCTCTCCACCATCCGCGCCCGTTTCGGCCGTGTGGTCGCACTGGCGACAGGACCGATCGCCGAGCAGCACTCCTCCTCCGGGGAAGGGTGTCCGCGACGTCGCCCTGTCCCCTGCTGTGGTGGTCGAGGCGTCGTTGAAACCGTCGCCAGGTTGTGCAGCAGGTTCGTTCCCTGGGCCCCCTCCCCCGTTCTGGACGTCTCTTCGCGCGACGCCGCTGCCTTGGAAGGGCAGTGACCCAGTGGGCACGATCGCGGTTGATATACTCCTCCACCCGTGGCACGCGTCGACCTGGTTGTTTGTGCGTCTCTCTACCGTACTTGGACGAGGTTTCGGCGGGGACGACCCCCAACCTCGTCTGTTTGGCACGCAGTGCAGGCACGCGCGGTGGCAGCGAATGACATTTATTTCTCGATGATGAAGTTCTGGCCACCCGGGTGCTGAGGCAGCCTTCGAGGGTCTTGCGGCCCCCTGTGTGGAGTCGCGAGCTTGCCGAGGTCAGAGTGGACCAAACTGGCGAAAAAAAAAGATCAGTAGGGGGAGGGTGGCGACATCAGCTCCCGCGGCGCGCGGTCTACGCCCGGCGGCCGCGTGCGGGCTCGTTGGGGTGAACGCACCGGAGCGAGCCTCGCCGGCGGTCTCGCCCCACTGGCGCAAACGGGACCGCGCGTACGCTGTTTCTTTTATTTTTTCTCTTGCCCGGTCGTCAACCCGGCGGCCGCCTTTCCTTTTCGCTCGCCTATGAAAGGAACGGTGGTGCATGGCGTTTTCTCCTGAAGTGGGTCGGGCCCCGCGCAACACTCGTCTCCCGGTAGATGCGCGCCAGGCGGTATGTTTCATACCGCAGACGAGTGACATTGGCCTGCTCCCGTTTAGGGGGTAGAGAGAGAGAGAGAGTGCGTGAGCAGTCCTTTCAAGAAGCGGACTGACCCCTTGGATCAAACTTGCCGGTATTTTTCAGAAATACTTTCAATCGAGGAAGAAAATTCCGTCGCTCATGGCAATAAACCCAAGCCGTCTAATCGGCTGCGCTCCATTTCGAGGCCTCTGCGACGCCCCCGGGGACGGGCAGGGTTTCCCTTCGAACGACGCGGGCGTGGCGACAAGCCTCGCCGTGTCGCCACGCGTGATCGAAGTCACTCGCTCGCCTCGAAATTTAATCGATCTCTATTACCCTATCGCGCGCTCGCGTCGATGAGAGGAATTTCCGCTGGCCGACGCGTCCTCGACGTAATTGAACGCTCGCTCGTGTATGCATACATTTGCAAGGCTGGAGGCGTCGTGTTTCACTGTTAGCGTCGCTTTGCCGTTCACCGAGTGCGGTACTGCTCCCGATCGTAGCCGAGGCGTAGAATGGGGGGGGGGGGGGGGGGTGAAGCCGTCGGCGGGACAGAGAGAAGAACCACGCGCGCATTGGTTGACCAAGAGGAGGCGTCGGGTTGACCCACATGCGGGGGTCCGCTCGTGCAAGCGCGCGAGGGGAAAGGAGGGCTGGCAAGGTCGCGCGCACAGGTATGTTTTGAAAACGATCGTCGTGAAATTCCGCTCGCACGATGCGCATCAGTCAGGAGCGGCGCAAATAGAGGCCCCGTGTTCGAGGGACCCCGACCAGTCGATTGCGCGGCAGTTTCCGCTCACGTTCAAACCCCCCCTCGCACACACACACAACAGATTTACCCGCCCGGTGTCGCTGTTGGCGCGCACGCGTGGTGCGTTCGCTCGGCCGCGATGGTGCTTCGGTAACCGTGACGTCGCCCAAATGCAGCACGGGCCAACTTGCCAAAGCGGGGAGGGTGGGTGGCGGTGCGCGAGTCTTCGCGACCGGTCGATAGACGACGAGCACTGCGAGGTGCGCCGTTGCCCGAGAAGAGGGAGGAGGGAGGTAGCGCCGCCCGCCGCTTCCGCGTGCAGCGATTGTGGTCGTTTCCGGGTCCGCCTGTGGCAGCAGCAGCGAGTCGTGTCCGACAACGTCTCGTTGGTCCAACGCGGCGGGGGTGGTAGAACTTTGTGCGGCGTTTAGCGGCATCCACCATTTGTGTGTGGCAGTGCCGAGCAAAAAGATTACTCGTTTCAAGGTTAATTGTCGAGGAGTTCCCATTTTTAATGTGTAACGAGGCTGATTGTTGGGACCTTGTTGACAGCTCGGAATCGATACAGTCTGTAAGGACGTAAGAGTGATAACGGAAGACGTCACTCTATGCTGTTCCGATTACCTCACACAGCGCGATTCTTTTTTTGGGATGAGTATGCGTACTTCATTCAGTACTTCATTCGGCCTCGCTGTATGTTTTCTTTTTCAATTATGAACGGAATGACCTTGAAAGAAGTTCACAAAGCTCGCGCTTTCGAGTGCACATCGGAGGCCGCACTCGCATCCATTGAGAAGGACAGCAATTACGGAGCTCCCGGTTTTGCGACCGTTTCTCAAGACGCCCGTTGAGCCCCGGAGGAAAGTAAGAGCCGCTGGACAGTTGGGAAATAACGAGAATGCGCGAGGCGGTGCAACAGCAACGTTGAGCGGACGGAGGTGGGGAGCCTCGGATCAATCGATGCGTAGCGTGCGGGCCTGCTGCGGACCGCGAAGAAACGGCAGTGGCGAGGAGGGATGTTGGCCCGGGAGACTTCCCCCGCCCGCGCGCGCGACTCGGGGCCGAAAGGGGTCGCCGAAGTGGAGGCGTGTCGTGTCACGTGACAACACACACACACCACTGCCTCGCGCGGCCACCGGCTGGTGGTAGCATGTCGCCTGCTTGCGTGGTTGGGAAAGGAAGGCGCGGTTGAGCGGATTCTCTAATGTGCCGGCTTCGGAGGCGGCCCAAAATTGGTCCGTCGCACCGGAGCTGCTGGAGGGGTGCATCCAAATCGGGAGACCCACACTCGCGTGTTTTAGTATTGTTGCGTCTGAGCACTCCTTCCTTTAGGAGTATGCTAATTTCTGCCACGCAGATGGTAGGGAAACTCATGTCGATAGCGTTTGTACTCGAGATTTCTCTGGGAGTATGTGCAACTTTTCCTTAGGCGTGCACAAAGGCGAGGGAAACAGGTGGTCCAACACGTGGCTTTACTCATTCGGACCCGACTCAATGTGCAGGGTAATGACCGTGCATGTTTCTGCCAAAGCCGCCTGATGTTTGCTTACTTAAGTAAGCTTTGTTTGCTTACTTGCCACTTTTACTTTCAAAAAGCCAGAAACCACAGGCAGGCTGCCATGAGCAACATGTCATGGCGACACCTTTACATGTATGGTGTTGGCGTGGGCCGAAAAATCGAGCAAGATGCAAGTAAAACAAACAATGAAAGTTTCCGGCTCCAGGTGAGGATGGAACCCTGGCTGTTTGCATGGCAAGCAGACGTTCTACCACACAGCCACGCATCTGCTTGGAAATATGGTGAAAAGAACTTCTCTGCTTGGAAATTACATGTATTACATGTATTGTTAAATACATGTAATATCCCAGCAACATTCTGTGGTGCAAGCACACATTGGCATCGGGCATTGGAACATGTGATTGTCATAATGACTTCGTGGTTTAAAGCGGGCCACCCATTACAGAAGACACAAGTTACTGCGTGTATTCGCTTAAAGGGATACTGACACCCTTTTTTCAAAGCTGAGTTTACTTTGCCATGGAAATCTCCTATATACATAGAAAACTCTGAGCAAGTGGAGATGCTCAGCGCATGCTGAAAAGGTGTTTTATTTTGATATTAAGGTCAATTTTGCTGTGGTGCACCCACTGAAATCCACACTATATAGATTGGCGTATGGCCACAGCACTAATGCTGGTGGCTTCATGTTGTAGTGTGGCTACTTCTGGTGACATTGGGCACTGAAACTACAAAGATGGCCGTTTGTGCGTTGCAAAAATATTCAAAATAGCGATGTCTTGGAAACGTCACCATCTCTCGCGTGAGAACGTGATAAAAAACTCGTACCATGTTCTCATGTCAACATTTGAAAACATTTTGTAATTACTTTTTCAGCGTGCACTCGAGCATAGCACATTTTCTAGGCTCTTCGGGGCTTGGCCTTTCATTTGACGCAAGAAAACAAGAGATGAAAATTTTCGTGTCAGTACCTAATTTAAGACAAGGTAGTGGGTGCATAGCAAGCTAAAAAAAAAAATTTCAAGTGCATAATTGCTCACGGTTTAAAGCATTCTAACCATCGCACAGAATGTAGCCATATTCGAAAAGCTTCATTGACACAAGCCGATTTCAATTTTGTCGATTGCGTTGTAGTAGTCCATAGTTCAAAGTTCTTGTTAAAGTATGCACTAGGGACAGGATAATGGCACAAACACAGCAACTGGGTAAAAGATAACTGCAATATTGGCTTGTGAGCATCAACCTACATTGTTTGTCAAATAAACTTAAAGCATAATACCGATAACGTAAACAAGAACTAAGGATAAAGTTGGTTGGTGAGTATGGGCCCAAGTAATCCAATAGGCAAAATGATGACCAGGGAATGTAGCTTATGTGGAGAATGGCAACACGGATGCAGCATATATGGCCTCATATTAACAGACTTCCAGTTCCTACTGTGACATACGAAAAAATAGAGGTTATGCGACTTCGCAATTTTGTACATTGTGGGCCAGTGAATATATGAACTGTACAGTAAGAAAAGAGGAGGGAACGAGACTTTATGTTGGTACTGGTAATATCGTGTATTCATTTTATTTTCCTTGGATGACGTGCGCGTCTATTTGATATCTGACTTACAAAAAAAGAAGAGGGGGTGAGGCAGTACCTTCTCCAAATGCTACAGTTCTTAACTAACCAGCTGCTAGCGTTTAAACAACTTGTCCAAAGATTGTTTTATGAATTTTATTTGTGTTGAATTAAAATTTTAAAAAAACTTTCTCCTCAAGTAGTGAACAGTATCTGGGCATGTCACACTAAAGCGTTGGCTTTAAGCCTGTTTATTGTTGTGTTATTCAGCCATTTGTGTGTGGTCAAGGTATAGAAGTGGAATTTTCAAAAATACACACACTGCAAAAAAACACCATTTCTTGTTGGTCAGTCTACTCAATGTGTCATCATGCAAGCATAGCCTAGAACTACGTAATTTACTTCTACACGCTTATAGCATTTTTTTTTTCTTTCACATTTTTCTGCCATCCAAGCATGATAGTGAAATATTTTTTTTTACAGATACGGAGCAAGGCAGCTGGGAAAATGGCCTCTCCTACGAGTGCCGTTCCTTATTGTTCAAAGCTCTACACAACCTTATACAAAGGTATGGTCTTACCAGTAAAACACTACTTGTCATGAAGGCCTCGGCGTGTGCAGGCCTGTGCCAGTGAACTTTTGCCAGTTAATCTTATTCGGACAACTCATTCGATCATTGCATATACCACCATATTCTGAAAGTGTGTAAAATGCCTGCATATTCAAATGATGTTGATAACGGTAAGGATTTTGGGTTTTCTTGAATGCTTTGTTCTTCCCATAGTGTTATTCACATTGCTCAGAAAAATGAAAAAGCTAACTCCTTTGCAAGTTGCTGGCATCTGCTTGTGCATCTAACTTAAAAAAAAAAAAGAAAAAGAGGGGGTGATGCAGTACCTTCTCCAAATGCTACAGTTATTAACTAACTTGCTATATTAATTGGTTGTATAACCATTGTGACACTGTCAAAGGGGCCCTGCAAAACACTTCTAGAAGTAACCGTCAAGTAGCTTTATCAAAGGAGTTTGTCTCGCAAATCGACCGCCGCAAAAATTGTTAGAATTCGTCAAATATGAGCAAAGTTGCACAGATTTGTAGCACGCTGTAATCGCTTTCTCTCTTCTCTCATCCAAACGAGTGCGCTGGAAGCTAAGCAGGAAGGGAGAGCACAGTGGAAGAGTTGTGCCACATGCACATCATGAGCTTGAGCACTTATTTTTCTTATTTTTCTTCGAATGCGCGGCCTACTTTCTGTGCGATTGATTGCAAGCGCACAGGCACTTGGTGCCCTTTTGCTGCAGCCACTATAATTGATCAGCGTATAGTGGTCAAATTATCCAATGGCATGAATTTGGGTATGTGGCATCACTTGTAGAAAGAAGAGTGAACAATTTCTAGTTGATGTGGAGATTGACAATTCCAAGCTGGGTGCTGTGTTCTGATGTTTGGCTCGCTTGTTCTCAGGACCCTCGACTATCAATCAGCAGCGTTTTCTCACCATGCTGAAAAATTTTTGTGGGTGCATTTTATTGTTGAATCTATGTATGGCATGAAATCTAGAAACACCCAAGAGAAGTTAAAGCTTTATGCTTGTGGTGTCACCCATGCAATCGTTGAATGAATCTAAACATTTCTGGATTTCTTCTTGGGCAATTTGCTTGACCAAATTATTTCGTAACCATAAGTGAAGTTTTTGTTTGCTCTCGGGCAGTGGCATTTCTCAACAAGTTCACAAATTTTTTCATGCACATCATCATCACCAGCTCTGAACATTTCTTACTATCATGATGGTTTCTGTGGTCAATCCGTTCCGTTTTTCACTTGCAGGTGCCTGTTATCAAGAGGATTTACCAGGATGGGCAAGTGGTTTCTACAGCCCTGCGATAGCGCAGACAAGGATAGGGGGTAAGGACTTCTGATTTTTGCCTTTTTTAATGTTGGCCCTATTAAGGGGGCACTAATAGAAACATCAAACATATCATACCATGTACACTCCACTAAAGGCTACACTTCTTAAGAGCCACTTCTCCCAACTTGGCAGTCCAAATTTCAAGGGGGGGGGGGGGGAGTAAGGGGGGACCACCAAATGGTGGCGGCGTCGTGTCTCGCATATGGCGCATTTTATGCGAGCCACCAGAGGCAACAGCTGTCCTGTGGCTTTGTCATGTGGTACTATCCGTGAGCTTCGGGCCCGGGATTTTCAGTGGGATTTCCGATACCATGAATGGCACTCTGTATGATTGGAGATACATGAACGTGCGGATGACCCAAGCATCGGCAACGAGCTGAGCCGAAGCTGCGATATCGATGAAGAAATCTAGTGACCTTGTCTGCAGCTAGATGCCAGATATCTAATCATTAGGTGTGTACAGAAAATTTAACAAAAATTTTACACTTCCGTGGAAGGGCCACACACCATCAAAATAGCGGGAAAGAAGTGCAGCACTTACACAACTGTATACGTAAATTTTTTAGTTAAACATAAACTGTATTTCCAATTGTTTTTTTGGCTTCATTTGGTTGGGCTAAAAAATAGTGCTTTGATTTGTTTGCTTTCTTTCACACATTGGCCGTAAACAATTTGAAGATGTCTTTGAGGAAAAAAATAAAACAAATGTGACTGTATAAAATTTGGTTTATGTACTGAATTAGGTCAAGATTGGGTACACCTTAAACTAGGCCCTGCTGTCTGCCAGAGCTGCCTGTTTCGTTCGAGGTCTAGCACAGCTTTATTTTGTGTTTTGCAAATGTTTTTGTTTCGATGTTATCTATTAGATAAAAATATCAAAAACATGTTTTATCTTGTCCTTCTAAAATGTGCTCTTCTCCATGAATGCAATGCAAAATTTCTGTCTAGTCTATAAATCAAAACATTATCAGGAGGTGGTTGATGCCTGTTATCCTTAATTAAATTTTCTATCTGTAATAATATCAAAATGAATATGTCACGCTCTCTTCAAGCACGGGCAAACATGGCAGCACAACTGGGAACATAACACAATTGGTGCAACTTTGTAATATTTTGTGTATGAAACTTTTCTGTCAAAATATGCATTCTTATCTTCATTCTACTATCTCCCCTCCCCCCTTTTTTTCAGGGGCTCCAGTGGAACACAGCTTTCATTTTCATTTCACTTCTTCGTACATGGTGACAGCACGGTGTGTGCCAGCGTTGATGTGCGGCAACACCCACCCATTCATCGTATCTCTAGGCAGCACTTGTTGGCTGCACAGTCTGCTAGCCAAAGCCCATGTAAAGGTGAGCAAACCATGTTAGCTCGCATGCCTGATGATGTCTAACGTTTTCAAGTCCTAATGCAAAATAAAAATTGCTGCCTGTTGCTCACAGGGCATATATATTCATTAATAACTTCTCTCGCAGTCAATTGCTTTTCGGATTGTAGGCTCCCTGGTTTTATCTTAACGCGAATATTCATAATGGTCATTGGCTCTCCTCTTAATGTTTTCTTTCTTTCGTTCATTGCTCTGTGTACCAGTGATTCTGGGACCCTATGGCCTGGCCGGTGTGCTGACAGGCCAGGGATTCAAGGAGAATGATGTGTCCACCCAGACCTTGTTGGCTGAGTGGCATCAATTCTATCCACTGCCTCTTCTCAACAATTCAGCCCATCGGAGTGATGCAACCGCTTCAAGCGGTGATGAAGAACCATTGCCATGTGCCCTTGAGGTCCTTGTAGGTGCGTATGCATGTAAGGGATAATTGGGATCTATATTCTGTGATATTCCTCCATCGTGCCCTTTGTCTCGACTTAGTAGAGAGAATACCGATGCTTCTGTTAAGGCTTGATCACCCCTATTATGGTTTCCATAGAATAGCATTCATTCAAAACAAATATACGACTTCGAAGAAAACACACAAAGAACAATCATAAGCATAGCATGTTATCTCAGTATTCGGGCTCACTTTCCATAAAGGTGACCCTATGTGCAATGAATAAGTTTAGTTGTAATTAATGAGCGACTCTTCTTTCTCTCATGATCTTGACCAACTAGCCCAGTAATGCAAATGGGAAGCTAACAATAGTTTTATGCCTATTGTAGGGCTGTTTCAGTGACTTTGAAAACACTGTGGAGAGCACAGAAGATTGCACAAAAGTGAAAATTTTTTACCTTCTCTTTCGAGCAACGATGAATAGGTAACTGCTCACTTGGTAGTGATGAAACCACGTCTGTCTAATCTTAAAGCTGCATTGTTATTCACCATATGAAAGAGTCCTACGTTTGTGGCACTCTTGCATATGGCTACTCAAATGACCAAAATGTAGTTGTCAATGTTGCCTTATGCTGCCTGTGCACCAGAGTGTAAAAGGAGGCAATTGGTAAAGGCTCAGTTTCTTGAATGGGTGTCTCTGTAGGTGGTGTCAAGCTGCGGTATCCTTCATGCTACGTTTTCATCGCTGAAAGCGATGAACCAGTGTCGGGACAGCAGACGGAGCCATCTCAAGGCACGACCCCTGTGACTCCTGCTCCAGCAGCAGCAAGTGGGCCGTTCGGCGCAGGGGGCGGCATGCATGGCGCCGCACCTGTTCGGCCACACAATTTTCCGGCTGGCATCAAGCCCGGTATCCCACCTGGTTTAACAGCCGTTCTGACGCCTCCTACATCACCCTGTGAGCCTGGCTACCTCCACGGTGCGATGATGGCGGCAAGGACTGCTAGTGGTGCCGCTGGGACGTCACAGTCCTCGCGACCGGTGCGGCTGGTGCCCCCCGAGCTGCCGATGGGACCCCACGCTGCTCCCAGTGCATTCATTGCGCAGAAGGCGAAAGTGGCTACGTGGCAAGACTCTCTGGTGTCCAGGGCATGCGATGAAGAGACTGGTGCTAGCTGGGAGTTCTGTGACCCGTGTGGGCAGACGCATTGCTTCTGTTTCAGGTATGTTTCATGTTGCTGCTCAAACTCTCTCAACCATCGTAATGGTTCAGTGGATGTGACATATTAGTGATGATCATTGAGTCACTTATTTGATCCTAGTATGCTGCAAACGTCTACAGTTTAGTTCAGCTGCCCGATAAAGGAATCTGTTCCGACGGCATTTGCCCGGAGCCCTTCGCTAGAGCACATTCAGTATAGCTCAAGTATTGCTTTGGAATGTGGAACCGTGTGAAAGTGGTTCTCCTGTTTGCGACTTTCTCTTCCCTACGATTGAAGTTACATTCAAGCAAAGTTTGAAAGATTCAGCCCAGATTATGTTTTAAGATTTTAGCAATGAGAAGAGAATGGTAAGAACAAAATCCACAAAAGGTAAGACCTCAACAGTGAACCACGTCTGTACCTGAACCGCATATGTAATTGTATGTTCACTCTGTGTCATGCGCAGGTGTAATCGTAGCACTCGACCTTGTGCGGCTTCTGCCACGTCGGGCACTGGAAGTTTGGTCAGCCGGGGCCCATCTCCGAGCCCGTCAGGAGCTTCCTCTGTCAAGAAACCCGGTGCCGACAAGAGCCCTGCACATTCCTCCCTTGGCAGCCAGGCAAAGCCTTCTTCGCGAGGTGGCACTGGTAGCAACAGCGCACCTTCCACTCCATTCCACCGGCGCAGCCCTGTGCCTGGGGTGTGTGAACCCTCATTTACAATGACGCAGTTTTTGACCTAATATTGTTATGTGAGAATTTCGCATACTGAGAAATGATGCTCAGGGCTGCCAAACTTTGAAAGGATCAAGCAGACAGTTACCGCAATTGACATGTGAACAACATGTTAATCAAAAATGCATGGTTAGGCAGGCTTACAAGTTTTGTGTTCGCAGCCCAAATTTTTCACTGCATGCCAATCTGTTGAACAGGGAATTCTAAATGGAGCTGAGGAGAAAAATGCTCTGCATTTTGTGAACCGCAGGTCTCGCTTGAAATAGTGCAGCATTATTTTACAAATGCTGTTCATTTTTACTCTTGGTGAATTGTTTGAGTGATGCTATCTATGCTCACGTTATAACTAGTTGTGTGTGAATGTCAATTTTTAAATAAAAATTAAGTATAGAATAATCAAGCAATACATCTTTTTTTCACCAGTAACGTTTTACTTTACCATTTATTTTGTTGAAAACAGTACGCTTTCTCACTGTTCCAGTCTGTTACTGCACAAAAAAAACGCCACCATCTGCACTTGCAGGAAGCGTATGGCTGCGCTAAATGCCGCTTATAACGTAAGTCACGGGTGTCGCGAATATACGCACAAGAAGTGGTACTGCACTACTGTACGTGACGTCTTATAGGAGGGTAAACGGGAGTCGTAAAAGACAGCATTGCAACCACGTTATAACCGGTCTTCTTCGGGGACTGTACAATAAGCGGCGTGGTGTGCAGCGTATCCCAAAGGAGTGCGGCCACTAGCGTGGGTTTGATCTTAGCGAGCCACAAGGCCGCAATCACCGTCGCCTCGCGTGACTAACCTCGCTGCACACGTGCATTCGGACAGCAGCCAAGGCGCAGAGCGCAGCCTGGAAAGTACACAGTACTGCTCTGAAACAGGTCGCAACACTTTATTACCTGCAGTAACACCGAAAACGCAGTACACCGCCCATTGCAAAGGTCAGGGGGAAAGCAAACGAGGCTTATCCCTGCCACAGGTGAAAAGTACAACACAAAGGGTGCCCCGAGCACGTCTTTGTGGGCAAAAGGGATGCAAGGTGACACGCCGCTGAGGGAAAACAGGCCCTTGCGACTGTGCTGCGTTGCTCTCACGATCAGGGGCAATAGGGCCCGATCGCACGAGCAGGGCACTATCTGCTCGCGTTGGCTTCAAGAGGTACGGGTCGGCGTAGCAGGACCACGCGCAAAGACGCCGCACTGCTTTTGGCCTAGCATTAGAAAGGGGCAACGAAAGCCAAGCGTTCACCGCGGGCACAAGGCGCCGTTGGCAAAGTCCGAGCGAGCCCTAAACAAAAGGAGCTGACATACGAAAGAGAAGTGCGTGTGCACTCATTGTCGACCCAAACGTTTTCCAACAGACTCCCGACACGTGCGCACAAAACGTCCCGGGAGACTCGAGCCCAGTGCCACGGTCGACATCCGGGTGAGAAAGGTCAACATAACTCCCGCTCTCCCAGCGCTGGCAGACAGCAAAGGAGGAGAGAGTCTTTTTTAGGACATGAGCGGTAGGCCTATACATGGTGTTTTATAGGATGGTAAATAGGAGTCGAAAGATCGCATTTTAACCAGTTCTGTATTATAAGCGGTTACATTATAAGTGTTCTACACTGTAGTTGAACTTGTGACTGCGATGTTTTGGATTCAATTTACAGGTTGAACAAATTCTTGCTATCTTATTTTGTTAAGTGGTTGCACTTAATACAATAAAGAAAAATGCTTTTGTACCTGCCATGATCACTAGTAAGTACGAGGCGGCTGCTGTAATTTTCGCCATGTATTCGCATTTTGATGAGGTGAAATGTAACAGTTAACGCTTTTGTACTAGAATCGAAGCGATCATTCAAGTACCCTAGGTGGTCACTTTTCCGGGTTCCCACACTATCAGTTTTGGCACGTATGACTTCAGATTTTATCGCCCCGGTTCTCACCGGTCAACACGCTGAAGCCAACAGGAGTACTTGGGATGTCTTGCAAATACACAGCAATACTTCTTATCTGGCTTGCTTTTCGTTCCCTTTTTCGAAAACTACACGCTCGTCATTGCGCGGCGATAACGCAAGGAAGGCAGGCGATGTAGATGATGACTGTTCTGTTACAGAAAGACGTGCCAAATATGACTCTTTAACGGAGCCACTACTCCCGTTAGCGAGAGCACTATTTCGCCGCATTTCAACAGCCTTCGGTGCACTGGCTGCTGACGGCAGGCAATAACGTGACGTTGACAAAACAGTGTTGTAGCAATGGAGTTACAGAGGATTGATTGCAGAAGATGCTGCCACGTGAGTGTGATGCGTGTATATGACGGATTCCTAAAAACGCTGTGGGGAATGCACAGCGTTACTTCGCGGTAACGCAACTTCAAATTTCCGTCACCAATTATGTGCGCCACTGTTCGCAACATAGAAATATATGTGATGACGCCTTTGTAACATTATCGAAAGTGCATGTTCTTTCCTTTGTTTGCCATTGCCAGGAAAAACGCTTCGGCTCATTTGCATGAACATGCACTACCATCAAATTATTTCATAACTATAGTACAGGAAATTAATGCATGCTGACAGAGCAGCACAGCTCACGAACGCGTCATGCTTTCGTGAGCGCAGACGCCTTAGCTTTTGTGGTGATGCATTAGCGAAAACTAGCACAGCTACACGTGTTACGTGTTTCCTGCTGCATCGTCTAGCTGAGCCTCCCTAGCTAGTTGTGTGCAGTGTTTCGCCTACTAGGCTCACTTCGTCAGCGCCGCTCGCTGTAATGTACGCATGCATTTGCCCTAGTGCAGTGACATTTTTTCTTCGTGCTCAATCAGCTCCAGATCGTGCAAAAGGTGCAATGGGTATTTTGTGTGGCCAGGGCAATCTCTGTGAGTTTCCTTGATTTTCACGAGCGATGCACACCCTTGGGTGCGGCAGCAAATGGCGCGCGTTCAGTACACTTAAGTGCGCTTTACAGCGTTAAACCGCTGAGCCACACATATTGGCTAGAAGGCAGTTAATTTTTATCTTTGGTAGATTTGTCGGGATAATGTGCCGGCGAATTCGCCATTGGCCCTCATCACGCTCCCGTGCATTTCTTTGCAGCCATCATAGCACTCGCCCTAAAGTCTGTACTAACTGTACGGTCTACTGTCTACTGTTGATGCTGTTATTTTAAAGGCACAAAATCGGAAGTTCTTTACAATAACACATCCGATCAAATCTTCAAAAATGTCTAATGCCCCACTAGTGGCTACGGTACTCTGCTGCTGGCCCGCAGGTCGCGAGTTCGAATCCCGGCTGCGGCGGCTGCGTTTCCGATGGAGGCGGAAATGTTGTAGGCCCGTGTGCTCAGATTCGGGTGCACGTTAAAGAACCCCAGGTGGTCGAAATTTCCGGAGCCCTCCACTACGGCGTCTTTCATAATCATATGGTGGTTTTGGGATCTTAAACCCGACATATCAATCAAATCAAAAATGTCTAATATTACTGAGTCACTTCAAATATTCGAAACTTTGCAATATGTGCTTTTCTAATCGAATGCAAATATTATGATAGAAATATTCAATACATATTCGACAAATATTTGCACAACTTTTGCTATAACACAAATTGGCTAGTTTGAGACACTTGATTTGGAGAAACAAAAGAAAAAAAAAAACAAATTGACGGAAGGAAGTCTTGTGTACGGCCAACCCATTTCACACGTGCAGGCAAGGCAGAATACTTTGAGGTATTGGGGAATCAAGTGAAAAGTAATTATTTGCACACACTCACATGCTGTAAAAACCAATGTATATGTCAAATTAAAAAAAAGAACACGATGAAATATATCGGTCATTGGCAGAAAAAAATGTGGAAGTCTCGCAAGAATGGGTAGCTACAGTCTAAAGCCTTCATTGCCAACGTGAGAATCAACAGCGGTGTGGTTGGGCAAGGCTAGGCAAGGGCTACAGTGTACTAGCAACGCCATTTTGCTCCAGTTCTCTTTGTCAGTCTGCTGGTTTTTTTTTTCCTATTTTCTTCAGAAGTGAGTGGTAGTCGACGTCAGTTTACGATAGGCTTTAGGAAAAAAGTCATGGCGTATGCCGAAGAGCACCGCAACCTGGCAGCACAATGGGAATTCGGTGCATCAGAGAAAAGCGTTCAATACTGGAGGAGCCAAAAGCAGTGCATCACATTCTGAAGCAACCAAAATTGAACTTAGTTTCATAGACGGACTGCAGTGCACCCAGAACTGGAAGCTCTACTGGTCGAATTCGTATGGGAGTTTTGTGCAAGGTGACAGCGCAGTGCATCCTTGTGAAGGCTGTCAAAGTAGCATGCGGTTCAAGGCGCATGAGGGCGCAATTTGAGGGTTTGGGGCTGGGTCGGTGTACTTCCGTGTGCCAAAAACTGCCTGAAGATTTCAATAAGGAGCTAGTTGAGTATCAGCGCTTCGTCATCGAGCTTCATCGACAGCATTGCTACATGATTGGACGCATGGGCAGTGCTGAAGAAACTCCGATCTGGTTCGAAATGCTTTCGAACCGTACTGTGACCGATAAAGGATCTAAGCAAGTGAAGCTCTTGACAATGGGCAACGAGCATTCGCTATTCACAGTGAAGCTCGCGTGTACAGCCGATGGAAAGAAGCTGCCCCCTTATATCGTTTTCAAAAGGGGGGGGGGGGAGGGGGGGCTACCAAAGAAAGACTTTCCCCGTGATGTTATCGTGAGAGTAGAAAAAGGGTTCATAAATGAGTCCCTCATGCTTGAATAAATCCGACTTGACTGGAATCGGCGACCCAGCTCACTTTTTTAGCAACCAAGCATGTTGGTGCTCGACTCATTTTGAAGTCACCTCACGGTCGAAATAAAGGGAGCTATGTCTGATGGCGAGACACACCTTGTCGTGGTCCCTGTGGTACTAACATCAATCCTCTAACCACTGAACGTAGTGCTCAATAAATCCTTCGAATATCACGTGCGGGAGCTCCACACTGAGTGCATGCTGGGCGACCATCTCATGACCCACTCTGGCTGCCCACAACGTCCACTGCTCGCAACTGTTTGTAGCTGGGTGTTGTCAGCTTGGAAATCTCTCCCGGCATAGATGGTGTGTAAGTTTTTCTGCAAATGCTGCATCAGCAACGCATTAGATGGAACACAGGACAGCGCACTCTGGGCCATAACTAATGAGAAACAGATGTTGTCGGACTCGTGCTCGGACAAGTCTGAGTGACAAGGCCTTCTGTGATTTAGCTACATAAGGTTAGTGTAGAAATAAAAAGAAACGTCACCACAGTGCAGCCGGTCAATTCGTGTATTTATCAAGGTAAAAGTGCGCCATGATACTTTGCGATCATTAAGAGTTTCCTTTTCGGAAATTTTACAATAAAAGGGGTCGACCTATATCCCGGTTTTTACGGTGTAGTTTCCCTCCTTATTATTAAACGTAAACTACTTGAGTAATCTGGGAGACTGAGGTAGTGAAATATTAAGGAATGCAGCATTCTGTCAGTTCCTTTATAAATACATAGAGTATGGAGTCAGCTGAGTTGTCTTTTGTGTTCTACCCCATTTGAAACAGCTCCTTTTTGCAGCGATTACGTTTTGTTATAGATTGGTCCTACCTTGTATTGTTCACTACTTTCACCGAAAACCCGTTGTGCTGTTTTTTCTCATTTTGAACTAGGTGGACTATGAGGGTGCAGTGGCACTGGTGTCCCGAGTGGCCAGCGGAGGCCTTCCCCAGCTGTCCCATCAGCCAGCAGTGGGAGGGCCTCCGCCGTCAGTGGGGTCATGCTCGCACCCAGGCACCCCACTGCTGCTGAGTGAAGGGCCAGCCTCGCAGGCATCTCAAGCAGACCCCGCCATGCCCACATTGTCCCCGCACCCACCGCCGCGAGACGAGCCACGGCCTTCTCCTGCGCCTGGTGCAAGCCCTGCACCCGCAGTTGCTGAGTCGGCCAAGGACCGGCAGCCCGGGGAGCAGGTAAGGCTATACAGTAAAACTTTACTTGAACGAACATAAAGAGACCTCAAGAAAAAATGTAATGAAGCAGAAGTTTGCAGAATTGAAACAGCTATGTTGTAGCCTGTTATCACAAGCTGAACGATACATTTGAAAGGGGACATGCCCTTTGAAAACGAAAAAATTGGGAAAAAGTCGATTTTTCGAAACCCACATATTCGGGTAGTATGTCGCATAAACCATCTGTTCTGTATATATCAATGTGTAATTCATTGCAAAAGTACGTCAAATAAATTATAAAACATGCCGAGGCAGTCAGCAAGCAGCCAGTGAGTGCTGAAAATACCCCAACTTCACATGTTTGCAATTTTCGAACCACGCAGCCCAGTGCCGTCATTTGCTCTTTTATGGTAGCTGTTAAGGAAACGGAAACATTCAGTTTCGGTTTTCGGATGCACTCACCAGGGGTCGAAAAAATGGTGATAACTTTTTGAGCATTTCAAGAAAGCTACATAAATTTTTTCTCTAAGTATTCATGAATGCACAGGAAACTCGAAAATGTGAAATAAAAAAAAAATTTTAAAAATGCGTTATTGCAGGTGGTGACCTACCTTAACCGTAATAAAAGTGTTCTTCAAACCTCTGCCTTGTTCCGAGTTCGCTTCAAGTGACCCTTCACAAAGTGGATGGTTTATTCGAAACCTGTGCTTCTAACGAGAAGTGTTTCTCGGTGAAGGTAGCTGGTTGTAGTGGTGCTAAAGTAAGGCTTTATGAAGTGAAATGCATTCATTGAGGCAACCAATATCGTAGACAAGGGTGCAACGGCAGTCGCTTCTACCATGGCCTGACAGCAACGCCTGAATCACCGCGACACTTTGTTACTCTTTGGAAAATTGATTTGTGCGCTGCAGCCTTCAAAAAGATAAAATCTGACATGAGAAGTATAAAAAGGAGCACTTGTACAGTTGTGACACTACGAACAGGCTTTTAAATTGAGATAAATTAGCAGAGAGCCCCTTTTACAGCCCTTGCCTGCTAGTGAGGAAAGTGTTATTGCTAGACAATAATCAATTTTCGGTTTAATAAATAAGCCATTAGCCTCTTCTCTGTGTCGATTTCATTTGTCTATAGGAAGGCCACATTTTTAGATAATTTTTGTATTGCTTTAGCTTGAAGGGAATTAGTACTAGCCTATGAACTGGTTCTGGGTGCACAACATGGCTTTATCGCAAGATTTTGTGAATACATTGGCAAGTAATGGATTTGATATGGCTGTTCTTGGTGAAGAACAAACCTATTGAGTGATATACAGTGTAGACCACTTAAAACGCAACCACTTATAGTGCAGAACCAGTTAAAATGCAGTCTTTTTCGTCTCCTGGTCGCCCTCCTGTGTACGTATATGTATACAGCTTATTGTGCAGTCCCCATCGATAGGAGACCAGGTATAATGTAGTTGCCGTAAAATCTTGCCAGAAAAGCTAGCATGGCTCCTGCCGTGCGCGCGGCTCAACATGGCACGTGCAATCCTGTCCATGTCAACTGTGTTTAACAGTTTCCTGTCGGAAAAAGCATCGTCGTTTTCGTGCTTGCTACAGATATCGCATTTGCTACCTCGCCGGTAAATTTAAAACCTTTTACATCTTTATGACCCGAGCATTCACTTTTGCTGTCAGTGGAGCTTCTTATGTAAGCTTGGCGAGTTGTTGGCCTCCCAGCTGTGAACGCAAACTTCGTAACGTGCACGCTGTTTGTTCTTGGTTCAGTGCTCAAGTGCGGTCTTTTCGAAGCCTTATCTTCATGTCTTGGGCGAACTTTCCACGACAATATATCGAACGACAAGCTAGGTTTAATCAGCGTTCGTTGTGTTTGGTTAGCAGTCGCGCGCAGTCTAAGTTGCAGTTTGGTACGAAATCAACGAAAAACTTTGCGGGGCCTGCTCTTGACATGAAGGGATACAAAATTTTAATGAAAACAAGGATGACACATGTAGTGCTCAAATAGTGGTTTGCAATTTGATTGCATGCTTCAAAATGGGGTTCATGCCCATGAAATCAAACTATTGATGTCTTTTAAAGCATAAAATTGCAGACATGATTCGATATTCTGTGTGATGCGCATAATCGAGGCAGTCTGAGGAGCAGTAGAAGAATTTCCGCGATGGTATTTTCTTTTGTTGGACACCCCCTCTCCCCCTTCCTTGTGTTCATTTCGTTGCAACGCACATCTTTAGATGTTAATTTTTTTAACATTGGGAAAAGGTTGTAAGCACCGCGCATCACATGCTTTGATTTTTAGACACGCGAGACTGCTTGCTAACATGTTTTGCGCAGTGGTGGCCCTTGAAAAAGATTGTTTTAGTTATAGTGTGGTACCACTAATAGTGCGACTTTCATGACTTATGTTACCGCATATACTCGCATGATTATCGTACTTTTTTTTAAAATTGACTCTAACTTCGGGATGCGATCATTAGGTGAGGTAAATTTTCCGTGAAAAAATATTCTGAGCACCGGAAACGCAAAAAGTTGCTAATCAGAATTCTTACGGTAGCTATCATGAACATAACCAAAAACAAAAGTAAATTAAGGCTTACCTTTGTAATAAAATGCACACTTTACGCAGGAGCTACAAGCATGGCACACTGCCCTTTTATTTTTTACCTCTCTCACCCCCTAATGTTCATTCAGACTCCGAAGCATCACTGGCATCAATGTCGTCGCCGCACGATTCCCTGTCGGAACCGGCCGTGTCTTCAATGTCCCACAGAGGGTCATCTTCCGTTCCGTCGAGCGCGTTGGAAATGCCAGCGACAGTCCATCCCGCCGCATGAAGCGTGTTGTCCAGTCGGAACTGGCGCGGAAGTCCTTTGTGGCTATTCCCAGCCTCCGGGAAACTGTGCATGCCTGCGTCCGTATCATGTCTAATGACACTGCATAACCGTCCTTGCGCATGTCCTTCACGTATTCGAGGACTGCCTTTTCAATGTCAGGCAACTTGCCAGATGTGGGTCCGCGGAATGCCCATCGATTGCTGTCAGTAGCCATGAGCATGTCGCGCTTTTTTTTCCAATATCGGATCCGCATTTCGTCGACGCCGAAATATCTGCCAGCAGCGCGTTTGCCGTGCTCTAACGCGTAGTCAAGCGCCTTCAGCTTGAACGCGGCAGTAAAGCTGGCGTACCGCCTTGTAGTGAAACGGCGCTTCAACAGACGATCACAAGGCACACACACACAAAAAAAAACGTGGTCTCGGGAATGAAAAAAACATTGCTGCGGGATGAACACAGGTCGACCAACAGGCGGCCGCCGCTGTAACAGTACGGGATCTTAAAACAAACATAGTGGCTGATGGAGCGAAGCACTCCGTGGAGTGAAGCCACCACATTTTTTTTCTTTTTTGCGTCAGTTATGGAGGTTGTGAGTACTCATGCGCATCAAAACAGTTTCTTTCATCTAAATAAAAAAATGTTTTCATTTAAATCAGTAAATTTACGGCATTAGCATAGTGATGCCCGCTTTCAGATCACAGAAACAATGATAGGCGCGTTCAGCTAGACTTGGCACATGACATGTCCATGCTGCAAGTTCAGGGTGCAATCATTATGGGGGGGGGGGGGGGGGTATAATTTGGACGACAAAATTTAGGGGTGCAATCATTATACGAGTGCGATCATTACGTGAGTAAATACGGTATAAGCCGTCTATAACTGTAATTTGTAATGCAGTGGCTGTTCTTCCACAGAAGTTACAGCTGTCTGAAATTTCAGATGCATTTTTCTCAGTTTGATGGTTTTGCTCAATGCACTCAGCCTTGCGGGTGTTTGTCCTATGTTGTTATTGAGTAAAAATGACAAATGTACTATTGTTTTACTTGTATTAAAACGATTAAGGGGGGATCCCATTTCTATTACTCTATTGTCATCCTGCATATTGTTATTGAAATAATCAACAGTGAACGTTCATTGGTTATTTCATTTACACAGTGCTCGGAAATGAATAGAAATAGCATCACCCCCTCAGCATAACCTGGGCATTGGGGCCGTGCACTTCAATATTAGCTTCAGTATGCCGAAATCGCCGAGAAGGCCCTAAGAAGCAAGCACTGATTGTTCTTCTGAACTTCAATATTTTTAGATCTAGTGCAGCTATGAAAAAACTAATTACAAATTTGAAATCAACATTAAAGTTTGGTCTAGACAGTGAAGTTTTGTTCATATTGACTCAAAAATAATTAGTGTTGGGGGCTCATGTTCTATTAAACTGATGTTTTTTGTAGTGATATTTGGCTGTGGTTGCATTCTTCCTCATACTTGGGTCACGATAAGCTTATAAACCTTGGGGACACAGCTTATCCCTGAGGGGTTAGGCAAGAGGCAGCAAAATTTATATGTACTTCTTGCGTGAAAAAAAGAAGACATACGACTAAGCCCAACAGACACACCTCAGTGGTTTACTTCTTTGTTTGGGACAAGTGCGAGCAGTACAGACTTTATTGGCAGTCACATCTCTGCTTACACTGCTTACATCGGGTGCAGTGCCAGTGGATACTTCTTGAAGCTGAAATTTGTGGAACAATATTTAAGGCCCCAGTTTGGTGCTATGCAATGCTTGACCTACGTTGAGTTATGAGGCTGGTTTGTGTGACGAACCATTCCATCAGTGGGCTATTACACGGCCAATTTGCAGCTGAGAACTTACTGGTCTGGTTCAAAACCTGTGATTAAATTGTCCCGAGAGAGTTTTAACACATAATTAAAATGAAAAGTTTTTGGTGATGGTCTTAAGCCATGGAAATTTACATGTTCAAAGAGGAAATTGGCTGGGACTGCACCAATCTGTCGTAGAACTTGGGACATCACAATATCGGGCAACATGTAATTAGAGTTCCACTGTAGACTCTTATCAAATGGAAACTAAAAGGACCAGGAAAATCTGTTCTATTTAACGCAAGCTCCATTTACTGTGTGATGAATACGGAAAGAGAATGCAAGTACAAAACCAGTCGTATCAGAGGCAGTTGTTTAATTTAAACAACAGTGCCTTTTAAAAGATATTCGTTTACTTGACTCTGCGCTATATTATTCACATATCTTTAGTTTGCCCAAGTAACACGATCCTTTTCCGTTTAATGCTCCCTAACAATGATTATTTTTCAACTGCTGTGTCACTAGAACACTTCAAATAACTAATTTGGTGAGTTGTCCCACTTTTGTGTTCATCTCACTAGAGTAGCCATGCAGTCGCCAGTGAAGTGACCACGCGGTGCTTTTGCAGCTCCTTTCACCATCATCTTTGCTGGAAGTAAAACCGCCTCTGGAAGCACCACCATCCTGCTCGCCAGGCGGTACGTCTCATCCCTGGGGTGGCCCTGGCTCAGTTCCATCTTCCTCTGCGGCTACCCCTCTGGCATCCACTGTAGTACATGCTCCGCCATCAGTGGGCACAGATGAGATGCCGGGCACGCCCCTGGCTGCTCCTGGTGGTCCAGCTTCTTTGCCGCCAGGTACACCTGTTGGGGGACCACCTGGTACCCCCGCTCCTCAGCTCCAGGCTCCTCCAACTACGCCGGGACCACCTGCAACACAGCAGCAGCAACAACCTCAGCAGCCACAGCAGCAGCAGCAGCAGGTAGCAAACTAATTTGTGTATCTCAGGCTGACCTCATCACATGAATTTGTGTGATGGGCCGATTCATTCCATTACTGCAGTACGTTCCAACACCTGCCATCGTATATCAAACGTTATGTGTGCACAAGAACGAAAATTAATCTTGGCCGGTTCACTTTACCATCTTTCGCACTGTTTTTTTGTTGCTCTTGTTGTTGTTGGAGGGACCATTAAGGCCTGTGTTTAAAATGATATGAAGGCCGGATGATTAGAATCGTTGTTGGTGTGTCCTACAAGGGTTATACAATAGCGAAACATGAGCCAGCCCATTGTAATTTATCAGTGCAACTGTTTATTTCAGCCTGTGCAACAACATCATCACCAAGGCTTGAAACGGCCGTGTCTTCCTGCTGTTCCTCACGAGGCTCTTTTGGAAGCAGAGGCCTCAATGCCACTAGGAAGCTGCCTGCTGTATGATTATACCACCATTTACCAACCTCCATGGTGAGTCTGTGCTTTATGGCATTCTTTCTTTCTTTATTTATTTGCTGTCGTCTAGTACAAATCTCATTGGCCACGAAGTAGGAAGCGTGCCCCTGCAGGACGCTTTGTAAAGCTGGATTTGCAAGACTGTGCAGGAGCAAATAATGCAGCAGTTCTAGAAACTAGTAATGTAGCAACAACGTTCTGCTTTACTACTGCATAGGCAGTGCAGAAAAGTTGTCAATCATGTGGTAGGGTACGAGGAAAAAGCATAGACTCGCACTGCTTATTCCATTATGATTCTGTTGCTTGCATCATTCAGGGTTTGCATATAGTGTATTAAAAAATTTTTTATTTTTGCTTTCTATTGATGTAGTTAGGGGAGATCTTATATTTACGGATAACCTCGCTACTTCATGCAGCGATCATGAGACTTCTAATTCTAATAATAAATGTGTTTGGGTTTACAGTCGAACCTCGATATATCGAACGACGCGGCGATCGCGAAATAGTTCCATATATCCAGAATTTGATGTAAAAAATCACGAAAAAAATGCGTCAACAGCTTGCTGAAAACGACCAACGAACCGTTCAAGCGTGGTGCAGTAAATACTCACTTGAAGATTCAAACATAGTATTTATTGTGTTGGTTTAAAATATTAAAAAAGAGTAGCCTGCTTTTTGTTGGCCATGGCGTGTTTGACGACTGCGTCCTCAATATAGTCCAGGCGATCCATAAGTGATAGGCCAGTGCCTTCAATCGCCCCGCAGTGGCGGCCCATGGGCCAAGGCAGCTACGACCTCAGCTGATGTCGGGAGCGGGGCACCATCAGCGCTTGCGGGATCCACCTCGTCAGAGTCTTCATTTGGCTGCTCAGCAGTAGCTTCGGCGACAATCTCCACATCCGTGAGCTCCGTCGTTCGGAGTTAGGCCTGTCGCGCACCACAGCGCGGGACAGGCCTAAGGGCCAAACCTCATAAGCGCGAAAATGCACGTGACAGCGACGAGACGTAGATCGTCTTCGCGCGATCAGTCGCTAGCGCAGGCAAACCTCATTCACACGACGGTTTTGGCGTGCGAACTCCACTGTTGCTGGCATGAGGCCGTCTACTCGCACCAAGAAAACCGCGTAGCGAGCGGTATGCAATTTAAAAATAAGATATATTGTTGTGTAATGTAACGGAAAGTGTTTATAAATGCAGCACTTTTTTTATATGCACATGCGTAAACATTGCTTTATTTCTTGTTGCGCATACGTGCCTCGGGCAGGGTCACGTGCACCTACGTAGTCTTTGTCTCTTCCGGTTTTTCGCTATTGGCTGCTTGAGCCCAGCACTTCCGGGCAATGAGCGACGGTTTCCAAATCTGGAGAACCGAGCGATTGCGCGAAAACGAGCACGCGACACGTCGCGCGAACGCCCCGTTTCGCCGCTCATAGCATCGCTCGTCGCTGTCGTGTGCATTTTCGCGCTTATGAGGTTTGCTCTTTACTCCGAACCCAAGAACACTGCGAGCACGACCGATGCTTGCCGATGCTACGGGGGAGGAGCTTGCAACAAGTGGTGGTGGTAGTGGTTCTAAGGAAGAGGAAAAAGGCACCTAATTTCTGTCTGCCTTCAGGTGACACGGCGCAGTGCCTTATAGGGGTGGGGGGAAGGAGGGATAAAAAGAATAGAAGGAAATAGATTAAGAAATAGACAGGCAAGCCACGGAAAAAAGAAGGGGATAGGAAAGTGGGGATCCGGTCGAAGCAGTCCAAGGGCGGGGCGCCACAGTGCGAGAGCTGCACGGCGTCAGGAGATTGCGGAGGGCGAACCGGTCGGCGGGAGCTACGCTGGCGTCGGAGATCGCGAGAGCACAACCGTCCAGCTTGAAATCCTGCGAGCGAATCCTCCCAACAAGTGCGCAGTGTGCCGTTGACACCACAGCCTTCAAGGCTGCGGCGCGCGTATGCCGCTACCTTAAAAGTGGCGCGCTCGGCGCCATTGATGTGTGCCGCATTCGTAAACGCCCGCCGCTCTACCGCTACTTTCGAGAGTTGCGGGAAAGCTCGCCGCCTGTCAATGGAGCGCGGGCGGTTTGGGATGGCTGAGTTCGATATATCCATTATATGTCAAACTTTGTTCGAAATAAAAAATCAATAATGCATGCGATTTCCTGCGTGATATAGGAACCGTTCGATATAGGCAATAATTCGATATATCCGTGTTCGATATATTGAGGTTTGACGGTAGTTATCCTTGAGGCCCATGAGACGTGAAACCTTGTACATTTAATATGGTCTCGCACTGAGTACAGATAGACCTGCCTTAATGAATAGGTTTACACTAGGCTTGTGCAAATATTCCAATTCGCTCTGATTCAAATTTAAGTTATTGAATATTTCAAATAAGTCGAAATGATCGAATAAATGTATAATAGTCTGCATGTAACCTCCTGTAAAAGTGGTTTCACTGCACTAAATAGGTGCTATGCCGTGAAAACACCTATCCAGAAAAATGTGCACTGTCGCAAAGCCTCACTTCAAGGTTAAATGAACATATTACCCTCCCATCGATTCATAATTTGTTAAGGGGCCGTGCAACACTTTTCTAAGTAGCCATGGAATAAATTTAGTAAAGGAGCTTATTGCCTCGTGAATCGACTGCTGCAAAAAGTTTTAGAATCAGTCAAATACAAGCACAGTTACAAAGATTGGTCGCATCCTGCAATAGCTTTCTCACCTCTCTCGTTCGGACGAAAGCGCTGGAAGCCAAAGAGGGAAGGATGGCACGGTGCGCCTCTTGACTCTTGCCCCCCGCCCTCAGTATGCACAACTTTGCAGTGCGATCATGCAGCACGCGCTGACAGGTCATGACCTCCCGCAGCGGTCCCAGTGATTCCTGAGTGCGCCATGCTCAAATCGGCCATTGACGATACTTTGGCCGGTGATGCAGCAATTTTCGAGTCTGTAGTGCCATTTGTCGAAAAAAGAGAAAGTGATCTTTAGCTAACTTTGAGAATTGTGAATTGCAGGCTGCATGCTCTGCTAAGATATTTGACTCCATGTTCTCAGGAGCCTTCACTACCGACCACCAGCATTGTCTGACCATGCTCAAAACGTGTTTCAGGGCCCTTTCAAGTTTTAAAGCTTTTTATACCGGCTTCTGTGCTCTAAGTAATGTAAATTTTAAAAGTTGACGTATTTTACAGGTTATCACTTGCATTCTGGCAAACGTTCAATCCTACTATGAAAATATATAAACTTTTAAACTTTCTAAATAAAAGGCATTTGTGCCGGCTTTCTTTCAATTAAAAAATATAGATGTTGGTGCATGTCCATTTTTTTTAATAATGTGTGATACAGTTGAATCCCTTTATAAGAGACAAATGGGTATAAGAGAGACCAGTGTTTCTACAGCTGGATATGAGAGTACGAAAATGGATACGAGGTACCCCACTTATGAGAGAGGTATCTCACATGAAAGACAAGAACTGCTGCCCGGAGCATGCCTCTTATCAAGGGGGCGTGCTCCCTGAATATACTATTTGAATTCGATTTGAAATTCTTAGACCATAATAGGTATTCACTTCGAGTTCACAATTCAACCTGAAGTGCACTATTTATACAAGCTTAGTTTATATCATTATAGCATCGTGCCAGTTTCTTTTCGCCACCAAGGTGTTTTTCCCAACCCGACAGGGACGTGCCTCCATCCAAACGACCGGCCATGGGCGCTCCTCGGAGATCGAGCCCAAATGATGCGTGGAGACTGTCTCTGCCCTGCCGGCAGCCAGAGTTGAATGGTGATTGCATGACTGCTGCTTCGGCCAATCAGATGGGGGAAGGCGGTTCCACTTCCGGTGCATCAAGTGCGAGGGACCCGTATGAGTTTCATGACGAGGCAGAAGAAGACCCTGCCGCTACTATTGCCACTGCAGCTGCCACTCCCAGTAACCAGCCAGCTCCTGCTCAGCAGAATGGAACGCCCAATCAGACCACTACTCCTGTTGTAGTCAAGGTGAGTGACAAAGCCATGTGACCTATGTACAGTCATGAACAGCCATATTAAATATGCGGCGTTATTGGCAACGATTGTCCTACATTCTTTTTTTGATATTTATTATCATCATCATCATCATCATTATTTGTACATTGCAGCTCAACCGTGTTGGGCTTCCGATTTTTCATGGACACTGCTGCATGTTTTGTTGAGACAACTGATCTAGTGGGACTCCATCAATAGATTATTACTGACAATAAACAGCTAATACGCAAGTCTGCACTAGAGTTGATGGACATGATTCCTTTCTCAATATTTACTGTGCAGCAAACTGAGTATTTGACATCTCAAAAATAAACCTTTTGGGGGTGGAAGGTAACATTCACATATGGCTCCATAGTACCCATTCATTAAACGCCCACAACCAGTTCGAAGTCGCATGTGCACACTGTCAAACCAGTCATGATATGCCGACCATCGCACTGTTCTTCGTCCAGTGCAGAGTTCCCAACCCATCTCTGCTAGTGTATCGAGAAGCAAAGTGCAATGAATGTTTCAAAAAGTAGCAGGGCTTATCTCGTCGACATGGCAAGGTCTCTCTTTTTCGCCACTTGAGACAACGGTAGGGAGCTCCGTAGCTTGTGAACGTGCGCCGCAGCGATGGTTAGAGTTGACCGTGGCAGTGATGTTTGTCTCCTAGAGGAATAATGGACATTTCGAATTTCTTCAAAAGTTTTCAATAATGAACTAATGTGAAAAATTATTTTGCTGAAGTTTTCTTCAGGTGGAACCATGTCACATCTCCTGAATAAACAAAACATGCAGTGGGTTCTGTAGCCTTTATATGTAGTCATGTTTATCCCATGCAAACTGCTCTGAAGTGTTGGTTTAATACTACTGTAGCGAGTTGAGATAGATTTTCTCCCTTTGCAATGCTCTTGCGTGGGTGTGTTTTTTCCCATGGGCGTAGGAGGAAGAAAAGGACAGTGTGCCCATGGAAATAGTGGGCACAGAGCCAGCGCTTTCGTCTGTCGACCCATCTGGTGTGGCGGGCATCGCTCATGGTGGTGGCATCGGAGAGCCCACCACTCCCGGATCTCAGGGGGACATCGCCCCAGGTGGCTCACCTCCCACGCCTCGACATCCAGGCTTCACCCGAGTGGAAGACCTGAAGGTGACCGAATGTGACCTGGAGAACATCTTTGACACCTCCTCTTCGGACGAAAGCAGCGATGACCCCGTAAGCGAAGCTTGCCCAACTCTAGTGTCACCCTGTTTGTGGTAGCAGTCAGATTGCTCGTTTTTTGTGTCCTGGCTTACGTCTCAAACATTGCGATGTTCTTTATTGGCTCTTGGGTGCCTGTAATAGTTGTCAAGATTTTAAATAATTGAATCCATACATTACAGATATTGAGCATATAGCTTACACGCAGTGCTGTCTCATATTAACTGCACATTCCAAAGGTGTTGTTAAGTTTCAAATTGCAGTGAATGTTGTGGCTTGCAATGTGAGACCTTTCCACAGCTTTCTTTCAATAAAGCATTTAGATGAGTGCCTCCAGTAAACGTGCATACTGTCTCGTCTATTTGATGTTAGAAAGTTTCTGTTCATATGTTCAAGATGACAGCATGCAGTGTTACATTTGCTCCTAGTTTCAGGCTCCATCTACACCAAGCTCCACAAAGCCTCCGGGTGCCACTGATGAAGCCATCACAAAGTCTAAAAGCAGCACGACAGCAGGCATTCTTGGTGAGTCATTGCAGTTGGCTACCGTGTCCTTGATTGTCATGTCAGCACTGACCGTGAAAGAAGCTGTGCAAAAACAAGAAAATTTCACAGAATGCACTAAATGACTGGTGTCTTTTTAGTGGTAGGCAAATAATGAAAGTTTCCATACACAAATCTAAATAGTGTCCTGTTCAATTTAAAAAACCACTACAGTCGATCCCGGATATATCAAACTCGGATATATTGAATTATTGGCTATATCGAACAGTTGAGAGAAATTTTCTTGAATTTCCTATGCGAAAGAATAAGATCGGCGCACCCATATATCGAACTATCGCACAGCGGGACATCCGCCATACAGGCGCCGAGGGATTTTTCATACTTAAAAAATTCGGACTTGTTGGACATTTCGGACTTCACAACTGCACCGTCAAGGTTCTCATTGCGCTAATGCATTTTTGCGACCGATTTTTCGGGGGAATTTATGTACCAAAGTTTGACTTTCCTAACTAAATTGACCGTTTTGAGCTATGCCGCTTGATTTTGAAAGCTGCAATGTTCGGTTTTTTTGTTGGATTGGTCAAGTTTGGCTTGCAGTGACTAGTTGCTTGGCTGCCAGGGTTGGAAGCATGCATTGGTGCGCACAATCTTCCAGTTTTGGAGGCTATGTCTGATCTTTGTTGGCTAACGAAACTGCAAAACCTTTTCTCGATGAGCTTTACCATCATCATTAATAAGCCAATAGGTTGTTTTTATTTTCTGGTCATTTGGTTTACAGCGAAGGCTGTTATGACATCAAAACTCTGGTCACGTGCTGCCCTAGTTATCCGCCGCCGCCAGTGCCTGTAATCACAACGCACGAAATTATAAAAAAAAACCTAGTACCAATAACACGGTGGGGCTCGAACACGAGTGTCCGCTGGGTGCCAGCCCAATATTCTACCACTGAGCCACGCTGGTGCTCAGGACTTGTTGGCCAACTTGCCTTAGGCAGGCTTGATATCAGGAAAGCAATCGCGTTTATAGACTTATAAAACGTTTTAAAACAGCGAAAGAACAAACAGTCATCGCACAATGCGAATAGCATAACGAGTGAGTTGTCCAATGCTCCAACCCATTACAAAAGCTTGTTCTTGTTCATCTATTAACTGTGGCGCACTTCAGACACAATTCCTCATCGTCATCAGCCACTGCATAGACAATTGGCACAAAATTCCTTGCTAGTGTTTCGCAGATACCACACCTCTCAAAAGAATGACGAAAAATAGCATAGCTAATGCCAGCCTACTACACAAAACATATTTATTATTAATGCCATAGTGGGTATCAAGCAAGCGTGCTTGCAGATGTTATCCAATGAGTGTTTAGAAAGGCTCTGAAGGGCAGTTGTTGTAGCTTTCGCTGTGACTGTGCTGAGCCTTCCGCGCAGGCCTGACGTTTTTTGTGGTTGTCATTGTGCACTTGGTCGTAATATTGGTGTGCCGGATGTGTTTGAGCTGTCGTGGGCGTCACATGCTCGCTGCTGCTCGTGGTTGCTCAGTAGCACTCTGGGGTCACCGTGCTCGGCCACTCCTAGAACACGCGGGTTTGATCGCGGCTGTGGCGGTAGCATTTTGATAGTAGCAAAATGCTAAAGGCTCACGTACTGTGTTATGTCGCCGCAGTTAAAATAAGCCCAAACAGTGTTATTAAATTTCAGCAAATAGGCGAGAAGTTGCATGCGTCTTTTTGCAACCGGCATCAAGTTTTGTTTTGCGTGGTTCCATGGAGCCATGAACACAAAGCCCACAACGGTTAGCGGGCCGGTGGCAGCGATTGCCAGCGACGTTATTGTAGCCCAACTATAACCAAGTTACCTTGTCCCCCAGAACAGCATGAAGCATGGCATTATTCCGGATTTGTTTTAGGCTTTTCTAATATCAGCGAACTTCGTATTCATGACTTAATCATGTCTTTGGACTGTTCGATTTTTCGTACTATTTCGCGGTCCCCGTCCGGTTCGAAAAATCGCTCGGATAGCGTGTCGCACACTGCGCCGCGTCGAAGTCCAGAAAGTGCATTTTTCCTGGCAAATATTGATCCATTTTCGGTCACGTTCTAGCAAGCTCCGTTCTCTTCATGCGCATGTGACACAAAGGTGGTGTTGTTCCATTGCGCTGATCTGGTTCGTTGCGCGGTTCGTTGCGCGTTGATCTGGTTTGTTGCACTTACGAGTGCACTGATATGTTTGATGTGCGATCTGCTGGTCTTAACGTGCGGGCATGTTTTTTTTTTTTTTTTTCAGTTACTTTATTGCGCACTGCTTAAAAGGCGACCGTTTGGGATGAAGGACTAGACGGAAGCAGGCACATATCAAGCCCTTCATCCCAAGTGTTCGCCTTTTAAGCAGTGCGCAATAAGGTAACAATGAGTAGCTACCAACTTGCCCAAGCAAGTACCCTTATAAGCTATGTTTTTCAAAAATACCATATTTACTCCATTCTATCGCGCCCTCGATTGTAACGCGCACCCAGTTTCCACGGCAAAAAAAATTAAGACATCGATTGCAACGTGCACCCATTTTTCTCGTAGGCCCGCACGATCACACCACTCGAAAAAACGACTCCTTTTGGGAGCGTCTTCCATTTAAATATGAGGTACGGGGGAAGCCTGTGCCCATCTGATGTGTAACAGAGCATTGCAGTCACTGTAGTTTTACCGTGGACCGATGTCAACACGTGAACTTGCTTCGCCCCCTTCTTCTCGACGGTTGTGGTGCCAGGCATGTCGAAGTAAAGAGGCGTCTGATCGGCATTCCCGACCTGCCCAAGCAGGTAGCCGTCGTTGTTCCGCAAGTTTAGAACGAACCTCTGAAAACTGTGAAGCTTTTCATCGTACTCCTCCAGAAACTTTTCGCATATGCCCGTTCGCCTTCGGAGGGAAAAGCCTTTCCTCTTCATAAAGTTAGTTAGCCAGCACTTGCTCGTTTTAAACTGGCTCCGCATTAGCCCTTTTTCTAAGGCTAACTGCATAGCCCGCACTTGGGGCAGTTCTGTCGTCACGGGTCGCTGTGCTGCTCGCTGCTCAAGCACATTCTCGCCGAGCAGCTCTTTAATTTGCGGAAACCGACCACGCTTTGTCCACTGAAGCCTTTGCGTGAAGCTTTGCTGTCGACAATCTTCTGCTTTTGTTTCCGCCAGTCCCGCATGCACGTTTCGGGAACTCCGAACGACCACAATTCTGCCCGATTTCTTTCCGTTTCTGCACACGCGAAGACTTTTCTTTTAAAAGCGGCATCGTAGGGCACTCGAGTTTTTGGAGTCGGCCCTTCCATGCCGTCGATGCTAACGCACTACAAGATGACGAACTCCTCAGCACACGTACGTACGAAGTGCCGCACATGGGAAACACATAGGCAGAAATGGCCGACGCGCCATGTCGACGCACGTAGGGGGCGGCGATTTTGGAAATGCCGATGGCAATAGAAAGACCGTATTCATTTTTTTTTTTCGTGCTCAATTCTAACGCGCATGCGACTTATTAACTTGCTTAACCGGAAAAAAGGTGCGCGCTGGATTCGAGTAATTACGGTACTGTTTGCAGAGGACACCAAAATTAAAATGTGAAGTGACTCGGCGATCTCATTGCAATGTCTGCATTCCCTTCCTTGTTTGTTAGCGCACAATAGCGCACAAGCCTGAAAAGCATAGCCTTTGAGATGTGCAACCTCGTGACGTATATTTAGTGTTTTCAATTTCAAAACGCACATCTCGGAAGCTATGCTTTTTCCAGTTTTTCGCATCAGTTCAGCTGAAAGCCAGCAGCTGCCAGCTCCTAAGGCTCAAGTGATACCGATATTGTCAACATGTCAATGTCGACTGCGGAAACTTGACGTTGTCTTTGGCGCTTTTTGGACTTGTGTACTTCTTGCCTAATTCCTTATAAATCCTCGTTATGGAGTTGAAGTGAACATTGACCTGCACAAAGCGATAAAACTTATGACTGGTGCTTGGAGCAACGCCAAGTAAAGCACCGTCGTAAATTTTTCTCGCGGGTCAGGTGACGACTTCGGATACATCATCACCCCTGGCGTAAGGTGCCTCAGTGAATTCTGCGACTTATCAGCGTTTCCCGCACCATCTTGGACAGTGAGAGACTTATCGGTGTAGATGACGACGTAGCTGTTTCTGACTGCATCGATGGTGAGATTGTGGCTGCAGTGTTCGGTGCTTCGAAAGTGTACCCACGCGGTTATGAATATGCCAACACCATCGCTGCTGCAGCCAACCAACCTTTTGCCACGCTACAAAGCTTACATTGGCATTTTGTGTCAATCAATGCTGCTGAGGTCGAAGGAGCTGAATTCGCTTATTTGAAAAGCTTCAGTGATATTGAAGATGACTGGAACTTGATGACGCGCATGAAGGAAAACAAGTTTATGGACTATTTTCATGCGAAATAAAGTGCGGTAACTTGCAGTTCACACCTTGTTCGTTATACTGTGAGCGAATTATGTTAGCACGTGTAATGATTTCCGAGGCCTAAAATGCTTTAATCTAGGTCTTAATCATGCATATCTTTGTATTACGAATTATCGATATAGCGGAACTATTTCACGATCCCCTTGAAGTTCGATATTTTCGGGACTGACTGTATTTGTGAACAGATTTGGTAAACACAAAACAGACCCATAGCTTTTCTGTTAAAGAACTGGTACGCAAGACGGCGCAAGACGGGTTCGATTTTTCACTGCAGTCTCATGGAAAAACTCAACTTAAATTCCGCTATTTTTCTGTAAAACAGTATAACTTTGTTCGTATGGTTAGGAAGAGAAAGATAAACAGAACTAAATTACAAACATAGTTGATCAAAACAAGCATGCTAATGTTTTTTATGTCTTCCTTGCTCCTTATTCCTGTGTGGACTGCACAACCAGTCTGTTGATTAATTGAAAAGTACTTGGCTAAGCCCCTACAACCTAGATATATCGAGGATTTGTAATGTTCTCTTTAAAATTAAATATGAAAGTGCCGTGCTGTGTGCTTATCAAACGCTTATTCACCTTCATGTTTAACTTATCAAATTCTGGCCCTCACTGTGCCTCTGCATGCACTTCTAGTTGTACAGCACTCGTTTGAGTCATTGGACATATTTGTGAGAAAACTGTGCGCTAAACCCCTCCAACCCAGATATATTGGAGTAGGGCCTCTAATGAGGATTTGTAATGTTCTCTTGGAAATCAAATATGAAAGTGGTGTGCTGTGTGCATATCAAATTCTAGCCCTCACTGTGCCTCTGCATGCACTTCTCCTAGTGGTACAGCAATCGTTTCAGTCATTAGACATTATGGTCAGAAATCAGAGAAGCCATCGTGCCCTTACCATTTTTTACTTCTTCGTCTTCTCTCGCAGACCTATGCTGTGCAGGTTTTTTTTCTCTTTCTTCAATACTTGTGCCGAAAAAATGATACTGTTTAAGTAAGCAGATGCTGTTTCAGCAGACCTACGCTGTGCACGCTTTTTCTTTTTCTTCAATATTCGTGCTGAAAAAGTGATACTGTTTCAGCAGATGCTGTCAAACAAGCATTGAATTTTGAAGGAATTATCTGTTGTAGAGACATGCAAATTTGAAGGGGTTGCGTCTTCACGTGATTAAGATTTTTTTTAAATTTTTTATGCCTGGTATGAAACTTAGAAAATGACTGCAGCAGTGAGAAAATTATTGCAGCCGTGCAAGTGTAGCTTCAGTACTTCAAACTGCAGTCTTAAGAGCTTTGGAATTGCACTATGTATTAGTTTCAAATGCAGGATGAGCTGCTGTGAGAGATGATTGTGACATTGTTTGTATGGAAATGTAGGAGCGGCAGAATTGACACGGATGTTTCCCACACCACCATCGCTGGAGCACAATGCGGCCCCATCTCCATCGTGCCCTGGCATTGGGACAGACTTGCTGATGGGAGAGTCTGGTGATCGGACGTTGGACCCCTACGGCAACTGTGCTAGTCCGGGCTTTGACGGCGCTAAGGTTGGTTGGGCACATATTTTGTGAGGATTAATTGTGTGTTGTGAGAGTGAGGGTAGGTGTAGGTTGTGAGATTGAAGACGTTAGACATTCAATACAAATCTGTCATAAACATTTTTGGTTGATTCTTTAAAATTATTTTATTCCCAGTGTTCTTTGCACGCTAGATATTTTGCATTACAGTCGAACCCCTTTATAAGAGACACTGATGTGACAGACAAATGGATGTAGCACACAGTAGGGTGCCTACACTAAAATAGGGCTTGATAAGAAAACGTATACAGTGCAGACCACTTATAATGTAACCAGTTGTAGTGCAGGACTGGTTACAATGCGGTATTTTTCAACTCCCGTTTACCCTCCCATAGAGCCCCATGTGTATGCATACCATTTATTGTGCAGTCCCCCCAAGATGAAAGACTGGTTATAATGCGGTTGTCAAAAAAGCAGTGACAGACGCAATAGCGGGTGTGCGTCTGAAAGCAGGCGCGTTGGTCCCACTGGGGAGCAAACGACGAGGCCTTTACGGAGGAGGAGGAGACGTGAATTGAACGAACAAAAGGCAGAGGGAGGAAAAAGAAAAGGAATAAAAAGCACGGCACGCAGCTCGGGTTCGCCGAGTGATGGAGAAGGGCGGTTGCTTTTTGCACTGGCGCCGACTTGGCTACAGTGTGCCTGTGTCGCTAGTGTGGCTCTGGTCGCTTGCTGGCGGCTGCATGCGGCTCAACATGGCACGTGCGATCCCTTCCTGCGCTCCAGAGTTTCCTGTTAAAAAAAGCATCGTCGGTATCGAGTTTGTTACAGATAGCGCGTTTTCTACCTCGCTGTAAATTTAAACTTTTGTTGCTTTATGATGCGAGCTTTGGCCTTAGCTGCCAGTGTGCGGTCTTGCATAAGCTCGGCGAGTTTTCGTCATAGTTGATTACTTGGCTGCGAATGGAAACCTTGTATCATGCTCGCTGTTCTTGGTTCAGTGCTTGCACATGATCGTTACTTACATCATAAGCGGTCTGTACTGTATACCCTGAATGAAATGTTTGGGACACTTGCTTCCTTTTTCTCACTTTCCAGGACTGGTCATACGTATACAAGGCTCCCAAGGTGCAAACGTTCGTCAGCTCACAACGTTATGCCCCGCTGGCACAGCTTCCCAGTGCAACACTGCCGCCGCTGCCTCCTCTCGAAGTTTCCTATAAGCCCTGCTGGCAGCAGCACACACAACAGCAAGCTCAGGCTCCTCCCCAGCCACCTCCCGGTCCCCGTCCACTTCCTCACTACCACCCGGCTGTACACCAACAGCAGCAGCAACAGCAGCAGCAGCATCAGCACGTACCGCCATCTGTGCCACCACACCTAATGGGCGGCATGCATGGCTCTACACAAGAGGCGGCCTTCCTCATGCGCATGGGCGGAGGAGGCCTGCACCACCCAGGGCTCCTGGAACGCCACCCTAGGTAGGGAACTTGCCATTCTGGCCTGTCAGTGTCCATGTCACTTATTTATTGGAATCTTCGTATGCCAACAGTAATGGTGCTTGTTTCTTTACTAGCTTGCTGATGTCTGCACTACGTTCACGCAGTCACCACCCGGGTATAGAAGAGCGGGCCTCCTACCATGGCTCGGCTGCCATGATGGGCAGCCCTGGAGCAGCGATGGGCTACGAGATGGGACAGGCACCCTATCAGGCTGCATTGATGGGGGGCTTTCCGGCTGGTAGAGGACCCTGCTTGGGAGGTCCCCCTGAGCCTGCAACACCAGAGGCCGATTCCCTTCTTGTCAACCTCCTATTGTCGGACTCCTTGCTCGAGCTGTTCCGGGACCACAACTTTGCCAGCTGCACGCTCTGTGTCTGCAACATGAACATCAAAGTGGGGCTCTTTCTTTCTTACGTCGTGTACTTGTCCTTTATCCCTTTCACTGCCTTTTCTGCTTGTACACTGGCAGCGTAGCCATTTCTCACCTTCCCTTGAATACGAATTGACATGCTTCTGCAAGGAATGAACAGCCAGTAGTTAAAGTAATCAGGTGCTTATAAATCGTCACATAGTTCTGTATTTGTAGGCTTGTGCCAATAGTAAATTATAGGCATGTGAGTGCTTTTCTCTAGGCGAATGTGCTAGCATTAACCCGAGTGTTGGTTGGCTCAGGGTGCGGACGTTGGCGTGTACCTGCCCCCATCACTGGTTCCCACTGCTAGTGAAGAGGCCCAGTACAAGTGCACTTGTGGCTTCTCGGCTGTTGTGAACCGGCACCAGTCGCACCGGGCTGGATTGTTCTATCAGGATGAGCTTGACATAACTGGTCTGCCTTATGAGGCACGACCTGGACCAAATGCTAAGGTTCTGCTTCAGCAACAACAACAACAACAAGCCAGGCTTGGTCCAGCTGCCAGGGCAGGATTGGGCATGTCTGCTGCTGGCCATCTCCCTACTCAGTCTTTGGCTAAGGTGGGTGCTTTGGCTGTCGGCTAACAGTTTCTGAATCGACATGTATGTGGAGTTCACCTATAATTAGAGCTGTGCAAATAGCAAAATTTAGGGTACGTGAATTTGGACATTTCAGTGCGAGTGTGAATTGAGTGAAATATTTTTCCAAGGTTTTTGAATATTTGTCTAGTGGATTGAAGTGAAATTGCAAGGTAAAAAAAGGTTGGAGAGGATTCCTAAACATATTCTCAGGAGATATAGCAACATGAAAGTGTTTCTTTTTGCTAGGTTGATGAAGCGCTGGCGGCGTGGTATATCATACAGTGAACACTCTTTAAGGGGGGACGTGGCAAGTAAAACTAATTTTTTTATTAATGTACTGTTTGTGATGAAATTTGGTGTGTGTATGTGGATGATTGTGAGGATTCCAAATATGAAAACCGTTTTCAAATACCTCTTGTACTTTTTGAGTTACAAGCATAATTATACTAATTAATGCTCTTCACACTTAAAGAGATAATTATTGCTAAATGAAATTATTTTTTCATATTATTATGTTCCCAAAGCATCAACTTGTGCAAAGAAGCTATTAGTTGATTTTTCTAGTTCTTGTAACCATAAATAAAATTTCCAAAACATGAATGTTGTTTTGCGCACACATCGCAGTAATTATAAAATGTGTTCTAAAAATTTTAAATGATGAGTAAGAAGAGAGATAAAGCTTTATTGCACTGCTAAAGGCCTCCTGAGCCTAGTGCAAAAAACGGAACGACTCTATCAGTCTTTGTTAGAAAATGACGGATGTTCTAGCGAAGGCACATAGGCGAAAATCAAGAGTTGAGAAAACTGACTTTGAAAGTTCACTCTTGTTTGGAAGTTCACAACATGCCTAAAACACTCAGAATCCTCCTGGGCAGTAATCCTGAGATGCTGTGGCCTTGGCCTCTGTAGAGTGCAACCCAGTTTTGCGCTTCTTTGTCGTGGAACAATGCGCCTTTTGAGCCCTCTTTACCCTTTTGGCATCCTTTTCGGCTGCTCGCCGCAAAGAGCAGTCTCCTGGATTGAAGCCCAGTTGAGCAGTGATCTCTTGCAGCGCACTCTTGCATCCACCATTGAAACGGCAGACTGCATCTGCAACTGCACTTTCCACACTTCGAAGGGAGGCGAACTGGCTCTTGGACTGGAGTGACCAAATGAGGCTGTTCATACTCTCCACAGCGTTCTGGGTTTTTCCCTGCGCACACCTTTCAAGGAGCTCTTTGTTCGAGAGGCGCTTGTAGATTGGCAGCAGTGCCACTCGCACGTGAGGGGGCAGTTTATGTTTGTGAGGCGGCAGCGGCTCTCCCTTGGCCAATGCCTGATTGTGCGGGCACCAGGAGTCAGTCCCACTTGGGCACAGGTTGTGGTGTGGATCCTGGTCTGTGGATGTTACATGGTAATAAGTGGCCATGATGGCCCTCTCCATGCCAGGAACATCGTTGGGGTGGCTCTTAATGGCCCAGCCATAATAATTCGTCAACTTCTTTATCAGGCCCTGCGTCAGCCGGCCTTTGCCACCCATGCTCAGTCCTCGGCCTTTGGATTTGTGCTCATCAAGAAGGTTGCGCAAGGAAGTGCCCATTCTTTTTTTCACATGGTTCACACACTCCTGTTTCTTAATCACCATGTAGCCATACACCTTGTCTTGCGTGAGGGCAAGGTACGTACGGCTGTCACCGTCGCAGAGCACATTGATGTATCGAAGCTTGTACTTGGTAAACGATCTTTCAAACATGATCCTAGCTGCTTCTACTTCCATTTGGCCTGCATTAGCATCGGTGTTCTTTTGGCACTGTGGCTTGTGTTTCTCAAGCCACTCCTCATAGTTGTCGTCACCAGGCTTGGGGCCAACAGCACAGCCTTGGCAGTAGTTGGACAGGACACAGTGGTCCAAGACCAAGCCTGTGTACAGCTCGATTACACAGCCCACGCCAATATGACTTCTGTGCCCCCTCGTCATCCACGTGCCGTCGTAAATGACGTCAATGTTGCCTGGCACTCCTCCTAGGTCCTTGTAAATGTCATGCACCTTCTGTGCACTTTCTGCTTCAATGCGGGTGGCAGCTGATGTGGTGGCAGGGTGGCTGTACTTCCTTTGCAGTCTCTGGTAGGACTTGTGGTGCAGTGCTCGATGCGAAATGTCCATCGCAGAAAAAATGTCATTTATGGCAGATTGTTTTCTGCCAACTGACTGCACAGCCCTCAAAACACGCACGTTTACCTCAAAGGGGTTCGTTTTTTGTTGCCCGGAGCACCTCGGGGACGACCACGCACTGTTCACTCTGCCACAATTGTCACAAAAAAGTTCCATCCTCGCCGCGAGTCCAAGGCAGTGCGTAGTCTCGAGGCGTATCGACCCTTCGTCGCACTTGTTGCACTTTACTGACGAAAGCAGACCGTTCAGCATCTTCTTATTTACAATGAAGAATGTGGAGTCCTTACCGCCGTCATTTTCGTCGCAGCCTTCGTTCAGAAGCTCGAGCTTCCGCTTTGAAGCGGACTTCGATGCTACGGCATCCAAAACATCCCGCCTTGTCTGCGCCCGCTGCGCGATTTCTTCACTGCTCGGAATCTGGGCCGAAACTCGCGATAGAATGTTCGACGCGCGCACGCCCGGAGTTGCAACGGCTGCCGACGCGGTGCCACCGCAATCGGGTTCGCGAGAGCGTCCATCACGGTCGACGGCATCCGGCGGTCTGACATACGACGATGTGGCACCTTCCACACTCTCGGCCTCACAACAATCAGCGAAGGGTCTGAGTAGAGGCTCCGTGACGCTTGAAGAGCATGCTCCGTCCGGAACTGCGACTGGGACGGCAGCCGCAGTCGTCTGCCCTTTGTTCCAAGCTTTCCGACGCTTGCCGTACTTGTGGACGCTCCGGAACTTTTTTTGCGGCAACATAGCACCGCAGTATGAGCAAGCACTCAGAAGAGACCACCGATGTAAACAAAGCTTGGTAAAAAAAGCACGCGAACTATCACAAAAACAGCAAACTGGCAAAAAACGAAGCGCACGCCGGATGATTCTCGACACGGCGGCCGCAGATGCGCTCGCGCTTCCAAGGTTGCCAAGGTGCGCGGCGCAGCTTTGACCAGTAAGAGGTCGCGCCTGCTACCACGTGACCCGCGTAGCCAATTGCCGTTCTTCGTTTTCGTTTTTTTACTTGCTCCTCGCGCTTTTATTTTCACTCGGCGAAATACGAGACCGCGACCATCGGGAAGCCGGCTTTCTCCTCTTTCCAAAGCTACCAAAATGGCGGCCCACGGTCAACAACTTGGCGCGTTTGTGCGGCGTGAACAACACCGTTTCAGGGGCTTTTTTTTCGCACTTTTCGGCGACTAGCCTCGGCAAAAACACTATTTGCGGGATTTGTAGCGCACGTTTCGCTGTAATATTTTAGAACAAGGAAGTTGAAGGTCTGAAGATTACGAAAAAAAATAAATCAGAAAATCGCATATTTTGACCAAAATCGGCACTTTACTTGCCGCGCCCCCCCTTAAGACAAGCTCTGTTGAGATGAATTCTTGTGTAAGACGAACAACGTTGGAGTGTTTTTTTTTTTGTTGTTTTCCCATAGACTCAATGCAAATAAAAAAAATCTGCTTAAGATTAACTGCATAACAGGCCTCTTCTGTTAAGACGAAATATTATAGCGACCAACAACGATGGATCTTTTCGTGCAGCGAACGCGATAGTCTTGTCGGGGGGGGGGGGGCATTCAGGTAAACAACAGAAGGAAAAACAAAATTTTTGGCACAATGACTCAAAGCAAATCAAAAGAACTTGTGACATGGAGGGGGAAAGTGCGATAAGTGGAAAAGAAAGGTCAGTGTATAAAGCTGGTATCTCCCCCACCCCTAGCCTTTAGTTGGAGAAAGGGCAAGCTTTATCAACAATGAAAGTAGCAAAAAGCGTTTGTCTGCTCGTACTTTCTTCGTGTTCTTCAGTTCCCCAACAGGAGTACAGTTGAGAACAGTTTACAAGAGGTTAGCTAGAAAGGAAAAATACAAGGAAAGGGGGTAGAAAAATTAAGCCAAATGAAAGTGAAAACGGATTGATTGATTGATATGTGGGGTTTAACGTCCCAAAACCACTATATGATTATGAGAGACGCCGTAGTGGAGGGCTCCGGAAATTTAGACCACCTGGGGTTCTTTAACGTGCACCCAAATCTGAGCACACGGGCCTACAACACTTCCGCCTCCATCGGAAATGCAGCCGCCGCAGCCGGGATACGAACCCGCGTTCTGCGGGTCAGCAGCCGAGTACCTTAGCCACTAGACCACCGCGGCGGGGCAAAAAAGTGAAAACGGAAACAAAGAAAGTCTGTACATTAAAATCGCATGAAACTGAAACCACATATGTGGCATTAGCACTGCCATCGCAGGAGTCGGATGCATTGTTATTGTCGTCACACAATGGCACCTGAGCACATGATGTGGTTTGCATTGTTTTGCATAGGGCCTGTGCGCATCGTATCTGTTCCCACTTAAGGGGAGATGAGAGTCGAAAAATCGCGTTTGTAGCAAAACTTCTCGTATTTCTGGTTTTTACTAAATTGTAACTCTCAACCATTCTTCTATCACCTGTGAAACTTTCATAACGAAAGTCGCACAGAAAAAGGCAAAATAATGTGTATAAAGGCGTCGCGGTGGGTCTAAACTTCAGGAATTTCCGCTAATATTGGCCACCTTTGAATTCCTGCTGCACCCCGTTTCAGCGCCGCCCAGCGTAGCGACCAGTTGGGAAAGTTGCGTTCGGCCTTTTTCTTACAGCTCTGACAACTGCCAGTTTCGTACGTGAGCAAGAAAATATAAAAAAGAAAGCTTTTTTTACCACGGGGTTTGAGCAGTTTTAAACGTGCGGCACTGTCAAACGCATCGCCATTGGTTACAGAGTCAGTGTCGGCATTGCGGTGACCGCCATCGGCATTTGGTCCGTCTGCTTATCTGCGCATCTACGCATATTTCCGCAATGACTAGCCCGAAAAAGTGCAACGAGAGACCACAGAAGTTTCGAACGAAGCACAAGCTCAAAAGAAAGCGGCACAAAGCCTGTCGAACAACGGCGATGAAAGAGAACCTGCCTACGTGTGCTAGGCCTGGCGGCGGCATCGACGGGTGCGCGAGGGACAGTGGCTGCGATAAAGGGATCGACAGTGCGCTTTCTTTCGTCAGTGCCTCGGAAAAAAGATCGGCTTCTTAGATTAAGACTGTGCGGTGAGGTTTGTGCGACAACAGTGTTGTGCGACACACCCTTGCTGACGGCACTTGTGGGGAGTGCGGCGTGCCAGGTTTGCAGTAATAAACAACTTGCTGTGCGGGAGCCGGCAGAAAAGCGCAAGGGACTTTCGTCGCTTCTCGAACTTCATTGTGAAAATGGTGAATGCTTAGCGACTGTACTTTCGTGCTCTTATACGTCGACCCGTGTTACGGCAAACGGCAGCAGCCGGGCGAGCCAACGGTACGGCAAGGGGGGCTCCCGAGATAGTTTCGCCGTAAATGTGCAGGCAATGGTGGCTGCACGTGCTGTTGGCATCGGGCATGAGCAACTGTCGAGATTTTGCGACTGACAGATGAGAAACTCCTTGCTCGATGCATTCAAGGGAAAACCCAAAATACGTCGCAATCCCTGAACAGCAAGATATGGCTACTTTGCCCCAAGACCAAGTTTGTCTCCCTGAACAGTTGTCAAGACTGCCGCAGCTATCGCAATCCTGTGGTTCAATAATGGTCATGCTAGTTTAGAGCACAGCCTAGAAGAGCTGAACATACTCACATCTAGGGATTTAGTTGCTTTCATCGATTTCTGTGATGCGAAGCGCTTCAAGAGGATGTCCGGGCGTTTGATAGCAGAAGCAAGGGCCCACCGTCGTCATGGAGTAAAAAGGGCACGGCTCGAAGAGTGTGCTCACAAGGACAGTGAAGGCACAACCTATGCTGCAGGACAGTTCTAATAACTTGCACTGCTTCTCAAAGTTTTCTTGAACATCATGGCCAAAGATTATGCAGTTCTGACAACTCTATGGTAAAAAAAAATGTTTCAAACTTTTAAATGCATTTTTCTCTTTCTGCAGTTTTGTGTGATCTGTGCTGCTTAGGCACGTTAGTTAGAATACTTAGAATTGTCAGAACTCTACGAAATTTTGCACATAGCATGATGAAGTCCTGTAGAGTGCAAGTATCTACTTTTATTTCCAATGCTGCTTAGTTATGTTTTTCAAAATATTACATAACATTGAAAGCCCTTGGCAACTAGGCCATGGTATATTATTCTATTTTATTATTGTATTTTCCCTTCTTACACATGAAACTTGTATAGTTCTCTGCACTCTACAGTTCCAAAGGATCATAGTGAGCTATATCTGCATGCTTTATCTCAAAATTTTATAGGTCAGAATTATTGCATAACAATGAACATCATTCCGCATTGTCTGAGCTGCAGAAATAAAACCAAACAAGCTACACATAAACAAATGCCAATTTGTGTTCAATTCAGACTCTTGTTAAAGAAAATAATTTTACGAGTAGCATCTCCCCTTATATGTAGCAACTTGTGATTCGTCATTTTTAGACTTGTGCGAATATTCGAATGCTTCGAATATTCGAACGAATAGGTGAGTAGTATTCGAATTCGCAATAAACAAATAAATGCGCACTAGTCTGCCTGTAAAGGTGGTTTCACTGCAATGTAGTAATGCAAAACCGTGAATGCACCCACTCAGGAGAAATTTGCTTTGCCGCGAAGCCCCCCTTCAGATTTAAAGGGGCCCTGCAACACTTGCTGAGCATGGTCAGAAAACACCGCCGATCGGTAGTAGAGGCTACCGAGAACACGCGAGGCAAGAATTATTGCGCAGCACGCGGCCTGAAATTCACAATAAATTTTCAAAAAGCTACAAACTGCTCTCTTCCCTCAGCAAATGACACTACAAGCTCAGAAATCACTTGTCACAGCCAAGAAAGAAAATACGGCTTCGGTCACAGTCATTGGCTGATTTGAGCATGGCGCGCTCGTCGTTATCTGACCGTTGCGTGAGGCCGTTGCTTGTCCACAAGTACGTGCACGATCGCACTGAAAGGCCTCGTATTCGAAGAAAAAGCAGAGAGAAGAGATGCTCAAGGTCGCTAGGCGCTCGTGACGTTTTTTTTCTATTCTCGTGCCATCCTTCCCTACTTAGCTTCCAGATGTTTTGACTGGTCGAGATTGGAGAATGCAATTGCAGCATGAGACAAATTTTTGGAACTCCGCTCGTACTGGACCGATTCTAGAAACTTTGCGGCGACAAACTTGTGAGGCGACAAGCATGTTTACTGGCTCCATGGATACTTGAAAAAGTGTTGCAGGGCCCCTTTCTAGGAACATGTTACCTTCAAATCAATCCATTTTATTAAGCTTGTTATGATGGTTTATATGATTTAAGTATAATAAATTTTAAAACGTTATGTATCTTACAGGTTATCACTCGGATCCTACCGAAACTACTAATCAAGGTTGTTTCGACTTCCTTTCAACGAAAAAAAAAAGGCATTTGCATAGAGCCCCTATTTCAATTCAAAAGAAATATCGTGCAGGTTAGTTGGGTTATGATAAATATTCCCTTTTTTTTATGTCATACATACTATTCGAATTCGATTCGAAATTATTCGATCAAAATCACTGTTCGCTTCAAATTCGCTTCGACTCTGAAATTTACTATTCGCACAAGCCTAGTCATTTTCATCATGAAAGTGCATAAGAAAGGAAGGTCATTTTGCACACCAAATATAGCTGCGTTGATTTTTTTTTTTTTTGTGCCCAAGGCTTGGGCACAAAAAATCGATGCTGTTGCGGATCTGCAAAGACAGCGAAAAGATTGAAGGCGCTGTAGAGAATGGGACCTTTGCATCTAAACAGATGTGGACAAGGCTTTATGAACAACTAGAAAAAGAACAACTAGAACTTTTCTGTGGTTTAAGCGTGCACAGATTTCCAATTTGCCCATAAGCGGACCAATTCTCGAGCAGAAAGCTCGAGAGATCGCCATGCAAATGGGTGTTGAGAACTTCTTCTTAATTGACGGATGGCTCAGTTGCTTCAAAACACGCCATGGCCTAGTTTTTAAAGCAATCTCAGGTGAGAGTGCTGCAGTCAACAGGGACATTTGCACCGACTGGCAACAGGGGTGGCTTAAGGAAATTTTGATGAGCTTTCAGCCATGAGACGTCTTCAACGTCGACGAGATGGGTCTTTTTATAAGGCTCTTTCATCAAAGACTCTCACCTTCAAAGGCAAAGCCAGTAGTGGAAGAAAACGCAGTAAAGATCGCATGACTGTGCTGGTGGGTGCAAACATGGCAGGAGATCAGAAGTTGAAGCTGTTGGTAATAGGAAAATCAAGGCACCCACATTGTTTTAAAGGCGTTCGACACCATCTCGTTGCGTACCATGCGAACGGAAGAGCGTTGATGACCATGGCCATTTTCGAAAACTGGCTACGGCAGGAAGACGCAAGATTTACGAGGCAAGGCAGGAAGGTTGTCTTCATCATGGATAATTGCCCAGCCCACAGTCATGTTGAAGGACTCTAAGCTATCACTCTGGAGTTCTTGCCAGCCAATGCAATGACAGTGATCCAGCCGATGGATCAAGGGGTTATTCAGAACATTAAAGGTTATTATTGCAGACAAATGCTTTATCGAATGCTGCGTTGTGCACACAGCTGGAAGTGCTACAGTATAGATTTATTGGCAGCCATCCACATTTTGGCTCATGCCTGGGAGCAAGTGAAGGCACCAACAATATACAGATGCTTTCATCATGCTGGCTTTCAAGTGCAAGAAGCAGTACCTGATCAAGAAAAAAGCCCTGCTGATGCCAACATTGAGGCAGTATTCAGTGAGGTCGTGCCCTCTGCCCATTTCACGATGCAGGACTATGAATCGGTTGATAAAATTGTTCGTACCTGACGGGAGGAGACTGTTGAGGAAATGATTGCCGAAGTGCAAGATGAGGATCAACCTTTCAGTGATGAATGTGATGACAATATTGCCAGTGCGGCGGTGCCACCAGACCGATCAGCTAAAGAGGCTGTTGAACTTTTGCAGTGCTATTTTGAGCATGAGGCTTGTCCAGAATTTCTGGCTAGTTTGTCAGGCATGGGTGCGTACCTTGTGAAAAAACAACTCAAGCTTGCCAAACAAACCACCCTTCTCTCCTTTTTTCTCCTACTCATCCTCATGAGTAAGGTGAGGTTTGTGCAATTTGAATAAAGGTTTTGATTCACTGAATAAGTGTACTTAGCTTAAATGAAACTTCTGATAAATGGAACAGTTTTATGGATCCCCTTCGAGTTCCGTTTAAGAGGAGTCGACTACACTCAAACCTCGTTATAACGAAGTTGAAGGGGAGCTACAATTATTTCATTATATCCTGTTACGTTATAAGGAGGTTTTAGTGTACTTAGATGTACTTGGCATGTCAGCATTTAATATTTGGAGGCACCTCTCATAAAACGAACTCCTGATAAGATGAACAAATGATCGAGGTCCCTTCAAGTTCGCCTTAAGTCTACTGTAGTTGGAATGAGGCTGTGCAGAGGCCAAATAGTATCAGTACATGATTTGGTGTTACCAAAGTGTTGCCAACAGCACTTTACGTGGGAAAGGCAATGATGCTATTTCCTCAAGTCTCTTCTCTTACAACTTTTGGGGAAGCCCAACTGATGTGGCAGACAAGTTATGGGTTCCAAATCTGCCTCATAGACATCAACATACAAGAACATTTGGAATTTTGGAACCTAAAAATCTTTGACATCAGATTTTTTGGACTTCGTACCCAAATTTCAGATCCGAAACTGCATTAATTGAGCCCCCATGTCTTTCACATGTACCATCTTTGTTTTATCGAGTCATTACATTTGCAATCGTAGTGGAGCCTGAAAGGCATCCTCGCTGCAATACAATAATTTGACGAGGTGAAGGATACTGCAAATTCGAAGGGGTCAGTCACTTTGAATCGAACTTTGGGTTTTTGAAAAATTCGATCGGAGTGGAGCTTAAAAGGAAGCTTTGCCGCAATACGGGGACGAAATAAGGCGAAGCCTGTCAAAGATCTGAAGAGGTCACGTTTTGTTTGACATGGACTGCATTTGTCTTTGGGAAGCTTGGGAAGCTCACCCACCACAGTGGTCCAGTGGCTAAGGCACTCACCTGCTGACCCACATTCGCGGTACTGAATCCCGGCCACGGCGGCCGCATTTTCGATGGAGGCGAAAATGCTTGCATGTGCTTAAGATTTAGGTGCATGTGTGAGAACACCAGGTGGTAGAAATTTTCGGAGCCCTCCGCTTTAGTGTCTCTCATAATCATATCGTGGTTTTGGGGGTTTATTATTATTATTATTATTATTATTATTATTATTGTGTTTGGGAAGTTCGAATAGTAAAAGTTTCACTGCCAATCGAATTGAATAACAAACAACATTAAAACAATATTTGAAATTTCAAATATTCACTCACCCATACTTATAATAGATTAGAGTCAGCAAATGAAATATGCTCAGTGAGGTTGAAGAGTGCTTTGACTTGGTCTAGTTGCAATCGCATACTGTAGAGAAACAATGCTCTAAGTAATTAACGATATGAATGATGCAGGAACACTAAGCTGGATGAAATCTGACCAGATAATTTCTCTAGACCCTAAGTCCTTGCGTGCAACTGTGCCTTCATTGTGCCAAGAGCCATTTAACTGTCGCTTGCTTCCCCTGTCCAGCAGGTGAATGAAGAAGGCCTGATGGACTACGTACAGAACCAGTGTCTGGGCATGTCCTTATCACCGTGTTCAGTGCTGCACAAGACTCTACAGCTGGGCTCTGAGCCGCCACTGCCACCTCCTGTTGGAGCACTCCCTTCACCAAGCTCCTTGGCTCTGCTTCAGGCCCTGGATGGCTGTGAGGTTGCCTCTGGGGCCCTTGAGGCTGTTGCTGCTCGACCATTAGAGGATAACCTCAGAAGCTCCTGCCTTCATCACTGGCCTTACCTGCATTGTGAGCAGACATCTCAATGTCTCATCCTGTATTAGAAGTGTTTTTATTTGCATTGCCTCGGCTTTTGGCCTTGTCCACTCAGGCATGGCGTCCCCTTTTCTTTTCTCTGTGTGGAGGTTTCTTTTTGATTGCCTGTCAGTGCTGATGCAATAAACACATTCGCACATCTTTGCAGGCCCGTTTCCCACTAGCAGCTTATTGACGATGGGACTGCTGCGTGGCCTGCAGCCCTTACTGCAAGATGCTGTACACAAAAAGCGCAACCAGGGCCTTTGGGAAGTAACGTACCGTGTAGCAGGACCCCTCACTTGGCGCCAATTTCATCGTCTTGCTGGACGAGGCACTGAAGACCAGTGTGAGCCGCAGCCAATACCATCGCTGCTGGTCGGTTATGATAGGGACTGGGTTGCCCTCTCACCTTTCGCACTTAAGTACTGGGTAAGTGTGAACGGTTGTGCTTTTCAAGTTCAGTGCAGCTTGATTCGATGAGTCTTTCACTGTTAGCCATTTCAAGGCCATCACATTTACCCATCTTTGTTTTCTAAAGGTGCGTTTACACTAGACCTCAACAAAGACACGAGGCAGACGCAGACCACCAGCCGACGAGTCGCCTGCCGATGAAGTTGCCAGACCCCATGGTCACACAAGGCCGACGACAACGACCCCTCAAAAAACAGCATTTCATCGTAGTGTAACATGATGAGCGACTGAAAACACCAGCAAATCACATCTGCAGACCTGTCGTCCGCGTGTCTTCAGGAGATCTGCCGCTGAGCGAAAATTTGCCCCATGTCTTTGCTTCAAACAACTACAAAGCTGGCAATCTTGGGAAAGTTAACAATCCCTCTCCCATGCAGCGTCTGAATAGGAGCAGGAGCAGTTTGAACACTCAAGTCTTTTCTTCGCATCGCTATTGTGTGTCTCTCCCCCCCCCCCCCTCCCCGTCCCACTAGCTTAGCGGGAAAGGGTCGATGGCACAGCAGGGAGCATGGCTGAAAATTAGGTGCAGGTGTGCAAGTTTAGACAAAAGACCCCGCCCCCCCCCCCCCCCCTTAAAGACAGCCCACAGATCAAAATCGGTGCCGTGTCTGCCTAGTGTAAACGCGCCTTAACTCTACTGCTTTGTCTTTTGTAGTGGTTATAGATGCAGGTTATTTGTGAATACATGTTACAAGGAAGTCATCTCATGAATATTCTTTGGTTAGAGTGCTGAGCATAGTCAAGAACAAAATGGCTAGAGATTTACAAGAGATCCTTGATGCATTTTAGTATCAAGGATCCCTTGTAAATCTCTAGGATCTCTTGTAAATTTTGTTCTGATCGATGACCTGCCGCTTTCCAAAGGATAATTTTACCTGACGAGACTATGTCGGCACACTCTTGCCTGCCCAAACCTTTTGATGCGTTTTAGCTGTCAACAGATTTTGTTTGTTCATCTTGGTGCTGATATTTCCTGTCATTCTAAATCCAGGACAAACTCCTGCTAGAGCCCTACTCACCGTCACGAGACATTGCCTACGTGGTGGTGATGCCAGACAGTGAAGCAGTGCTTCCAGGTGTACGAGCTTTCTTCCAAGATCTTAGCGCAACCTACCAGGCGCTGAATCTTGGCCGCCATTGCCCGCTTTCTCGAGGAGGTCTGCGTGAGGGGCTTCTTCGTGTGTCCTGCAGCATGGCTCTGCCGTCTACGAGTGAGCCGCAACAACCTCCGTCAGCTCCCGACGATGACTGGCTGGGACCGCTAGCAGAGGGACCCCTGGGACCTCGGCTAAGGCTTTTCGCCCGCGCATGCAAGCTACAGCTGGGTAAAACAACACACCTTCTCATTGAGTATACGGTCGAGCCCGCTTATAATGAACCTGAGCATGACGCGGCATCCATTCATTGTATCCCGAGGTTCATAGTAAATGAAACGCTGCTTTTTAAAAGTTGCGAGCGAGAGCACAAACTTTTTTGCCCAAAAAAGTCTGTGATGCACAAGTTTCGAGGAGTAGTATCGATAAGGACAGTCTAGAGTTTACTGTAATTACTCGAATCTAACGCACGCCTTTTTTCCGGTTAAGCGAGTTCATAAATCGCATACGCGTTAGAATCGAGTACGAAAAAAAAAAAAAATGAATACGGTCATTCTATTGCCATCGGCATTTCCAAAATGGCCGCCCCCTACGTGCGTCAGCATGGCGCGTCGGCCATTTCTGCCTATGTGTTTCCCATGTGCAGCACTTCGTACGTGTGCTGAGGAGTTCGTCATCTCGCAGTGCATTAGCATCGACGGCATGGAAGGGCCAACTCCAAAAACTTGAGTGCACCACGATGCCGCTTTTAAAAGAAAAGTCATCGCATGTGCAGAAACGGACGGAAATCGGGCCGCATTGCGGTCGTTCGGAGTTCCCGAAACGTGCGTGCGGGACTGGCGGAAACAAAAGCAGAAGATTGTAGACAGCAAAGCTTCACGCAAAGGCTTCAGTGGACCAAGCATGGTCAGTTTCCGCAAATTAAAGAGCTGCTCGGCGAGAATGTGCTTGAGCAGCGAGCAGCACAGCGACCCGTGACGACAGAACTGCTCCAAATGCGGGCTATGCAGTAAGCCTTAGAAAAAGGGCTAATGAGGAGCCAGTTCAAAGCGAGCAGGTGCTGGCTAACTAACTTTATAAAGAGGAAAGGCTTTTCCCTCCGAAGGCGAACGGGCATATGCGAAAAGTTTCCGGAGGAGTACGATGAAAAGCTTCACAGTTTTCGGAGGTTCGTTCTAAACTTGCGGAACAACGACGGCTACCTGCTTGGGCAGGTCGGGAATGCCGATCAGACGCCTCTTTACTTCGACATGCCTGGCACCACAACCGTCGAGAAGAAGGGGGCTAAGCAAGCTCGCGTGCTGACATCGGTCCACGATAAAACTACAGTGACGGCAATGCTCTGTTACACGTCAGATGGGCACAGGCTTCCCCCATACCTCATATTTAAATGGAAGACGCTCCCGAAAGGAGTTGTTTTTTAGAGTGGTGTGATCGTTCGGGCCAGCGAGAAAAATGGGTGCGCGTCGCAATTGATGTCTTTTTTTTTCCTCGTGGAAATCGGGTGCGCGTTACTGAGTAAATACTGTATTTGAAATGGCAGTGGGGTCTTGGCCGAGGCCCGTGGCATAAGCTGCGTGAGGCACTGGCTCCAAAATTTTGTCGTTCTCGCAATCCGATTCCTCCAAATCGCTCTGCCCTAATCCCTGCACAGTTCCGGGGTGTTGGCACCATCATCGGCCGTAATGAAACCATCGCAACAGATGTCCCACCCGCTTTCCCATGTCGGAGTCGACGACACACTGCCACAAATCCCCACCGGAGTGGTTTCGTTCGGAAGCTTCAGGTTCGGCATCGGGCCCGACATCGACAAAGTTGGTCTCGCGAAAACAGTTTCACGCACATGTAGCCGTCACTGCCGCTCGCGAAATATTCACCATTCCCACAGCTGAATACCGGGATGCCCGAAGCGGCAAGTTGGCTGCCAGGTTGTCAACAGCTATGAGCAAGCGCTCCGCAACGCGGCACCTAATGCGCTGATTACGCTCAAGCCAAGCGGTCACATTTTCAACGTTGTTTTGAGCGGCACAAAAAAGTGCAAGGCCTCCGGTCTGCCATCCTGACCACACACGCACACCAAGAGCGAGCAAGACTTGCACACGCGACACATGCCAGAACGCGTGGAACAGCTCTGGGCCCCTTTCTGGTCGGAAAACGAAACTAATTCGAGCCAGCGTGGCTGGGGTTGCGGAGTGGTGGAGACGGGCGAAAGGGTTGTGATCAAAAGAGGAGAGCATATTCGCGAGAGAAGGGCAAGGAGTTGCGATAGAGGGAAGAGAGGGAAGGATATGGCTGGAGGGCGACCATGAAAACCAAAGCACATGGGAAGACGGCAGGCCGGGTAGCTTGCTTGAAAGGTCTGCGAAACGAGCAACTTGCGCGTAGAAAAACTTGAGAGTGCCTGTGCGCACAGAGGTCAAAAAGCACAGCCGCCTGAATCGGCGCGCACGGCGATGTTCAAAGAATTGGCGGCCGTGGTCAAAGAATCATTTTGTTGCGCCAGCAGGTTTGTGTAGCCTGACCGACTTAGATATTTTTGATTCGTTCGATGCAAATTAACAGCCGTTTTTACGCTTCCGCACGCATGCTGAGCCGAGTGCGAAGTGAGCGGGAACAGGTCCTAAACACGAAACGAATCGCGAATTATCAGAGTCGGTAGGGTAGCCTACGCGCTTGCACTAGACGCAAACGAATGGATGCAGTCGGTGGCCGACCGTGTTGGCAAATGGTCTGGTCACTCCAGGCTGGCGATACCAACGACAGCACCAGCGATCAAAAACTGATGGGAGATGGCTGACCGGTCTTCGAAAAATCGGTGGCAGTGTGAAAACACGGATCTCGTCTGGAGATGCGTGGTGCTCAGAGTAGCGCAGGGACAAAGGACGGAGGGGTGCGTAACAAAAAGCGGTCGGGGAGAATGGCAACTAGAGGGGTGGAGAAGCAGGGCCGGCATTTAGCAATAAGAATCTATGGACACCTCGTCGACGCCTGATCGGTGGTCGAAAGGGGTTTCCCGGGAAGTAAGTAGAGCACCGACCTCGGTCGCTGAATCCGATTGGCGGCACTCCAAGCGACGTTCATTGTGTGTGTGATTTTGTGTCATTGAACCAATGTATATTTTCACGCTCACGCGGATATTTTTTGTTTTAGGCGAGTTTGTTTTAAGTGGGGCCGTTATATGTGGGCTCGACTGTATAAGTATGTGTCAGTATTGCCAGCTCCACCCAGTGAACCGATGTATATATGCTACACGTAGCCAACATAGTCATGTTACGTAGGCTTGTGTGAATATTCGAATGCTTCAAACATTCGAGCGAGTAGTAGGGCATTTGAATTCCTTCAGTTCGAATTAAATTACAATAGACTCTCATTAAACGGAACCTGAAGGGACCAGGAAAATATGTTTCATTTAATAAGAGTTTCATTTACTGAGAGATGAATAAGGCTGCAGAGTGCAAATAGGAAATCAATTGTGTTAAAGGCAGTTGTTTTGTGTAAGCAGCAGTTTCGTTTAACAGATTTCCATTTACTGAGAGTCTGCTGTCCGCAAAGAACAAATAAATAATAATAGTCCGAATGTACCGGCTGTAAAGGAGGTTTCACTGCAGTTTAGGGGTGCGGAACCATGAAAGCACCTATCAAGGAGAAGTTCGTTTTGCCGCAAAGCCCTCCTTCAAATTTAAAGGGGCCGTGCAACACTTTTTAAGCATTGTCAGAAAACGCATCCCATTAGAAGCTACCGAGGACACGCAAGCGAAATATAACGCAGCACACAGTGTGCTATTCACAATAAATTCTCAAAGTCAGCTAAAAATTGCTCTTTTGGCAAATGGCTCCACAAGCTCACAAACTGCATGTGACGTATTTTCTTTCCTCGTGCCATTCCTCCCTGCTTAGCTTCCAGTGCTTTCGTCGGGACAAGAAGAGAGAATGCACTTGCAGCGTGCGACAAATTTTCGCAACTTCGTGCACACTGCACGGATTCTAAAAAGTTTTGCGGCGGTGAATTTATGAGGCAATACGCTTCTTTATTGAGTCCATTTTATGGCTACTTGAAAAAGTGTCACACGGCCCCTTTAAATGAAAGTATTACATTCAAATCAATTCGTTTTATTATGCTTAAATGTTTGTATATGCTCTAAGTGTAATAAATTTTAAAATGTTACGTAGTTTAAGGGTTATGACTCGCATCCAGTCGAAAGTTAAATTCTGCTTTCGGCTTCCTTTGAACGAGAAAAAAAAAAAAAGAATGGCATTTGCATAGAGGCCCTATTTCAATTTTTATAAAATATTGTGCTGGATAGTATGATAGATATGCCCATTAGTTTTATATGTCATGTGTACAGTAGACTCTCAGTAAACCGAAATCTGTTGAACGGAACTACTGCTTAAACAGAACTATTGCCTTTGCAATGCTTGGTCTTGGGCTTGTATTCCGCATTCATGTTCACTTCTCAGTAAACGGAACACCTGGTAAATGGTACATATTTTCCCGCTCCCTTCAGGTTTCATTTACTGAGAGTCTACTGTACTATTCGAATGTGATTGAAAATTATTCGATCAAAATTATTATTCACGTCGAATTTGCTTCGAACCTAAAATTCATTATTCGTGCAAACCTAATGTTATGACAAGTATGTAAGTTCAAAATCAACATAATATTTCTAATGTACAACACATAAATGGTGGAAACAGTTTATAGAACGGCTGGTTTAAGCTTTACTTGGCCCCTTTGCAAATTTTGATTAAACATTGCAATTCTGACTGAAAATGCTGTGAATGATTCTTCTAAAGGAAATTTTTTCAAATCCGTTCAAGCTTGTACGTGTTAATAAACAAAACAAAAAAACTGTCCTGCCTCAAGGAAGTGAGCTTTATTGCTAAAGCTCTCTTTCTTTGTTTTGACCAGCGTCTGCAAGCTGAGTGCCGTTCTGCCTTCTCCCACCTGCTGGGGGATTGCATTATGCTCGCGTGACAACCCCCCTGCCTTTCTGTTCTTGACATCTTACTGTCTTGCTACACAGCACTTCTTCGGTGGCAGCTTTTGTGCACCTTTCATTGGATGAAAATTTGTGATCGCAAAGCATTTTCAGTGGGTGTGTCTATATCGTTTTGTCCCCGAGATTATATTTTTTTTTCCTCATACGAGAGAACTAGTTACCTTCCACCTAAATTTCAGTTGTTTGTGTTCAACATGGTCATATACTTTGCAGATGCATTTGCCTCTGACAAATCTGAACGCTCTGCTTGAAATGGCCAAACCAAGTGAGGGGCCAAATTTGACCTCAGAGTTGACTGCAGTGAAGTGCGAGGTCTGTTGAAAATAATTCTCAAATGTATTCATTGGCTGTTTGGCAGGTCCTCACCTAGCAACGCAGAGCCTAGACAGGGGTATGTTAGAAGGTCCCCCAGCCTTGAACCGGTGTGGTGCTGAAGCAAGGGCACCACTCGCCTCGCCACGGCCGCCACCAACGCCCGAGGCAGCTCAAGATGGAAATGCCACGCCACGACCGCATGATACGGCAGGTTGGTGAATGCTTTCTCATGCACCTGCCTGGCGGGCCTGTGGATGGTGGTTTTACATGGGTTTTATATGACCGTTCTCATGCTAATTTGAAGTGCTGTTTGTGCTGAGGTATCATTTATGTAAGCCTTTCCCAGCCTAGCTTATATTTCTTTAGTTTAAACTGGTTGTCTCAGTCCGTTTACCTTGACAATATTTGGGCTGCGCACATATTCAGAGTATTAAGGAATGGATTATAAAAAGAAATGTTCAGTGGCAGGCTGCATTGTTTGTGTGAAGAAGATAAGGGCTATTATTAAAACTTAGAAACCTTTCATTCTGCAATGTTGCATTTCAGAGAGTTCCCAGGAAACATCAACAGCGTCAGGAGCTGCAGGGACAGCTGCGGGGCCAGGAACTTCTGCAGGAAACCAGAGTAGCTCTACGCCATCTTCCAACCAATCTGCCTCGAGCGCAGTGCCAACCAGCACAGGCTCGGGGAGCGGTGCCAGTTTCGGTGGTGGCGCCAGCAGTGCGTCGGGGTCGACGACGGGTGGCTCATCGGGCACCAGTGCACCAGCATTTACCTCGGATGAGGGTGAAGAGGAGCAGCAGCCCCCAGCTCTGGTTGTGTACCTGGTGGAACCATTCACGCTCGGCTGCTCGGATCCTGATGTTCTGCGCTCAGCCACTCTGGGCCTGCATCGGTGCTTCTCCCAACTTCTGGAGTGTCTGCCCGAGCCTCTGCAGAGCAACACTTATGTTCAGGTATGTGAATGCAAGTAGAGTAATCGGTCTCTCCGAGATATGCTTGCCTTGTACAGCACAATGTTAGGCTTGTGCGAATATTACAATGTTCACACTTGCTTTGATTCAAATTTAAATTTTTGAAAATTTTATTAGAGTACTATTCAAAATGAATGGATGAAGTGTGTATTAATCCGCATGTATTACCCCTGTAAAGACTCTTTCACTGCAGTGGAGGATCGCTAAGCAGTGAAAGCAGCTACTCAGGCCTATTGGTTTACATTCTACTAGAGCTGTGTTAATAGCAAAATTTTGGGTGCGAAAATGATATGAATGTTGAAGTGTATACACAAATGGAGTTAAATATTTTTCTAATATTTCTTGAATATTTTTATTTTTTTAAATAGTGTGAAGTGAAGTTGTGAGGAAAAAAGTTCGAAAAGATTTTTAACCATTTTTTTATGAGATTTATGGCAATATGATAATGTTCCTTTTTGCTAGATTGATAAAGTGCTGGCGGTATGGTTTTTCACTGTTGTCTTATCAAGAATGAGGCAATGTAGAGGCCAAATTGTATTATAGTGCTCTCTCAGTGAATGGAAATCTGTTAAACTGAACAGCTGCCTCTAGCACAATTGGTTTTGTACCTGAATTCTTCAGCCCCTGCTCATCGTCTCAGTAACAGAACTCCTGTTAAATAAAACACGTTTTTTGATCCCTTCACGTTCCGTTTAATGAGAGTCTACTGCAGTACATGATTATGCGAGTAAATATGGTAGCTCAGCTAGTATCCATGGACAAAAAAGAGTGCAGCATAGAAGTGCGAATGCATTATTTGCTTATAACCATGTTTAATTGAACATTATGCACATTTAATTTTTGAGAGTTTAAAATAACTATGCACCTGAATGATACGTTATGAGGTTTTAAACTATGACACGCCATGACACGCCCCTTAGTTGAGCATCAGGTGGGAAAAAAAAAATCAGTATCCTCTCTCATGGGATGCAAAATTCGTTTCACCGGCTATTCTTCTCCTGCTGTGATCGTTGGGTAAACTGAAACCACATTTGTGACGTCGTCAACCGCCATTAGAGGTGTCAAACAGCGTTATTACCATCTCGGAATGGTGAGCACATTGTGTTGCAAGTTCACGAAGGTTCATTTAGTTCAGAACTGGAATTGGTGGTTTGTACAAACTAGGGCTGTGCGAATATTGAAAATTTCTAATACATTTGGTCTAGTGCTTCCTGTTCGGTTCAAACCAGAATTTTACTATTCGAACTATTCAAACTTCCCGAAGACCAATACAGTTGAACCCCTTTATAAGAGACCAGTGATATAAGAGATAAATGGATAGAAGAGACACCAGTGTACCTACAGTAAAATATGGGTTGATAAAAAAAATTGATGCAAGGTACCCTGCTTATAAGAATAGCTGCCCAGAGCGTGCCTCTTATAAAGGGGCTTTAACTTTACAATTATTGTCCAATTGGTAGTCATCACTTCAGATTTTTAGGAGGCTTCATCCCATCACACTTGTATTACGGCAACGCTACGTTTTAGGCTCTGCTGGGGTCGCAAATGTATTGACTCAAGAAAACGCTGGTTCCAACATGGAGTTGATAGATGTGGCACAGGCGGGGCTTTAATAACGCTGTTTTTGTCCTGAAATTCGGCCAGAAGTACGAAAAATCGAGCGCAGAATAATTTTTGCGTCCAAAATTTCAGATGTTTTATATGTTGACATCTACGAGGCAGATAGGAACTCCAGACTCGAAGGGCACACTCTTGTCTGCTACATCATTTGGGCTTCCACAAGAGTTTAAGCAGGTTATCACTTTCATTCTACCAAAAGTCCTATCCTGCTACTATTCAATTGTTTCCACATGCTTTGAACCAAGAACAATGGCATTTAGATATGCCTTGTTTCAGTTTTAAAAAATTATTGTGCAGGTTATTTGGGTCATAACAAACATTTTTCTTTTTCTTCATAATATGAAATTTGTATTATTCCAGTTTGATTAAAAATTATTCAGCTAGTCACCATATGCTTTGAACCTAAAATTGACTATTCACACCAGCCTTAGCTTTTTTTCATAATTTACATGCACTTTATTAAAGCAGTCCTGCCCTTAAGGTAAGGTACAGGGATGAACGGCATTGATAATTTAGTTGCGTTAAGATGCTTATCATTTATAGTTTATCGCAAAGAGGTATTGGTGCATTCTTTGTAGCAGAATAAATTTCACTTTGGCAGGATGAGAAGTGCCTGCCTCTTTTTTTTTCCTGTGGTTGTCAACACTGCGTGCACGTTACATTCCATGAAGTACGGTGTAAGCAGATGCTGACCTTTGCACTTTCACGCTGCTTTCTGGCCAATCTCTGCATGCTGATCGAGCTACCTTCTCTAAAATAGCATTGGGATGCAGTGGTAGCTGTCAACCTTCCTGGTGGATTGAAGTTTGTGAGAAGATTCGGGTTTATGTGCAACAGCGATATTTTTAGCGAATGAAACTGTTACAGTTAAGCCCTTCTATAAGAGGCATGCTCTGGGCAGCAATTCTTGTCTCCTATATGAGATGTAAGCAGGGTACCTTGTATGCATTTTCTTAACCATATTTTTTCTGTGGGCACACCTGTGTCACTTATGCCCATTTGTCTTGTATATCAGTTTCTCTTATAAAGGGTTTCGACTGTATATTTATTTCCTAAAAGTATGAATATTGCGAATAGTAAAAATCTTGTTCGAATTGAATCGAATAGCAAGCACTGTTCTAAAAACATATGCATACACCTAGTTTTTAATTTGTTTTTTCTTCAGAGGTTTCGCCTGAACTTAACCAAGTTGTCAAAGTGCACGTTGCCGCATGACCAGGGGATATGTGAGGTTTCTCTGGAGACTACTTAATTTTCACTTAAGTGCATTTTTACCAAGTTTATAGCCTATATCTAAGGCTTTACCTGTACTGTCTTCGGTACCCTTGTGCGCATTTAATGAAGTGTGAATCGCATACTCTGTACTTCAAGCACATAACCAGTATGCAGTTGTGTGTGTGTTCTAAAAGAAAAATATTATTTCAGATTCTGAGCTTGGACTCGATCTTGGGAGGCGCTGGCAACACGTTAGAAGGTGTTCGACGACAAGATCAATTGCGGTCACACGCCCTCTCCATGTTTTATCAGTGTGCACGGCTTATCACGCATCAGTCCAACGTCAAATCTCTCACAGGATTTGGTCCAGCAGCTGCACAGGATGAATTTTTGAAGTCCCGACTGGTGAGACTTTATTTCAAAATGTTTTTGAATGGTTATGGAGTGACAGAAAATTTGGTTGATTCAAGCAATGAAAGGAAAAGTTATCATGAATGCCCACATTTCTCTTGAAATTGGGTGTTTCAGCTGCACTGATTCTTGCATGCTATGCATGCAGTGCCGTTATGTGTCCAAAAGTACAAATGGGCAATGCAGATTGTGGAGAGACATAAGTTGTTAGGTTGTGGAATTAGTTAATTTTGAAAACGTATTGAATATAAATTGAATAGTGGTGACACCAGATCAAATACAAATAGAATGATATACGAATAGTTTTCTAATAGTAACGTAAGCATCTTCAAAACAGCCTTGTAATTCTATAACATTTTCCTAAAACTTCGCGGAAGTAAAAACAAAATTTGATGTCTTGCGACCAAATAAAGTTTTTCATTCCATTCCATGTCTTGCGACCAAACTTGGGGTGTTCCTATTATGCGAGTAAATACGGTACTCCTTTTACTACAGACTGAAATTTTCTTCACTCTGGAGGTCTGTTGTAATGAGGTTGTACTATACCTTTGATGGTCCCATATCAGTTTGGGCAACACATTTCTTGGTAATTGAACAGTTGAAACATGAAAAGTGACCTTTTTTCTTGCAATGTTTCACTTCTTTGAGGTTTTGTCAATGGTGCTGATTATTCTAAAAAATGTTGGGTATTTTGAATCCACACTATTCGATTAGCTAATCTTAGTTAGGGATGTCGTACAACAGTTACATATACCCATGTGCACTTTCTTGGCAGGGCGGTGTCAATCCAATGAAGTTGTGGAGCCCGCCATTTGTTCTTGCTCCACAAAAGGACAAGCAGACTGAGCTGGGTGAGATGTTTGGGGACCGCAGGGAAAGGTGTGGCATCCTCTTCTGTGCTTACTGCCTGACTGAGGACCAGCGTTGGCTTCTAGCTAGTGTCAGCAATGACAAAGGCGACCTGCTCGACAACTGCTCCATCAACATTGAAATCCCGAACCGGTTAGTGCAACGCCATCACAGGCACCTCTACATTTTTTTCCTTTATGTCTTCGGTCTTTTGGAGCATGCAATGGCATTTAATTTGTGATACACTACTAGATTTTGGCAGCAGCATCTTAAGGTGCTTGGTAGGCTTGTGCGATAGTGAATTTTAGGTTCGAAGTAAATTGTGATTTTGGACGAGTAGTATGGAATTGAATTCGAATAGTATACATATCGCATATTATAAAAAAAAATGGGCATATTTGTCATAATGTAACTAATCTGCAAAATATTTTTAAAAGCTTGAAACAACGCCTGTTTAAAATGCCATCTTCTAGCATCAAATAAAGTGAAAGAAAACTGAATAGTAGCAGGATTTTATGTTACTGTTAAAATTTGCCATACTTGGAGCACATTAGTTGGTAGTAGTAAAATTCGTAGTAGTGAAATATTTCTGCATTAAACCAATGGGGTTTTTTGAAATAGTCAATAATTTAAAAAATCGTTAATCTGAGGTTTGCTGTAACGAGATTTGACTGTATTTGATATCATTCAGCAGCCGTCCTTGTGTAAATAACGCATTTGGTTGCATTCTTGTTTTACAGGACACGTAGGAAAAAAGTGTGTGTTCGTCGACTGGGCCTGCAAAAGTTGCTTGAGTGGTTGTTGGGTGTTGCGGCATGTGGTGCTCGTGCTGGTGGTGCAGTCGCCCAGCCGTGGCGACTAATTGTTGGTCGGCTGGGCCGTGTCGGCCACGGCGAACTGCGCGAGTGGGCCGGACTTTTGGGTCGACGAAGTCTGCTGCGCTATTCGCGCCGTCTGCGGGAACTCTGTCATCAGTGTGCTGCATCGTCGTCGTCTTCCTCCTCTTCTGCGTGTGGTGGTGGGGGTGGTGTTGTGGGGGGTCCCTGTGTACTGTCGGCGTGCCTAGTGTCACTGGAACCAGATAGTGCGTTGCGGCTCTTCCACGACCAGTTTACGCCAGACGAGCGGTTCTCATCTTCGTGCGTGAACTACGATCTTTGCACTCCACACGATGCGACTGTTACTCACATTCTCGTCTTTCCTACCTCTGCGACTACCCAGGTAAGCAGCCTTTTCTAGAAACAGCTTGTGTGCTTTTAACTGTACGGGTTTGGATAACCATTGCATACCTGCTAACTTGCATGGCTTTATGAGATGTTAGTACACTTCAGTTCTTACATTTAGTGTATAGACACAGGTTTTCAATTTTTAATGTGCCCAGGCTGGAATAAGATTTAGATTGTACGAATGATGTCACAGACCATTCCTTAGAGCATGGGTTCCCAAACTTTCTGGCCTTAAAAACTAATGCCTTTTCCAGAGCTCCGAACTGTTTCGTTTGGAGGCGAAAATGCTGTTGGCCCGTGTGCCCAGATTTGGGTGCACATTAAAGAACCCCACGTGGTTGAAATTTCCGGAGCCCTCCACTACGGCATCTCTCATAATCATATTGTGGTTTCAGGACGTTAAACCCGATATATCAATCAAACTGTTTCATTTGCCCGCAGTTAATCGGAAGCAGGAAATTAGAGAGAGAGCAGGGGTTGAGTAGGGGATTACGCTTCTCAATGTGCATAGCCGCGCTATTAACACTGCCCCCACATTGGCCTGTTATTTATAATAAGGTAGGCCAAGGCCATGACTGTTACTGTGGAACCTCTTATAATACAGAAACCCGATTCCGTACCCCCCCCCCCCCCCTCCTCCCCAAAAGTAGCATGAAACACTTCAAGAATCGCGTGCTGTAAGCAGTGTGTTCACACAAACAATACAGCAGTCTTAAAAGTGTGGCAGCTTGGGCTAGTTGGTATGGCATGACGATAGTTATAGCGCGTGTCTTTCGTGTCCTTCTTGTCTCTGTGTCGTCGTTTTGTTCTCGCGCTATAACTATCGTCATAGCAGTCTTAAGGCTCGGCCTAAATTCTTGTGCAGCCCACCGATGGTACAAAAGGATTCCGCCTGCACATATGAAAGCGCTCATTCGTAGTTGTTTTGATTACGAAATTGACATGCTGCAGAGGCAGACCGGTGGTTATAAAAACTGCGTCATGTGAACACCAGCGTGGCGTAAGCCAGGATAAAGTGGCGACGTTCCTGTTGATGTCACCTAAAGTGCTTTGGACACCCAATCCTGAATCTTGAAATATAGAACTACAGAGTTCATTATCGTGTAGGTGTTGGAAACTGCACCGAGCATGAATTACCATAGCTCCATGCGTTCTGCCTTCACAAGCTCACAAATTATGCCTGCACTAGATGACATGTTTAATCTGCTGCCACCTGTATCTCTTGCTATCGGAGACTTCTGATGTACAGTCGCAGTGTGCAATGGCTTCAATCTAGTAAAGGGCAATAACTTGCCCTTTACTAGATTTCTTATGTCTAAATAAACTAATTAGGTGCTAATGGAGGTAAAACAGGAGGGGGTCATTCGAGGAACGCTGAAAAGTTTTTCGCTGAACTAGTTTGAGAAACCATGGTTTAGAGCGTAAATTCAGGCAGACTCAAAGACTATTGTAAAATACCAAGGAATCGACATGTACATTGTCAAACCAGTATGCATTGGCAAGTGTAATTCTCGGCTACAGTTACATTAACATTTCATGTATAATAGTAATTATTTAGTACGAAGTCATGCATGCAATTACCAATCATAATTAAATGGGGCAGGATGCAATACAGCTCAGACAATTTATAATGGAACCATTTACAGTGCAGGACTGGCTGTAAAGCAGTTTGTTTACTCTCGTTCACCTTCCCATGAAACTCAGAGTTTCTACCTAGTGCTTATTGTGCAGTCCCCCTAGACAAAAGACCAGTTATAATACGACTGCCGAAAATTCGCAGAGAAGCGAGGAGTGAACGCCGGCCAGCGAGAAAGCAAAATCATTGTCATGGAGGATGAGTAACATGTGGATCTAGCGAATGGGCCGCGGAGCAGAAAAAAGGAAAGAATGGGCAGAGTTGGAAGCGGGGGGGGGGGGGGGGGGAGTAGCAGGGATGCGGTTCAAGGAAGAGGGTCAGTGGCCGAAATGATAGAGAAGCCTTTCCCTCTTTGCTCCAGCCACTTGTTGTGCACGCTCCGCTTCGAATGAATGGGTGCCCTTGTCCACATCAAGTGCGCGGTACCACTGTCTGACTCTGTTTTTCTGTTCAAAAAATGGTTTCGTCATCGCAGAATGCAAATATCACATGTGCGGCCTTAATTCCGTTGCAAGGAAAAATCCTTTAAGAGGCAATCAAACTGTCTTTCCCAGCAACTCAACAACATTTGCGATACTTTGCAGGATAGTTGCTATGGCTTTTCTCATGAACTGAAACTGTGTTACATGTGCTGCACTGAGTTTAGCTCTTGAGTGCAATTTCTTCGATATTCGGTATCCGTGTTGTCTTGGGCAAGCTTCCAGCAACAGCTTGCCAAGTTGCTACCCGCATGCTAGGCAGAGCTGTAGTGGCTTCAGGCTCTCAAAGTTGCAGTTGGGTGCTGAGTGAATGAAACGTGAAGGAGTGACCTAAATTTTTAATGAAAACCAGAGTGTGCTTAAGCAACTTTGAGTGGTAATGGTTCGTGGAAGTCTTTGCTTTCAAAATCATGCAGACTCGCTGGAAATCAGTAGCGTGCAGAATTTCAATTGCCGCTCGGCGTGTAGTTTCTGTGCGGTGTAGTACCACGATGAAGTCTGCAAAAATGAAGTCTAAGAAATTAAGTGGCGTCTTTTCACTACAAAGCATTTTTTTCCACGTTTGTTATGCTTTTGCTGCAGGTCCGCAGATATCAACCGTTCAACAATTGCAAATTTAAGTGGCTACAAACTTGCACCATGGTCGCGTGCTTCGATTGTTGAAATCAGCGACTGCCTGTTGGTTATGTTTTGCACATATACAGCCTTTCAAAAGTGGTTATAGTGTGGATATTCGTGACTCTGGCAATTTACATTAAAGCGATCTGTGCTGTACATTTGTGTGCTAAGCATTGTACGCATATTTTTAAAAAGGTTTATTTTGTGAAATCAAAATTACTCCCCGGCCTGAAGCCGTACAGTGAAGTTTGCAGGCCCCACATTCGGTCAAATAAAGAAAAGAAATTGAGGACTGGTTATAAGAAACAAATGGCATGTTTAAAGACCAAATCGCTATTTGAGCTAGCTGTACGAGAACTGCTGTTTGAAAAGCGCCCGCAGGAGTGGTGGAAGGTGAGAAAGTGGAGGGCATTTTGAAGAGAGGCGAAAGAATCGGTGGCACATCTCGATTCTTGCCCGCTTGCCCAACACAGGTGTTGGAAAGTCATAAACAAGCTGTTCTATTCATTACCAATGCCCTGCCCAAAAAATCGCCACTCGACAAACGTTCCTCGTCCCAAGTGTGGCTGCTGATTGGAACCACAACTCTTCTATCAACAATCGACACTCCGAAAGTGGTGCGCACGACAATCATAGGAGTATCAATAACTGCCGGAAGGGTCGCTATTTTAATCAGCAGCAGCACTCCGCATGGCAAACAAGGGGGAACAGTATGATCAAAGGGCCAGTAAACAACTGGTGGTTCGAAATTTCTAACGGTGAAGTAACTGCGCACTTGTACAATGTCAACATGCTGCCGAGAGAACTTTGCAAATAAATACTGTAGTAAGGGAGTTACAGTGCTTAGAATGACCCGCTTTGACTGGTTTCAGTTTCTCGCTCCTTCTTCCCACCTTTCTGTCCCAGCACATAACTGCAGGCATAGCCCTGTGTTGCGGCTACGCCCACTTCATCAGCAATACTTCATAGGCGCGCAGGCAACAGTTGACCAGAATCTCCCCCACGTGAGCCCATGTCATAGCGACAAGGGGAAGAAGCACGGTGCAAGAAACACCCTTCCCCTAGCGGTAACGTAGCGGGACGCCTCTTTATCTCGGAGGCTTTCTGGCAATACCACTTCGCGTAGTTTCGGGCTGTACAATAATACGGAGGGCAGCACAGAAAATGAAAATGCAAACTGCGTGGCTAAAACTACGTGCTGCATGGCCTAGGTGCTGTTTCATTGGGCAAAAGGCCAATGGCCTAGGGGCTGTTTCATTGGGCAAAAGGCCAATCGACAAGCTCAGTGTATGATCCCATAGGAAAGATTTCATCACTGCGTTTACCAGAAGGATTGGTTAGTCGAAGTCAAAACGGGAATTGTTTTTCAAAATGGATGGTCTGCATTGTGCGCGGCGCTGCAATATTCGATGATCGCCGCAGACTACTGTACGAATTAGTAAGTTTATTTTGGGGGCGTGAAAAAAGTCTGAGCCTGCTTACTGGTCCTTTGAAGTAAAAAAATGAATAAATAAACAAATATTACAAAAGGTTTTCTTTTTTTATTTTTCCTGCTTCTTCACAAGGGTGCAGAATAATTTTATGGTATAGGTAGATCGAGAAAGCAAATGAGTTGCAACCATGCCACAGTATCATTGATTTCTTCTTTTCTCACCATTACTGGCAGTACTAGATTTGGTTTCTATTGTAAGTGGACCACCTACTTAGGATTTTAAATTTAGATACAATATATATCTAAACACATAACTGAATGTAATGAAGACTTTAATTCATCCTACACAAAGAAGAAAAAGGAGACAAAAGAAAGAACGCTGCCCAACCGACGAATTCCCTACGTACTGCAAGTTTGGATAATACAAGTAAACTATTCCACCAAAATGATCTTGAAGGTAGATGGCTAGGTGTCAGCTTGTGCAGTGTCTGTTATCATGTAGCAAGTTCACTTGCACTGTTTCTCGCACTGCATTTTGTATATGGCTGGATTGGATATTTGCCATAAAACAGTTCATGCTCTATGTGACATATCTGTAAAATTTGCAGCTCGTGTGAAGTTGTTAAGGGGCTTGTGATAATTTTCTGTGAAGTCCATTTCATGAAGACTATATTTTAGTGTTGTGTAATAAGTCAACTTCTTTATGCCTATATGTACATGCTGAAATAGTTGCGATGTTGTTTTTTATTGCTCACTAAGAAGAACCTTTGTGAGCATAATATGGGTACAGCTCATAATCTTTTGTCACGATTACCGCAGTCTGTGGAGCAATCGAATGGTTAAGGCAAACAAGCTGATTGTGCTAAGGGATTATGTGGTGTGGTCAGATGAGGTAACCTGCAAGCTTATGTTGATGATGATAAATCTGTGTGTCAGTGGATAAGCATTAATGATGATGCTTGTCTAGGCACTTGGGTCAAAGTGATGATGCTTGTCTAGGCACGGGTCATTGTTCCATGTTACATTGATTCAAATGCAGTTTATGGCAGTTTGCAATTTCTGACCCATTGTCTTGGCATGTCTTGTTGACAGTCGTCACAGGCCACCTTTCAACAGGACCACATGGACCCACTGTCGACTACACTTGGCGATGACGATGAGATCTTCAAGTCGCTCACAGAAGACATAGCTGTTGGCAATGACTTCAACGACATTTTGAACTGGACAGACAGTCCAGAGGCACCCTGCTCACCTACTCGGCGATCTTCGCCACCAGGTTCTCCCGGAGGTGGCATGTTGGGCAGTGGTCCAAGCGGGCGTCAATCACCCTTTCACCATGGCAGTGCACTTAGGGTGAGATGCCAGGTTTTGCTATGTTTTTTGGGGCCTCTAACAATATGAACAAGAGGGGGATAAAACACAATGTGTTTTCAGGGTTAATCAGTAAATTGCCTGACTAAGGGTTACGTAGTCCTCTTGTACACATTCAAGACATTCCCTGTTCTATCTTTAATAACCTAACCTCTTTATTATCCTTTTAAGTTTATGTAAATATGGATCCATTAGTACATTAAAGTTAAAGACAAGAAATAATCTCCCCTATGCCTTCCTTGGCATAATTCTCTATTGGATTAATTTGGTTGTATATAATAAAGAAAACAATCACCAAGTGTGACAATGCTCAACTCTGTGATGACTGCAGTCAACATATGTACTGGCACTTCAGCTACCCGCTTTGCAGCACATGTGTTGTAGGGCTGTTGTAATGGCATACTGCAACGGTTTTAAAAGGGCCTTGAGAAACCTAAGTAACATATTTATGCACATAATTTATGGCCTTGCATAATTTACGCACCCTTAATATTTTGTCAGTTTTCGGGAAAAAAAATTTACTCCCATATATCGCCCTCCCCCACCCCGCCCGAGCCAGCTTGCCGGCACACGCACCTTTGGACATTTCGATACTTCGGCCGGGTGTGCGCCTCACCGAGCTGACAAACGCAGTGAAAAGGGTGCGAGTTCGAAGTTCCTTCTTCCCAGGACTTTCGCCGAACTCTTGTCCATAAAATACTACACCCGAGCACAAACCTATTGACGGGTCACCGGAACTGCTAGAGCGTTTGCCTTCCCCTATCTTCTAATCTCTACCACCACGATAATGGCGAGAATGCACGCTAGAATCACGGCACAGATGATATCTGCATCGGAGGCGTGCGAGGGCCTGTCGCGCCAACTGTTCCTCTCATTCTCTGTGTCCGCGCTGCAACGCACGCTTGGTGTCGATTTCGGAAGTTTAGGTTTTACCATTTGGCCGATGCGTTTTGACGGTTGCCTTGCGATGTGCTACAGAGTTTATATATATGGTGAAATGAAGATCGCTGTTGTAAATTTAACCGAAGAAAACGGGAAGCGTGGCGCCGCAAAGGGGACGCACTTCAATGTGACTACCGGCACGATCAGCACTCGAGAAAGCAGAAGAGTCCGCGCTTGCTAATGAAAGTTTTCTGTCATTGGAAGAAATCTTTTCAATTATGTGCAGATGCTTAGTTTTTGCGGTACTGCCAAGTCCTGGGACCTAGTTTCTCCCAGCATTTTGAAAGAGCTTCAAGAGAATGGGGCGTTCGAACGCGCTCGACGGAACCGAGGACAATGCACTTCGGGGGGGGGGGGGGGGGGGGCAGCGGTTGCGACGATAATTCCAAATCAGACTTCGCGATCAGTGATTCCTGCTAGACCACACGTAACTGGATCTGACTGGCTGACTGATTAAAGTACTCGATAATTCTTTCCAAATTAATAACTACACTTCGTTTGTACTCTCCAATTTAGTTCTTTTTTATATATATACTGTGCGCGTTGGGACTGTGACACAATATTTTGTATGCACTTGCTAAATCGCCATGTAATTTGCGAACCCCGTTCTCGGGGCCCCAAAATCTAAAAAAAAAGTGCGCAAATTATGCAAGTGAATATGGTAATCGTTGAACGACTTCAACATTACAGCAAATTTTATTTATGGAGGATTCCATTTTAGTGACAATTTTTTTTTTTTTAGGTAGGAAAAACTGAGAGCCTTTGTGCATTCACTGGAGATCTAATATTACTTCTTGGTGGGACTTTTAATGTCCGAGAATTTTGTTGCCTCAAGGTTAGACCGTGTGTTAGTATTTCTTTATTGAAGCACGTGACAGTGGTAATAGTATTTAGGTAACGCTCAAGGCAAGATCACCTATGCTTCTTTTACTAACATTCCGAGTGCTTTGCTTGATGTTTTCAGGGTCCCGGAAGTGGTGGTGGGGAGCCCCAAGAAGAACCTATGCAGCTGCTGCAACAACCTTTGGCATTGGGCTATTACGTGTCCACTGCACCGACAGGCCCTTTGCCTCGGTGGTTCTGGGCTACATGCCCCCACCTAAGGGGTTCATGTCCTGTCTTCCTCAAGGTGAGCACTCAAGCCAAGTAATGGTTTGCATTCCCTCTGTACCTCTCCTTCTCGGTGTGACAGTTCTGTGAGAAAACCTCAATGTTGCTAGTCAATTTAAGATTTACAGTTTTCGTCATAAGGTTAGAGAACACTAGGTTCGGGGACACTGAATTTCCCAGCAATTTGTGACTGTGTTCAGTGAAACTGCACTGTACACGTCTGTGCATCTTAGAATGGGTCAGAGATCTAGATTCAAGACTACCTGTCAAACCAGCTGGAATAATGAAAGTTTTTCTTATCTCATGATACCTGAACTATTTATTAATGCTAACTGTACAATCATGGACAAAGGCAACAGTCACAGGAAGTTACAATGTAGAAAAAGTTTTTCCGGCAAGTTTGGCAATTTTTTTAGCATTCTGCTATAGATTGCTTTAAAAAAATGTAGTGTGGTCATTGCTAAACCACCACCCTTCAGTAATCTGTTGGTACATTCAACTGAGCGCCACAGTGCTCTTATTCCGATTGCAACAATGCGAAGCCTGCTTTTGATCTGTGCCTGAGAACATATTTCCAAGTCTAACGTGCAACCATTGGCCAGAGCGATTGGTGAAAAAACTATCACCAAGTGCGACAGTGATCAACTCTGTGATGACTGCAGCCAGCAAATGTACTGGTGCAATATATTTTCACTAAGAATAAACACGTTACTGCATCTTGTGTTGCAAACAGGCAAGGCACAGGTGTCACATGATGAAATATTGGAGGTGAGAGCATCTCTTGAGTGCTCTGAAAAACCAGCGGAGCTGATTTAGAGTGCTCAATTTCGACCGTCTGTTTGCTGCTTTGTCTCTGCAGTTGTTGGTTGCAATGTACAGCTGGTGGCATTGAGGGAATATTTTTTATTTAATGTTTATTCACCATCTGTTTTTCTTAATCTGATCCATCCTGCTTGCTCTCTTCCTACAGAGTGCCCTGCTTCTGCACTGCCCCACTGTACACCAGAACCACGATGACATTTTGCATGGAAACACACACATGCGCAACTACCACCCGCTTGATTCGAACTTGACCACCGATGTGCTACGGTATGTATTGGCTTGTACACCATTGGCTCAAAAGTAGCTCATTTTGCTAATTAGTGTAAGGGGCTGTTCACAGGTACAGTGAAAAAATACAGCATTAGAATTGTCAGTGTTTCCCTTCTACCTTTTTGGAACATTTTGCTCTTCCTCCTTTATTTTGTTATGTAAGATCTCGTACCATTGTATACAGTTACACTGAATGTGACTAGCACTTGCTGGGGATTTTATGGTGCAAGAGAGTAATGGCTGTCTTACACCACATCTTGCATATTTTTTTAGTTTTTATTGTGCCACCGCACTTGTGCCGTAGAATTTGCAACTACTAGTTCGTATTGCAGTGCGCTTAGTGCTGTATGTGCCATCCATGTTCTGACCTCAAACATGATCGCTGGTCGCAGGTACGTGCTGGAAGGTTACAACACGCTTTCGTGGCTCTCGCTTGATCCACACAGCCATGACAGGCAGTCTTGTCTGCCGTTACACATCCAAAACCTGATGAAGCTCTACCATGCTGTGGAGGCACTCCTCTAAGGAGAGAGTGGTCTCGCGTTTTTGTCTCATCTAAGGCTGTGAGCGCTCTCGCCTGTGAAAAAAAAAAAAAAGCGAGAGGCTGGTGCAAGTGCAGCTTTGTGTGCGGAAGAGGTTGGCCGGTGCAAGGAGAAAAGTTGTTTTCCTTTTGTGTTTTTTCTCTCCCATCCTGCGAGCGCTGCCATCACGTCGTGTTTGTTGTTGTTATGTATTATATCGATGCTGTCATCCTCAGTCCTTGAACCGGTACCTGTGCTTTATTTTTTTTTTACTGCTGCTTTCACCGGGTGAACATATGTGCCAGTTTGCAGACAGTGTTGTTGCCGCTCTTGGAAAGGATTTTGGATTGAGGGAATGCTGTTGGTGAACCAAAAAACTCTCTTAACATAAGATTATGCTTCTGGTGGTTGCTGTGGGGCCAAGACATGAAGGATTCTCCCTCTTCTTTCTTCCCTTTTTATTCGTTTTTGGTATACGGCAAGAGGTGCTGTTATTTTAAAAATGCACCAGTATATTGGTTTTTTTTCACAGGCATAGTACCAGACGAGCAGCAATACCTGTTTCAGTTGGATAAATGTAAATGAGCTACGTCACAGAGACATTCCTTGTATGTGTAGGGGGCAGTCTGCATATTCACAATGTGCATACTGTGTCTCATGCTGTCATTGGAAATGCCACGAGAGAGCTTTTATGATAATGCATTATGAACCCTTACCTCCAAGACAGACAATGCAAAGCCAAAGAGAAAAAGCAGCCTTGATCATTGGCTGCTATCCAGAAGGCTACCAGCTCAGCACATACCACGCTATGTCATGCATCGGGGCCATAGTCAACGAAGCAATACCTTTTGCCCCATTCTGACGTGCATTCATATGTGTGAAATAGTTCTGTTACTACTCTCAGGGAAAAGTGAGTCAGTGGCAGCTGCTTCCATTGCGAATGGAATGTCATCCTACAGTTCATAATGACTGCATGCGTTACAGTTGTCATTGCCGCACAGGTCATAGCCCTTTTTTTTGGCGGCATTCTTGTTTCTCTTGGTGACTTTCTCATGTGTGAGCGCTTATTGCTTAGTTCCCATGTTGTTCTTTTTTTTTTCCCCTCTTTCTCCCTTGTTCCTCCTTCAGCACACTTGTTTCATACTCTTGCTGAGGATGCAGCATCTTCTGTACAAATGTAAAAAAAAAATGGTTTCTTGCCTCTTTAACAGACTGCAGGGAGAAGGGAAATGAAAAAGCATGTTCTTGTTTTGCTCATTTTTAAAGCTGCCTTCTTGAACATCAGCTATGTTGTTAATATATGCACATAATATATGTACACTACTGAAAGCGCTTAGGTCAGCAACAGCAGCGCAACTGTTGTTTTACCTGCCGGTGGAAGGACTGTTTTAGCTGAGACTTTCTCTCCAATGTGTTTTGTTTTTTGCCCAGACTTAGATGCATTATTCTGTCACTGCATAACATTCTTTACTAAGAAGGAAGCTTTTTATAGTCTAGTTTAGGCTATTTTTGTTTTTTTAATGTGACTTGGTCTTTATTAGTTGTGACTTGGCTGGTAGCTGTTGAAATGCTGTCTTTTCTGAGACTAACTTTTATGCATAGCATAAACATTGTTTGAAGATCACATAAGCAACATTTGGCAAAGAACTTTTTAGCTTGCACAAATAGGCATTCTGCCTCAAATTGTCTGGTAAAATAGTAACACAGTCAAGTCAACATATCAGCATGACAATGGGGAGCGGGAGACGGGGACATATTTACCAGACGATCTACATGCATTGAGCCTAGATATATATTGACTACCCAGTTTTGATTAATATTGACAGGGGCTAACAAGATGAACTCGTGAGAACATGTCAGCCGTGCTGTATATAAAAGGATTTCTCTTCTTCCTCCCACTACATCCCGTTCTCTCATCAGCTCAGCTGTACATTATTGTGCATGTGTATACTATTTAATGAAAAGGGGGACAGGAAGTCTTAGTCTTTTTTGTTGTGCCTTTTTTGTTTTCTTCTATGAATTTATTTATTGTGCCTGTACATGACGCAGCCCTTTTGGTGAAGAGTGGTTTTTTTTTCCTGCATATACAATGGTTTGAAGAGCAATGTATCTACTTAGCCTTGTTACATATTATACATACTATAAATATATAAGTATACATATATATATATATAAATATAAATAAAATTATATATATACATATAAATACGAGGTACACATGACAACCTATTTGGGCAACAGGAGACATCTATGTATAAAGAAAACAGAAAAAAAACAAAACAAAGGGGCTTCATGCACACCAAGTCAGCCGGAGTGGATGCTATGCTGCTCTTGTAGAATGTGTACATAAAAAGCACTATGGCAGGCATATGTGTATGTGTGCATGTGTGTGTGTATGCATGGGCCAGCAGTGTTGTGTATAAAAAGAAAAAAAAGTGTACAGCCTTAGCTCATTTTAGGTCCTTTTTACATGGCCCAGTTGTGCTGTGCAGCGTCTTGAATTGTACACTTTTATGAAGAATGTTGATTAAAACCTTGTAACTAAGAGAATTCCCTGTGTCTTCTGCAGTTCACTTCTGCTATCCCGTGCAACACTTTCCTGAGCAATCGTCTAATTGTGTCACTTCAAGAGCTCATTGTCTCAAAAATTATTGAAATTTGTAAAGAACGAGCGGAGTTGCAAGGTTTTGCCGCTCGCTTAAGCACTTCCTCTCTCCTTTAATACCAGCGAAATTGATTGTCAAGTAATTGTGAATACCAGCGAAATTGATTGTCAAGTAATTGTGAATCCCAGATTGCGTGCTGTGCTGTAATGTTAGCTCGCATGTTCTCAGGGGCTTCGACTACCAATCAGCAGGGTTTCTGACCATGCTGAAGTGTTGGAGGGCCCCTTAAGATATCAAATTACTGCCATTAGCCTCCCCTTTGCAATCATGGGTTCACATGGTTATCATGCTCAAAGAGATTATGCAAAACATGGCTGCTGCCATGTCCAGTGTATATGCCAGCCATCTGAGAATGCACTAACACATACAGTAAATTATGTGCTAATACTGTGATGAAACATAAACCAGCAAGCACTCGTAAATTAGAGATGCGCAACTCTGACGCCCTGAAGGTTCCAAACCCGCCTTCTCGCGATACGATAGGTTTTCATGGGCGTGGGTAAATATTTGATGTTCTGTCGAGTGTGTTATGGTATTCTATATTTGCTTCAGCTTCAAAACAAATTAATATAAGACGCATTTGCCTGCATATAACGTTTCTAAAAAGCTGGCTTCATGGCTTCCTACCTGCACTGCTGCGAGTCGCATCTGGAATGTTTTCAAATGACCCACACGTCATACTAACCTCTAAAAGTTTTAGATAACGTTCATGCGAAATATGGCAAGCCTTAACCCTTCAGTGCCTGAATCAAGAAATTGCTGGAAATTTTTCTTTTGATTTTCCAGCTTTAGATCGTAGCTTTTAATTGGGTCTGCAATTAAATTAACTAAAATGCAACTTTAATGCATGCTTTTAGTTATGCTGTGAATTTGTGACATGCCACAAAAGCGAGGATCTAGCAACCAAAGAACGTACTTCAGATGACTGAAATCTGTATGCAGGTTCTTAAATACAGTTTTTTGTTCCATGATTGTTTCAACTCGTGGCGACTGCGTGGTGTGCCTCATAAAAGAAAAGCTTGAAGCTAGTCTTCTCCAAGTAGCTGGTGGACATGCTTATGAAAATTTATAGGAATCGTCGAGCTTAGGCAATCATGTGCAGGTCGCGGGCCGCTAGGGAGATGTCGGCGGGCCACACGTTTGAGACCATTAGGGGATTAACATATTTCGAGAAAAAGCAAACTAAAGAAACAAAGTGATGGCCCCCAATGTTTTCGGTTATTAGCCCAAAATGCTATGAAACTAGCCTGTTTAGAATACCTAGCTAAGGATGACCCCCTACATGGACAGGTTAAATTTGGGCTGTTGTACCCGTAACAAGAAAAGGCCCTGGAATACATGAAAAAGCGAATGTGGCATGCCTCTGGCAATATACATGTCTACTTTTGTTTTATTGAGATTCAACTTGCATTAAAGAAAGACTCTATATTTATCACAAATGCATGGAAAGAAGAGATGTGTTCTCTTTGCCTGAACATTGTTGCATCTTGTACGAATTGTCCACGCTACGCTTGCTGTTTAATTCAGTCAGGTGAGTAATAAGTGAATAACTGTGACCAATGTTTGAAATAGTCCCCATAAAAAGTAATACTGGCCGTTTCAAGGAATGTGTTCGAAGGTGCTTATATGCGAGGGAAATGCTTTATTTGCTTGCTGCCTTCATAATAAATTTTTCTGTTGCGGTAGACTAGTTAAGGTGGCTTTCATAAATTTTTTAGATTGAAATAACTTTTTTCTCAGAGGTAACAGGCAGAGCAGCTCAAATGGGAGAATTGAAGACCTTCCTGCGAAGAGCCCTTCCAAAAAGCAGTAGATGGTAACTTTCGCAGAGTGATGAAATTCCTGTGCCACTGCTAAAACTGAAGTGCCGAAGGCACAACTGCCGTACCCTAACAGATGTTTAAAATAACGAAGACTGTTGTGTTAGCATTCATATTAACCCTTTAAGGAATAACGGGACAAATCTGTACCATTATTCCTTATCTGCAGTAACTCCACTGCTGTGTATTGCCATCAGTGCTATCTAGGATCATCTGTTTCCGTGGATCAGAAACATTTAGGAAACAAAGAAAAAAATTGGCCCGAATCGATGTTATACTGTAAATGTCGTCGAAAGACGATAGTCTTGCATCTGGAGACAGTGAACAAAACGTTTATTTGATGTTCTGCGCAAGAAAATCGGTGAATGGTATTCTGCAGGCGCTGCGTTAGAGTGCCTTCAGCGTGTGGCGGAGGCAAACGAGCGCATCTAGGCACGTTAGACACAAGTGCTATCTGGAAGTTATCTTCGAAAACGAAGGCGTGCAGCCCGCAGAGAAAGATGCGCGCCAGTCTAGGAGGTGATAACGTGTAGAACGCAAAGCGATAGGCAGGTGCCACCACCGTGACGTCGTAGCAAAGCGTTGGAAACACCTTTTTGAGCATCGCGTTGCACTGTCAGCGCAGCGCGAATAAACGCTACATTCCTTAGAGTTACTTGTGTGTGCCTCTTCTAGTATAAAGGCAGACATAGAAAACATCGAAGCGTTGTCGCATCTTAGATATGCGCAATTATTGCTTTTTAATTGACAATCGCACAAATATGAATGCCTAAACCTTGAGCAATGTTGGTAGGCGCTGCGGATAGGGTTGGCCGTTTGGTGCCGTTTGAGATATCGTTAGGGCGGACAAACAGACAAATGTACAGACGGACAGACCAATATTTTTTTGTCGAAGGTCCCCAAGACAGACTATCGTCTTTAAAAAAATTGACAGGTTTTCAATGCATGGTATCAGTTATGCATTGAGTTCAATTTTGTTTTAATTTGCAGAGATTTTTATAACTGTTGTTCCATTGCGTGCATGATAGCTATAGATAGTTGTAGACATGGTATGTTTCTCCTTTTCAGAATTACGAAACAGTGCTAGCATGGAACTATGGATATCGTTTCATGATTGGAGCATTATATAGGCCAATAATTGTGTAGAATGCACATGAAGAAACAATGAGGCATTCTTAAAATTAAATTTAGCTGCACAACAAATATGCATAAATCTCTATTGTAATAGCAATTATATGAACAGTCCCGGCTGGCCTTTGCCGCCGCCATTAACGTATATATATATATATATATCCCTATTGGAAAAATTGCCATGGTGGATACTGGAAAACATGGTGGGCGTAGTGGAAATAATAGTGGGCATGGTGGAAATAATAGTCGGCATGGTGGAAATTATGATGGCTATGGTGGGACGTAGTGGAAAGTATGATGGTTATGCCGGGACATACTGGGTTGTATGGTGTACAGATGATGGGTAAAGTGGAAATGATGGTGGAAAGCAGAGGCTAGATAGTGGGCAATAATGGGACACTCTGCCCACCATTGCGATAATGCTGGGAAGCCCTAAGCATATGGTGGGTGGTGCTTATTATGGTGGGCTACATGGTGTACCAAGCTGAGAAACTCTTCCCACCATTGCGATAATTCTGGGAAGCACTAAGCAGATGATGGGTGCTGCTTGTTATGGTGGGCCACATGGTGTACCAAGCTGAGAAGCTCTGCCCACCATCGCGATAATGCTGGGAAGCAGTAACCAGATGATGGGTGGGCTTATAATTGCGGGCAAATTATATAGTGTACCAAGCTGGGATCTGTACACTACATGTTCTACCATCATGATTTCCACCAAAGGTTAGGCCTACTGATCGAGCCCGTACAATTGTGTTATCCGTGCTTCCGGGTTTCAGAATACACGATTACGACGATTAGGTATGACAATACAGCGCAGCCATATGGCATCAATTAACCTAAATGAAGCATTTTTCATTGTGTATGGTGTTCACTCAAGAAGCAACAAACATCGATGTGACGCGATTAAAGCACTCCCAGAGAACGTAATTATGTGTCTTCTCACCGACAGCCGCCGGTCGCACTCGCCGGCACTTCTCTAGCTTTTGTACGAGAACTCAGACGTGGCAATTCGTGTGCTTGGTGAACCATTATGATAGCGTAATGTTTCCGGTACACTGCATTCCTTTTGGCCAAGCCGTTATGTATATAGCTGTTGCTTTATCGAAAGAGCTACAGCGTTGCGCTGGCGCGACCGCCCTCTACATTGCACGAAAAGCATCCCAATACTCAATCAAATAAATTAGGCGGGCGCATCTATGAAATGAGCCTAGAAGCGTCATAAGGCGTGAGCAGATGTCGCCCTTTAGAACAAGCGCGAAACGGATATTAAACTTGGCAGACTCGCCGGTAAACTGTTGCTGCTCCCCAATCCACTTGGTTTTTTTTCCCTTGAAGTTGTGAATTGTAAAAAAAAATAGCACTAGTGCCAATAACATAGTGGCAATCGTTACAGGGCGCAGTTGCTTGTGTTTAATAAATGTGCAATTTTTAGTAGCAGGTGTAGATCTTGTCTATGTTGTGTACACGACAAACATAACTTGAACCTTAAGTTTGTATGCCAATTAAGTATTTAACACGCAATCACCGTCATGCTGGTGTGGCGCAGTAAAGAAAAAAAATGTTGGTGTGGCGCAGTGGTTAGCGTCTTCGAATGGAAATCCGCAGGTTGCACGTTCGATCCTCCGTGGCGCCTTGTTTTTTTTTTTTTACGGGACAGGTGTTTTTTTATACAGTTTTTATAGAATTCTTTTTTATTTTTTGTGGCAGCTCGTCACGGTGATTCTGACGTCATTTTGGGCTCAAGTGTTGCCGGCACTGCAGCACCCACCATACCCACCATGCGCCATGGTGGGTGTTTCCCACCATTCACCCACTACATTAATCCACTATAATGGTGGGTGGTGGTTTCCACCATGCCCATCATTCGTTTTTTTCCGATAGGGTATATATAATATATATATATTGAAACGAAGATGCGCGAGCCTACAGGGCGCGGAAGAAGAAGAAGAGTAGTGGAGCGGCGCCTGGACTGTGTGGTTGGGTGGAAGCGTTCTTGGCCTGTCTCAGAAGTACGCTGCTATTTCACAACGCCTTTTCACCTCATCTGTAAATAAACACAGTCACTCGCAACAGTTTGGTGGAAGGTGCCGGGTACATCGATCTGGACGACCCAGCTCTACCAATTTTGCGACGGAGCAGACGCTTGGCAGGCTTGCCACCGCAGCTACCAGACATGGAGGACGCGGGAGCAGGCCATAACAACCTCGTTGCTGATGAGCAACACGCTCACCCGCCAGGACAAGATCGCTGCGGCATGCCGGAACGTCAGCCGAGGACCTTTTCGGGGCAGCCGGATGACGATGTTGACGACTGGCTAAAGCACTACCAAAGAGTGAGTCGCAGCAACCGCTGGAGCACTGCTAAGCAGCTCGAGAACGTGGTGTTTTTTCTCGTCGGCACCGCGTCTCTTTGGTTCGACAACCATGAGAGTGCATTGACCACATGGGACATTTTCGTGGACGAGCTGAAGAGGTGTTTTGGTGACTCAACAGCTAAGGTCAAGCAGGCGGAGCAAACGCTTTCACGCAGAGCTCAGTTACCTGGCGAAACATGCACCACCTACATCGAGGCCATCTTGAAGCTTTGCGGAATCGTGAGTGCGACCATGTGTGACGAAGGTAGGTCATCTCCTCAAGGGAATCGCGGAAGACGTGTACAATTTCCTTATCACTAAGGAAGACTTACACACACCTTCCGACCTAAGGAGACACTGCCGAGCGTTTGAAACCCTAAAGAGGAGGAGAGTCCTACCAAAATTTGGACGTCTTGACAACGTGCCCACGATTGCAAGTGTCAACCTTCCATCGCAGGACGAGATCTCTTCTCTTATAAGACGAGTGGTTAAGGAAGAACTTGCTCAACTGCAAGCTGTGGACACCGCTAGTGTCTGCCATCAGTGTGCATTCGACCAACGGCCCCGTGAACCACTGGTACCTCGGATGCGACAGAGCTGCTTTGAGCCTCGCCCGAATTACACCGATCGGTACGAACGGAGGAGTGAACGACCACTCGGAAACCAGGAACGCAGGCAAGCTGCGTCACAGCGATTCACTCCTCGACCACCATCGCCCGGCTTTTATCAACCGACGAGGTTTACTTCGCCGGGGACGACTAGACGCGACACCCGTGCTTGCTACAACTGCGGGCTACCTGGACACATCGCTAGGTACTGCTACCGTCGCCAGCAGCGAGCTCCACGTTTCAACGTGTACACGCCCTATGTACCTGCTGGCGAGTCTCGACCATTTCAGGGCTCTTTCCAACAGTAACACGCAGCACGTGCTGACTCGCCTTGCTCCGACCGCAGCGTTACCCCACCACCAGCACGCCAACAGCGATCCCCGTCTCCGCGTCGCCGCTCGGGGACGCCACCACCACTGGGAAACTAACTGGTGCGACCAATGGGGGCGAGGCCGCGGAGTGGCTATGAAAAGAGAAAAGAAGAGAAAAGCGAGCCCCGTTATTGTCTGCTTCAAAGAGCGACACCGCCACAGTAGCTCACGAGGGATGGGGGTGAGGAGGGATAAAAAGGATAGGAGTAAAGATGTGGGAAAGCCGAAGAAGGAGAAGAGAAGAAGAGACGTGTGGTAAGCCACAGCGAGCGAGGACAAATCGAGGGGATAGAAGAGGTAGGAAAGATGGAGCACGGTCACTGGAGTCCGAGGACGGGGCGCACCTGCGAGAGCTCCTTTCGGCGTCGGTGGATGGCGTAGAACAAGTCCAGTAAATCAGAGCTGCACTGTCGTCGGAGGTGGAAGGTCGTCGGCGGCAGGAGATGACGTAGGGCGAGTCCAGTCGGCCAGAGCCACGCTGACGCGGGAGATCGCAAGCGCGCGGAGCGCGCGAGCGCACGACCGGTCAGCTCGAAATCCAGCAAGCGAGTCCTTCCGGGGGCGAGGCCGCAAAATCATCTTCCGCAAGACCCCCTTGTGTTGTAATGGTTGAGAACAAAGTGAGGGTTTTTGTAGACAATGTGAGTAGTGTTGCACTAGTTGATACCGGTGCTGCCGTTTCCATAATGAGCATGTCTTTTAAAAATCGCCTAGGGACGAAAGTAATGTTTGCTTGGAATCGGAGTGCTACGTTCCGCGGCGTAGGGGGAGAAACGTTGAGCCCGGTTGGAGTTTGTTCTGTTTTACTTTCTATAGGAAATCAAACGTTTCGAGCGGAACTAACGGTGATTGCACGAGCGACCCATGACGTCATTCTAGGTATAGAGTTTTTGCGGGAATGTGGTGCAACTCTAGATTGTGGTAGTGGTGGGATTATTTTTCGTCCCGTGTTGCCGCCTCCATTGACAAAAGATACCGTTGATGACTGCTTGGAAGTGTTTTCCGTGTCTGAAGACGTCTGCTTGGCCCCACATACCGCAATGTTTGTGCGTGTAAACTCTTCGCGTTCTTGTGCGGGTTCTTACTATGGTTTAGCCGAGCCGAACTTCAGTAACGCCCTTAAGAAAAACGTTATTGTGCCTCGTTGCCTCGTGCTCATCGTCGATGGTTGTGCTGATTTGTGGACTGTGAACGTTTCCGCGCAGCCCATATATCTGCCTGCAGGACTTAAATTGGCAAGCTTTCAAGAGCAAAGTACTCTTACCATACGGTCACTCCAACTGTCGGTGGATGTAAAGAAACCCCACGCCAACTCGTACCGCGACTATTCTGCCAGCATTGACCGTATGATTAACAAGTCACTTCCATCAACTGAACGGTCGCTGCTGCAGGAGGTGATCACACGCTACGCCTCAGTCTTTGACTTTGCCCAAGACGAGACGTCTACCGTTACGCCACCGTCTTCACGTACGCAACACCGCATCTATACAGGCCAAGCACCACCAATACGCCAGAAGCCCTATCGTGTCTCGCCTTCCGAAAGGAAAGTCATCGCTGAGCAAGTTGAAGACATGCTAAAGAAGGGCGTCATACAAGAATCGTGTAGTCCATGGGCAGCTCCTGTCATTCTAGTGAGGAAAAAGGATAATTCATGGAGATTCTGCGTAGACTATCGTCGCCTAAATGCCATCACAAAAAAAGACGTCTACCCTTTGCCACGTATAGATGACGCCGTGGACTGCCTGCATTCTGCCTCCTATTTTTCTTCTGTTGACTTGCGTTCTGGGTATTGGCAAATTCCTATGCATCCCTCAGATAAAGAGAAGACGGCCTTCGTAACACCAGACGGTCTCTTTGAGTTCAACGTTATGCCCTTTGGTTTGTGCAATGCTCCAGCGACATTCGAGAGATTTATGGATACAGTACTCCGTGGACTAAAATGGGAAATTTGCATGTGCTATTTAGATGACGTGATTATCTACGGCAAGACTTTTCAAGAGCATAACCACCGCTTGTCGCTTGTGTTTGAACGCTTACGCGAAGCTGGCCTTGTTTTAAACTCAAAGAAGTGTCATTTTGGAGAACGTCAAGCCCTCGTATTAGGCTTTCTCGTGGATAAAGAAGGCGTGCGACCAGACCCACAGAAGACCGCAGTGGTTCGCAACTTTGAACCACCACGAACAGTGAAGGACCTGCGAAGTTTTCTGGGTCTGTGCTCATATTTCCGCCGATTTATTAAGAACTTCGCACAACTTGCCTCCCCACTGACGTCCCTTCTTCATAAAGACACACCGTACTTGTGGGATGATAAATGTGAGGCTGCATTTCAACAGCTGAAGTTTTTATTGACTTCAGGACCCATCCTAAAGCATTTTGATCCTGATGCTTTGACTGAACTTCATACTGATGCTAGTGGGCTAGGTGTTGGTGCTGTGCTGGTCCAACTCTGCAACAGTCGCCAGCACGTCGTAGCATATGCCAGTCGGACGCTGACCAGAGCAGAGACGAACTACACCGTCACCGAGCTCGAGTGCTTAGCAGTCGTCTTCGCCATTCAGAAGTTCCGACCGTATCTACATGGCCGCGAGTTCACAATAGTGACCGATCACCACTCACTATGCTGGCTTGTGGGACTTCGTGACCCGTCTGGCCGGCTGGCTCGTTGGGCGTTGCGCCTCCAAGAGTACAGCTTTTCTGTTACCTATAAGAGCGGACGATGTCACACAGATGCCGACTGCTTATCCCGCCTTCCTTCAGTACACACCAATGCTGACGACAATGACATTGATGACTATTTAGTTTCTGTCTCGTCCGACTTCCCAGATACCAGCAGCTTCAAACGTGAGCAGCAGCGCGACCCTACTCTGAAACCTTTGCTCGAAGCTGCACATAACTCCGTCGACAAGCACTTTAAAGTTTCAAATGGCTTGCTGTATAAAAGAAACTATTCAGCCGATGGCCTCCCGTTGCTTCTAGTGGTGCCGGAAAGCCTGCGCCAGGTCGTCCTTCGTTCTGCGCACGATGACATAACATCCGGTCATCTCGGTTTCACGCGTACGCTGCATCGACTACGTGAGAGGTTCTACTGGCCAAAAATGTGGAAGACCACAAAACAGTACGTCACCAGCTGCGCTATATGTCAGCGTTACAAGCCATCCACCACTGCCCCGGCGGGTTATTTGCAGCCCATCCCTCCACCGACATCCCCTTTTGAAAAAGTCGGCATTGACTTGCTCGGACCCCTTCCTAAGACTCCATCGGGCCACCGATATGTTATAGTGTGCGTGGATTATTTAACGCGTTATACGGAAACGGACGCACTGACATCGGCCACAGCAGCCGCTGTTTCTTCTTTTCTGTTACAACGGGTCATAATGCGTCACGGTGCTCCACGGGTTGTCATCAGTGACCGTGGACGACAATTTATGGCCGATGTGGTTGAAGAAATTTTGCACCTCTGTGGCTCCTCTTATCGCCACTCCACCCCTTACCATCCGCAAACGAACGGTCTCACTGAGAGAACAAATCGAACTCTCACGAATATGTTATCGATGTACGTTCATGCTGACCACAGGAACTGGTGGGACGCCGTCTTACCGTTTGTTACTTACGCGTACAACACCGCCAAGCATGAAGTTACTGGACATTCACCCTTCTTTCTGCTTTACGCACGAAATCCACAGAGTTTTCTGGACACTCTATTACCTTTCTCGCATCAGGAAGATCTGTCCATCGCTCAGACGTTGTGTCGCGCTGAAGAAGCACGTCAACTAGCGCGCCTTCGAACATTGTCTTCGCAAGAACACAGCAAGAGTCACTACGATGCCAAGCATATCCCCGTAGAGTTTTCTCCTGGTGACTACGTGTGGCTGTGGACTCCTGTTCGTAGAAAAGGATTGTACCGGAAGTTTCTAGCAAACTATTCCGGCCCATTCGTGATAGTCACTCGTCTCAGTGACGTGAATTACGTTGTCGCCCGAGTCACAGCCAATAACCGGCGTTCGCGCACTACGCAAGTTGTTCACGTAGCCCGCCTCAAACAGTACCATCATAGGCCTATTTAACTCGCTCGGCGAGCTTCGTCTGCCGCCGGGGGAAATGAAACGAAGATGCGCGAGCCTACGGGGCGCGGAAGAAGAAGAAGAGTAGTGGAGCGGCGCCTGGACTGTGTGGTTGGGTGGAAGCGTTCTTGGCCTGTCTCAGAAGTACGCTGCTATTTCACAACGCCTTTTCACCTCATCTGTAAATAAACACAGTCACTCGCAACAATATATATATATATTTGCACAGGCTGTAGAAGCTCCAACATGCTGCGGGGGCAAGAGCCGCGCGCTGATCGTTGCCGCAATAGTGCCGCAACCATAACCATACCCCCCCCCCCCCCCCTTCCTGTTCGCGAGATAAGCGCGCGCAGGCGACCTTGGCTAGAAAAGCGATGTTCGCTTCAGATAAAGAGGGGCTAGCGCCTCCCTCCCCAAATATATGTATGTCCGCCCGCGCTTATCTCGTGAACGAACAAGGGGAGGGGGGCTTATGATTGCCGTACAATCGCGGTAACGATCAGTGCGCGGCTCTTGCCCCCACAGCAAGTGGAAGCTTCTACAGCCTGCGCTATCAACATGAAAAAAAAAAAAAAACGATGCTAAAAGTGTACCGGAGCAGCCGTCCACATACAGATGCGCTCTACACACAAACTGCCACCAGCGGCGACACGCGGCGTATAGCCCTTACTACCAGCATGTGCTGTCCACAGGAGGTGCTTCTCGACAACACCATCACTACGCACGAACCTTGTGGTCATGCACAGTGGCCGTGCAGCAGGAAACTTGGTTAGTTAGCAAGCGCATGTTTACTACAATTAATATTGCTCCTAAGAATGCTAGCCTTGTATTCAAATATGTTGCTATCGCATTCATTGCTTCGACCACTTGGCGTAACTGTGACTTTTTTTCAACGTCACGTGAGGACATTTCGTGACTGAGAATGTCCAAAAATGTCATTTTGTCCCTTTTTTACTGCACTACCAGTAGCAATGGGGCCAAAAGCCGTGCCTAAGAAGTTTTTCTTGAAGTTGAGGGGCAAGAGGAAGGAATGATGAGATCGATGCTCAAGACACACTGGAAACACACAAGAACATGACTATATAACTAAATCCAATGAAACAACGTACTATACCGCATAATTGCGCGGAGTTCATCAATGTATTTACAAGACTCTCGGCATTCGGCGATCGCACATTCATGTGCCTTGCCTTAGCTCACAGCCGGAATTTGATAAATGGGCAGAAATTCAGGCATAACATTCGTGATTGTTTTTATCCACCCGGCTGAAAATAAGTTGTGCCAAAATTTTGTTTTTTGCACATTTTCTGTAATGACTCTCCATACCACTTGTTTAGTGTTGTTTTGTGCCAGAAATTTGGTGAAAAGATTACAGCTTGGTGCACTCATGGGGGGGGGGGATGGAAGAGGTGTTGTCCCACTTTTTCAGACACATAAGGAGTAAATTGGACACATATGTCCCACTTTTTTCTCGTAAACTAACCGTAGTAATCATTGTGAGTTGCATTACTAAACAGAACACATGAAAAGGAACAAAATAGGCACACACAAACTCGCCTAACAGTCAACTCTTTTTGAAAATTGCTGTAATTTGGTGGAAATTGCATCATACTATCTCTAAGCTCGTTATTTCAATATTCCACGTGCATATTTTCTGCTATCATGTAAAAAATATCGACGAACCCATGAAGGGCTAACCTATATGTACCACAAATGCTGTCATTGCAAGTGCAACCAATTAATAACATACAAAGTGAAGTAATACTGAATCCCTAAGTTGTCATTGGCACAGCATAAAAGAACACTTGACAACAATCATCTGCCAAGCACCCAATCGATGGTGTACTCTTAAAAAAAAAATACTGGCTCTGCCAGTATTTTTTTCAAAAACAATGTGTGTTGCTATGTCTGCTGTTGGTATCTTTAAATTAGGTGATAAGCCATGGTCAGCATTACAGAGAACAATGTGTGTTGCTATCTCTAAATGAAGTGATATGCCATGGTCAGCGACATAGCAAACAATGTGTGGTGCTATGTCTGCTGTTGGTATCTTTAAATTAGGCGATATGCCATGGTCAGCATTACAGAGAACAATGTGTGTTGCTATGTCTACTGTTGGTATCTCTAAATGAAGTGATACGCCATGTTCAGCGACATAGCAAACGACGTGTGTTGTACAAGTCATTTTTGATTGTGGCTTTACTCCCACTAGTAGCAATGGCTTTCTCGAAGAAAGCACAGTTTCTTTTATAAAATTTCAACGAATTTGTCGGCACTCTTTGGTGACACTTTGCCCTTGGGCCACAAAACATGACCACGCTATCAGCAGTTTCTTCAGTTTCCTGGCCACATAGCCATTTCTTAATTTGCTGGAACTACCACCCACCACTCCAGTTTGTTTGTGAAGTCTAGATCTGGTAGAGGGCCGATACAGAACACAAGTAGGTAGAACTGACGAAAACGTCGAAGTTATACTCGGAAGATGCAAATGTTCTGACAGAGTTGATTTCCCATATTTTTTATGGATAGTAAGCGTGCGAGCCGTGATGGTCGCCAAGGTGCACGCAGTGTGCATGTGGTATTGCCCTTCTCTTTTTCATCCCACTCTCCTCCTTGCACAAGCACGCTGATGCTTTACCCCAGCTGGGAGCACTGTTCGCTGCTGGACACTGTAGGGGGTTGGGGAACTTAGCAGGTTGAGGGACGCGGGCCGGCATTGTTGGTTTGCCAGTTTTGGGCGTATGTGATGTCACCTCTAGTTCGCGGCGCAGCTGCTAGACACAGCAGTTTGTGAAAAACACATTTAGTATTCCAGTGCTTTCCTGTTGTTTCTGCCTGAAAGAAAGGTTGTGTGTATCGATTTCAAGACCCAATCTTTCAAACTGGCTAAAAATCTTATTGAGTATCCCTTTAAATTTGAAGGCTAATTCAGCTGGGTGCACTGTGGTAATGAGCAGTGGTTGCATTCTTCCCTCATCAATGCGACAAAGGTGCCTCATGACGTTCTTAGAAGGGGGTACTAAAGGACCTGGGGACTTTTTTACATTTCTTTAGTTTTTTTTCTTGGCTCTATAAAATTGCAACATACCAGAATCGCTTACGCACATTGCAAATACCACAGATGACGAATATAACCAATCAGTTTGGCTGTGATGAACAACACACTCTACTCGAAATTGGATCACAGCTTCAAAGTTCTTTGATAAGACAATGATCAACTTGTCATACTTGTGAAAGTGTCCTATTTGTCTTTTCCATTTATTTTTTATGTATGTGAGCAGTAGTGTACTTATAACGTAAATTCAATACGAAGAAAGCCAAGCACGTATACAACTCTGAAGCAAGAACTCAAAATGGTAGAAACAAATGTTTGCACATTAGCTAGCCTTAAAATGAAAATGTTAATTCAGTGAGTATGGCACATGCACATGTGCTACAGAAGCAGCTGTAAATATGCAACAAAGTTGCACATACACCTTTGCTACTGGAAAAGCATAAATCACCATGGCGCAATGAAATGGCCATGGTATGAATTGCAGGCTAAGCAGGGCTTGTTTTACACATAGCTTAGATGAATCGGTAAAGTGAATTCATAATCTATCAGAAAAAGTGCCAATTTTCATATCAAACACATTGAAGAGCATGTTTTATTAATATACAACATATATGCACAACATATTAAGGCCACTAGTCCATCAATGCCGTGACTCGTTGCACAAGCTCGGATATCATATCACCCCTGCAAAATAGAAATACATAATATGCTCATATCTGAAACTGTCACAGTAGAGAATGCTCAGTTTATAAAACACAAATTCAAAAACTATAAAATGCTGTCAGGTAATGTTATCTTCCTATCAATGGGAGTCCTAAAATCCATAGAGAGCAGATCCATATGTGCTGCACTATGTGACACAAAATCAAGGAACCAAGGGTTCTTTCTGTTACTGTCATGTAAAGCCAAAACATTAAAAAATCAGGTTAATTGTTCAAATAATATAAACATTCTGTAGTGACAAACATGGGCATAAGAAGATGGTTGTTGCTGCTTAGTGGTTTCTTGTAGCGTTGGTGCGAGTGGGCGCACATTCTTCGGAATACATACCTTTCTTTTTAAGGTTGTGGATTTAGAAGCTTTAATGTAATTTTCATGTTCATGTTCTGCTTATAGTTCACAAATAAGTGGTGTGCATATATTGACGTGTGTTAGAATTCGATAATTACAAACAAATATTACAGTAAGCAGCACTGGAGTTGTATATTGATGGTGAATTACTTTTCTACATTTTTGTCAATTAAACACATTTATGCTTTTAAATGACCCTGTCAAGACTGAATTTTTAAAAAATTGACTGTAAATGCCTGAAGCGGTGTCATCGGTCAGTTCAAAATGCTGCGAGCAAAACCGAGCACTTACTCCTCTTTGAGGGCCTTGGCAATTTGCTCTACTTGGTTGGGCGTGAGGTTCTCCTGCAGTTGGCTGGCACTTCTGCTGGCCTCCTGATCTTTATGGCTCTGCTGTTGGTATCTTAGCTTGGCCTGAGCTTGCTCCAGTGATTCTTTAAGCACTTTGAGGTCCTCTTCAGTGCTCTTCAGCTCCCCTGTCATTGCTTGTTCAGCCGCAGAAAGCACGGGTACCTGGCGCTGTAGCTGATGCAACACGTCTTCAACCCTGCGCCATGATCAAGCCCATCAGGTGAGAAATTAGCATCATAAATTATTGATCAGAAGATTCATTCACGCAATGCTTTCAGTGCCTCTTATATGACAGTTTATTGCATCCATGGTAGAGGAAAAGCACTAAAACACTCAGCAGCTCTGACAGCTCCAGAAGCTCAATCGATTGGGAAGCAACCAGTGAAAGGAGTTTGACCATGTAACCCGCCCATTACAACTAGAGGATCGTGAAGGTGGGAGAAACTTTAATGCACTACTGTCGTGTACACATCTGTCCTACAAGCAAAACACCAGTGACAGTGGAGTTGAGAACCTTTCACAAGTGGTCTTGCACACAGCAATGCAGTTTATGTACCTATGTAACTGTGTTTTTGTAAAGGTGCTCACTTGGAGAAGCAGTAAAACATGTTTTTGGAGCTGCAGCAGCACCCGTGCGCATTCAAGCCATTCCTCAGCATAGGTACCACGAAGTTATGAAATCGTCCTCTATTAGGTATGCCCCTCTTGCATGCTTGGCAGTATAACGCCAGTTTGCTCCTTATATACTTGGCTGTTGGCGCTTTACAAAAACACCCCATGAAATCATGCCCTCCTCGACATTTCTGTGAATAGTACATTTAAAATGACATTTAAAATGACATTTAAAATGAGGAATGATCTTGCAGAGAAAATAATCTTGAGTCAAAAATAAAGCGTGAAATCGTTTATAAGAGCTATTTACAGAACACTATGTACTGTCTGTATCACACTATGGGGAAATCTCCGAGCGCATGGCGTCACGATCCGGCCAGTGCTGCAGTCGTGTGCTGGCAGTAGCTCATGCGTGCGGAGGCACTTTAGGAGCGTGGCGTTGACTCACATTGTCTGCTAAACAACAACGCTCTGGCCACATCGTCGAGCACCCTGCTGATTTCATCGATGCTGCGGGAACTAGGCCAATATTCTATACTTAACGTCAGGGCCATACCCAGGAATATTTTTCGGGGGTGTTTTCGTGTTGAACAAGCAACTACAGAAACTGGTGGTCGATGTGAAGCCATGTATACTTTAGTATCATCCAAAAATTTTTTGGGATGTCAAACTCCTCAACTCCCCTCTAGTTACGGCCCTGCTTAGTCTTGTGTGATGCACCTCTCAGCCTACATTGGTGATAATGGTTCTAGAAACAGTATTGCACAGCATATGTTGTTTTTAATAAATTATTGATTTATGAATAGGGGAAAAAAAAGGAGCTAGGAAAAATAAAAACCATTTTCTTTTTCTTTGCTCCATAAAAACTTCAACAATAGAAACATACAAACATGCCTACCTTTTGACAAGTTTCTGCTGTGTGGAATAGAGGGCTTCATATCTGGCTTTTAGTTCTCTGTCACGTTGCTGAAGCAATGCAAGTTCTTCAAGCAGACCACTCAGCTTTTCCAGCTGCAGATCCCTTTGGTCATGAGCAGCCTGGACTCTGTCGCAAAAGGAACATTTCAATAAGGTTTACCAATTTTTTTAATGTTTGTGCACAGTGCTACAGCACATGACTATATCCGTGAGGCGACAACAGGCCATGCTGCTCACCAAGCTCGCCCTCATGGTTGTTGATACACTCAAGAGCTGCCATGGTGTCCATCCAGAGCATGGCACAGAAATGTTTTTTGCATACTATCTCTGGTGTAATAAGACTGCAAGGCCAGGATTAATCTCTCGACCTGATGCTCACCAACAAAACAGCTACAGCCTCTATGCCATTCCTACAAGCAGTCAAGCAATCAAATGCTGAACCAGACATTTCTATCTCAATGCACCAAGACACCTAAGCTGAATGAGAATTTACCAAAAAGCACTAAACTGGTAATTAGGCAAACATAGACCCATAGAAAGTCTTAATCACAAGTTCACATTTTTTTTGCTTATTTCTGCACAGTCCGAATGACCAACAAAGCCAGGAATCGGCACTTGCTAAGGAATCCTGCTGTGGCACCATTAGCATATCTTGTCTGACCCACAGCACCCCTTGTAGCAGTGTTCTCACCTTCGTGCAATGAGTAACTGGCAAGCCTCAAGCTTCTGGAACCATTGCTCACGGATGCGCTGCGTGGCAGTCAGTAGAAGTTCGAGGCTCTGTTGAGGTGTGCAATCTTCTGCTGCCTGCGAAAGAGTCGGGAGGCTACGACCTTCCAGCAGCTGTTTTACATGAGCCACCAGATTGTTGCTGCTGCCAGTGCCTTGGCTCAGCAGAGGTGTGTCCTGCTGGCTTTGGGAAAGCAGTGCTGGCAAGTAAGTCTGGTAACCCTGCCTGCAGTTTTACACAGTAAAGAAACGTTACATAAGCTTGTACATTGTTTAAAATGCAACAAAACTGCGCATCCAGGCACACAGCTGCCTGAACACTAAGAATTGCTTGAAATCAAAAGCTTGCATGAAAATAAGACGTATTCTCAAACGAGAGCATGCAGACAAGCGCATACTCACACTGCTTTATTTTCGCGCAACTTTTTTGTTTCAGGCATGTCGAACACACTAGGCCAAGAACAAGTTTTACTTAAAGAAATGTCAAACAACTTTTATTTTGCCATGCTGCAGAAACTTTAGCATGACTTTCTCATAACTAAAAGTTCTTAACGTTAAAAAAAAAAACAGTGTCAGTTGCTTCCCAATCTTTCCCAGCAGCGTCACGACGCGATTCACAGTCATGAATAGCGAGGCCATGGTGAAAACCGCTGAAATAACGCCCACAACCGCATTCGTAAACATACCGAACAGTTGCACTAACACGTTAACACCAGCAGTAGTCAGTCCGCCGTCAAAGTGTATCCGACAACACCGAGATGGAGGCATGCTATCGTGGAGCGGTGACTTATGCCTTATTCTGTGCCATTTTTATCATCCAAATCTTGCGGCTGGCTGATTCGGTTGATAATGCAGGCGAACAGCTGCTCTGATTGGGTACTACACTGGCCAGGAGTGAATAAAATGATTAGCATTAAAATCAGAAAAGGCATCGCTCCGCGATGCCTTTTCATGCTGCAGCTGCGTGAAGAAAACTATGAACTGAGCCACTGAGCTTCAGCTTCAGATCGTCTGCGGCTCAAAAACAAGCCAGTGATAAAAGCAGGGTCATCCTCCATGAGCAGGGCAGTCTCATTGCCATCGCTATCGAGCAATGACGGCGCCCATGCTTGCTGAACAACGGCGGTTTCTGGTGGTGCCAACGCGTGTTTTAGACTTCGTCGACATATTTTCAGGTTCTCAAAATGCATCGAAGTGTTAAAGATTGGGTGTCCTGTATAGCAATAAGACCACGCTCAAGCACTCAACCAAGAACAGCATGCATGATACAAAATTTTCATTCGCAGCCGAGTAATCAACTATGATGAAAACTCGCTGAGCTTATGTAAGACCACGCACTGGCAGTAAAGGCCAAAGCTCGAATCATAAAGCAATAAATGTTTAAATTTACGGTGAGGCCGCAAACGCGATATCAACTGTGCTACCATCTGTTGCACAAAAAACTGGATCACCTCCATTATAATTTTTAAACTGACCTTCTTTTGCTGAAACCAACAGTTATTTGACAGCAATAGTAAATGCCTTGTGAAGCTATTACTTTTCCAAAACAAGCCCTAAATGCTAGCCATATGAGACGCCGCAGACACCACACAAGAAAAACGAACTCGGAACCTGCAAGCCCAACAGGCTATAAAAATATGCGATATGCATTGTTTGCTAACAAAAATCTGCCTTGAGCTAAGCTAGGGGCAATGGCTACTCACATAAGCATCATGGTGACTATCTTCCAGGAAGCAGTGAGAACAATCAGCAGTGGTCCTGGGTGTTCTGGTAGCACAACTACACCAACAGGAGGTGCAGGCTTGCTGCTGGCCAAGGCACGAGTGCATAAGAGGCTCTCTACAATGGACATTTCAGTATGCAGCTGGGACATCATCTGCATGCCCGTGTCTGCAAAGAATAAACCCTCAGGGATGGCATGGTTTGCTGGTTGCCTGTTCAGGCAAACATATATTTGCTGCAGACAACCAATATATGGCACCTATGCCAAAGCAAAATGAAAAATGGGCAAGTAAGCTATTCTCAGAAATGTACCAACAAAGGAGAAACACAGAGATGACGGGACAGGCTCACAATTTTATTCCAAAAATGGAAGCTTAAGATATGCAGTCGAAACCATTGTATAAGAGATGCTGATGTGGGAGACAACTGGGTGTAAGAGACAACAGTGCGCCAACATCAAAATAGGGGTTGATAGGAAACTGCAACCCAGGTACCCTGCTTATAAGAAACACCCCATACAAAAGACGGCTGCTCCTCCCCGCACATGTCTCTCATAAAAGTGTTCAACTGTACATACTATTCCCAGAGCACATCCTAGTGCAAAGTCAGCACCATACATTGGCCCAATAAAGAGGGGGGGCGTGGCAACAAACCTTCGCCTGCTTGGAAGGCTAAACCTGGACTAGCCTATGTACAAAATAGTTAAATTGCTAAAGTTTTTCATGCCGAATCCGCTTATGATTACGAAGCACACCCTGGTGAGAGGCTATGGAGTAATTTGGGCCACGCATTGCAGTTTCCTTCGATCGAAATGCAGCTACTATGGCCGGGAATCAAGCCCACATGCTTCGCAAAACCTTACATACTAAGCTTGCATACTATGCTTACTCTGCCATAATTGTACAAAAAAATAAAGTTCTCACCGTCTTCGGCAAATGCTTGCAGATGGTCAATAAAGGGCACAACCACAGCATGCACACCAGCATTGTGGACACAGATATATCGTTGATGGTTGGTGGGGTCTATATGTAAAAAAAAAAAGGGCGGGGGACCAAGATGTCGTTAATATAAAACTAGCCAAAGCAAGCATGAGACAACAAGCATCATGAATGGTGCCATTAACATGGACAGTTTTGTGTAATGCATGTATTTCAATTTATTAATTAAATGTGTTCATTGTGAACCACACTGAACATTAGTCAGAGGGTCTTCGTTCTACATTTCCACTACAAACAAACAAATAGGAGGAAATGATGTGATATAGTCATGACATCATCGTTATTTCAAGATGAATTCAACATAACATCATCACTGCTGCAAGATTCAGAATGTTTAAAAGGCCCCTAAACTATTTTTGATATTTTTCAAGCATTTGAAGTAAACTTGAGTGTCATGTTTGAAATACCTGCACAATCAACGACGCCACACATGGTACTGCTAGAAGCCATGGGGGTGCGACAAATTTCAAAAAACAATTCTTTCTCCTTTCCAGGCCTTTTCAGCTTGCACGGTGATGTGCTCAATGTTCACTTGTTGCCTCTGTGGTGTTATTGATAATAGATGCTTTAATTGGTCGAACAAGAATTGACGACTTTCAGTTAATTTGCAAGCAACTGCCTGCACTCTTTGGTGTTCTTTGTTGTGTTGCACATAAGCATCATTTGGTTTATCACCCAATTTATAGCGTCTTTCCAAATTATCATATCCTTTAGTGACAAACAGAAAGAATCAGAAAGGATCCCTGTTGTCACTTATATAAACAATATGCAATACACTTCTTCACTATGTAGACTTACCTTTGTGAAGACGAATCGGGCAAGAAAACATTTCTTCCTCAGAAGTGGACAATGAGAAGGCTAAATCGAGCCTGATTTTTTCAAACACGTACAATGAAACATCCTCACACTCTTCCCTGGTGCCATTAGAAAACTGAAAAAAAAAGCAAACACATGCAACAAGTAATTCAGTTTTGAGGAGCACTATTCACCAAGCTAATACTTGGCTAAGCATAGGAAGAGAATGAGCACAGTTTTAACAGAGTAACATAAACACTGGACTTGATTTAATAGTGAAGACAATAAATAAGATTATTGGTGCTTTTTGCACACCCACTGATATTCAAACAAAGCACTGATTGCCAAGCTGATGCCAATGAAAGCAGAGAAATCTATACTTAGGGTATAACAGCATTTTATGCCTTTGACACAAGCCTGTGCATGGCGTGTGTCAGTTCTACAATAACTGAGAGCACAACCTCAGCCCGTATTTTGTGGCAATGCTTTATGTTCAGTTATATGCTATTCTCATCGCTATCGGCCAGTTAATCCTATTGATAACACAGGACAACTATTGCTCTGATCACTGGCCAAGCTCTCTTCGTACCTGGCCTTACCACAAAGGCATCACTACAATATAATAGCCCCGCTCATTTCCTATAACCAGGATTGTGCGAATAGTGGATTTGGGGATCGGAGCAAATAGTAATACAGTTTGACGAACCGAATTCAAATAGTATATATCATAGGTTATAAAGAATAATGAGCATATTTTTCATGACCCACCTAACCTGCACATCGTTTTCTTTATTGAAACAAAGCATGTGCGCATGTCATTCTTTTACAGCGAAATCTGTTACGAGATCACAACAAGGGTCACATGAGCATAGTTGACCGTGATCGCCACTGGTGTCCGTAACCACTCTAGGGTGAAATAAGAAAACACCAATGACACAATAGGGGCCAAACCCGGGTCCCCTGCATGCCAGCCCGGCATTCTACTACTCAACCACGTCAGTGCTTTAAACTCCATTGCAAATTGGCCTCAGGCAAGTTTGATGTCCGTAAAGAAATCTCGTTAATATGAGTAATAAAGTGTTCTAGAACATCACACAAACAACTAGACGTAACACAACGCAAACTGTGTAACGAGTGGGTCGTCGAATGTTCCAACCCCCCTATTACTAAAACTTCAGGCACAATGCTTCATAGTCTTCAGCCACAGCATCAAAAAATTGCACAAAATTCCTAGCACGTATGTAGCGGACACCCCACTTCTCCGAACAATGACGAATGATGGCACAGTGAACGCCTCCCTACTACACAAAAATTATGATGGTTTATGATGTAGTGGGTACCCTGCAAGTGTGCTTGTAGCAGTTACCCAAAGAGAGTTTATAAAAGTCTCTTGAAGGCCGCTCTTGCAGCTTTCACTCTGACTGTGCTGCACGTTCCGCGCAAGCCTGACATTTTTTGGTTAAAAAAAAGTGGAAACAATGCTGAGCAGCAGAATCTGAATTTCGAAAGAATACAAGTGACAACCTGCAAAATGTGTTAGGTTTCAAAAGTTACTATACTCAGAGCATGAAATTCTCTCTATAACAAACTTTAAATTAAAAAAAAAAGGAATCAAAGTGACGGTAATGTGTTAGAAGTGTGGCAGCTTGGGTTAGTTGGTATGGCATGACGATAGTTATAGCGCGAGAACAAAACGACGACACAGAGACAAGAAAAACACGAAAGACACGAGCGCTCGTGTCTTTCTTGTCCTTCTTGTCTCTGTGTTGTCGTTTGGTAATGTGTTGTTCATTTAACCTTGAAGTGGGACTTCACAGCAATGCAAATTTCCTCTAGATATATGTTTTCACGGCCTAACACCAATCTAATGCAGTGAAACCACCTTTGCAAAAAGCTACATGCATTTTAATATACACTTAGGTAGGTGTGTTTATGGTTTAGCACCACTATACTGCAGTGAAACCACCTTTAGAAGTGGTTACATGCGGAGTCATCATCATAAGCCTGACTACGCCCACTGCAGGGCAAAGGCCTCTCCCATGATCCACCAATCAACCCGGTCTAGCTTTCTGCTGTTACGGTACACCTCCGAACTTTTTAATCTAATAGGCCCATCAAACTTTCCGTCTCCCCTTCGTGCGTTTGCCTTCCCTGGTAATCCAGTCAGTTCCCTTAATGAACGGTGGTTATCCTACTTAGGCGCTACGTGCCCGGCCCATGTCCATTTCTTCTTGAGTTCAACTATGATATCCTTAACCCTGGTTTGTTCTCCGACACACTCTGCAGACTAAATATACACCTATTCGTTCATTTCGAATAATTGAAAATTTTCAGAAATTGATTCAAATCTATGAGAATACAAATACTGTAATATTTGTTTGAATACATTAAGCATTCGAATATTTCCACAAGCCTACTTTTAACCGATCTAGAAAACCTCAACAACAAAATGCCATTCCAATACCTTTCGATCCACTAAATGCAATTGCCAAACTAACTGCTGCACCGAGAATGCTCAGTTACGAGCCAATAGTTGCTTCACTGACTACAAAACAATTTTTATGCATTATTACAGAGAAAACTGTGACATCACTATGTAACTAGCAATGATGCCAATGACATGCTGCATGATTCATGACTTTCATTCTTGATGCTGTAGTGGCCACTAAGTGCTTGCCCATGATAGAGCATGATAATTTAAGCGATTTGAGCAAAAGCTTAATTCTATCCATCTCAATTATTTAGCTTTCTGCACTGTCGCCTTAAATTTCTTTGTCAACGACAAAGGGCAACAAATGCCACCTGGCTATGGGGAACTGTATGAGCAGCAGATGCATGGTGCTCATAAAATTAAAAATGATGTATTAAATCAATGCACATACTTTCATTTACAATGTCTTCATGTCATACAGGCATAACTCCAACTCGAACACTTACGCCAAAGCTGACATAACCTCTAGCGGCCAGATTCATGCCATGAACAGGTTATAATTTGCGGTTGCACATACTTGCTGTTATCCTGGAAGTTTTGATGTCCTGTAGCAATCTGTGGGCACTAAACACATTCCTTTAGCTTTTCATGACCACCTGCAGGAGGTAAACCTCGCTCAAAACTGAAATGCTTTAGCTTTCTATTTCTAAATTACCTTCCAGCGTTCCGATTTCTATTTTTTAAATATTGTACTGCTCTGATTTTAGACACTTCTATATTAACCAAATGAGCAATGTGATAAATACAAACATCACTCACATTCTGTGTCCCAAGAGCAAGGCAATGGTAAAGTGTGCCCCCAGTAGTGGCAACTGCCAACACTGGAACGGCACCTGGCAAACAAATAATCGAAAAGCCATCAACACCGTAGTTGTCCTCTGCTTGAGGCTGCATGCTCAGAGGACCAAACACGGGCCGCAGGTGTGACCTGGTTAAAGTGAGAAAGAGCGAAAGGATGTGCCCAAATTATTGAACTTGCAGAAGCTTCATCACTGCCCGCTGCCATTCCTTATAAAATATCAGTTCAACGCTACAGGACCACAAAAAGTAAAGGTCAAAATGCAATATTAAACCTAACCATAAGTAGCTGAAAAATGGCTGTCGTAGTAAACCTGCCAAATTAGTTAAGATTAGCTGCACAACAAAACACTTAAGTTGTTTAAAAAGCCAGTAATTTAGACTTACCGAACTTATGACAGATAAATAAAAGTCACTGTTTTGCCGAAAGGCGAACCAATGAATGCGATAGCAACAAATTGGAATGCTATACAAAGCAAGGCTAGCATCTGACTTATTTATAATTCGATCTAGCAATCAACAGTAGCCACTACAGTGAGCGTAAAGTGACTTATGCGCTGTTGATTGCATAAACACAAACAAAAGAGAGAACACAACAAGTACGAAGCGATGAGCCACAATACTTTACAAGATAAGGCATATGACCCATACTGGCCAATCAAAGTATGCAGTTCCAGCTAAAGCAATGCAGCCCCCACCCACTCTGGCTCCACCCTATAAGCCTTCTGCATGTTAAAGATACCCGGTGCACATTCTCTCCACTCAGGCCACAATTGTCAGCTTCCCTTGCACACGGAACATTGGACATGCAGAGAAATGTTCCATTTGGAATTCAGACGGAACCTCACACCAACGGCATAAATGCCCCTGGAGCGTTACTGTACTTTCTGTCGCAATAAAAGGTTGCTCGGAACAGTAACAGCACAAAGGGAGTAACTCAAGTCATGTGTTGTGCTAGTACCTATTGTCATCTTGCGGCGAAACATGGGTAAGGTAGATATCTCCGCTACCCCCGAGTACAAAGACCTGCCGAGCTTCTCCTTCAGCAGGAAAATCCCCAAAGTCAAAGCTGACAGCGGCATCTCCAACAGAGGCACTGAGTGTACCACTGAGGTTGTGATTAACACCAACTGGCAGCACCAGCTGAGCAGACTGTGGTTCCAATATGTCATAAAGCCTGGGAGAAAAAAAAAAAGGCAAATATTGTACTAATAAAGTTGCTGGATATAAAATCTGCAGCCACGTACAAGACATAATGTAGAACAACGGTAGCATATTACACTTCTGTCACTGAGTCAACAGACAAAACTTGGGACAGAACATGCTGCTCCGAATCCTGTATCTTCTCAAAAACAACTGTTTTCTTTTTTCTGTCAAATGATAGAGGTGAAAGTGTGATATGTCGGAGCGGTACAATATCTCCACTTTTCTAGAGAGGCACGACAACACATCCTTAAACCAGTTTCTCTCACTTTGATGTCTGTTTATGAGAAAGCGGTGTAAAAGAAATCAAGTAGCACATATAGACAAACTGCACTTAGCAACCACAAATGACAGGCATTGCCTCAGCCGTCTACTGTGCCAATACTGCAAGCAGCCAACTGAACAGCTCACTAAATTAAAATCAAGCGCACGCGTCGTATACGGTACAATTGACAAATCGTGACGAAAATAGCGTTCGACTTGCATGAAAATACATGAACACCGATGAAGAGACGAAAATGAGCGTTCCAAATGAAACCGAGCATATGAACTGATGCCACAGTACACGAGACGACGGATGCAACTGACCGCGCAGCACGACCACTTGAAACTTGCGCGTACCTCAGATTGTTATCACTCGTCAGAGCGAGGACATGGAGGCCGGACTCGCTGTCGGGATGCCAGGCGATGTCGACAAGTGAAACAGACTTGTGACACAGGAAGAAGTGTTCACCAAGCGTCCATGATCTGGGGTTCAGAAACAGAGAGGGGGGAAAAATGCATCTTATGTATTGAGAGCCATGGTACGGTGATATTAAATTGTGCTCGAACCATTGCACACAGAGAATTCCAATTTCATTTTCACGCACGCTTGACGTTGTTCCTGCAACATCACTCTACCGACTGGTGATCGAACGTACACACGGCATGTGATAGCACTCACTTGCATAACGCCTTCCTTTCATTCAGCAAAGTGGCTGGCGTTTTCGGTAGCGACACAACGGTTATGCCGCGCGGTCCAGAAAGCAGCAGGTGCTTGGCGCAGCTGACGAGAACGTTGTCAACATCGTACGCAGGTGGGTTAGACAGCACCAACTCCTGCAGGACGCCGGGTAAGCACACTTGTACACAGCGATCATAAATTGGTAGCAACCACAGTTAGTATGCTATCAAAGGCACGTATTACTACAGATGCCGCTATAATTTAAACAGCGCACATTCTGCTTAAAACGAACAGAGAAATAAAGCAACGCACTATACAGTTATCCGGTTCACCCGCGCTTGAAAACGTTTTCGCGCTAACAGCAAACAGCCGTAGCTGGTTCTGGCTCCAAGCGACAATGTAATCATCGTAAGCAGCTATAAGCATTCTGGTGTGAATGGACGAACAGTATTTGTCGCCATGTAGCAATAACTTGTGCAGAAACGAACTGCTCTCATCGGCGCTTGCCGACGCTGCCGCCATTTTGAAAAGACGAACGCGCAGCCTCGACACCAGGTGCCTTGCAAAAACAACAACGCATTCGTAACATTTCCCACACTCCGTCAATATTATTTTAAACGTGCTAAGAAGTACTAAATTTTATGGAAATTGCTTTTTTTGCTTTGCAGGATTTTTTTTCGAGTGAAAACATAGACGTAACACAAGCGCCAGATGAGGCAAGGAGTAAAGACGAACAGCGTGGTCACGTGGCCAATTAGTTGTCATTCGTCTTGGGCCAAGATGGCTGCAGGCACACGCTCTTCGGTCCGGTTTTGGAGTGAATTTGATCTACCGCGCTTAAAGGTGAGTAAATTATTTCACACTGTTTGCGCTGGCGCGCTGCGCTTCCCTCTCGGTTGCGGAATCGCTTATCTCTGTGTCGGTGCGCAGCTCGACGTTTTGTGCGGATAATTCGGGAGCGATACGCTTCTCCACTGCGTGCATCTCGGGTCTCTATTGATAGGTTATCAACGTTGATCGATGCTCCGCTTTATTTCCGGTCGCTCGCTCGACGCCGGAGCCAGTGTCTACCGCACGTGGCACCGACTGTCGGAGAGATGTTCGCGCCGGTTGTTGCGCGGGTCGCGTCCGGAGCGCATTGTTTTGGTTCCGATCTACCGAGTGCTTCGGCTTCGCCACTACGCACGAGACCTGCGCGGCGATTTGAAAGTCCCACCTTCGTTTCCGGTCCGGTGTGCGTCGCCGTGGTCGGCCGTTCATGCCATGGTCGTGTTTTTTTTTGTTTTTTTTTACCGCGCAGTAAATTTGTCGTCACCACTGTAATATTATGCTGATTTGTGGAAATAGTCCAACAAAGTAGAGGTCGAAAGCAAGTCGAAAGTTTGAAAGAGCATGCTGAAACCCGAGCGTCCGCAACTGCAGCCAATGGGGCGACTGGACATACTAAAATGTGACTGACAGCTGCCACGAGGTGAGGAAAGCTTGCGATATTCGTCATTTTGTTCTCTTATAAGTTAAAGGAAATACATAGTCCTTGCTGATACTTTGCATCGGCTGGTTCTGAATCAATTTTTTTTTTTTGTGTGGTAGTTTGTAACTTGCTTCACGAACGTCTATGTACAGAAATAAAAAAAAAGAAAGAAACCTCATAGTTTAGGTTATAAACCTAGTTTGTGCTGTACGTTCTGTGCAGTTTTTGTTATTCTTTGACCCGCTATGGTGGTCTAGTGGCTCTCGGCGGCTAGGAGGTCTAGGCACTCGGCTGCTGAACCGCAGGTCGCGGGATCGAATCCCCGGCCGTGGCAGTTGAATTTTCGATGGAAGCGAAAATGCTTGAGGCGGGTTTGCTTAGATTTATGTGCAAGTTCAAGAACACCCGGGGGGGTAAAAATTTCCGGAGCCCTCCGCTACGGCATCTCTTAAAATCATATCGTGAATTTTTGGGGCTGTTAAACCACAGCAATTATTATTGTTTCTCTTTCTTGTTGCTTTTGGATCAACTTGTCTTATGGAATGTCTGCAGTGCGTGCAGAAAAATGCTTGTTTTTTTATATTTGAAAACGAAGTAGTAGTTACCATTTAAGAAGTTGGTAGGAAGCGTATTCAGAATACCTAGAGTTTCAGGCAGGGATATATGTATATCTTCCTGAAATATGCTATGCAGAACTTTTAACACTGACCCAGAGCAGGAGCGAGAGAGTAACAGAAAGAGGGTTGGGCGACAAACACGAGGTTAATAAAATAGACACCGTTCTCTAAAACTCTAGTTTTACTTTTCTCTCTCCTCGCTCGTTCTCGACTAGCTTCCGCTGCCTTTTTAACTTGCACTTTACATTAATCTACGAGAAAGGACCGCGTAAGTGGTCACTCCTATACGCTAGACGCTGTAGGGAAACAATAAAAGAGAAAAACAGTCGCATAAAATAAAGGAAAAAAAAATACTAAGCACGTGAGGCGAGTTCCGCTCCCCAAAATGAAAACGTTCGCTCCTCCCATCGACACGTAGCCGTAACTCTAAATCGCCGCAACGCTTCCGCGATTCCGTGAGTTAAAGGGTGGCTGGACGGACGGCGAGAAGGAATCAGTGAAACTGTTGACACGAAAAAAAGAGAGAGAGAGAAGGAAAAATAATATATAACGACGATCGTCATAAGCCCCCCCTCCCTCCGCTCTTCTTCTCACGCGTCGCCGTCGAATACTAAGCGGTGAAGAAAGGGAGACAGAAGCGGAGCCAATTTTCATTCCGCCGCACGTGCCGCCCATGAATACAGCGCAGTGAACGCTACCTCCCCTCGCTCTTCTGTTTTCTTTCCACCTTTCGCGCGCTTTTGCGTTCGTTACACGCGGTGCTCTGTTCCTACGCGTCGCCTCTCGACAACAGGAAAAAAACAAATATCCATCTGCTTCCTGACTGCGCGTCGTTCGGCCAACGAAGCCTCTCTCTCGCTTCGTGTGCTGCTCGGACTACACACGACCACGACGGCTTCTCCGCCTCGCACCGGTACGAACGCTTTCTCTTACTTCTCTCCGGCGCTTTTTTATTATTTGCGAGAATGAGTTTGCAGAAACGGGGAGCCGCTGGATTCGTTCCCGGCGCCCGCTGCTGTATCGATATTATCCGAAACGCGGGTTATGTGTTTGTGCGGCCGGTTGAAGAGATGAAAAACGGGGGGGCATCCCGCTTCGGTGGGGTTCACTGTTTGTCTTTGGCGGAGCTGTTGTGACGGGCGCCCGCGCTCATCATCTCAGCTATGGTTCGGTCGCGCACGTGCTCTGGCATGCAGATATCCGGAGAAGACCGCGTGCCGGGCAGGTGACGGCGCTACTCTGTGGCTGTCGATGCGCCCTTTCGTCGGGGCATCTTCTTCACTCTAGCCGTTTCCGTCTTGACACAATTTGAGTCTTCAACTTTTTTTTTTTCGTGATTGCTCACCAACGTACGGGTTTGATTGCTTGGTCTCCCGTTGTTGGCGAATGTCAAGGATCGGCCCTCTGATCAGGATGCTGCGAGATCATTGCCTCATAAAGAAAGGCAAAAAGCCGTATTCGTGTGATATGCGGCTGCCTCTGGCGTTGTTCGGCGCGTGTCTTTGTATACATCAACATTCGATGCACGTAACGAAGCAAAAAAAAAAAAACGAATGAAACTCAATGCTACTCCATGTGAAAGCTGTACGAACTGCTGAACTTTGATTCGCCTGTACTTTCCTCGTGTTTATCTGCTCTTTCGTGTGGTTTTTTTTTCCTTGTTTTTGTCTGTTTTTTTTCGTATGATATTGTATAAATGTCGTTTTCCGTGCTTTTCTTGTGATTATCTGATAATTGTTTCGCTATTATCTATTTGCTGTTATATAATCTCACTTTTACTACTTGCTGGCCCTAGCACGCTACGTTGGACTCCGGACGCTGGCGTTTCGCCTCCGCTTCCCTGTTCTGTAAATCTTTTTTCTTAGCTCCCGACGCTGGCGTCTCGCTATCTCTGCCAAACCTACGAGACCTTGGGAAACGCTGACATTCACGGACAGGCACTCCAAACGTGGGACCTGCAGAGTCTTATTTGAGTCAAATACACGTGACGTCAACGCAAAACATGGCGTGATGACAGGGTTAGAAAGCTCCGCAGTTGAAAACAGCGCGCGTTTCACGAGAGAAAAGAAAGAAGAGACGTGGCACAAGGTATTAGCTAACAACTGAAGTTTTATTGCTCGGATGCAACACCCATCGAAAACAACAAAAGCGCACAGATACACATTAGAAGCAAACAATTAGCAATGCTCTTGTTCCTGTCATTGTTTCGAAAACAGTAACATGACGAAATCTGGTTGCATCATATTCACAATGGCAATTTAAACTACCAAAATTTTGCGACAACTTTTGGTAAGCAGTGTAGAACATGTGGAACTATTTTTAATAATAATATAGAGAAAGAAACAATTAGGAGCCAAATGTTTCTAAAAGCCATCAGGCGGCCTTTTAATTGACATAAATAACTTATGTCGCGCAATCCTTCATGACCACTTGATCAATTCCATCAAGGACTGTATTAAGGAGCATGAATCTGTAAAATTCCGAAACGCAAGAAGCAGCTTCATTGCTTGCTTCCCAGAGGTGTTGTCCACTCAGCTTAGGTCGGCCAGCACGGCATGGAATTGTGCGCTTTCCGTTAAAAAAATATATTTCTATCGGTTTTTCTTTCGCACCGGTTCTCGGTGACATTGTTTTTTTCTAGCCATGCACGACAGAGCGTAGCGCCTGTCCTTTCAAGACAGCAACGTGTTGCAGGTTTTTAGGTTTGTCGACGATTACCTTGTATCTCCACATTGCGAACATGAAGCCCTCTGGTCGGAAGCTTCTAAGGTACTTTGCAACTTTTGCAGCATTCCGAACCCTTTCAATGTGACCCAAGAGGTGCCAAAAATGGCCTTACGTTTTTGATTCGTCGCCTTCCCATCTCGAGTGCTTTCTCATTAGTCTGATGTGGGGAAATGGAACTCTTATTTGCTTTAAGCTGATAATATTGCGTCATTAAACTTTGTTTTCTGACACTCTTATTTTCAGTTATGTTCATTTCGACACTCCCGCCCATCTCTCTTGGTTAATGAATTACAAAGCATGACAAATTGAACGTGTGTAATGAAGTGCTGAACAATGACTTGCCAAGCATTTTTTTTCCTCGGTGTCAACTAGGGCTTTGCGGGTGACAATTCATACACATCTCAATTGTTTCATTGCTATGTGCGCGAAATTCGGCAGCGACGTAAGTTAAAGCATGTCTCGTTTATGTGGACGATTTTTTTTTGTGTTTACAAAACAGCAATGCAGCATTGTTTTACATATATAATTGTTTATATCTATTGTTTTAAAACGTCAATTCATAGTCTTATTGCACGTAAGATCTATAAAATGCGCAGCAGAATCTTGGCTGTCAGAACATCTTTTGGATGATCTTAACGGGGGCGATCACGGGCCATTATAGTTATTCATCTGTATGTGTTCATCTCCTTTCAGGTACCTAAAAAATATCCCCCCATAGATTACATGCAGAAGCACTGTAATCGCTGAGTGGTCTTGCGTGCTTTTACGCCTGCTATTTTCCCCGGTGGCACTCGAATTCGCCGCTGCCCACAGTCCGTTCAATCTTCTCCTGCGAAGCGTGCTTCACCTCATATATATCAAAAATGTGGCAGAGCCTTCTTTTTTTGCTCCATGGAGACAATGCTTGGATTGAAAAGGGTGGCTGATAACGTCTGAGCATGGGTACCGGCAGAATTTTTTCTCGAGGATGGGAACCCATCTCCCATCGCGGTGTTGAAGGGGGGGGGGGAGCGCTGGTGTGGCTTGGAGTGGGAAAAAAGGGGGGAGGGGCTTTTTTCTTTAAGCCATGTTTGATCTTTAGTTCTCACTTTTAAAAACTGTCCTACGTATCGATGCCTGTTCGGTCTATTTTTAAAGTGGTGACTGTACGGCCAGCATTGAAGATAGCGCTTTTTAGTGGTTGTATCCCTCTCCACCGTCGTTCTTACCGCCGCTCTTGTCAATGCGTTGTCTTCTCCGCTGGTTCCGGAGACAATGTGCATGCACGGTCTGCCGGTTCACCGTTGTACGTTTAATTTTGGCAGCATTCGCGCGACAACTGAAAACATTAACCGGTCAACGGGGACCCTGCCGAGCGTGTATGTACATGGTTTCCGGGGCCGATGGAGAAGACAACGTTTTTAAAACTAAACAATAAACGTGCCTGGAGAGTCTTTTATTCTAATAATTTTACACAGTCAGACAAACTTCTGTTATATATAAACCATTACAATTTTATTGCTCAATTAAAAAAAACGTTACAACACAGTCGCCTTTCATCCGCTTGCTTCGTATAACACCCAAGGTACGTGGAATCTGCAGAATTTTTATTTTTCTATGATTCACTGAGCTATATTGCATAATCGCTCTACCCCGGAGGAATACGCTAACAAAAGTTACGTATGCTGTTCACGTCATCGCACTGCGCTCAGTTTCAATACTGACGTTCGTGGTGGGACGTGAATGACGTTTCGTCAGAGCGCAAGTTACCCTTTAAACTACAGTGTAGTTGACGATCTTGGTAAGTTCACGATATGCGCACCGAGACTGTACTTATAAATAAAAGAGGTCAATTCACATCGTAGCGCTTGACTAGGAGAGAAAAGAAAAATAGAGGTTAGCACAGACAATTACTTGCCGACTGCTTCACATAAAACCGGCTGCTATACAAGGCGGGGGATCTGCCGAATTTTTCATGTTTTTTGTTCGACAGAAAGCTGACGCTAAACCGTTACTGTATGCATGGGAACCTGGGATGTCGCGGCATCGAATTGGCGTCGTTACTAAGGGAAAGCCCGGAAGCCCCTGAAGACGCGTTTGGCCAGTACCATCCTGCGCGTCACAACGGTTGATTCTCTAAAGCCTACAAAAGTAGCAACTATTTACTTGGTATTACGTTAAGTCATTCGAGCAGCAAAGCTTTTTAAGCTAGCCGTAATTAGTGTGTGCAGCCTGACAGCAAACTATCATCATCATAAACAGATATGTGCCACTGAAACTGGGCGAATCCCACTACCGACCACTTATCCACCAAAGAAGAAAACGGTGACAGCTAGCCCGTAAGATTCTATAATACTACTAGATTCTTGGCCCCGCAGTGGGTATGAGCCACAAGAGTAGGTGAACAAGACCGACAAATGGCCGCGAAGTTATGGCGGCAAGCCGAAGACTCGGAGTACGTACTACGAGAAAATACTATGGAACGGGAAAGGCGGCGGTGGTTGCAAGAAGACCCCAAAGCGATGGAAGGCCAACGACGATATGTCCGTAGATCTATACGAGAGGTGCGAAGGCTCGGTTTCGGCGCAAGTTTCAGTCTCTGGAGTGGGGACAGCCATGTCGCGCCGCTGGCTGTTTGTGGTTTAATTAACTCGAACTTTTCTGCGCTTACAATAAACGCAGAAACAAGCTATAGCCTAAGAACGACCTAGAAGCATCGCAGAACCTGCATTGCCTAGCTATGGCCTACGAACAAGCCTTAGATTGATTTATTGATTGATTGATTGATTGATTATGTGTCGTTTAACGTCCCAAAACCGCCATATGATTATGAGAGACGCCGTAGTGGAGGGCGCCAGAGATTTGGACTACCTGGGGTTCTTTAACGTGCACCCAAATCTGAGCACACGGGCCTACAACATTTCCGCCTCCATCGGAAATGCAGCCACCGCAGCCGGGATACGATCCCGCGGCCTGCGGGCCAGCAGCCGAGTACCTTAGCCACTAGGCCACCGCGGCGGGAAACAAGCTTTAGAAACAACCATACTAGGCTGGATTAGTCTTCAGAATCGTCCACGTTTCGCTGTTTCAAGTCCTGCTCAGCTTCCTACAGCCTATATAGGAATGAGGAAATGCGCCTGATGATTGAGGTATGGTACATCGATAATAGTGGTAGCGTATGCGTGAGCCAACCGTTGTTAAACTTGCATAAACATGAAATCGAATACCTTAAGAGATATCTTTCACGCCCACGTGTGCCAGGCTGATAGGTTCGCATGTTAAATGGGTATGCGCATATATAAGTTATCGTGTCCGCCGTTGTGCGCACCTTTGGTTGTTCGTATAGGCGTTTGTGTTGTCCCGACTTACTTCTTATGTCCGTATCTGCACGCCCTGTCTTTTTTTTCATAATGAACACGTACCAACCCTATAGCTCAGCTCTCTGTCACTATAAACGATTACACAAGGTTGAATGTTTATGGTTATTAATCATAGTAAATATGAACGGGTTTATAAAGTCGAAGACAAGTTATCCACGCGTTGTATAGAAAGTATGCTGCTTGTTTTATCTATTCACTTGACTATTTATTGCGGGTGAGTAAATTTGATCGAAACATTGAATATGAGTATGCAAAAATATGTCACGAAGATCTTATAAAGAGTCGTTCAACATAAACTGCGCAAGCCTCGCACACTCGTATAATGCCGTTCTCATGGCGGCATTATACGATGATCGAGTTCTTTTGCAATTGAGATGATATTCTTTTCCATATACATTCCTCCCGTGTGTGCCCATGTGGGCTTGTGTTGTTCGGGCCGGTACACCGTGATGGTTGTTTACCGTTCGACTACCGGAAATTCTTTTTCTTTGACAAGGCTGGGAAAGCCGGAAGGTGAGTGCTCGCGAGCGCGGCCAATCGCAGATCAGACGGTTGTGTAAGACCAGTTTCTCAATCCTAAGCTTGTTGCTCACAAAAACCAACCAAAACTTCGGAACAGCGGGAACAGGAGCGGCAGGCAAACAACGGAAAAGCGGAGTGTCGAAGACGAGCCGAGGAGCGACAACCGGTTGAAGTATACGTGGTTACTAGATTGCACAAGCCTGTACACCCTCTAAGAGCTGATAGTATAGATGACGAGCATAGAGAAAATACATAAAAAATGGTGTGTGGATGCCTCAGAGGTAGCTTCCTCGAGCTGAGGAAAGAGCCGGAATGTGAACCGGCAGCCGTGATGCACGAGGTGGCGTTGGTCTCCAAGTCTGTTTTTGAGAAGAACCGCGTGGTTTGTTGAATCGCAATTTTAGCACCTCGGTTTTGTTTTATGGGTGGTTGACTCTGCAGAGTTATTACTGGAGTATGAGTAGCGCAATGTCATTTTGACAGCACTAGTGTCAAATGTTATAGCCTTGATTCTACAGCTACACCACTTTTTCGTATTCTGTATACAGACCTGCAGAAAACAAGTCACCTCGAAAAACCCTTATTTTATGAATCCACCCTATTTGTTATATTTTTTACAGTTTAGCTTTAGTTATTTGTAGATTATACTAGTGGAGACGGAGATGGTCTGCCGGTTACTTCGACTGTACTGTACACGTTGTCATTTGGGACATCTGTGCTGGGACACTCGGACGTGAATATATGCAGTGCTGTAGAGCGATTTTTATGCGAGTCAAATCAATGTTTTTGACACATCAGCGACTAATAATTTTTAATCAATGTCATCCTGGCATAACGAAACAATTTTCGGTCCTTTGGGAGGTGCTTAACATGGCCTAGGCTAAAACTGAGACCGATTGCAAATAACTGTTATAATGAACAATGTAATACCTATTATAGCCTAAAGGTTTTCAGGCTTTACGATTCGCCAAACTCTTGGTCAACCCCCTTGAGTGGGTAGGCTCAATTCTTCTTCTTCTTCTTCTTCTTCTTCTTCTTCTTCTTCTTCTTCTTCTTCTTCTTCTTCTTCTTCTTCTTCTTCTTCTTCTTCTTCTTCTTCTTCTTCTTCTTCTTCTTCTTCTTCTTCTTCTTCTTCTTCTTCTTCTTCTTCTTCTTCTTCTTCTTCTTCTTCTTCTTCTTCTTCTTCTTCTTCTTCTTCTTCTTCTTCTTCTTCTTCTTCTTCTTCTTCTTCTTCTTCTTCTTCTTCTTCTTCTTCTTCTTCTTCTTCTTCTTCTTCTTCTTCTTCTTCTTCTTCTTCTTCTTCTTCTTCTTCTTCTTCTTCTTCTTCTTCTTCTTCTTCTTCTTCTTCTTCTTCTTTTTTATCATCATCATCAGAGCATTGCGGACGCAGGTCCAGCTCGCACGCCCCTACCCACAAGTTTGGCGCTGTTTATAGAGACCAAACTTGAAGAACATTTCCAGAGCTTTTGCATCGTCCGTAGCCTTTCTTTTGGGGATGAGAGAAGCGTACGAGTTTCGTCGTAGCGTGGGCACTTTTTAAGAACTTTTCCGTCGGTCTGCTCGAAGCCTATAACGCCCGCGAGCGTGCGCGCACGATTTCTGTTCGCTTCGAAAGCACACGCTTGCATTTCTGCGGATGTATTCAAATACCCACGTACCGAGTAGTTAGCCAGAATTCGACCCACCCGGCAATTTAGGTTGCGTGAATTAATAAACGCTGCCGACGTGCTAGCGCATACGAAAGCTGCGCTGCAGGTACGTATAGCCCAAACGTTCGAAGCGCTTGGCCGACGTTGTGAGCATGTCCAGAGTACACGTGAACGTGTCCGCCAAACATTTTTTTTTTTCGTCCTTGTAATCGCGAGAGTCGAGTAAGGAAGATCTGTTCGTTCGTATCGTACATATTCGAAGTCTCGGTAAACTCGCATAGACTCCCATGCTACAGATGGAGAAACCCAATAGAAACAAGGCGTGCTCCTTCGCATGCAGAAAATTACGACGCGGCTGCAGCATCAAACTTCGGCCGTGCATCGGGGAGCTAAACCTCGGGGGCGTGCAAGGAACGCCCGGAAGGCTCATTCGGCGCGGCCCCTGCGAGAATGCGTTTTTATCATCAGCACAGCGCGCGCAACGAAGGTTCCTCATCGCGAAAAAGAAACGTTGGCGTGTGTGGTACGCGCCAAATCCGCGTCCATCTCGAATACGCTTTCTTTGCTCTGGCTTTTTCCCCTTACGCGCTTCTTGTTTCGCCTGGCCATCGAAATGCGCACGTTCGACGGACGTTGTAAAAAGGCGCGCGGGAGAACACACTAGCCCCCCTCTTTCTCTCTCTCTCTCTCTCCCGCGGATCGTCTGGAACACGTGTTATGAAGACGCGCAGGGGTGAGGTGGTGGAGAGTTTCGTGAAAGAAAAAAAAAAGAAAATTAAGGAGGGAGACGAAGGGTCCGTAATCCGAGAGCGCTCCGTCGGCGCTGACTCAATCCGTGGCCCTCGGAGTCGATGGAGTTGCGCATGCAGATCGGCGGCGCGATGCGGGTCGGTCCGCGGGAGGCTCGGGGAAAAAAAAAAAATTACTAATAGCGCGCGCGTTGTATACAAAGAAGAAGAGAGCGATGCGCGGGAGAGGATCGGCAGGGCGTGCGCCATTCGTTTTGCGGCGTCGATCGATGGCTGCTCTTTCGGCATGCACGTCACGTTCGGAGCCACAACACGTATAGTGGCACGCGCCGATATCGGGACTCGCGCACTCGATGCCTGCTGGACGCGGATCGCGGAGGCATGCGGGTTGCCACCGCGAGGCTTCTATGTCTCCGGTCGTCATGAGTATTTCGTCGACGAAAGAGTGGACCAGTACTTGCGAACGTGCATTTAAAAATCGGGAAAGGTGAAGGGGGGGGGGGAGGGGAGGGGATGGGGCGATTTCATTCCTAAATAAAAATAGTGTGATAATTAAAGGTGTTATATAATCGTGTTCCGACCGTTAGAGCAAACGCGTGTTACCCAAATTTCTTAGTCTTTCGTTTACCTCATGTCCGAAGTCGCAACAGCTTTTAAAATATTTGCGCAGCCGGTATATACTAAGTCGCGCAATACTGGACCACTTCACAGCCGATGGGCACGTTTCAGTTCAGCGTCTCTTGTTAACCGTATGTACGGAATTCTCGGGCACAGTGATTGAGCGTATTCCTGTTCATGATGACTCATGACAAATCGCTGCCTTAACAGCTCTTGCATGCTTTAAAACTCTCATTCGAACAAAGGCCTCAGTGTCACCCAAACCAACGACACCCGGGCTGTTCCACAACACACATGCCACTCACGAAAGTTGCCAAAACCAATGGGTTTACGGAAGACACAGTATAAGACGATGACAGTGAAGATGGCGTCTATACGCAGAGCAACAGGCCCGCCATTCATCACATCACAACGTGAAGTAATGACGTGCACAACATTCTCTGTACAGCTATATCACATTGTGTCACCTCCGGCGTTTAGTATTGAACGATTGCAGCGAAGGATGTGACAGATACTGAGCGTAACAGATATTCTCGTAAAACTCAAAATTAGGTCATCAGCAAGTGAAACAATATATAACAAATGAGTTACACACCCTAAACTACGGTTCCGAGAGCAGGACGCGCGATCAGCGTGGCAGGAAACTGTTTACGAGACAAGAACGTTTACAACAATTGTAAAAGGGATTTGGTTGCACCAGAAAAAGCCCGCACAAAGTCCTCCTCCGAAATGCAGTGCTGTTTCTTCAAGCTTGTTTCAGGCACAAACTCGCAGAAGTTGTGTGCCCCTTTGCCTGGACAAGCAACGAAGCATTATCTTAGCACGTGTGGCTTGATCGATCGAGGTTATTGCGTAAAAAAAGCTTAACACAGCTGGAGGGGAAAAAGAATGTACGAAAAGAGAGCTGACATAGACAAGCGCTGACTTTATTCCATTTTTTATTAAGAAAATATGCATATATTTAGTGAAAAAGTTGCGCAGTGCAAAACAACATGTGACCGCCATCGCTAACAAGTGACAAAATTACACAAATAAAATTAAGACGAGGCAACTTTATCTAGTGATAGCATGCGCATAAAAAAACATAATCAAGTTCTTGGTGTGTTATTGATTGATTGATATGTGGTGATATATGATATGTGGTGTTTAACGTCCCGAAACCATCATATTATTATGAAAGACGCCGTAGTGAAGGGCTCCGGAAATTTCGACCACCTGGGCTTCTTCAACGCACACCCAAATCTGAGAAAACGGGTGTGTACAGCATTTTCGCCTCCATCGAAAATGCAGCCGCCGCAGTTTGTGTGTGTGTAAGTCAGTGTCATGCATGCTGCTGCATGCCTCCCCAAAACGAGCAATGTAGGCCGCCTCTACAGTTTCTCTACTGAGCACATTTTTGTTTTTGTAGATTACCTCTGTTTGATTGCAGACAGGCAGCCAACTACACCCCGTACAATGCGCGCTCAAATGTCCGAAGTTACCGCTCTGAACATTCCATCGACGTTCACGTACAGGCGTATATTGAGGCATCTTGACGTTTGGCTGATATATTTCCGCATTGACACTGGGATGACACACACCTTGTTGTCGACACACGGCACAAATAAGTAACTCCCCGTGCTTGATCTGGCAGCCGACTTGTTAGCGATCATGGGCCGTAGTGGTCACATGTTGTTTGGCGCTGCGATTTTTTTTTTTCACTACATACATGTGTCTTTTCTTGATGAAAAATCAATTTAAAGTCAGCGCTTGTCCGTGTCGGCTCCCTTTTCGTGCATTCGTATTTGTTTTTTTTTTCCCGCACTGTTGAAATTTTCTAGATGATCAACTAAAAACTCACCAAACATTGACGTTAATCGGTTATTCCGTAGACGCGTTTGCGTGTACGTACGCATGTCCCCTGTCTGGTAAAGTAATGTGCTGTCCAGACTGGCAAACGTGTGTCTCAACAATGATATTTGGGGTTTAACGTCCCAAAACCACCATATGATTATGAGAGACGCCGTAGTGGAGGGCCCCAGAAATTTCGACTACCTTTTAGCGTGCACCCAAATCGGAGCACACGGGCCCAGAGCATTTTCGGCTTCATCGAAAATGCAGCCGCCCCAATCGGGATTCGATCCCGCGATCTGCGGGTCAGCATCTGAGTACTTTAGCCACCACGGCGGGGCCTGTGTTTCGGCAACTGCCTCCACGAGCATCCAGATGAGATAAGGCACAAAATGCAGTACAGTGGTATTTTGGCGTTCACTGTGTTCTATTGCAGCTCGACCACCATGTTGGATCAGTGGTTACGTTCAGTAGCGTAGACGGAAATGCTTTTCGGAGGGGGGCTCAATCATACTTTATGTATGTTCGTGCGTGCGTTTGCATTTGTGCGTGTATATGTACGCAAGCAAGATCGAAAAAAAAAATTGGAACCCTCCCCTGCTACGCCCGTGTTTGCGATACTGGACACCTGACAGAAGGTCGTTAAAGAACGCCAGATAATCCAAATTTATGGATCCCTCCATGGACTACAGCGTCCGTTATGATTATACCGCGGTTTTGGGTTGTAAAACCCCAGATATGGTATCGCATTGCTCTTTCAGTGACATCATTCGTCTGTTCCTGTTTATGGCTTGCCAGGCAGTGACAAATTTAGTTGTTGGTTATCGTTGTGTCTGTGCGCTCCATACTGTTGAGCCGTGTTTGCGCGTTGTCTTCACGTTCAGAGATGCAAAATGAGCTCGCAAGATCGGTGTCCTCCGCTGTGTCTAAACCCTTTCCATCGTACTTTCACAACTCGTGTGTGATGCCATGGCCGAATTATTGGACGAAATTGGCTACGCGTTGACTTGTTGACTTGTGTGTGATTTCACAGGTTTGGTTAATTGTTTCCCTGCACACACACACACACACACACACACACACACACACACACACATATACATATATATATATATATATATATATATATATATATATATATATATATATATATATATATATATATATATATATATATATATATATATATATATATATATATATATATATATATATATATATATATATATATATATATATTTATATATATATATATATATATATTGGTAATATGAAAAAAAAAACAAACATAAGTTGGAAGTTAGCTTTGCACTTTTTACACCACGCGCTCACCGTGCTAAGCACCGCCGGTAAGGAGACGAGCCAGCTTGCAAATGGGACGAGTGCGACAGCTGCATGGCTATAGTGCGTGGTCAGTGTTTGTCAGCTGTACTGACTGCTCCCTTCCGACAAGCATTGACAAGAATGCGCCGTCGGAGGACTTTGATCGCTCCGAGGAGCCAATCGATGGGCGTGGTGTCAGTTTTCCGCATCTCGCGTATATTCACGGTCTGCAGTCGCTGCATGATGACGGAGGCCTTTGCCGCCGACGACGACGCAGTAAGCATGCCTCGCTGCACAGCGTTTTCCCCCACTTTAGTGTCCGCCTCGTGCCCCTTTAGGGTGACGGGTCGCATATTATGTAACGATTGTTTTAGGGGCGAAGCTCCTTAGGGCGTGGGCTGTGCGTCCCCTGTAGCCTGTATGTAGCCACCTCTAGTTTAGTTCTTGCAGTGTTCACTAGATGGCGGTACCGTCCCCTGTATGTAGCCACCTCTATTTTAGTTCTTGCAGTGTTCACTAGATGGCGGTACCGTCTCCTGTATGTAGCCACCTCTCGATTAGTTCTTGTAATGTTTACTAGATGGTGGTACTTGTAGCTGATGATGAAAAGATGCAAGATGTTATAAACTAGAAAGCGGTACTTGTAGTTGATGAAAGACGCGAGATCTTATACAGGAACCGCTCTCCCTTTTTCATATCTCATTGTTCTTTATTTTATTGCGTATAGGCTCGCGCGAAGCTATTGCATAAATAGGCTACCCGTCGCGGTCGTCTAGTGGTCATGGTGCTCCCGCAGGTCGCGGGATCGAATCTCTGCCGTGGCGGCCGCATTTCCCATGGAGGCGAAAATTTTCGAGGCTACATGTGCAGTCGGCCAAAATTATTGCGCGCAGTGGCCACTTTTAGGGGCGAAGCTCCTTAAGGCGTGGGTCTGTCCGTTCCTTGTTTGTATATAGTAGTACGTAGCCACCGGTGGCGCATGCCCGCTTTAGAGTGGGTATGTGCCACAGGGAATGCGAGATGGTGGGACTTGGAGTGTTCGCTAGATGGATGCACGAACGGATGGACAGACAGACTAGCAGACGGACGGACGGATGGATAGACGCGCAGACGTACGTACGGATGGACGCGCGAACAGACAGACAGATGGATGGACGGACTCACGGACTAACGCGCGGACAGACGGACGGACGTATGGATGAATGCACGGATGGTCTGCGGACGGACGGAAGCAAGAACGAACGGAAGGACGGACGCTTCGCCCCACTCATCATCATTCACTCCGTGGATATGCAGTGATTTTTTTTTGTCTCTCAGCGCCACATTATGAAACGAAATTACGAAAAATTGATTCGCGGGCATCTGCTTTGTGGGTATACACTTGTCCTTTATTCAACTGAAACTCGATTCAGTTGCATGGCGAAGATACACAGAAAGAACTGCCACTCATAGCTTTCAAACGGTGCCAGACATACACGATAGCCGGCATCGTTAGCGAAAGCTGTAGATGCCGGCTTTTCTTTTTCAAGACCACCTTCGTACGAGACATATAAGAAGCTGTGGTATTTTGCACGATGGTGCACAAATTGCTTTGTGGTTAGCGTAATTGTACAAGCATTAATTAAATTGGATATTTATGTCTGTATAGTCATATAATCATTATTTAAAAATAGTGAATCGGTTCGAGCAAGAGGACTACTTACGGGAACACCGTTACTCCGGTTATCAGATCTCGCGCAGCCCTCTTCTCTCGCCATTTCTTCAAGTTAGCATCTATAAAGTGGCTACCAAACAAGTAGGGAATGTTTTACTAATAGTGGCAGGGCTAGTCGCAGTTGTTACATTGAGGCCAGTTCACTTGCCGCTAGGGAGATATCTGTTTGCCTGTTATCCCGCTTGAAGAGGAAGACGTGTAGCGAAAATGCTGGCCGAGAGACTCGTCACATATACCATGCACTGGAAACAATTAAGGCAGTCTGCTTTAATTTAATTAAAGCGTCTGCTCCGCCTACCGCTTCGCTTCAATCGAGCCAACACCGCATGGACACACCTTGCCACTTACTCGCGAAATCTAACTGAACCGACTCGTTCCAATTTATTGGGCAGACTGTGGGAATTTACAGTTGCGCGGAGTTCCCGCGATGAGCGGAGTATAGCGCTCGCCTAACCTTGCGCGCTCCGATGACGGGCTATTATTGGCAGCTTTTCTCTCATTCCTGTTTCCCCACCGAGCCTATGCGGCGTTGTGCGGGGCGAGAAGCAATCAACACTGGTGCTGGGTCATCAAGGGCACCGGAGGAGTGGTTCGAGGGCATCGAGCTTCCGTCGCAGTGGCACTGCGTCGTCGTTCGTTCTTCTGCGGGGTGCCGCTCTTTTTGTTGGGCGGCTGTCATTAGGGCGCGGGATCGATAGCGGAGCGGCATCGCCGAAGCTTTCCGACTTCTGCCGCTGCCACCACGGGCGGCCACGAATAGGCGTCCCTGCAGCCTCCGGCCAGAGGAGCAGCCCCGGGCCCTTCCGGAGTGGCACGCCCGATTCCGCTCGACGATCGCCCTGATACCGTGCAACCGTTAGCTGATGATGCTCCGCGCACGACGTCATAAGACAGCCTTCTTTCTTTACCAGATGTACTACAATGCGAAACGAGCTTATTGCAAGCTGCGCACGTTGTAGATAACGGGCTCGATAGGTCCTGCAATCCTTTGTAGTCGGAGACGTACACTGAAGAAAAATTGGTTGTTTATAGGTGACTCGGTCGGATTCGTCCCTGTCTTTCCCTTAGTTTGTGCACTTTCTACTCACTTCTTCCACCTCGGGCGTAGGGTAACAAGTAGAATGTTCGTATATAGCAGGCCTCGCTGAATTTACTTTCCTCTATCTTTATCCCTTTCTTGGCAAGTTCGGTATAAAACGAGTATAAATGTCGATACTCTTCAAACTGACTAATCAAACTCACTAATATTGAACCGTTTTCAAGTTCACAATTTTGACCTTTTCAGCTCTCTTCTTCGGGTCGCGCAATGTTTAGAGTCACTGAGCGAACGTTCACGAACGTTGGAAAATGAAAGCCTCTTGCCAACTTCTTTACTTAAAGCTTCCGCTTCAGCTAATCTGTAATGCACAAGTGCGATTGACTGAAACCAGTGTATAGCAATACACATGCAAGTTGCCTCCCTCTCCCCACATTTCGATGGAGGTGAAAAGATGGAGGCACATGTATACTCTGCGACGCTCGTCAAAGGACACCGGATGGTCAAAATTTCCAGAGCCCTCCACTACGGCGGCCCTCATAATCACATCGTACTACCGGCACGTAAAGCCCCAGATATTATTATAGTTATCCCTCTTCGAACAGTCACGCGGTGAGTTGCGGCTAACAGCGTCCTCAGGAACTTGTTCCGACCGTGTCCTAAAATGCTGTCATACGCGTACCACTTTAATGCCAAACAATACATCCGTTCGAACGTGTTTGCCAATGGCTGTTCGCGTGTGATGCTGAACTTATCGTGCAAGAGAGCACTCGGTTTTCCGATGACGACGTACTACGCATGCGCTGGCCCTATGCATCGATTGGAAATAAGAATCGATTATACATTTCACTTGGATCAATACCTCTATTGATTAATCGAACGTTCAATACCCAGCCTTTTCCCACACATAGCAACAGAGAGTCAAAGAAAAGACTGCGGCACAAACTAAGTTCAGGCAAACCTCATAATCGTAGTCTTTTTATTATTTTCTTTTACGGCGGTGTTTCTCAAGAAAACAAAAAGAAACGGAAAGACGATGAACATTAACTTAATATTGAGATTGAAATGTTCGTTTCGCCTTCCTAACGTTAATGTAGGAATTGAGCGATTGATGACGTCAAGGGAGTCTGGAGTAAACGTCAACCGCATTTATTTATTTATTTATTCATATCGGTATCTTCGCTACATTTAGGCATGACAAAAAAGAGTGGTGACTGAAAAAAAAATAACCGGCGCCGATCGCGCAGCCCAATCACAGCGAAAGCTGGGAGAGTGGCCTATTCGGAGCCTTTCCTATTCACTCTTCGGGTAACTGCTACGAACACACTTGCAGGGTACATAAATTTTTGCGTAGTAGAGCGGCATTCGTTATGCTACACTTCGTCATTCTTCGGAGAGGGGCGTGGTATCCACTACACACTTGCAAGGGATCTCGTGCAAATTTTTATGCAGTGTCTGACAACGATGAATTATGCCTGAAGTGGCTATGCGCCACTGTTGTAATTGGTGAACGAAAACAAGCTTTTGTAACGGGTTGGAGCATTGGACGGGCCACTCGTTACGCTATTCGCATTGTGTGACACCTGGCTGTTAATTTGCTGTTCGAAAAGGCTTTTTTACTCATATTCGCGCAATTCCTTTCTCGACATCAAACCTGCTTAAGGCAAGTTTGCAACGCAGTTTTGAGCACCGGCGTATGGTATGGTATGGAAAAACTTTATTTTGGTCCATCGGGGCATGAACTAGCACGTAGCGGGCCGCTGCCACGTTGGGACAGATAGGCCTAACCTTTCCGCCACGTATAGGCCCGTTGTACTGCCCATAGCGGCGTCCTCGAATCCGTACTGCCCAACGCAGCATCCCACTTGGACAATGTAACGTTTTCGACCCGTAACGCAGGGCACCGCCAGAGCATATGATCTGAGCTCATACTGAAACGCTGCCCGTTAAAGCATGGTTAAAAAGAGGGTATTTTTGTTTCCTGTGTTGACTGCTGCCTATGTGATGTGCCAGCGACAATAGAACACTGCTTTGTTGCAAAGTTGCAAAGATGCTATCTTGTCCTGGGATGTCCTTCAGCGCACTCTGAGAAAGAAATTTTGATATTAATTCTTACACCATAGCCGTTATCTTTTTCCGACATCACTTGATAGAGTGCCTTTTGATATGTTTTTGTCATGGGTATGCAGAGTTATGAAAGACGCGTGTGCAACATCGCAACGCATAACCCACCATTTCTTCGAGCTCACATTTCATTAGAATGGCTGTCCACCTAAAATACATTTATGATGAAATGGACTTCAAACCGGACTGGTACCTCATCTTCGTGAGGTGCTTGGCATCGTCACATCTTGTGTATAGCGCAATTTGAAGAACTCTATAGCGGCTCTACGAAACTTCAATAATTGTTGAGTGTTTCTTTAGTAACGATAAAGCGCTTTTTTTTTTGTCGCTCTGCGATTTTACCTATGTTCCATACCATAATATTATTCATGTTCATTTAAACACACATTGTAATAAATACAGTGAAAAAAAAAACCCTGCGTAGCTCTGTGGCAGAATACTGGACTGGCACGTAGTGGACCCAGGTTTGAATCCCGCTGTTTTCTTGTTGTTTTTACTTATTAAGTTTATCTTCTTATTTCGTGCGATATTGGTTACGGATTATTACTTAAGAAGCAGCGCATGACGACAAACACAAAAAGGAATGATAGGGATACCGCTACGGTGTCCCTGTCGTTACTTTTGTGCTTATCGTCGTGCGCTGCTTGATACGTAATTATGAAATCGCCCAACTTTCGACATTACTTTCGACATTACTGAGTGGTTATGGACACCGGCACTGGCGGCGGACAGCTATGGTGCACGCGACTCTTGCTGTGATCTTATAATAGCTTTCTTTGTAAAAATGTATGGTTTCTAATTATTACTAACTAGAAAATACAGCAGTAATCTTCAACAATGTATATAAATTCAGATGAGCTTAGAATGGTGATGACGTGGAAGCGGCCAGGTGGTTACATTCCTTGACCGTCTTCGGCATAAGTGAACCACATATGACAAAAAGAGACTTTAAATTTATATGGTGACTAGCACAATGATTAAAATAAGATTACTCACTAAGACGTTGAGAAGGAATCTGATTAGTCTTCAAAATCGTTGTCAGTGCAATCCACAGCAATTTTTTTTCTTCTTTTCATGCGTGAATTGTGAAAGATATTGTGAAATGACAAGTTAGCTTAAAGAGCCGTAAAAGAGGAAGTATTGAATACAACTATGTATGTATTTGTAGGTATCTTTCTTACGAAAATGCATTGAGTACTTTTAAGCAGTTCGTATGGGTATACGCGCTGGTCAGTATAGTTGTACTGACCAATCTTACGTTCTTGTTACGAACGAAAAAGCCTTCTCATTCGGCCCCTGTATGTCCAAGCTTCGGTGTGACGGAGTGCTTGAGGTACTATTTATTTCATCATGTTATAAGTTATAACTTATAACCAATCTTGCTGTAGAAACGCTGTGCTTCGCAGCCCTTTTCACGAGTGCAACAGGCCGAGAACTGCTTGAGATCATACCTTATTTTGCTGAATTGATGCAGGCACGGTGACCGTTAACAATATTCATTGCTTATATACAAAGGAAAGTTACCGGGGGGGGCGGGGGGGTGAAAAGAAACGCGAACAGCGTGACGCGATGGTTTCATACGCTTTGGCCTTGGTGGCAGCAAAGAGATGGTTTTTGATAGTGTTATTACTTAGTGGCTTTTCATTGCCATCCAGGATACAATCGAGTGACTATATAAGTGCGGAACAGCAGAGGATGCAGATGCTGAATGCTCACGTTTCCTTCCATACCCACTGCACAATCTCGCGCCCGAAACGCACGCAGTCACGGTTTCGCACTGTGAACTCCAATCCTCAAAGCGCATGGTGCATCAGACGGACCTGTGTCAGTGCAGTTTCGTTAAAGCAGAAAAGAAAGATGGCGAGTAATGGGCGCGATGGTGCTCGCATATATAACCGAGACGTCCTGCAGCTGAGGAAGAGGTTCGCTTTCGTTCGTCGCTTCATTTCACGCCGCACGCGCCAACCCGTATCGCGCTGAGAAATCGGCGCCAGCAATGTCCTCGCTCTGAGGGCGGCGACGCATTACTGTAATTCGGATCGTGCGGGCGTCGGACAGCGGTCAGCTCTCTATCGGCGGCGCTACCGAAAAGAAGGGAGAGCGCGCTGCGAGCTGTGCGGCGGGAGCCCGGCTCCCAGCCTCGCTCCATCAATCCTGACCGCAGGCATAATTACGCGTCCACCGGAGACATCGAAAAGTACTCGCGGTAATTATTTGGTTCGGCCCCCTTCCCTTCAGCCTTTCCCGATCTCCTTCGTCCTCGTCGACGATGAAAGAACAAGGGAAAATAAAGAGAGAAAACAATGAGCGAGAGGTGAGGGAGGGAAGGCCGCCCGCCGGAACCTAACAGCGGGGCGGAAGCGTGCGGCGCGCCTTGCTCGCTCTAAAGGCTTCCGCGATTCTTCCTCTTTCCCTCCTCCATCGCGTTCACTGTTTGTTTCTTTCTTTCTTCTCCACTCTGGTGGCTGGACATGTCGCGTGGGCGAGTTAAAGAGGCCTAATGGCGCTTCGCCTCGGGAGGCCAACGGAAACTCGGTGGCGAAGACTCCGCGTCCGCGCATACCTCTGCCGCTATCGCTATAGAAACGCTCGCTGTCTTTGCGCTGTCTCCCGCTGATTTGGATTTATGAGCCGGGGCTGCTTTTGCCTCGAGGTGCCTTCGTGTAAGTGAAATCCCGCGGCACCCCCGGCCGAGAACGCAAAGAGCCGGACGGCGACCGCTGGTTCGGACATCGCTCGCGAAGAAAATGCTTTGTCCATCGAGTTTGGAGTTCGCGGGAAGTGAAATGGCCTGCTCTATAAAGTCGCGGAGCTAAATTGTCACTCCGAACTCAGAAGTTCCACTTTTTAAAGCCTCACGAGCTTTCAATTTGGAAAGAGTCCGCGAAAACCTTCGTGTCAATGTATCCTTTGCTCCCCCTTCGCATCCCACGCCTGATGAGCCGACGATCTCTGATTTTGTCCTGGCAGTCGTGTCGGAGGCAAAAGACACTCTCGGTGCTGCTATCCCGTGTTTAGCAGCCAGATGGGGCGTAGCAGATGAACTATTTCAAGTACAACTCAATTTGGCGCCCCCAATTTTTCACCCCGTTATCACAAAATGCCGTGAAGCTTGGATTGTTTGTATGAGAGTATGCCAGTCATTTTTGTTCCCATAGGAACTCATCTAGCATATAAGGCGCTCAATGTGTACTTACCAATGAAAACCATTGTGAATACGGCTTCAGGATTAGTACTTATCGTACAGATTGCCATTGCAACAGCCGATATGGGCGACGAAATAGCTATCGTAATTATACTCCCTAGTTATGAATACTTAATTCTAATGAGGAAACAGAAATGCGCGAAGTAGCCGAGGTCGAGATATTTGCAGGGAAAGATGCAACGACCATATTCATCTCTTGCTCTTGTCATGTTTCATTTGCGAGTTTTTTTTTTCTCCAAATAATAATAAGCATCTATTATATGTCGACCGAAGGATGAAGGCGTCTCCCCGAATATTTCCAGCTTTACCTTTCCTTGCGCGAGCTAATTGTACTTTTTTTTGCGAATGTCTTAGTTTCCTCACCTCAGCTGGCCTTTTACTGAACTTGACTGCGATTCCCATTTCTCATTATTCGTTCAGTCGTTCTCACTGTCCATCGGTTGTATGCATTCCAGGAAAGAATATTACTGAATAATCAATTGACCTACAGAACAAGTTCATGTCCATTACGTTTGCAAGTCACCGCTCGTGATATACGCCTGAACGGCGATGTCACAATCGCGGCGGCAGAGTGTTTGCGGTGCTTCACTGCTGACGCTGTGGTCGTGGGTTCGATACCGGTTGCAGCGGTCTTATTTTCGATGGAGGCGGAAAGGCTACACAGGCACGTGTACTTTGGCGAACGTTATAATGCTATAGCATAACCCCCTTGTAAGCATACGCGGAGCGCTCCACTTGGCATGCCTCGTAATCATATCAGGGTTTTGTCACTTAATATTGCGGCAGTTATTATAATTTAGGCATTGTCGTTAAATGCATTCTGCAGAAGCACGTAGTTGTGCGAGAGAACTCCCGATAAAATTCTAGCGTGATCAAAACGCATAGTTTGGTTACGCAAATGCGTTCGTATGATCAGGCTAGTCATTGTTGATAGTGGAGTTCTTATCGGAAACAGCGAGAGCAGAAAAGGCCGTACGTATCCTCTTGCGTCAGTCCCTTCAGAGCTAGCGAAAAAACGCAATGAAGCGGCTCGATCTACGGCCGTCAGCTGGCCGTATGCAATGCGTCCTTACTAACAGCGAACTAAGTTTGTTTGGGCGCCTGTGTTGGAACAGTGTTATATCCGGCGTTCACCAGGACTTCAGGGATGTTCTTTTTCTTCTTTTACTGTATATTGTTTGGACAGTGAAAACAGAAGTGGTAGGTCTGAATATCAAGATAAAAAAAAAACTAAAGTATAATGTTCAAGAGTCTCGGAAGAAAACGAAACTTCGCAATAGGTAGCGAGTTACAAGAAGGGGTCAAAGAAGTTAGGTGACACATGAGATAAATGGGCTCGCGGGGACAGAGTAGCCACAGTGAGTACAGGACGAGGTTAATTTATTATTGCGATAGCAAGTATATGGGCACTCTCGACTGGATTTTGCCGCCGGCGTCGCCGTCTCTCACCTTATATGTATACGTATCTTTATATATGAAAATGCGAGAAAGAAAAGCAAACAAACAGAAAAACACACTGGCGCGCGGAATTGAACGTGTGACCTATGCGTCGTGAAAATGAGGCGTTAACCACTAAGCCACCCTGGAGCACGTCCTTCACCGTCCCAACGGCAATCTATTTATATACACCACTTACCGCTGCTCACGAGCATCTCGGGGGGGGGGGGGGGGGGGGCGATCGTGTTTTCAGCATTATCAGCAAGATGGCGCAATTAGCGCGCGTCGCCACATCGCGCGCCTGCGCCCGCTCTAATCTACGCGTACTTTGTCCGGCTTAGAGAAGGGGAGTGACACTACCTCGCGCGCCCTTATCTCGTGATGAAGAGGGGAGGATCGTACGTCTTAGCTGGCCTCGGGCTTTACCTGGAACTATTATGCTGTAGTTACCGGGCGCACAAAGGTCACTGCAATCATTGCATTCTCCATTTGCGAAAAGCGCGCGCTTTTCAGCCACAGCGAAATAACAAACGAGCATCCGCACCTGTGAGTACGTTTCGTGCGTCATTTGTGCGTGAGAAATGCAGGGCACGTTTTGATCCGCTTTCCATTCTGCGCGTGACCTTTCAATTTGTTGCTGTCGCGTTCATTGCATGGCCTTTGCGGCAAAGCTGTGACTTTTGTATATTATTTTATTTACAAATACTTCACAGGCTCCAAGTAAGAGTGTTATGTCACAGGAGTATTAATAATCGGAGAAATATGGGAGAGCTCCTTGCCCTGCATTATAAGTGTAATCAGGCTGAGGATGGTAATGTACACTGCTTCCTTATAGAGATGAGAAAAAAATAGTATTACTTTCATACCACTAATAGCAGTACTCGTTTTCTTAAAAAATGAAAATATCATTTTTATTTTTGTATGTGTGCGTTGTTTTCTGGATGAAACTTTAGCTGGCGAGATGCAGATTCCCTTACACGGGATGGAGAAATGCAGATGCGCACAGACAAAGGACAGGAATACAAACATTTTTGCTAAAGTTTCTTTGCGTGGGCCTCGAGTGCAGCTATCCAGGTGGCGTGGAGTTAACTCGCTCCCATTGGGGAACGAATTAAGTTGTTTCATCCACTCACAACTAAAGAAAATAAAAAAAAAGAAAGGAGAATCGCGGCGCTCAACTTGGCGCAGCAGCGCACTCGCCGAGTGCGGATTAACGCGTCGTTCTCTCACTCCGGCGGAAGCAACAGGCTGCCGGAGCGCGCAGAGGGGTCGTTGGCCAGCGATGCTCGCGATCTCTCGCTCGCTTGTCGAGCTCGAAAAGCGCAGATGACAGGGCGAAGCAGCTTCTAAAAGGGCATCGGTGCTTCGGCTGCCGCCGCCGCCAGCACCGCCAGTGCCGTAGGAAAGGGTTGATTGGCGGCGGTGCCGAATGAGACGAGCCGTTGCCCCGGTGACGGGGCGCGCGCGTGCCGGCACGTGGAGAACCGCCGATCGGGCCGACCGCTGATATCGCGCGGCCATTGGAAATCGATTGCCCCTCCGGAGGGCTTCGATCAGCGCGCGACGGCGCCATCTTCGCCCGAGCGCCGCCCCGTCGGGTCGGCGGGGGCTCGCCACCCCGGGGGTGACGTGTCTTTCTTCCTCGCGCCGCCTCTTCTGGCTGTCTCAGAGGGCGAGGCTCGGCGCCGATGTGGCGGGAAGAGGAGGCGATGGTGACGCTGTTCTCGTGAGCGGTGACTTCCTGCCCTAGGACCCACGATGAACCTTTCTGCATATCCCTCACGACTTCTCAGTCTTTTCCCTCGTCGAATGACAATGTGCATAACCTTTAACTAGGTCACTTCAGCTATAGACATTTGTTTTTGGTACTACGAGAATTCTTTCGCTGAAAAAAGAAATTGTAGATTGTAGATTTCGCTGAATCGATGACCTTGTTTTGCAAATGAAGAGGTAAACCTAACCTCTCACGCTAATGGGTGGCATTGTAGTGCTTTGGGTTGTTTTGGTTCAACCTGTTACAAAAGGGCTTCGCCACAAGGTTCACATAGAAGTGCAATAAAGCAGGCACACTTTATAAATAGCTGTTGTAGTGAATACAGGTGGTCTTCTTCATTCGACGTGTATGCTTCACAAAGTGGTGGATTTTTATGTAACACGTTAAGGTCCCAACGATTCCTTTTTTTTTTCATTTTCGATTTCTGAAGTTTACTCAGTAGCATACACAAATAAATATCTAAATGGAGTTCGGTTTCCGCAATATACGCCAACAATGCTCTGTGGTTGGTTCATGAGTCATTGTCCGCTAGTTTCGTTTGGATGAATGCCCACTGTTTTCAGGAAGCGGCGTCACATCTGGTCAAGGTGAGAGTGTGTAAATAGTATAGGTGCTTGATGGCAGCCGTGGACGCATCAGCTGGGGAAGTGTCAGCAAATGGTTCGCGGCGGTGTTGTGGCTAGACATATGTGACAGATGACGTAAGTGCCACCCCCGCACGCAGTCTCAACACCACCACTTCCTACAGGTGGGTAAGACCACCTAGTTGGTTTTAACCGCACCGGGGAATTAAATCTCGAGTTTTGCGGCGGAGAATCGTCTTGCGGTGAATGAAATCATCGTGGGGTATCACTTGGGGCAGGCGCTTCGAAAGTGGGCGGGAGCTCTCTGTGGGTGGTGGCGTCGGCTTGTACGTGAGCAGAAAGTGTCCCGTGGAGTCAACTGCATTTGTAGCTTACCAGGCATCTTCGAAGTTTTTGGTGCGAAAGGGTGACCATTGTTTACCTTTCGAACCTTCTTTACGGAAGACATGAAGTCGGGGTGTGTTGTAAGCGGTGTCGATGACGCGGAAGCCACAATTACCAAGTTTGCTGCATCTCCTAGTGTTAGAAGTTGAAAACTGACCGACGTTACCGAAGCTCTAAGAATGTGCCGATGATTGACACGAGTTCTGTTGCCGTGACACCATGGTGTGCGTAACCAGTCTCTTGTTCGTCGTGATAGGCCACCAGTGAGCGCGTCGGGAGTGTGGTGCCCTGCTTCTTCTGTGTGTCGCCGGATGGTAGCCGTTGGACGAAGGTCTGTATTTAGGAGGTGGTCGATGGGTTTGTTGTCTGCGAGTTCCTGGTGCTTCCAGGAAGGAAGGCTGTCTACAGCAGGTCGCAGTAAGCAGCAGGTCGCAGAAAGGATGACTAGAGATCGTCAGTGTTTGTGAGCATTGGTAAATCAATTCGTCGATGGTGTTTCGCTTCGCTTCTGCCAGAACTGTTGGGTTCGGTGTGCACTGTGGAAGCTTGGTAGAGAGATGCGTTGGCTCCCTGACGATGCATCCTAAACGGAACCAATCTATAAGTGTGAGGCGCTGTAATTGAGCCGAATAAATAAAACGAGGCTGCAGCACTTCTCGAAAGGCGATCTTCGTGCGGCCACCTCATGTCTTGGAACAGAGAGCTGATTTGTCCTTTCAGGTGAAGTACCTGCAGGGTGCGCTTGTTGCCTAATTTCGCGGATACACGCTTTTGCAGAGCCGTTTGCCGTGATTTCGACTCCCCGTAGAGAACATCCCGGTAACTGCAGCTGAAGGAAGGTGTTTAAAAGCCGCCGATGGTCCCAGCGGTTCGCTACCGACATGTAGAGTGTCTTGTACTCTGAAAGTCTCAGTCATACAAATATTCACCTCTCGCTGACTGTGAAGAGCACTTCCAAAGGCCGATAACTGTCGTTGAAGGTCGTCGTGTGAGGACTTCATATATAATATCTTTGGTGTAAATGATGTAGTGGATGTCCGAGATAGCTGCAAGGGCCCATCCGAGGGATACAGCATTGCCATGTTAAAGAGAAACAATGCATGCAAGCGCCGATCCATGTGACCCGCGCTCTGAATTCAAGTTTTAGTGGTTGCATGTCCGGCCACACGGATAAGCAAACGTTCGTTGAGCCAGGAGCCCGTTTACAAAGCTGGTAGACTCGGGTAGACGCAACGCACAATGTCAAGAATAACAGTGTGGCTAACTTCATCATATGCCGTGCGCACATTCGTGGTTAATACTGTTCGCACTCGGCGCTTCCGATTGCCATCTCAGAACATGTCAACAAGCTCACCAAGTCCATTTTTTTTTTGTTCCCAAGTGCTCGCAAAATCGAACTTTTCACGAATGACACCATTTTATTTGTTCAGGCCGCCAGGTTATTCATGCATTTGCTCCGTAAATTTTCAGAGAGTTGCTGTTAAGGCAATAGAACGTAGGTCATACGTTGATTGAAAGAGTCTCCTCCTGGTTTTGGTGTCTGTTCTATTTCAGCGTGCGTCCAAAAAGCTGATAATTTCACATTGAGTGCACATGTGATTAACGTTATCCGTGAGCGAGACCAATGATGTCTCGTTCAAGTTTTTGAACAGTTCGTAAGGTAGTCCGTCCAGGGTTTTGATAGATTGCTGGTGGTGCCGAATGAGACAAAGACAAGTCGTTGTCCCGGTGTCAAGGCGCGCGCGTGCTGGTCCGTGAGAAACAGCCGATCGGGCCGACTTCCGATATCGCGGGGCCATTGGGAATCGATTGCCCTGCTGGAAGGCTTCGATCAGCGCTGCGGCGCCATCTTCCATCGAGCGCCCCGTCACCATCGAGTCGGCTGGGAGTGATATCCCCTGGAGTGATGCGTCTTTCTATCGCGCCTTCATTTCCTACCTCGCATCTCAAGGCTCGGCTACGATGTGGTGGGAAGATGAGGTGATGGTGACGCTGCGCTTATAAGTAGTAACTCCCTGCCTCATAGCTAACCTTCCGACCTGTCTCTTACGAGTTTTCCCGCTTGAAGAACAATGAGCATCATCGATTGTCCTTAACTATGGACGTATCCAGCTAGACACTTGACGGAGAACTTAAGGAATTTTCTCGTCGAAAAAAAAATGTAGTTTCTCCCTGATTACGACATTTTCTGACGCTGCGGACAATGCCATGGGCGGACAAAGTAACGGTGCTGCTTTTGGTGGCTTTGGTTCAATCTGCAACAGAGGGTTTGGCGACGAGTGTCACGTTGAAGTAGGATGAAGCAGGGACACTTTAAGAACATCTCTTCTAGTGAATACAGGTGGCCTTCATCATCCGACGTATTCATACACGCAGCGGTGAATCCGAAATGCATCACTTAGGGGTCCAATGATTTCTTTCATGTTTCATTCCTTCTGTTCATAACACAGCGTCGCGCGGCACTGTGAGACCAGTGGCAAAATAAAAATAAAAACAATGCTTCAAGGAGCCGTGTAGGGGGAGTGGTATGTGATAAAAAAAAAAACAACTTTGGTCATAGTCCCGTCTAGTTCCAAGCACATGGACGTTTTCGCCTTTCGACACTTAGGACCCACCATAACTGGAATCAAACCGGTACCTTTACCTAATAGTCATAGCTTTAACAAACTGGGCAGAAGAAACTCTACAGGATGAATAATACATAATATTTGTTTTGCCACATCAATCTTGTCTCTCGTTAACGCTATACCGTCATAGCGTTGTCCATGATCCGGTAATTCCAAGATAACCCAGTGGCCACTAGGTGAAAAGCTTTCCTCAAAGCTTGGCAGCTCTCCTCCATTGTTTAGCTGCGCTTGTACTCGTCCAAAAAAGACTGTAAGTTCTTGGACGCTACCACGAGCCTGTGGTTATTTGTCCCGTTCCATACCGGTACATTGTACATATGCATGCGACGGGTGGTTGTGCATGCCTAAACGCGACCATGCCAACTCTTCCGCGCCAGGGGTGCTGTCGTTGAATCGGCCCCTCAGAGGAGGCGGCCCCATGCACGACGCATCGCCTTCGCTGGCCCCCGGAAACCATCTGCGCGCGGCGTCGAAATTGCCGGATAAATATTAAGCGGCGAGCCAGTCGATGAGAAGTGCGTGCGCTGTATTGGAGCGCGGCGCCATGTTTTATGCATCTCGTGATTGGTTCTGTCGCCCAACGACTGCGCGAGCAAAGGTGCTTGGCATACCAGCTTCTTAGGCGAACATTTATTTCCTTCTTTTACGCTATGTTGTTTTTTTTTCGGCTCCCTTTTCGCAATACCTGCGCCGCACCGGCCTGTGAGTGTGGCTTCCATTTTTAAAGCGACGTTAAACGAAGTCGTTACTTCGAAATGCTCGCGGTTCCCGAATGCCAGTCTCCTGAAAGGTCGACGTTGCTGTCAAAAATAGCCCGCGACATGAAAGGTGGCCTACTTGCCGTATGTGATGCAATGTTACTCATGACACTACGAGCGACGGTATCTTGCATGAACCGGCGGATCCCTCATATGCAGATGAAAGAAGCAGATGAAATGGCCTGCAAAGTACGTCAAAACCAGAAACCAAGCGAATAGGATAGCGGACGCTGCTTGCGTCGGCGTTGCGAGGCGAGAGAGGGAGGAGCTCAGGAGAGGAGAGAGAGAGGGAAAGGGACGCGACTGCGCAGGAAGGGTGGTCACACCGCAGGCACACCTGAGCGAACTCGACCATAAGATGCTTCGCATCTGAAGAAAACGTCTCTAAACGGGTGGTCAGGTCCGTTTGGTCCGTAAAGGTCAGTAGAGCTGGATAGGCCTGGGGTGCTATTCTGGGCATTGTCGAATTCCGCCATGTTGTCAGATTCCGCCATTGATCGATGCTAATTGGCCAAGTCAGCCGGTACGACCTCTCTGATTGGCTTAAAACGCCGCCATTACAAAATTTGACAATATGGCGGAATTCGACAGTGTCCAGAATAGCACTCCTGGTCGCGTCGAGAAACACCTCTCAGAGGCAATCATCCACGGTCGCTCACTTAAATCTCATGAATTGATATTCCAGATCCGACTAAATAAATGCGTAGAGCAAAGTAATCGCCCACCCACCCCCAACCCCCAACGGGGAACAGGGAGAGGTGGCTCGTTTCTCTGCCTCGTGTGCACGCCTATGCACCTTAATATCTGGGTAAAAAAAAAAGAGAGCCAGATATGGCCAAAGTAAAACTGCAGTCCTTCCTACGGCATCTCCTATAGCTGAGCTCTAGCACTTGGATCTGAACCACATAAAAAAAGATGTTATTCTACTGATGTCATTATTTGTTCAAGCACTCGCAAAGTAGGATCAGTTTGTGAAAACGGAGCGCAGACCGCATTTGTAAGACCTTCGGGTCGTATTAACTTTTTACGATTAAGAGACCGCTTTCGTTAAAGATTCATTCGGTATTATGCAACACACAGAGACTTTATAACCTCCATATAGCGCACAAACTGCGCTGGCAAAAAGACGTGTGATACTTAGAGATTACCGGTTACTAAGTAACACGTGACTAATTCCACCCCAACAGGAACGTTTCAGTTCCTGCCTTAAGTTTTCGTTCTCATTATAAGCACAGCTCTGCAGCTACGCTGCAGCAGATCAGTGGGGTGTTACAGGTTCTATGAAGGGGAGAAATCGATTAGAAACCTTCGTTCGAGCTAACACGGTAGTCAGCTATTAGAACGATGCTTTACTCATCGCAGGGTGATGCTCTTTTTGGGTTATGATATTCGTTGTGGTTTCCTCGCCGGATGCGTAGAGACATTGGCGAAGGTACCGAACACGGAAGACGAGACGAAAAACTCGTGTATACAAACAGGACATGTGTGTGTGTGTGGAGGGCGAGGGGGTGTCTCTTTCAACTGGTCTTCTGAGCTCGTTAACTTCGCCAATGCCGCACCAACTTGCCCACACAAAATAACTCTATATGCAGGCAACTCAGGTCACTACAAGAGTACTTGTTGCTCGTTTCATCGAAGCGAGATTTACGAGGACAGTGCTTTAGGCCTACGTCAATAAAAATGTCTTACGGGTGAAACTCCTTATGGTTTAGGGCAATCCCTCGTCCCTCCGGCGTATCCAGTAGCGTCTTCATTATCATACAATAGATGGCGTTGTGTGTATATGTTTCATATACTTTGTATAGTTGACAGACAGACGGACGGACGGACGGACGCTTTGCCCCTACTCATCATCATTCACTCTGTGGATGTGCTGCGATTTTTTCCTCTCTGTATTCGCCAATATTTTGTGGTACAGAGATGCCTTTTATCGTCGATGGGTTTAAAGTAATAATTAAAAAAGCGTCCCGACGTAATTTAGTTGTCGAGAGGTGACTCATAGAGGAGCATTCGGGGGAACGTGAGTCTGTGCAGCTAGCATGACAGCCGCTGGTAGCCACGACGTCTTAGCTGTTTGACGGCCGCAGCCTCTGGAACAGCGGCACCGACCGCGCTTGGCATCGGCGGTCGCATTCGGTACAGCAGCGCGCGGCCGAGCGAGCGATCATCGCGCTCTGGGACCTGGCCCGGGCGCCGCGGGCGTAATTAATAGGCGGCCCTCCTAATTAGCCGATCGAGTAACCAGCCTCGTCGCCACAGCTTTCTGCTGCGGCGTATAGAGCGCATTCGCAAGCGCTGTTCGGTTTCTGGTGAATTTGTCCGGCCTCGACCCTTGATCATTTCTTTTTTTTCTTTCGCCCAGCTTTTTTTGTACACCCAAGGGCGGCTCGGCCGCAAAAAGGGGGGTCGTCGGTCGATTGGAATTTATCAGCCCCGATGGCGGAGGCATCGTTAGAACGTCGGCCGGATTTCGACGGTACTGCACGCCGCCCTCGTCCCCCCTTTGACTCCGCAAGCCGTTCGCGGATGACCGGCCGCCATAAGTCTGTCAGCTCTTGAAATGACTCATGCGCTGGGCGCCGTCTGACATGCTTTTGTATCTCACTTCCGTTATTTTTTATGTCCCCTTAACCAGTAATGCTCTACTTTTCCGATTCCAGATATACATTTGTTATGCCGATGGTGCGAGGATTTTACGAACGTTGCGGCGTGTTGGAGAGCTCGTTGCTGCTAAATCACCCTAAGAAGTCACGGACGATTATGATACGGCCTAATCCAATTAGCGCGGCGGTTTAGGTGTTCAGCTGATTCTGCGATATGTTCGGGCATATGCTTCTGCGCAGGCGGTGCCTCTGGACTGTGACGTCGGTCAGCGGCATTTAGCTCCTGCTCGGACAGCTCGTTTGTTAGCAGCGGCAGACGAGGCGATTACCTCCAGTTGCGTCGCTCAAGTTGTTCAGAAAACTGGCTGAGACTATTTTGTATATATAGATAAACAGTTCACATTAAGAAGAGAACGCCAGGATGACTGGTGCGGACAATAATATCGTGGCGCTCATTTCACATCAACCGCTGCACACGGAACTTTGCGCGACTGCCTCGCTAACCGGGAGACGGCGTAAGGCTGCAGCGCGTGGGCGCGTTTCACAGCAGCCGGCGCACGACGGCGAGCCCTATACTGTGGCGCTCCGGGTAGCCGCCGCGTAAAGTTACTGTATATGCTACCTAAAGGTAGCATATACAGTAACTTTCAGGTAGCATATACAGTAGCATATATAGGTAGCATATACAGGTAGCATATACAGGCATGTACAGGTAGCATATATATAGTAACCTTTAGGTAGCATGTACAGATGGCAGGTGCCGTGGCAGTAGAGTTACTGCATATGCTACCTTTAGGTAGAGTTACTGTATATGCTACCTTTAGGTAGCATATGCAGTAACTACAGCCGCGGCACCTGCCATCGTTCCCTCCTCCTCACCATCTTTCATCTTCCGCTGCGCTCCACGAGCGCTCTCTTTTGTGCTCGTTTACTCTATCGGTTACCATGACGCCGCTCAATGCGGAAACGCTAGCCTTAGAGCTATAAAGCTATCACCGTAGTTTTGGCACGGTACTCAGAAAAGCCTTTTACGCTAGAGTGATCCTTAAAAAAAAAAAAACAATTCTGCCTTTCCTGGTGCCGAACAAGCGATAGCGGCCGGGCAATGGCCGAGAACGCTTATACGGACGGGAAGAATGTGAATTCGGCAGAACGGCCTGTATTCGCGAGACCATCCTATTTCAGCAAAAATCGTAATAAATTTTATTGATGTTTTGTTATATAAGCGTCGTGTTTGTATCTGCAACAGTATAAGCAACAGCATAAGCAACCTATTGGTATAACCAATGTATTTGTTGTATTTGTACCTGTCTGTATATTTAGTGGCATTTTATCCCTTCTTGCTTCGTTTTGTTGCCTATTTGTGGCATGACATTGGTTATGACCCCCGATTGCAATCCCCCCCTTCCCCACACACACACAACCCGCCAATACAATATCCTGCCAACGCCCATGGCTTGCTCGTGTTTGTTCCTCATTAGACTTTTTCAGTCTGTGTTACTATCAGAAAAAAACTGATGCTCTCTCCTAATCATGAACCCATGACTGTGATATTGACGGCATTAGTGCTCAAAGAATACTTGATCGGTCTAAACTTAGTTACTGTTTCAATTTAGGACAATTCCAGCACGCGGAGTTTTCGTGAAAACAATGCCGCAAACAGGTATTGCGGCAGATGGCTTGTCGATCGCGCGCTTGAAAGCGCCATAGGTGGGGCGTCGATTTCAATTTATAATAATGCCTCCTCGCGTGCGTCTTTGTACTCACTCAGACCGGGGACAGCACTCATCGAACGGCGCGCCGCCTTCGACTGTCCCTCACGCAACAATCGTGTACGGACGAGCCATTCCGTGCGTGGACAATCTCTCTCTTAAAAACACTCGACGTGGCTGCGGCGAAATCGATGCGTGCATCTCCTGTCACGCTAATGAACAATTAGCAATAAGTACACGCTTACCGATCGCTCCTTCTGAACGATAACGGTGTTTTTTGCTTCGTGGAGTTTGGGAGGGGCGGCTGCTGCGAGTGAAAGTATGGCGGACACCTCGGCCTGCCGATTTCGTGCTGTTCGTTGGAAATGGATCGATCCTGTCATGTTGTATACTTCGGTGTATCTACGAGTCGATACCAGTGCCGAATGAACTCATTGTAGCACTTAGTAAAGTGAAAGGAATCACGATGCATCAGCGAAAGCACATTTTTCACACCGAGCTGACGCTTAATTCAGTTTCGAATGTTTTTCCCGACAGACCGTGCCCAGACGAAAACATTTGAAACAGACCGTTTCGAGCTGATATACTTGTATTACGCCTTTTTTTTTTTGAAGCACTGGATTTTTTCGTTGCCATTCTTACAAATTATGGCACGTCGATCACAATTCGTAAAGAATACAGGAGAGTTGGGAAAGATGGACAGACGGAGGTTAAAGATAACGCACGGTGCTATCAGAAAAGCTCTTGCTTCGAATTTGTAGGACATAAGATTTGATTATGAAGACTTCATGGAGCGGTAGTTTATTTGATTGGATTATTGCGCTAATAAATATGAAATACGGAGTTGGAAAAAAAATTTGGGGCAGTTCATTGAGGTTGGATGAGGGGTTGTGTGAGGACGCGCCTATCACACATTGTGCTGAAAAAAAAAGTTTCAAGATCTTTTTTCTACCTATATAATAATAATAATAATAATAATAATAATAATAATAATAATAATAATAATAATAATAATAATAATAATAATAATAATAATAATAATAATAATAATAATAATAATAATAATAATAATAATAATAATAATAATAATAAAATGTTGGGCTTTGACGTCCTAAAACCATGATATAATTACGAGAGACGTCGTAGTGTTGTTTTCACTTTTATGTTTATTAATATCAGAATGAGTGCCAATGAAATAGGGGTTGTTTCGTCCTTCTTTATCATGCGGCTCGGAAGCGCGAAAATTGAGAAAAAGATGAATAAAAACACGACCGCACAAGAAGGAGTCGTTCGTGCTAGGCCCTTGAGTTGTCTTCATCCTGTTACTTTATTATTTCACGCTTCGGCAACATCATTTATTTTAAGCACAATTGAACGTTTCGGCTTTCTTAAACGGGATACGTATTCACACAAGAAATGCTTTGACGCCAGAATTGTCGGTTTTACGCTAGAATCCAAGCAAATCGTACTGCATTGCATACATCAGGAAATGTGGCCGGCCAATGGTTGAATATTACTTATGACCGAAAAGCTTTGAATGAACGAAAGTTCTTCACGTATTCACACTCACGCAAAGAGATCTTTCACCAAAAATTGTTCTTTAGAACAACTTCCAATGACAGAGGCCGATGTTGTGACATTAATTTTGCAAGCAAACACACACTTCACGCGGTGCAACTTCACACGGAGCATCTGCAACGTTAGAAGCACCACTGCGAGGGAGGCCCGTATAGGACGTTTCAAGCTTGACGACGGTCGCCTTCTCAAGCAAGAGCGGGCGCGACAAAAGACGGCAAGGTACGCGACGCCTCACGACGGAGACGCTCCCTTTTCGCGTTGCCCGCGTGTATGCAGAGGAGATAGTCCATTGTGACAACGTCGTAGTGGGGATCTTGTTGTGCGCTCTTCCCTTCCAACCTCCGACTTGTGTACGCTCCCGCATAGCTCGCGCTTGATCGGGAGTTCCCCTCCCGTCACCGGCACGGTCGTGCCGAGCTTCTTTTCGACGATGAGTGTTCACCCGTTTCGAATGCAACGTGTTTGTATTCAGCTTCTCTCCCATATAAGCGGTGCAGCCCATTCGCCTATTGAGCACCGAAGTGCGCCCTACCCTTGGAGTGCCGATCAGGGATGTAGCGAACGAAACACACGGGTAGAGTTGCGTGAACGCTTTTATTTTCGGGTTGTGGATAGAAGCTTGCGTCGAATTTCTTCATCGAGCCCTGAACGGGGAAAAAAAAAAGGATCAGAAGGAACGGTGCGAAGAGCGAACGAGTCGTATACTTTGTTGGGCACCCCTTTACGTCCGCCATGTTTGCGGCGAGCTTAGTTTAGAGGTTGTGGCTACAGCTCTCTCGATGCGGCGACGTCGCCGTCTTCCGAACGCTCACCTGCACGCGCGCCTCCACTCCGAAGGTGGCGGAGCACGTGCGTCTGCGCGTGGGAACCAAGTAGACGTCTTCGCCCTCGGAATGTCAGCGGTTGTTGTTCGCCGGCGTGTCGCTGCACGTGGGGAACAAGTATGCAGCGGCCTGTTCGACGCGGCGCCGTCTCATCCCGCCCACGGCGATGCCGCCGTGTTTGCACTGCAGTTTGCGCGAAAAGCGAACAGAAGAAGCGCGACATGAAAGGCGGAAGCGGAGTGAATGCGCGGGTTGAACGAACGCTGCGAGCGCGGATCACGATGGGAGGCTTTTGTCGTGCGTGGTCCCGTTTGTCGAACGTGCCTCTTCTTTTTGAAATGACACGGTTAAGAAACCGTGTCATTTCTTTACGACATCGGCGAGGCGTGTTTGGGTTTATATAGTGGACTTGATGGTGGTCCACATCGGCTCATGCGTTCATCTGTGCTGACCTTTCCTGTCAGGTGCGCTCTTACACTTGTGAAACTCGAGGTCCGAGGTTCCCGCATTCCTCAATGAGCCGCTCTTCTGTAACATTAGCAATCAGCGAAGCTGGGGCTTTGAAATCAGGCAAGCTGATAAGTCGCAGCGTGTTTTATATATATATATATATATATATATATATATATATATATATATATATATATATATATATATATATATATATATATATATATATATATATATATATATAATCGTATAATCGTAACGCAGCGCGATGCCGTAGATGTTCACCACTGGTGCGAAATGCCCCTGTGCTAAATTCCGTTACGCGTAAACTGTTCGAAAGAGAAGGAGCCGAATTCGCCAAACTTTTTATTCGTGGGTGCTTTCTAGTCACTGGCGCACACACTGCATGACCATTGTCGCCATTTGCTGAAATGTTGTCTGACGCACGATACCAGTGTAGTTGGTTTTTGGGCAGACAGGCTGATGTATAGCAAAACGGGATGACAGTGTAACTCAAAATCGTTACAGATTTGTGACTAATTGCAAGGCATGATTGACTACTCCGTTTATTGAACGAACTGCGCGCACGTTGAGCACTGGCTAGCATACGGGGACGTTGTGCAACTAGGACCTTGTGCTGCAGTGTGGCAGGAATGTCACAAAGTGAACGAGACAACGACGACATAAGTATGGGGTCAATTTCGTTTATTTCGGAGACAGTAAAACACACGCAAACATCCGGTTTGCTCTTAGGTGCTGTTTCCGGTAGTTTTGCCCTATTTGTATAAAAAATAATTGTTTTTGGTGGGTATACTATGAAGTCACTTGCCTGCCTCCTGCCCATGTATTCCAAGCTTTAACTTTACTTTTTATTTGATCCATGCTCGATCTGCTGCGCTGCACTGGAGGAAAAGGATGAAGGCATGAAGAGGGAAGGGAATAGAATCTGATTGTCTCTCGCACAGTTGAAGATCTATAGTCTACAACAGGATGGAGCAATCTGTATATTACAGTGGCGCACCGCCGTTGCTTTCAGGGCCATCGACGCACATGACGACAGTCCTGACTCCTGATATCATGGAGTTCAGTAGGGTTGAGAGCTGGGCTAGTTGGTGAGACATCATTTAACCATATGGTGTAGTAGCGCAGTTTTCACGGGGACGAAGAGGACAAGAACACACGACACTCGCTACGTAGCGAGTGTCGTGTGTTCTTGTCCTCTTCGTCCCCGTGAAAATTGCGCTACTACACCATATGGTTAAATGATGATATCATGGGTTCCGAATGTGTCACGTGTACTTTAGTATACATAACAGAATAAACCACTACACGCCGTGCTCTAGAGAACAATTGAATAATAATTTACAACGTTTTAATGTGTCAGCTACAGATCCTTAGTGCCACCTAATGAAGAAACCAAATGGAGCTTGTACGATACCTTGCGCTGCTGGCGTCGTGGAAGGCTTCACGCCAGTTAATGATCGCCGAAGAGCGCGGACTTCGCCTTGTGATACGGGCGGAAGTGATCGGCGGGGCGGCTTGCGCCGAGCGTATGTGCCCAACGAGTTCGATTGGCGATGAGGTCAGGCTTCCGGCGACGACATGCGCAACCGGATCGAGCACCGATAGTGCCGTTTCCTCGGCACACGCACGTCCGGACCACTAGGAGATCGACAGCGCTGCCGTAATGCCACGTGTATTGGAAGGTGACAAACACCGGCGTCCTTTAGCGAGCCTCCACTGTAGAGGTGAGCTTGCACTCTCGCCTGTGCACGTTATGGTGACTGCAGAAACCCTCGCATGGCGTCACTGTCAGGTCTTACATATTCGTCATGATTGGACAGCAGCCTTCCACTGTACAAGCTGGTGTGGAAGCCGCAGTGGATGCCAGCCTATCGGGAACACGATAAGTTTGATAGCACGTGCCAACATGGCTTGCTTATGGGCTTAGCCTCTAGTGCCAAAGCGCGCCTTGTGGCTCCCGATCCGGCACCACACTAATGTACGCAACTTAACTGCTCCAATTTTCATGATTTGGTTGGACTTTCTTATGTTTATGAACCAAATTGTGTTGTGGTGCCACGTTGATACTGGTTAAGAAGATTTAGTGCACAATAAGTGCGCTCATTATGTGTGTTAGTGGTCATGGACTGGTCGCTTCTTCTAGTCATAGGTCGTTTATTACGATTACATGAAATTTTATCTTCTGAACAATTTTAGCTCAAGATCAATTTGTGAGTGCAGGCTTCGGTTGTTTCGTTTGATGCGCTGCTTGATTGATAGTATATATTTTGGGTAGCGGTGACAGCATCTGTCACTGTGAAATCGCTGTGCACGCACAGATAAACAAGCACGAATATATATATATATATATATATATATATATATATATATATATATATATATATATATATATATATATATATATATATATATATATATATATATATATATATATATATATATATATTATGCTGCTTTTTTCAATGCCTTATGTGACGAACACGAGGTAATATTTGCATGGTATCAATATTTTTTGCATATGTATGTGGTATCTACAAATGTGCGAGGAAAAGTAAAATTGAGAGAAAATGCGGTAGTCGCTTTTTTTCTCGCTTGAGTTGAAAATGTAGCTTATCGCGCCACGTTGCTTAGTTGGTCGCTCATCCGTGTAAGATATATTCATGTTATGTGCTTTACTGCCATTATATTGCGTTACGTCATTTGTGTTGCTGTAGAAGGCTGGCTAAACATTTCCTTGCATCTTTGGAGCTTTCGAGCACTGCGATGAGCCCAAGACGTTTCCTTGCATCTTTAGAGCTTTCGAGCACTGCGGAAAGCCCAAGACGTTTCCTTGCATCTTTAGAGCTTTCGAGCACTGCGATGAGCCCAAGACGTTTCCTTCCATCTTTAGAGCTTTCGAGCACTGCGATGAGCCCAAGACGTTTCCTTGCATCTTTAGAGCTTTCGAGCACTGCGATGAGCCCAAGACGTTTCCTTGCATCTTTAGAGCTTTCGAGCACTGCGGAAAGCCCAAGACGTTTCCTTGCATCTTTAGAGCTTTCGAGCACTGCGATGAGCCCAAGACGTTTCCTTGCATCTTTAGAGCTTTCGAGCACTGCGGAAAGCCCAAGACGTTTCCTTGCATCTTTAGAGCTTTCGAGCACTGCGATGAGCCCAAGACGTTTCCTTGCATCTTTAGAGCTTTCGAGCACTGCGATGAGCCCAAGACGTTTCCTTCCATCTTTAGAGCTTTCGAGCACTGCGAAAAGCCCAAGACGTTTCCTTGCATCTTTAGAGCTTTCGAGCACTGCGGAAAGCCCAAGACGTTTCCTTGCATCTTTAGAGCTTTCGAGAACTGCGAAAAGCACTAGACGTTTCCTTGCATTTTTAGAGCTTTCGAGCACTGCGATGAGCCCAAGACGTTTCCTTGCATCTTTAGAGCTTTCGAGCACTGCGGAAAGCCCAAGACGTTTCCTTGCATCTTTAGAGCTTTCGAGCACTGCGGAAAGCCCAAGACGTTTCCTTGCATCTTTAGAGCTTTCGAGCACTGCGATGAGCCCAAGACGTTTCCTTGCATCTTTAGAGCTTTCGAGCACTGCGATGAGCCCAAGACGTTTCCTTCCATCTTTAGAGCTTTCGAGCACTGCGAAAAGCCCAAGACGTTTCCTTGCATCTTTAGAGCTTTCGAGCACTGCGGAAAGCCCAAGACGTTTCCTTGCATCTTTAGAGCTTTCGAGAACTGCGAAAAGCCCTAGACGTTTCCTTGCATTTTTAGAGCTTTCGAGCACTGCGATGAGCCCAAGACGTTTCCTTGCATCTTTAGAGCTTTCGAGCACTGCGATGAGCCCAAGACGTTTCCTTGCATCTTTAGAGCTTTCGAGCACTGCGGAAAGCCCAAGACGTTTCCTTGCATCTTTAGAGCTTTCGAGCACTGCGATGAGCCCAAGACGTTTCCTTGCATCTTTAGAGCTTTCGAGCACTGCGATGAGCCCAAGACGTTTCCTTCCATCTTTAGAGCTTTCGAGCACTGCGAAAAGCCCAAGACGTTTCCTTGCATCTTTAGAGCTTTCGAGCACTGCGGAAAGCCCAAGACGTTTCCTTGCATCTTTAGAGCTTTCGAGCACTGCGATGAGCCCAAGACGTTTCCTTGCATCTTTAGAGCTTTCGAGCACTGCGGAAAGCCCAAGACGTTTCCTTGCATCTTTAGAGCTTTCGAGCACTGCGATGAGCCCAAGACGTTTCCTTCCATCTTTAGAGCTTTCGAGCACTGCGATGAGCCCAAGACGTTTCCTTGCATCTTTAGAGCTTTCGAGCACTGCGATGAGCCCAAGACGTTTCCTTGCATCTTTAGAGCTTTCGAGCACTGCGGAAAGCCCAAGACGTTTCCTTGCATCTTTAGAGCTTTCGAGCACTGCGATGAGCCCAAGACGTTTCCTTGCATCTTTAGAGCTTTCGAGCACTGCGGAAAGCCCAAGACGTTTCCTTGCATCTTTAGAGCTTTCGAGCACTGCGATGAGCCCAAGACGTTTCCTTGCATCTTTAGAGCTTTCGAGCACTGCGATGAGCCCAAGACGTTTCCTTCCATCTTTAGAGCTTTCGAGCACTGCGAAAAGCCCAAGACGTTTCCTTGCATCTTTAGAGCTTTCGAGCACTGCGGAAAGCCCAAGACGTTTCCTTGCATCTTTAGAGCTTTCGAGAACTGCGAAAAGCACTAGACGTTTCCTTGCATTTTTAGAGCTTTCGAGCACTGCGATGAGCCCAAGACGTTTCCTTGCATCTTTAGAGCTTTCGAGCACTGCGGAAAGCCCAAGACGTTTCCTTGCATCTTTAGAGCTTTCGAGCACTGCGGAAAGCCCAAGACGTTTCCTTGCATCTTTAGAGCTTTCGAGCACTGCGATGAGCCCAAGACGTTTCCTTGCATCTTTAGAGCTTTCGAGCACTGCGATGAGCCCAAGACGTTTCCTTCCATCTTTAGAGCTTTCGAGCACTGCGAAAAGCCCAAGACGTTTCCTTGCATCTTTAGAGCTTTCGAGCACTGCGGAAAGCCCAAGACGTTTCCTTGCATCTTTAGAGCTTTCGAGAACTGCGAAAAGCCCTAGACGTTTCCTTGCATTTTTAGAGCTTTCGAGCACTGCGATGAGCCCAAGACGTTTCCTTGCATCTTTAGAGCTTTCGAGCACTGCGATGAGCCCAAGACGTTTCCTTGCATCTTTAGAGCTTTCGAGCACTGCGGAAAGCCCAAGACGTTTCCTTGCATCTTTAGAGCTTTCGAGCACTGCGATGAGCCCAAGACGTTTCCTTGCATCTTTAGAGCTTTCGAGCACTGCGATGAGCCCAAGACGTTTCCTTCCATCTTTAGAGCTTTCGAGCACTGCGAAAAGCCCAAGACGTTTCCTTGCATCTTTAGAGCTTTCGAGCACTGCGGAAAGCCCAAGACGTTTCCTTGCATCTTTAGAGCTTTCGAGCACTGCGATGAGCCCAAGACGTTTCCTTGCATCTTTAGAGCTTTCGAGCACTGCGGAAAGCCCAAGACGTTTCCTTGCATCTTTAGAGCTTTCGAGCACTGCGATGAGCCCAAGACGTTTCCTTCCATCTTTAGAGCTTTCGAGCACTGCGATGAGCCCAAGACGTTTCCTTGCATCTTTAGAGCTTTCGAGCACTGCGATGAGCCCAAGACGTTTCCTTGCATCTTTAGAGCTTTCGAGCACTGCGGAAAGCCCAAGACGTTTCCTTGCATCTTTAGAGCTTTCGAGCACTGCGATGAGCCCAAGACGTTTCCTTGCATCTTTAGAGCTTTCGAGCACTGCGATGAGCCCAAGACGTTTCCTTGCATCTTTAGAGCTTTCGAGCACTGCGAAAAGCCCAAGACGTTTCCTTGCATCTTTAGAGCTTTCGAGCACTGCGATGAGCCCAAGACGTTTCCTTGCATCTTTAGAGCTTTCGAGCACTGCGAAAAGCCCAAGACGTTTCCTTGCATCTTTAGAGCTTTCGAGAACTGCAAAACGCCCAAGACGTTTCCTTGCATCTTTAGAGCTTTCGAGCACTGCGATGAGCCCAAGACGTTTCCTTGCATCTTTAGAGCTTTCGAGCACTGCGAAAAGCCCAAGACGTTTCCTTGCATCTTTAGAGCTTTCGAGAACTGCGAAAAGCCCTAGACGTTTCCTTGCATTTTTAGAGCTTTCGAGCACTGCGATGAGCCCAAGACGTTTCCTTGCATCTTTAGAGCTTTCGAGAACAGCGAAAAGCCCAAGACGTTTCCTTGCATCTTTAGAGCTTTCGAGCACTGCGAAGAGCCCAAGACGTTTCCTTGCATCATTAGAGCTTTCGAGCACTGCGAAGAGCCCAAGACGTTTCCTTGCATCTTTAGAGCTTTCGAGAACTGCGAAAAGCCCTAGACGTTTCCTTGCATCTTTAGAGCTTTCGAGCACTGCGAAGAGCCCAAGACGTTTCCTTGCATCATTAGAGCTTTCGAGCACTGCGAAGAGCCCAAGACGTTTCCTTGCATCTTTAGAGTTTTCGAGCACTGCGAAGAGCCCAAGACGCGTTCGTAGTGTGGCGTTCTCTGGTAATCTTGCCGACTGAAAACACGCAGCGTGCTGAGTCAATTCCGGACAAAATTAAGCTCGGTGCAATTAAAACTGTGCATCTGTGTGGTTACTGTGCCTTGCATACCAACCTGCTAGCGAATTCACAAATGTGCTAGCACGCGTCATATTTAGCTTTTCGAGCTGTGATTGACTGACTGCGATAAGATGGTTATTTGCCTTATCTTTTATAACTAAACACCTATGTCGTACACTTTACGTCATCCTGAAAACTGGACAGCGTTCACATTCAAGGCAGTATTTCACCACCTTTTGACTCCGTAGATTTTTGTTTGCTTGTTTTATTTAGGAAACTTTCGTAACCAAGGCCTACAAATGAAGCACCATGCATGGTCTTTCTATCGTCACCTCGTTGAACCGTAGGTTCATATTGCCGCAGAGACTGCCTTCTACCAGGAGAACCAGCGCGACGCTATGCAAGCGTCTACAACTACCAGGAGAACCAGCGAGACGCTATGCAAGCGTCTACAACGTAGCGCACCTGCGCGCGCTGTAGCAACGCGATTCATTGCTCCTCGTGCTTGGGCTCGCGACGGTGGCCTGATCGACGGGTTGTGAAAAAAGGTGTTCGAGAGAGACGCTAGTGTGGAACGCTTTAGCGGACTCAGTTATTTACCTATTTTTCTGGGCACAAGTTCGCCCTTTAATAAAGCTATTGTTTGTGTCACCCTCTTGCAATACGTGACATTCTGGTGGAGGTGCGGGGTATGATTGGAAGTCCCTCAGGCGCAAGAGAGCGGAGCCCCGACCCTCAACGACTGGAACCTGGCGAATTGACTCCTGTACACCAGCGTTCGAGCCGTCGTCTTCGAGGAGACCCGCCTGAATTCGGACCGCTCACCACTGCTCCAGCAACGCAAGCAGCTTTTACAAACGACCCCACAACGATGGCCACCGCAGGTTCTACATCCGAGCTCATCGTGTCACCACCGTGCCTGCCTGAGCCCTTCCACGGTGACTCGCACGAAGATGTAGAAGACTGGCTGGAACATTTCGAGCGAGTCGCAAGGACCAATGCCTGGGATGAGACAAGGAAACTTGGACGCGTGTACTTTGCGTTGCAGGATTCAGCGAAGGTGTGGTTCGAAAATCACGAAGCGGTGATAACAACATGGGAAGATTTTCGACAACACTTGCTCGCTGCGTATGCCAGCACCGACCGCCGAGAGAAGGCAGAGAACGCTCTCCAGTCCAGGAGTCAACGCACGAATGAGAGTGTCAGCATGTATGTCGAAGACATGTGCCGGCTCTTCAAACGCGCTGATCCGAACATGACGGAAGAGAAGAAACTGCGCCACCTAATGCGTGGAGTCAAGCAGGACTTGTTTGCTGGGTTAGTTCGCAATCCACCACGCACGGTTGCCGAGTTCCGCATCGAAGCAACAACCATAGAGAAGGCGCTACAGCAGCGTGCCCGTCATTACAACCGAGACGCCAGTAGCGCACCAGTGGACGTCCTATCGGCAGGCCAAAGTAACAACAGTGAAACGCTAAGAGAACTGGTGCGATCCATTGTAAGGGAAGAGATTCAGAAGTTGATGCAGCCACAAGTGATGCCAACAGTCTCGACCCTCGCCGCCGTCATTCGTGACGAAGTCCGGCACGCCATCCTTCAGCCGGAACCTGAGCCGCAACCTGTTCGACTGGAACAACCACTGCAGACACGTCGCATGCCAACGTACGCGGACGCTCTACGCCAGCCTGCCGTGCACAATGCTTCTTTCGTAGCCCCCAGTACACGCCCGTCGGCTTCGCATGGCTCGCCCTTTCTCGGAGAGCTGAGACCACGAAAAAGCGACGTGTGGCGCACACCCGACTGGACGCCGCTTTGCTTTCATTGCGGAGAGGCTGGACATCTTTACAGAACGTGCCCATACCGGAGGGCCGGCCTGCGGGGGTTTTCTGTGAACGCACCATGCCCGCGTAATGGTGAAAGACCCATGGAGATAGAAGATTACCTGTCAAGGCAGCAACTCCCATCTGCTAGTTTTCAGCACCAGCCAAGGTCACCGGCGCCGAAACGTTACCGATCACCGAGCCCCCGGCGTCCAAGTTCCCCATTCTCAGGTCCACCAGGACGTTCAACGAGCCCGCGGCAGGAAAACTAAGTCCAGCGACCTGTGGAGGCAAGGCCGCTGTTGTTCGACAAGGCGAAGATCCTCCGTCAAGACCCGAGGGTAGCAGCGACAGGCAGAAAAGAACGGCTAAGATAAGTAAGGAATCAATTTCTTCGGACTTGCGCGTTACGGTGGACGAGCGGGAATTGAGCGTTTTAGTCGATACCGGTGCGGATTATTCAGTCGTCAGCTACGCGTTCGCGAGGGATCTCAAGAAAGTTTTGACGCCGTGGAGTGGTCCACAAATAAGAACGGCTGGGGACCACAGGATAACACCAGTGGGAAGATGTACCGCGAGAATAGGAATTCAGGGTGCTACTTACGTGGCTGAGTTTATTGTGCTTCCGGAATGCTCAAGGGACGTAATTCTCGGGATGGATTTCTTGCTAGCGAACGGTGCCATAATCAACCTACAAAATTCTAGCGTTTCCTTCTCGACGAAGCTGGCCATAGACGAGAAGGAGGTAGAGAGCACTGCATTGCGGGTTATCGACGAAGACATAACCGTGCCACCACGATGCAGCGTGCTGGTTGGCGTCAGAAATGACACATTTGCCGATTCCGAAGGCATAGCGGATAGCAACGTCGAGCTGCTACTAAAGAAAGGTATTTGTGTAGCCCGGGGCATCATTCAATTACGTGATGGGTGCGCCAGTGTGTTGCTCACAAACTTCGGAAATGCAATACAGCATGTTGCAAAAGACACTGCCATTGCCTTTCTGCACAGCTTTACTGCAGCGACAGATTTGTGTGGCCTCACGTCAGCACCACCTGCTTCGGGAAGTACGGATGATGTCGGAGCTGCGGTTTCAATAAATAGAAGTCTATCATCAGGCGAAAGGCAAATCATACAGGACCTCATAAGAGACTTCTCAGAGTGTTTCTCCACCTCGTCAAAAGTACGTCGCACGCAGATCGTTAAACACCGAATAATAACTGACGAGCAAACAAGACCTGTTCATCAAAACCCGTACAGAGTTTCACCCAAAGAACGAGAGGTCATAAAGGGTCAAGTGCAAGAGATGCTGGAGGATGATGTCATCCAACCATCCAACAGTCCGTGGGCATCGCCAGTAGTGCTTGTGAGGAAAAAGGACAACACGTTGAGATTCTGCGTTGACTACCGGAAACTGAACAGCGTGACCAAGCGCGACGTATACCCCTTGCCACGTATCGATGATACATTAGATCGCCTACGGCATGCCAGATATTTCTCGTCATTAGATTTAAAAAGCGGGTATTGGCAAATTGAAGTGGATGAAAGAGACCGCGAAAAGACGGCTTTCGTAACTCCGGACGGCTTGTACGAATTTAAAGCACTCCCATTCGGCCTTTGTTGTGCGCCGGCGACATTCCAGCGCATGATGGACAGTGTTCTATCGGGTCTCAAATGGCAGTCATGTTTAGTATACTTGGACGATGTTGTGGTATTTTCTGCAACCTTTGAACAGCATATAGAACGACTACGTTCAGTGCTTCACGCCATCCAGTCGGCCGGCTTGACTATTAAACCGGAAAAGTGTCAGTTTGGATATGAAAAGCTTCGTTTTCTCGGTCATGTGATCAGCGCTGAAGGTGTTGGCCCGGATCCGGACAAAACTGCGGCCGTTGCGCGATTCCCCAAGCCGAGAGACAAGAAGGAGGTGCGTCGATTTCTGGGCTTGTGCGCTTACTACAGACGATTTATAGAAAATTTCTCGAAAATTGCTGAACCTCTGACCAGACTCACAAAAGAGGAAGAATCATTCGTTTGGCATAAGGAACAAGAGAGAGCTTTCGAGGAACTAAAGAACCGTTTACAAGCCCCACCGATCCTCGCACATTTTGATGAAACTGCGGACACGGAAGTCCATACAGACGCAAGTAATCTTGGTCTCGGCGCGGTATTAGCTCAATGGCAAAATGGAGAAGAGAAAGTCATAGCCTATGCCAGTCGCACCCTGTCAAAAGCTGAAAAGAACTATTCTGCAACGGAAAAAGAGTGCTTGGCAGTTATATGGGCGATTAGCAAGTTCAGGCCATATCTCTACGGCAGGCCGTTCCGCGCCGTCAGCGACCACCATTCACTTTGCTGGCTGGCGAGCTTAAAAGACCCGTCGGGACGACTTGCGAGATGGAGCCTCAGGCTCCAAGAATACGATATTACAGTTGTATATAGGTCGGGAAGAAAACACAGCGATGCTGATTGCTTATCACGCTCGCCACTGGACTCTACCTCTTCAGAAGAGGACGACTTTCCGTTCCTTTGTGTTGTGAAGGCTTCAGATATCGCCGAGCAGCAACGATCCGACACAGAACTGCTCCCATTGATAAAATTCCTCGAAGGGCACGACTCCCAAGTTCCACGTGTATTTAGGAGAACATTATCGTCGTTCTGCCTCCGTGGTAATGTACTCTACAAAAGGAACTTCAGAAGCAACAAAGAAAAGTTCTTACTCGTTGTGCCGCAAGTCATGAGACGTGAAATATTACAAGCTTGCCATGATGAACCGTGCTCGGGTCACTTAGGTGTCAGCCGGACATTCGCCAGAATTCATCTGAAATATTACTGGCCCAAGCTGTTAGCATCGGTACAGCATTATGTGAAGACATGCCGCGAATGTCAAAGGCGCAAAACACCACCTCTGAAAACTGCCGGCCTGCTCCAGCCCATAGACCCACCTGAGACTCCTTTTCAGCAAATTGGAATGGATCTTCTCGGGCCGTTTCCAATGTCATCCTCAGGAAAGAGGTGGATTATTGTCGCAACCGACTATTTAACGCGGTACGCAGAAACTGGCTGCCTGGAACGAGGAACGGCTGCGGAAGTTGCCAAGTTCTTCGTTCACAACATAGTTCTGCGACATGGCGCCCCGATGGTAGTTATCACCGATCGCGGAACAGCATTCACATCGGAGTTGATGCAGTGCCTGATGAATATGACTAATACCACTCATAGAAAAAGTACTGCGTATCATCCCCAAACGAACGGGTTGACGGAACCTTATGCAACGTTCGCCTACAATACGGCAGTACAGGAGACCACCCGCATTCCTCCATTTGAGCTGGTCTATGGCCGTATGGTGACTACAACACTCGACGCTATGCTCCCTGTCGATAACGACAATTATGAGCCATCTGACGTTGAAGAATTCCTACAAAGAGCTGAAGAAGCGCGCCAACTAGCGCGACATCGAATACGTCAACAACAATGTAGGGACGCGAGCTACTACAACCTGCGCCGCAGAGAAGTCAAGTATCAGCCAGGCGATCAAGTGTGGGTGTGGACACCAATACGCCACCGTGGGCTGTCAGAGAAACTTCTTCGACGCTACTTTGGTCCATATAAGGTCATCCGCCAACTCAGTGACATAACTTATGAAGTTATTCCTGAAGGACAAGAGCGCTCAAGACGTCAAAACCATGCAGAGGTCGTACATGTAGCCCGCATGAAGCCCTACTTCGAGAGATGCTGAAGCATTCCCCCTTGCGTACTTCCCCCAACCGCGCATCGGGACGATGCGTATTTCGGAGGGGGAGTAATGCCGCAGAGACTGCCTTCTACCAGGAGAACCAGCGCGACGCTATGCAAGCGTCTACAACTACCAGGAGAACCAGCGAGACGCTATGCAAGCGTCTACAACGTAGCGCACCTGCGCGCGCTGTAGCAACGCGATTCATTGCTCCTCGTGCTTGGGCTCGCGACGGTGGCCTGATCGACGGGTTGTGAAAAAAGGTGTTCGAGAGAGACGCTAGTGTGGAACGCTTTAGCGGACTCAGTTATTTACCTATTTTTCTGGGCACAAGTTCGCCCTTTAATAAAGCTATTGTTTGTGTCACCCTCTTGCAATACGTGACAATATGAACCGATAAGTAGCCAGCTACCCGAAGGCCTACGTTCCCGCTGGGTGTCGGGGTGTTTTGTGTATGAGTGTACACGTGAACTATAATTTAAAGGCCATAACGATAGAATAGAGCTCAGGAACTGGCAAGAGAACACTCGTCGCTACATCAACAGTTATTGTAAGATATCAGGCTCGTAAGTTCATTGCAACCACCATGTCCGGAAAAAGACAGTCCGCTTAGTGGTCTCTCAAACAAAACTGCTCTGGCAATTCTTGAGTAGACTGACATACTCAAGAGTACGGTCAGGTTCACTGACGCAAGCTCTGTATACCTTCTGTACGGCTGCACGGTATTAGTGAGCGTGGCGCGACGCACCTTGGCCCACAGCATACACGTTAAAGACAGAAGTAAAGGATGCCGCTGCAGTGGAAAGGTGGGAAGCAAAACGATGCCGAGTTCGAGTTACGGAAGGATAAATAATTGTGTGCACACGAAACTATTCCATTCCCGCTTTGTGGTCTCTGATTCCGCGGACCGTTGAAAGAACACGGGAGAAAGGAGCAGGAGGTGGTGCCGGGAGGAGTCGCTTTCGGAAAGCAGCAAGGGCTTTCTTTCCCTCATGCATCGCAGTGCACGTGTATCGGGTGCTGCACCCACTCATCCGCGAACATGCTGCTTCTTCCGCAAAACCGGCGGCGGCGGGGATCATTAGCGGCCGCTAATTGACAGCCTTCTTCTTCCTCTTCTTCTTCGCAAGAGTAAACTCGCACGACGGCTGCTAACTGCCTTCGGTACCACCGAGCTCACCTTGATGCAGCAGAAGGACATGATTGTCACGGGAGGGGACCATCAATTGCGCGAAACACGCCCGCCGTTCGCGCGTATTCGTGTGTCTCTGAAAATGCGCGCTCGGCGGAAACGAGTTCGTTCGACTACACTCCCTCCATCTTTTATAATATTCTGTTTCGTCTCGTCTGTTCCCGTGCATTCGTGGCGCGAGTTTTAAAAGGCGCGTCGAGGGTGAGGATGACGGGAAAGAAAAATGGCGCAGCCCAGGCAGTGTACAAAGTGCAGCCGCGCCGATGTTTAGAGGGGTCTTGCTTTCAAGAGAGATCGCGTGGCATTTTCGGCTGTTGCACGCGCCGTTGCGGCGTTCGCGGCAAAGCGATGCCCGCACGCAACCCGCTCGCGCGCCCATCCACCACCGTCTCCGCGCGTTGATCGCGGGGCGCGCAAACAACGGGCGACACGACGCACCGCTTGTTCGAGCCGCTGGTTCAACTACGGCTCGTTGTGTTTGCTGCCCCCTCGCGTCGGAGGAGCGCGCTATTAATCACCGCTGGAGGAGGCGTACGGCGGTCGCGGCGCTGCGCCGTTGATCATGGTTCTGCTCACCCTTAACCAAGTCGCGTGCGCGATTTTACGCTTCCAACGAAAAAACTTCTTCCTCCGAGTTTTGTAACCGGGAAGTGTTCTTTGTTCCTCTCACCTTCAATAGTGCGCTCACTGAATGAAATATTGTCTCGGTGGGACATCTTCGAGCACAGTACAGTTTGCATGCTCACTTGGTAACATCGTTTGCGCGAAAATGCACGCGTGAGAGGTACGAACAGCAATGGCTGTCACACCACGCTCTATTGTGGTAATGAGTTGTAGTTTTAACGAAGGGCAAACCGCGGATGCATCTTGCAAACCGCGGATGGTCACTGTGCATCTGTGTGCTCGAGTTTCTCATTACAGTAGTCGCAAGTTCAGGTGAAGATGGAAGCTCGAAGAGATGAAAAATTTGTGAACACGAAACGTTGGTGTAGTCGAAGTCTCGAGAAGCGGACTTGTTCGCTTCACGAAACTTCGATCACAGAGACACCAAGGGTCCAAGGATGTTTCATTTAATCAGTACATTTGGTTGTCGGTAAATGCCTGCTCGAGCGCCCCGCCGTGGTGGTCGGTCTAGTAGCTAAGGTACTCAGCTGCTGACCCGCATGTCGCGGGTTCAAATCCCGGCTGCGGCGGCTTCATTTCCGATGGAGGCGGAAATGTCGTAGGCCCGTGTGCTCAGATTTGGGTGCACGTTAAAGAACCCCAGGTGTTGGAAATTTCCGGAGCCCTCCACTACGGCGTCTCTCATAATCATATGGTGGTTTTGGGACGTTAAACCCTACAAATCAATCAAATCAATCCTGCTCGAGGGGCAAATTACGCACGTGGTGCGGCAGCATGAGCGACGGCAGGATTCCGTCTCGGGAGGCGCAAAGTCCTGTTTTATCACAGCGGAGCATGGATGAGCGTTGGTGTGACTTTGATAGGGAGCAAATGTCAATCTAGTGGGAGAAGAAGGTGTTTCTTTAACACCCCCATCCGTGATAGAGCCTAATCGATTCTTTAGGTATATTCAATAAAGTTGTTCTCCAACCCCCCCCCCCCCCCCCCCTTCCTCGCCGACGCTCATGCACAGCAGTGCTGTATGCAAATGTGTCACGAATGCTGTCACGAGTGAGAGATTGATTTCTACAAACGTTGCGCAGCAAAGCTGATCTGTGACTATATTTGTTTCCGAAAAAAAGTTGAATTTCATCACTCATAAAAACTGTGCATTGTTTGGTTGTTCGCCAATAGTTATAGAGGTGTGACGGTTGCCCGGATTTGCTGTTGTTCCCGCGAGATTTCGAGTGAACGAACGCTTCTTCTAAAAGACTGCTTGATTAAAAAAAAGAGACGCTCAAAAAAAAAAAAAAAGAAAGGGGCCTATGGCGATGCAATCCGGAATCGGGACAGCCGGAAACCGACAGCAACAGGAGCCGTACTCGCCGTTGCTTCATCCGCGCTAGCCGGCGCCTCTGTCGGCGGCCACTCCGGCTGACCGCACACCGGCCGAGCGTTGGAAGCGAGCTATCGTTCCCTGGCCGCGAACGGGGTCTTTCTTCGCAGTTTTTTTTCCTTTTCTTCCTTCGCAAATCGATTGCTTACTCTTCCGTTCGGGACTAAGCGGTACCTCGATTTGTTTTCCCTTCACATCTCGGCGGCGAGCTGCCCTCCCCACGGTTCTTCACAGGGGCGGCCGCGTCGTTCACTTCCTTATTCCCTTCCTTCGTCGCTTTTCAATCCCTTTTTCCCGCGCAAGACGACCTCTCCGATTTGCACGTCTTCGCTGTTCGGGTGGCGGCGCGATCGCTTTATCCCCGTTTCCCCACCGTCCCCATGCATTCCCGGGTCTCTGTCTGCCTCGAGCGTTCGCATCGTATTGTATTGTCTGTTTCCTTCCCATCTCATCCCAGTGCCCAGCGTTGCACCAGCTTCTCCTCCACTTCCGACGCACGCGAAAACACACGCGCGCAGGCGCCTCTTCCCATGGCTGCGGTGGTTCCCACCGGCCCTTTCCCTCCTCACCCCCGACGGCCTCGCCCTCGCCAATCGGAGAAGAGCACAGTCCTTACCCTCTTTGGCCGATTGATTCGGAGCGCACCTGTTGATCGCCACCGGCGCACGTGCGATGCTCGACGCTGCTGCTTTTCTCTTTCCTCTTTTCTTCTACTTCGGCTCCCAAGCACGGCGCTCCCTCTGTCGATGCCATTTTTCTTCGCCCCCCATCGCTTCCCTGGATTCTTTTCGCCCGTTATATTGCTGAAAGGCTAGGCTTGTTTGCTTTTCTTCTCGCGCCTCACTCCTGCCGATTTACCTTTTATTTATTCTTATTTTTTTCCGTGGTGGCCAGCCTGGTTCTCCGACATCGACGTTTTCTCACCTCTCGCACGCGTCTCCATTACTCTCGCTTTGAGCCTTAAACGCTGCCCCACGACCACTGCTTCACCTTTATCTTTTTTTTTTTCGTCCGTCGCAGCTTACTCCCTTATTGCGATTCCTTGCTCGGGCGCTGTCTGCTCAGCAGAAGCGAACGCCTGTTGTATCTTTATGTTTCTCGTTCCTCCACAGGTGCTACGTGTTCCTTACTGCCGCTCGTCGTTTTGATCTCGGGCTTAGTTAAACGGTTTGTGGCTTCTCCTTCTGAGAAGAGGCAATCGTTTTCATCCAATGGGTGGTAATCTTTATGGTAGATCTGGGTGTTGCGTTTCTTGCTCGACAGATGGATCTCTCTTACGCTGGCTCGTTATTCGCGTCCCTGTTTTTTTTTATGTGCACGCTGCCATGACAGATGTTCTGTGCGTGTTGGTATTTCTTTGTCTCATGGCTCCTTATTGCTATGAAGCAGGTATCCCCGTGAATATGTAGTTTGTATTGACATATATGTTGGACATGGGCTGGGCATGTAGCGCGTAGACAGGATAACCGCTGGTCATTAATGGTAACTAACTGGATTCCTAGAGAAGGCAAGCGGGTTAGGGGGAGACAGAAGATTAATTGATATGTGGGGTTTAACGTCCCAAAACCACCATATGATTATGAGAGATGACGTAGTGGAGGGCTCCGGAAATTTCGACCACCTGGGGTTCTTTAACGTGCACCCAAATCTGAGCACACGGGCCTACAACATTTCCGCCTCCATCGGAAATGCAGCCGGGATTTGAACCCGCAACCTGCGGGTCAGCAGCCGAGTACCTTAGCCACTGAACCACCGCTGCGGGGCAGGGAGACAGAAGGTTAGGTGGGCAGATGGGATTAAGAAGTTTGCGGGTATAAATTGCCAGCAGCAGGCACAGGACCGGATTAACTAGCGGAACATGGGAGAGGCCTTCCTCCTGCAGTAGACGTAGTCAGGCTGATGATGATGATGATGATGGTGATGATGATTGTTGGCGCAAAGTAATCACCGTTTTATTCCACTACGCAGGTCACGTCTCATGCACTGTGTTAACTTTATGCTGTTAATGCCCGGTGAACTTTCACCTATTAGCTGAATTACGGGGATACTCTTTAGTACGGTCTAAGCGCGTAGCAAAATCTTATTTGATCGAGCATTTGGGCTTGTTCATTCATGGCGGGTAAGTGGCAAGTCTGATGGCAAGCCTTTCAGCTGAAGCTTAGAGTAGGCCTAGAGAGCACATGCAATGAGAATAATGCACTAGCTTTTTAAACATCGGGACGAGCGTGGACCTCACCGGTATATAAGCTTTTTCTGCAAATGGAGTGATTAATTCGTTTGCTTTGGGCGATGCGCACTCTCCGAAGTGTGGCACGCCATTCAAGCAACATTCAAGCAACGAGCTGCTTCTTGACCTTGTGGTGGAAGCATTGTACATTATACACACGAACATAGCTTTGATATGTATCGGTTGATGTTAATAGCTTGACTAGGCTTTCTGCAGCAAGTGGGCCAGATAAACGGGTAAGAAAAAACAAACGGCTTACTTTCGATAGGGTATGCATTTTAGGCCCATATATTCTTTTTGACCGAAGATTATTTGTACTCTATTGTTGACATGTGTTTTAAAAAGGTCCCCAAAGAACGCAGCACCCTCTTTCAAACACTAACCTAATAAATGCGATTTTGCTGCACAAAACGTTTGCTTCACCGCATAATGACTATGCTTGCAGCAAAGCCTGATTTAAAGCACCTCAAAGCTGGGCAAAAAAAAAAAAAAATAAAGCGGCATGTATGGTCGTCGAGTAAATTTCCGGAAGAGTAAGAGTGCCCTTAGCCACGCAAAAAAAGAGGGGGGTGAAAAAAAGAGAGGGGCAAAATTGTGCGCTTGCCGTAACAAAGGTATTGTTTAAAGGAACTTGGGTCCTCTGCGCAATGAGGCGAGAAAAAAAAAATGTTTGGCTGGAGCTATGATGTTAGTACTATCATGCCCTCGTTTTGACAGCACAGAGCTCCTGCAAACTTTCTTGTCCTTATTAGCAAATGACCGAAATATATGCACAATGTTTCGTGGTTAGACAGTTTAGTATACAACGAAATAGAAAATGTTACGCGTGATAACTGAGTTGAATGAAGCACACTCTTATTTGGTCTTGGTAAAACTTTCCCAGAAACTGCCCTTCCATACCGGTGATGTTTACACTGCAAGAAGAAGTCGTCCCACTTCACCAACTAGCTATGCCTGCCCTTTTGCAGGATTTTCCGCAGGTTTGGTTTCTCAAATGTAAATTCTTCTGCACAAGGAGGGGTAGCGGGCAGTGGCGTTTGAGCGTTGATGCTAGAGAACATTCACGCACGCACGCACGCACGCACGCGCGCACACACACACACACACGCGCACGCACGCACGCACGCACACACACACACACACACACACACACACACACACAGACACACACGCACACACGCACACGCACGCACACACACACACAGAGAGAGAGAGAGACAGACAGGCAGACAGACAGACAGAGAGAGTGAGAGAGAGAGAAAACAGTGTCTCGTTTTTGTTGTTCCGTTTATAGGAGGTTAATCTTCGGCCAAAAATATACAAACCTAATGGAATCAGCGATGTTGTCACTTGGCAGACACACTGCAAGAAAAGTTATAAATGACCCAAATAGCGTGTCATATGATGGATCAACGGAAGTTAAATATTTTGCCAAAACATATCGGCATTATAAACTTGCTCCTCAGAAGTTGACCGCCATGAACCCGCATTCAGATAGAGGCTGAGAGTATGTCCTCTCGTGCTTCCTTTGTGCCGCCTCCAATCTGCCTTAGCGCGAGCCTACTAGTTCAAATGTGTCATGCAGCGAAGGATGAAACTAGACTGAGCGGTGCTTTCGCCCAACTCCGAGTTGGAACTCGCTGTCGCATCCAGACGTCGGTGGTGACCGGAGCGTGTGTCGGTGCCATAGGTTTGTTGCAAGGCACGGACACGCTCATATCCTCTCTGATTTCCACTGTACACTCTCGCCCCTCAGAAACGAAGAGAAAGGCACTCGTGATGCGAGTCACGAGGACTGTTCTCCTGCCGGGAGATTGGCGCGCACCTTTCTGTCAGCCTCCGTCCCCGAAGAGAGCCACTTCTGTCGTGTCCGTCTGTCGCGGCGAGGTGACGCCAGGCCGGGTGGCGATCGGCAATCATATGGCAAGGGTGAAACACTTTTGCGATCGTGCGTCGCATTCGCGATGCGCTCATAACCGCTCCGCTGATGGTTATCGCTAGCTCAGTGATCGATAACGGGTTTAGGGAAGCGAGCCCACGGAGAACGCTTTTCCTTTTCTTCCTCGCGGGAGGCACCGTTGTTTCAGGCCGGGTCACCATGGCGATGGGGCCGCACTGTTTGTCTTGCGACCTGAGCGCAGCTCCGGAGGCCGCGTCGTTGTTATTCGGTGCCCGTCGTGTCGCTCGCGTGGGTCGCGAGCAGTTTGGCGTCGCGCCTCGCCGCGGCTGCGGTCGCACTTCGTCGCGTCTGGAGGCGACGGATGCGCGGCGCGCTGGTGGCGCACCGCACCGGCACCCCGTAAATGCTAGCCCCCCCCCCCCCCCCCCCCCCCCGACGCCTTTTTCCCTCCTCCTTCACCGTTATCGTGCCTCTGTGCACTCGGTACTCCCCCGTTTGACGGCTCTTCGAGGCGCCTGATGGGTTCTCCCCACACCCCCTGCGGTTCCTCGGTGTGTGAGAAAAAAAAAAAAAAACATTGTCACTATACTTGCCCAATATAAATGAGAGCTGGACACCCAGTGGCCACCGTGTTAGCCAAGGCGCGGAGAGGTGCGTCGAGGCACTCCGATTAAGGTGAATTCCAAGACCCTCGCAGGAAATGAGTTCGCTGCGTAGCTTTCACTGGATTGCTTCGGCTTAGTGTTTCTTTTCTTTCCGTTTTGCCTCCGACCGTAGCACGCAGTCTGATACTGGTGAACTGAGTCACTTACAGTTTCTGTAAGCTTTGAGACTTAAAATGTTCAACGCTTATAAACACTATTCTGGAGATTCGAGAACGTGAAACGTCGGTCACGTTTTGTGCCCCCCCCCCCCCCTCCTTTTTTTTCTTTTAATGCAAGGTATCTCGCAAGTGCTTACTTAGTGACCACCATATCGATCAAGTGGCGAAAATAAAGAAAGTTCTCCAATTCAGTAGCGTTTCTTTCTAAGCCGGGCTCGACTTACAGCGATGCAACGGGATCTGCAAAAGGCGGAAAATCCTATTGCATTCCTCCTTCGAATCGCCACGGCTTAGCCGCCGACGGCTTCACGAGCTTAGAAGGCTTCGCTTCGGGGCTTACGCTGAATTGATCGGTGAAATTAAAGCGGATCTGTCGCGCCGTCGTCTCGAGCTCCGTGACGATTAAACGTCGGCTTGCTGGGACTCGTAACAGCGCGCGGGCTCTGCCGAAATTTTCGAGACCGACGCAGGAGTCAACCGGGGGGGCCAGTCTCGCGATGTGTGGCGCGCTGCGCGAGCACTGGCAGGCCGCGAAGTTTGCTTCCAATCGAAAATCGATTTATTCGACTGGCAGCTGAATTCGCCAACCGATCGTTTCGCTTCGGAGAACAGCGGCTTTTTTTCCCGTCTCTTGAGTATAGCAGCGCCTGCTCGCGGCCGGATGCTGCGCTGGTTTGCGGTACAGGTGACTTATAACGCCACACATCGCGCTTGTCTGACAAAAAAAACAAAAACAAATTATGCTTCATCATACTTTTCATCTCCCTTAGTAGTTATGCACTAGAACGCTCTGCTGCCACTCTTGTGTTACCTTGTTCACAGTTTTTCATGGAGTACCTTGCATAACTTATAAGTAATGTTTTACATACTGAATGGTAATCCGCATATCTCCAGTCATATTGCATTTTGATTACATGTTTTACCCAGTGCAATAATACAGCAAGTGCTGATTTAACATGTACCAGTAAATAATTAGGTATTTATCAGGTATGAAATACAGCAGCCAACTTTAATTAAAAAAGAAATGTAGGACGTGTGGCCTTGCACGTGCAGCGTGTGGTATCTGTAGAGGTTCAACCTCAATGACCCAAAGTTAACCTGGATCAAAGAAAACTGTTGGTGGTGAGGATGCTGCAAAAATACTAGCTGAGAACTCCATATTTCTTGAAGCACTTTAAAGAAAATGACCAGCAGATATATAAGTAAAGATAATAAGTATATAGTATATCCTCCTTTGTTTGTGTTTTTCTTTATTTCCTTTTTTTTTGTCGTGGACTTTGCGACGACATTGATGCGTGATCTATAGTATTCTTCTCCGAAATTCTTTTCAATCATACTATTTAGACTTGATGTAGACGGAAGCTTCTCTGCAAAAGGAGGAAATAAAATAACGGTGAGGACGACAAGAAGAATGAATGTTACGTCGAGAATCGGGAGAAATTTCTTCGAAATTATTTTTGTCCAGCTATAATGAATACAAAACGTAGAACGCGTCAATCACGCGAGATAACTTTTTCTCGGGTCCATTCGAATTATAAGTAGCGAAACTGTTTCACGTGGTATTAAATTGACATTGTTGCTTTGCAACCTGCGATCCCGGGAAAGCTAAGTGTTGAAACAAATCGGTTAGTCCCGTGATGTAGTTTGACGGAGCGCGAAGCAACTGGGTCAAAAGCGCATGCTCATTGGTAGTGCTATCCGCAACCGTCGCATAAAGAACGTTCCTGTAGTCGCATTGTTCGTGAACCATTGGCAACCCGCCACGTAACAACCACGCGCACAGGCGGCGGCGACCGCAGAGCGCGAAGGTTCCCGCCCCGGAAGACTGTCCGCAGCGCCCACGCGCCGGTTGACTTGTCGAGCACGCTGTCTCACTAATAGCGGCGCGGAGCTCCGATTCCAATCGATACAAATCGGCTTATATAGAAAATCAAAGGGAGTGCGCCTCGCTGCAGAGCTCTTTTCCGCCAGCGCCCCCCTTTCCCTTCTCTGCTCTTTCAATCTTCCTTTTTTTTCTTTTCTTCCCCTCCTCGCGTGTTCTCTGTCGCGTCGGTACCGAGTGTTTCTCGCATAGCTTCTGCTGCCCGAATCTCTTTCGCCGCACATTTGCCCTCCGCTGGTTTATTGTCCGGTCCGTTGTCTCGGCTCGCCACGGCTCTTTGTCTCGCTGCTTTTACTCTTTTTTGTTTCTTGCTCGCGTCGGCCAGCTTGGTTTTTTCCTTTGCTGCGGCCGGATGGGCCATCTTCTTTCGGCCGCGAGAGAAGGAGCGCGAACAACAGCGTAGGGCTCCTCCCGGTGATGGGAGGTGAAGGAGAGGCGCTCTCCGATGCGGTCTCCCCGGTCTCCGTTTAACCCCATCCGATCGGAGGCGAAGGCACGTTCGTGAGTCCGTGGCATCGATCGCCGCCCGAGCTATTTGTCTTGCGTTTCGCGATGAGGACGCGACGAGGCCGACGGCGTCATCGGCGACACGAATTCGACTTTGCCGCTGTGCGAGATTCATGACTGCGGTACAGTGTGCCGACGTGCCACTGCTACGAAGCACGGACACCGGCGTGGTCTCGTTTGTCGCCTTTATGTCCCGTGGATGTTACGCAATTCGGGGGGATGAGCTCGCAGAGAGGCGAGTATTCCTCGCTAATCTGCCGTGAAGGAACAAATGTAACATCGATTTAATGAAGATGGGCTACCTGAACTATTTGAATGCATGTCATTGTGGCCGAAGAGTTCAATGCGGATGTTTCTTATGCCATAACAACTTTTGCTGCAACAGGTATGTACCGACTACAGCGAGGGTTGTTGTAGAAGTCTGCGAATTCTGTCTGAAGAGTTAACGAACCCGTGCAAATATTTGCTTACCGACCCTGGTCGCACACCTTCAGCTTCATTTCGAAGCATTTACATCAGATGACCGTCAATTAGTGAGAGAGTTATTGGTTAATATACATACTACGCTTATTTTTCTTAGTCGAAGAATGAATACGCGATTAAACTGAAGGATAAGAAAGAACGAGAGGAAAGAAAGCACGAATGGAAGAACGGTTCATCAGAGTGACTTTGCGCTTTGGATGGAGAAACCATACGCCTGAAGCAGGAAAGATGTCAATTAAAAGAGAACCTGTCTACGAAAACAGAAAAGAGAGTCACAGTGGCTTTACACTATGGTTCGATTAAAATTTAAAAAAAAAGCAACAAAAAGCATGGTAACAGTTAGAGAGCGGGCTCGCCTGACGTTAGCTTATTGTCCGAAAACGTTCGCAAAGCTTGCCGAGTGTGAAGCGGGAAGGTGATATAGAAGGTGAAATAAAGACAATAAAAGTTAAAAAAGTAAACCAGACTTGTGTATGTCGTTAATGAATTTTTTTCGCTCCTCTGCTAAAGCCATTGCTGCAATATTCAGGCACATCGGGTTTGGCATCACTCAAAGAAGACCATATCACGTTTCTTCGATACTGTGCTGAACGGAAACTCTCTTCAAATATTTGTAATCCGCGTGACTTGGCGCACTCACCGGTGACCCGCATACATTAATCTCCGGTCGCCCATCGCTGAATTCAATGTTGTTTAGAATCAATTTCGTTTTTCAGGAAAGAATAAAAGTCTGCCACGGATAGTCCATCAATATTGCTCTCTTGATTTGCTGCTTTTCGCTTACTCGTATGTTTACTCACAATAACTTGGCCATTAAAAGAGACTTGATTGTGGAAAGTTGAAAATTTCAGTCTGTGCCGCATGCAATTTTTTTTTGCTTTATATTAGCGATCTCAAATACTCGCATAACTGATCTTAAAATCATGGCGCCAAGTAACTGACAATAAGAAGGCAGGCACGTTTATCACTATTATTTCACAAGTCATGATATTGCCTCTCTGTTTCTTTAAGGCAGCATATATATCGAGTTTCCTGGACTTCGGCTGGTTTTACTTAATGGGAAGCAAGTGATGATGTCGGTTACATACGTCGCCTTTGTTCAAAGAAGGAAATGCAGTCACGAATGCGTTTGGGCCGGCAAGCAATAGGCGGGCATCGCGAAGTAAAACGTGTTTTAACCATACATTTATTGAATGTTGTTGATTTGTGATATTTGCGAATCGGGCGACGAGGTCCTCGTTAAGCCTCCTTCAGCTGGCCGCATGCACTGAAAACGCAGTCGTCCTTCGTGTTTTTACGTTCGTACTGTAAAGAAGTGCAGTCGCGCTCAGTATGATTCGCAACAGTAGAGAGCTTGACTAGACGAGTCGAAATATCGGTCACGGCTTCGGCTAGCCCTTATTTACGGAACTTAACGCTGTTGTCCCACTTGTGGGCTATCCCATATAACAAAGGTCTCCCACCTCGTTTAGCGGAACACACGCGATACTCAGTCCCACAAGGGGCGGGATGGTGAATAGTGTGAGAGTGGGAGGAGAGAGAGAGGACTGGAGCAAAATGTCATCTAGTGTTGCCATTTGAAAGAATGCCTTTTTAATATCCCGTATATGGGACATTCTTAAAAGAGATGTGGGCAGGTTCAAAAAAAAAAAAAAAACATCAATATTGATTTTCACAACGGCTCAAGTCGGGGCATCGATTATGAAATATACAGCTTTTGTTCCGGGGCAATGTTTGAACTTATGGAGAAGGTGTCTCACGAAAATAGAGATGCTGTAGACTAGTGCCGCATCTGTAGCTTGCCCCAAAAAAGCGCTATTAAAGAGGCGAGAAAATCATGCGAGTACTATTTTGCGAATTCCCATATTTTATTCTGCGTGAAACCGTAAGCAGCGTGTTTGAGATCCCTGCCATATAAACAATCTTCCTCCTCCTCGCTTAGTTGGGGTAATAGGGGCAAGTTCAAGCCACGCGCAATTTTTCAACTCGCGAAGCATGCACGCTGCCGTGCTGCAAGTCGTATCGAGCGTGGTGACTCCAGGACCGCAAACATGTTACTCTGTGAACTTGTGCGACCACCGATCCCTCATTAGTGCCTTAGTCGGCGTTGCAGACGAATGGTGTTCTGGTCGGACAGGCGATGCATTCAAGTGTCAGGGAACGCCGAGAGGAGGAAGCGGAAGCGCTCTTCCGGTCTGCGCGTGTCTTGCGGAGGAGGCGAGTGGAGCTACGAGGCCCTACGCGACGCCGGCGACATCTGGTGGCCAGCGTGAGCATCGACGCGTATCGGACGCCTGTCAATATCGTCGGGCGGCCGCGGTCGATCGATGCGGCCATCGGGGGCGCGGCCGGCCGGAAGACGACGACGCCTCGAAGGATGATGTGGCCTTCGTTCTTTTGTCGCGCCGCGTCTCGCTGCACGTCAGAGTGCGCTCCGTTTCCCTCTCGCAATGCGGTCTCCGTGTCGGGTGCGCACTGGCATCGGGTGGCCTGTTTGGAAAGAAATGTTTTCCGTGATCAATCACTTGATCGCTTAATTGAGTTATTGGCCGATAGATAAATCAAGACATCAAGGACACCTATTCACTGGTAAAACCTCGCACAGTCCATCGTCAATTTCACTAGGACGACTCGAATGCGAAATCCGTCTTTCCGATTTTTACTTCTTAGTCGATTTTATTGACCCCCCCCTCCTTCCCCACCCCAAAACTTTGTGTAAAGCGGTTTTTGCACTGCCTCTAGGATTGACCGACCGTTTAGCAAGCGATGATGTCACGTGATGACGTGGAAATGACGTCATGAAATTGGGCGATGTGTGACGTCCTCTTGACGTAATATTGCGACGTCATCGCGTGATGATTTTGTTTTTGCATCACTCGTGGTCACGCCGACGCCGATGAACAGTTTTCACGTCTGATGGAGCATCTTAAACTATGACACATCTGAGGGACAATACAAAAGACTTAAAAAAAATGGGGTGAGTTGGTGATGCATACTTGGTAATGTGAAATGCAATGGACAGGAGAAAATGCGAGACAGACGGCACAAGCGCTAACTGTTGACTGTGAGTGTTTATAGGAAACTATATCGCCGCAGATCGATAATACACGTGCATGTGTCCACGACCCTCAGACAACAGCAAGTAAAAGAGAGGCAGGTGCGAAAAAACTTAGTGACAGCATAACATCGTGAGACGAATGTATACGAAAAATGTACCGACACAGAAAGCACGTGTACATGAACTGAAGAAAATTTAATGAAAAACAGAAGTGACAAAAAGCAGCTTAACTGTAACTACTCATGAATGCTGTATACCTTTCTTGAAGAAGCAGCCGAAGCCATGTTTACGCACATGTCAGGTCCACAAGTTTTCATGAAAATCGCTTCCAAAATCTCGTGTTCTGATTTAGGGTGCCTAAGGGTTACCCCATTCGTACTCTTCGCCCCGGGTAACAAGCGCAACTTTTGCAGAACTAGTCGGGAATCAAGCTCTCTGTCACTGAATTTTAAACACTTTCGGTTACTACTGGTTCATTAATTACTGTATTGCAGAAGAATGAAGGAAGATGGGAAGAAACAGGAGGTAAAGGAAAAGCAGGGATGTTGACCTGCCTGGAACGGTGGTGGTAGTGGTTAGAAGAGGAAGAAGACACCTAATTTCGGCAGAACAGTAGAGAGCACGGCGCAGCGCCAATGTCTAGAATGACCAGTGTGCTACCCTACACTGGGGACAGTAATGAGAAAGTTTGAAAGATAGAGAGAGAGAGAGAGAGAGAGAGAGAGGAGGTCACGCGCTCTCAGTAGCACTTCACAGTCATCATAACACCATTAGTCTATAACCGCCGGTTCATGTCTGTTGCCTTGAAGAAGCTGAGAACTGCTTTCGTCGCCTTCACCCGCGATGACCACTCTGGACGACATTCCAGAATGGCTTCCGCCGTCATCGTTCGACTGCAAGTGATTTCTCATGCGCATTGTATACCGAGGACATTCGCAGAAGGTGTGATGTAGTGTCTCCTCGCTGCCGCAGTTGTCGCAGAGGGTGTTGTCAGCCATTTTAATAAAAAGAAAATGACTTTACGAAGGCCATTCTTAGCCATAAACGGCCAAGTAGAGAGGCATCATTTCAGCGTAGTCCAGTAGGCGCCTTTGAACGTAAGGTGTTCAAGCTGTAGTGGAGTTGATTGCGCACTGTGCTTGTATTCCCAATAGAGAGTGCGATTCCCCGTGCGGCCACTCGAAGAGGTTACGCTTATCGTGTCGTGGGAAGGCTGGTAAAAAAATAAAGTATTCCTACGCTGCTACCACTGGGCAGCAGATTTTGCGCTTGACATTTAGCTCATTCTTTAGCTAAAGCTGATAACAGTGAACTAATTCTAGCTCGTGTTAGTATAGATGAAAGCTCATGAGGCGGGAAGGCGGAGAGGGGGGGGGGGGGGAGGGCGGTCGTTGCATCATTTTAAATCAAGACCACGGAACTTTATCTGAGACCGGGCCTACTCTACCCTGATGTATCTTATCGCAGCAGCCCTTTTTACGTGAAAGTCGGCCTATATTCATGAATTGGCCTTATGGTATAGAGCTGTTCGTAAGAGAAAACTTAGCCAATACGGATGCTGAACTTATCATTATCACAATGGGTGGGCTAATGACAAACTATTCTTTCGAACTAAAAGCTTCGTGAATTGAGCCACTGAAGTTTTATATATAAGAAGGCATTTTGCGTCACAACTCATCTCCCGAAACGCAGGTCCTTCCAACGCCGGCACTTGAAAGCTCTTATCCCGATTCCAGAGTCGTGCGCGCAAGTGGAGGGTATAATCGATCCTGTCCTCTTAACACAGTTCACTAAGCGTGACTTTGTCCTCAGGCTTTATAAAGTTGGAACTCGCGGTTGCGCGGTCCGCTAGCTGCAGATGATGTTACTGTACCTGCAGATTCGTAAGCCTAACTCTCTCGTCTCGCAGATCAGCGGCGATCGTGTTGTGTGCAGTCGGCGGAGTTACGCAGCGCGCGGCCGCGCCTTTTATCGGCGGCGCTTCGGAAGTGGCGGCCGAGCCGGCGGCGTAAATGTTTAAAAGCGCGCTCGGGCCGAGGGGCGCCTATCGGTGCGAGATTAATTATTCAGGGCGAGCCCGCTCGAGTGTCGGGTCATAACCGCCCGCGGCGCGAGTGCGTGCTGATGGGAATTGCCGATCGCTAATGGCAGCTGTAAATTGCGGTCGCTCGCGGGCCGCGTCTGTGTACCGCTTTGGCGACGCCTCACTTCGCTCGCTCACTCGTATAGCTTTTTCTTCTCTTGCCCCTGCCTTGTTACGTACACAGTCTCACCGCGGTGCGACTATAGCGGTGAAAACGTGTTCCAAACGTGCTGATCAAAAGTGCCCGAAAACGGTGATCTAAGACGGTGTAAACCCAGAAAAAGAAATGGTCTAAAAGTTTCTCGAGAAACTTTTTGACCATTTTTTTCTCCCGGGTCTTCTGGAAAGCAAACGTACAACGTCGAATGGTGCACAGTCGAGCTCAGTATGAGTTTGATCATGCTGCCCTGCCCGTGGTCGAAACGACGCCAATGACTGAGTGGTCGCGCCAACATAGAAAACTATCAGTGACGTAAAGGATTAGTCAGGTACTTGCGTTCTCAAAACCAATTTCATGTTTACCAATGTTACACTATAGGCTTGAGGCCCCTTCAACAATGGCCACCATGTTGCGTTGTAACTGGTATTGAGCTCCCATTTCTATTTGTGTTTAAACGTCAGCGAATATACGGTCTAATGAATGTATTGCGGGTGTCCCGCATTGTGTATTACATGCCTTCTTTATTTAGAGCTACACCACTCATATACCAAGGTGATTTCTGCTCCCGTTGGTTTTCAGGACAAAGATGTGTTTGCGTGAGGAAGGCGAGTGCACCACAGAGGCATACAACTACGTCTTGTGAACTACTAAAAATAATAAATGACACATATTTATTCGCAGCGTGCAAGAGTGTTCATGTTCACACTATATAATGTGCCGTGAAAAAAGTTTTCTTTAAGGGTGAAGCTACTTGAGGCGTGGCGTCCATTCCTTGTATGTATGTAGTAGTACGTAGCCGCTGGTGGCACATCTCCGCTCTAGAGCGGGTATGTGCCACAGGGTTGCGAGATGGGAGATGGCGGTACTTGGAGTGTCTACTAAATGGATGCATGGACGGACGGATGGATAGATGAGTGGACGTACGGACAGATGAACGCACGAACAGACAGACAGACAGATTGATTGACCGGCTCACAGACGGATGGGTGGACGGACGCACGCATGGACAGACAGACGGACGGATGCATGGATGGACGCACCGATGGTTGCGCGGACGGATGGAAGCAAGAACGGTCGGACGGATGGAAGCACGGACGGGCTGACGGACGCTTCGCCCCACTCATGATCATTCACTCCGTGGATATGCTGCGATTTTTTTTTTACCTCAGCTAGCCTTTAGTTACTGTCTCTTTTTGGACACGTGTTTCATTTAATGAAAGCAGAACTAACAGCAGGTATTACGTTATCTTAGCATCCCTCTCGGAAGTCGACTGCCATTACAAAGATACCCAACTGCGTCCCTTGCCATACATACAGCTGCGGCCCCAAATGCACGATGCCAAATCACATCGCATCGTCTCACGAGACAAGCTGACGCGGTGACTATATCGTACTGCGTGTCGTGACGCTGTATAAAACCCGAGCGTGGCAGCAGCTGCCATACTCGCGAGGTGCTCACACCTGAGCTACTGACTTACGACGACGCCACCGCTGCCGTCTCTGACGCATCACCTCGGGCGAGAATGTGTGTGTGCGTGTCAGTGAACAGAGGTCGTGCTTTAGCGCCGCGTAAGTGAGTCTTGACAATCGATTTGCGCCACGTCACGACCGGTTCGCCACCTTGGGTCAACGCCGTATAGTCCATTGCTGGCGCAGGTGATCGTTGCGCGAACCGCTCACGCAGCTGCCGGCGTTCTCCTCGGAAGCGCGATCTGATTGACGCGATCTAATTACGTCTCGGTGCCGAGATGCTCCAAGAGGTGGCACCTCGGGTTGCTTTATTACCGGCGCGTGCGTATCGCTCGTCTTGTCTTCGCTGCCATCTCGCATGCGCGTTCATCAGCGTGCCTTTGCATGGGTTGCTTTATTGCCGAGAGGCCCGGCGTTGTTTGTAGCTGTCTATAACGGAGAGTGGCCAATTAGGGCGACCACAAGCCGTCGGGCTGCCCCGCAGCACGGCTCTTATTTCAGCATGCGGTGCCGACTCAAACGCTTGACCCCGGGCGTGCCATTCGGAGAAACAATATGTATAGCTGGTTTACTTGGCAGTCCCGCTTGATAAGAGTCCATATGAGCGCGACAAAACACCTACATACGCGCGCTTGAGCACACAAATAACAAAGGCGACACCCACCTTTTCAAGCAAGTGCCTGCGTAAAAAGTGGTGGCTATGGAAGACGCTTATTTCTTGCGTGTTCGTGCTTGTACGTGAGTGTGTTTTCTCGAGCTACGTATGGCTCTCACCAGTTTCGAAAAAATGCCCGCTGGCGAGCTCCTAATAATTAAATGGTCTGTAAAGCGGGATGGTGCGTTTTGTTTCACTAACGTATTTAATAAATATGAACTTAACAGACACGGATAACTCCTACGGAGAAAAAAAAATGCACCATTTCTATGGAGGTTGTTGCAAGTGGATATTAGGCGCGTGTGGCTGGCACTCATACGGGTATTTTACCACTTGTGTTCACGTGAGTGCCGCTGCAGTCTGTCACACCAAATTTCCAGGCTGTCTTACTTTAAAAGCCTATACGTACACACCTCATTTGTTAGTATGTGGATCATGTTCCAATATCACCTGCGTAAAAGTATTAAGTAGAATTCCAGCGAGATCAATAAGTCCGCTTGTCGGTAGTGTCGTGCATATTAAATGATAGAGTGCAGCAATTTATTGGAGCCACTGCAGTCGAGCGGAATTTCAATCCGGCTTAAATGTCTCCGTAAAAGGGCGTTGTCCACTTAGAACAAGCGTATGAATTACTGGACTACTCAGATGACACGAGGGCATGATGTAGAAGCCGTGATCACCTGTTAAGTGTCGTCTATTACACAGTCCGATAAGCGCACGATAAATGAGACATTTTAGTAATTTGAAACAGAAAAAAAAACTTACTCGATGAAAGTGGGCAGGTGGGCCTCAGCTACATTCTAACCTCGGTCCTGCTACATTGCCAAAGGAAAAAAAAACGAAGATAGAGAAAGTGATAAACCATGATGAGGCAAACATGTGGAAACCGCCCTCCTCTAACGATGGTGGCACACTTGTTATCCGCCACTTTTGCGAATGGGGCTACATAGAGGGACCGCAACATAATGTTCGGAGCAATCGGCACTCATATTTTGAGAAGATGACCTGTCCTTTCACTACCCATTAGTCTCCTCCAAAGACGCCGTACCGTGCTCCCTTCACGGGTTGCTGGAAAAAGCGTTTCTCTCCTCGAACTATTGCTACTGGTGCAGCTATACAAGTGATGAGTATATACACTAAATATCGTGTACAAATCGATGCAAATATACTCGGGAAACATCGCTAAAGCTGTTTCCACTACCACAGTGAGCTTCTCCCCTTTTAACTTTTTCTCCTGCGAGAAAGGGGGAATAACCGAGCTTAGCTTGGCTAACCTCCCTGCCTTTCCTCTCCATTCTTTTCTCTCTGAACAAAAGAAATGAAAAATGGTGTGCGTATATATTGATATTGATTCTATATCCATACAGTCAGCTAAAACCTGAAGTTTTGCCCTGTGCCCGAGCAACTCGGGCTTTGTAGCAGAAGGTAGAGGGCAGACTGATTAAACGTGTCCGTCTTGACTGTGACGAATCGGTTTTGTTGCGCCACACCGTGCGACAATAGGCGTCATTTCCTCTCGTTTTGTTTCGTCTCGCCGGGTTGGCTGGCTACGCTTAACGCTAGTGTTTTAGTAACGCCAGCGTGCGAATCGACGCGCGAAAGTTCAATGCGAAGCAAGAGCATAATTGTTCGAACGAGCAAGACCTCTCGGTGCTCTGGGCTTCATTAGATCCTCAGCGTGCTGCTCACGTCTGTGCTAATTGCATTCATAACTGCCGCTTGGCTCGTTTTGTCACACCACGGGGAAGTTAGCGTGTGGTCGCATTTGTTCTTTTTGTTCACCACACCCGGTCATATGCGCAGTTGCTTCGTCTGTCATGCCTTCGTATTTGTGTATTTCTTTACTTCTTCTATTTACGGCGCCGTGCTCTAGCTCACGGAGACCTACGCTCCTTGATGTGGCTCGGAAAGCGTTGTCAATCGAAAGCGCTGATATGTTGGGGTGCCTGCGTTCATGTGTCAAACGTCACGTTTGTGTTCGTGTTTCTGCAGCTGACGCCTTGGTGACGTGTAACTGTTATCGCAGCTCCTTCACAATATAAATTCGAGCGCCTTGTTTTATGGGGTGTTGCTCAGTGGCGTGAAAATAGTTTTGTACATACAACTGTGCAAATGAGCCAGAAAGGGGTGAGGAAAGCCGTACACCAACTAAGGCAGAAGAAAACAAGAACAAAGTTTAAATAATGCTTACTTTACTTTCCCTGTTGACAGACCTACAGGAGTCTTACGTGAACTTCTTGACCCCCTGACATGACCCCCTGGCAGATTTAAACCACCTCATTTGGGTTTGCTCTGCTTTCTCGCGAGGACGAACACACATCCAACACCTTCCACACTACGGAAAACGTTCTTTTCTGAACAGCACGCTCTCGTGCATGAGTAAATTTTGAAGATGACTCGACACTTCATTGACGTCGTTCATTTGAACCGCTTATGTCTCAATCACCTTAAAAATTTCCCTAAACAACATCTTGAAATTTAAAAAGCGAGTGCGTAGATCATTGTCTTCTAGTGTTTCCCGGCTTAACGGCACAACGATAGTCATAGCGCGAGAACAGAACGACGACAAGGAGACAAGAAGGGCACGAATGTCTCTTTGCCATCGGTCTTCTCTCGTGCTATAACTATCGTCATGTCGTACCAACTAGCCCAAGCTGCCACACTTCTAATTTACGGAAGATTGATTGATATGTGAGGTTTAACGTCCCAAAACTACCATGATTATGAAAGACGTCGTAGTGGAGGGCTCAGGAAATTTCTACCGTCTGGGGTTTCTTTAACGTGCACCCAAATCTGAGCACACGGGCCTACAACATTTCCTCCTCCATCGGAAATGCAGCCGCCGCAGCTGGAATTCGAACGCGCGACCTGCGGGCCAGCAGCCGAGTACCTTAGCCACTAGACCACAGCGGCGGGGCAATTTATGGCACAGTATGTGACGCTGTCAGCCCGTCCACGTGACGTCATAAGAAAAATAAGCTCTCGATTGGTTCACGTCCAAAAGATCATCATCAGCAGCAGCAGCAGCAGCAGCATCATCCCCACTACGCCCACTGCAGGCAAATACATATCTCATGTTCCGCCAAATAAGCAGGTTCTGGGCTTGCTGCTAAGTGGTTATACCCGCAAACTTCTTAAGCTCATCTGTTCACCTAACGTATGTCTCCTCTCGCGCGCTTGCCTTCTCTTGGGATTCAGCCAGCTAACCTTATTCACCAACGTTTCTCTTGTTTGCATGACACGTCCATTTCTTTTATATTTCGACTATAATGTTCTTTACACCCGCTTGTTCTCTGAACAACTCTGCTCTCTTCTTGTCCCTCAAGGTTAAATCTATCATTTTCCTTTCCGTTTCTCGTGGCGTCGTCCTCAAATTAAGCGAGACCCTAATTTTAAGCCTCCATGCATGTTTCTTCTCCGCAAGTACCGGCAAGATGCAGCTGTTATATATCTTCCTGTTCGGGGATAGTGGGAAACTAACATTCATGATTTCATAATTCTTGCCGCAAGTGCTCCACCCCATCCTTATTCTTCCAGTTACTGCGCTCTCATGGTTCGACTCCACGGTTACTGCCTGTCTTAAGCACTCAAGCACTCGTACAAGAGATATCAGTTGTGAATTATCTCCTACCCTACTTTGCAGCGCAGTATCACGCACGTTCAGACGTGTCTCGCATGACTATCATGCACGATCAACCGGTTACATATCGTTTTCTGCGTGGAGATAACGGCATGCACGTCAAGCACACGAAATCATGACACGCTCAACGTTTAGTGCTGATGTTGTTTACGTGTCTTGTGAATAAATTGATGGCGTGGAGAAGATAGCTTTTGTAGGAAGTATAGTGAAGGCGAGAAATAAACGACTCTCTCTTCTTTGACCTCACAGTTGTCTTTAACGTTGCAAGACTTTACGGGAATAAAGTGATAATTGGGAGCAGTCAGTGAAGTCGCATTTGTACGCTTATAAAAAGTGCCGCGAACTGACGTTGTCTCGCTCAGCCACCTTCCGCAAGAAGTGCCACAGAATGGGAGTCCAATTGACAGTGAGTGCGTCCCCAACGCGCCACGTTGTAACTCCCAACTATAACCATTGCCGAGCACCACGTAGAAAGCTTCAACATTAGCAGTACGCCAATGTCACGTTCCAGCTTAATGGCTTCAGTCGTTCAAGCGGACCCTTGTTCGCTTGCATGTCATGTTTAACGTTCATCGTTCCGTTATAAATGGATGCACATGACATCAGGGGAAATGGGAGGAAAAGAAACATCCATGTGTCATCGACAAACTTTTAAAACTAACTTATCATCTCCTCCCTGTCGCAGAAAAAAAAAAGAGTGCCAATAGAGAGTGAGAGAGATGTCATCACGCAACAGAGGAGACACAACAGACAGTTTTGAGTCTTTGTCCCATTGTGGACAATCATGAAATCTAGGTCGAAGTTCTGTGACTCAATTTTATTTTTTGTTGTTGAAACATTGCTCTGAGAAGACAATGGCTCACGAAGTTACATTGAATGTAGCACATTTCTTTTTCAGCAGCTGTCAGATATATGTAGAAGTTGGCAACTGTTTTGAAGCAGTTTCCAAGAAAACTACGTTGTACAGTTGTCCAACTTGTATCCCGAATGTGGCAGTCTCCGTGAACGTATGCATACGGACCCCAGTATTTTTATTGTTTACTTCCTTGTGGATTAAAGGTATATATCTCAATCAATGACATTTCGTGTTGCCTGTTCTGACAACATGGTGCTGATGTCTCGCTCATTGCACAGTAATTATTGTGTACGCTTATCAATTTCCACGTAAAAAAACAAAAATCAAAGTTAGGTACATCTTGCAATGTCAAAAAGTTGAAGTGCTTAGTATGGATTCATCTATACTGCAACAAATGAGACGTGCGGATGAGGGTACTAACAGAGGCTCGTATGAAAGCTGCATTGCTTGTCAGACTCTCAATGGACGTTCTTACTAACATGATGGTTGGCGGGTCCTCTCGTGCGTGCACAGATTCACTGCTGAACACGGGAATGCCTTACGCCAAACACTTTCATCACACCATATCTACTGCACAATTAACAGAGTGATGTGGTGTTGAAGGTTGTCTGTCTGCTTCGTGATATCTTCTTTATCAACTATGGGTCGGGTGCCGTTTGCGTCTAAGCGTCAGGGTTACAAGTTGTCTTTTCCTCTTCGGAAACAAGGTGATCAACCGAGATGATTCCCACATTACGGACATACTGTCAGTCATGAGTAAAATTTAAATTTTGCGTACTGCTCGCTATATTTGAGTTAGCGACAAATTAGAGGAATAAATCGTTTTTGTCGCAACTAAGGCGAACTAGCAGTGCATCATGCATCAGCAGTGTATTCTCAACGACAGTCCTAACAGCTTGTGTCATCAGGGTAAAATTAGAGCCGTGTGACGTCATTTCGTTCTCATGCCGACGACGGATTGATCTTCTGCCCGCAGCGCCTCAGTGACCACTCAGTCACCACAAATAACAAGACTTTGCAACGAGGGCACAAGGAAGAGATAATGGAAGTCTCGCACAGCTCGCCCTTCCTCCACCTATTCTGCAAGCACACACGCAGGCACACACTCCCACAAACGCGCGTGTACCACGAGATACACACAAGAGTACGTCGCATACGCACGCACGGACGCGCATATACGACGCGAGGAAGTGGGCCGCGTAGGTAGAGCACCACGATCGCGGGCGCTCAGGCGCTCGTTTGGGACTCGGCTCGGGCGCTCGTTTGGGACTCGGCTCGGCCGCGCTCACGTCTGCGGTGGCTAATAGTTTCCGCGGCCGCAGGGAGGAGAAACGCACGCGGCGTGTCCACCTACGGGGCGGGTCGGGGCGGAGGCCACCGCGTGGTCAAGAGGGGGGCCAGAGGGGAAGGCGCGCATTGCTGTGCCGCCGCAGCGGCAATCAAAGCGCCGATGATCGAAGAGCCTTCGAGATGTGCTCGCCGGAGAGCGCCCGAACGCGACCAGCAACAAGGGCCAGCCGCGCTGCCAATTAGGCAAATGACTCACGTCGCGTTGGCCCGAGCACGCTCCTCGCAGTGACAACCGCCGCCGTTCACCCATTGATCCCAGCGCGCGCGCGCGCGTCTATATCTTCCCCTCCTTTTTCTGCGGTGCTGCAGTTCGGCCCCGATTCGGCGCCCAGGGGCGACCCCTCCCTCTTTAATTGCTCGCCCAGCCGATGGCGTTTCCCTGTAGATGAGAAAAGCACGCGCTAGATTTTTTTTTCGGCCGCACTGTGTGGTCTCCGTCATTTGTTAGGCGCCCGTTTTGCTTCGATTGCTCCTGCGCTACTCTTGGCTTTTTTGTTCGCCGCCGCCACTTGGCGGGACCTTCGACGCACGTGGCGCATCAGCGCTTATCACGTGCGGCGTGCTGCAGCCTTTGCCGCCGTAAACCCGAACGGCAACGTTATCCTTTCTCTTTCGTTTTGAAGCTTGCCCGACGCGGACACCGTATTTATTTTCGACGTCGAAAAGAGGTCACTTAGCGAGACCGTTGTAGCGACGCGTCGCAACGACGCGTTAATATCGCATCGATCCAGGTCCTGGAAGCGCCTGCCTGGCTGCACTCGCTGAAGAAGCTCTTGTGAGAGCGATCGCTGTATGCGAGGTAATGGCGTCCCGCCAGCAGTAGTATACCCCAAATAAGTGGCCAGTGTGACGTATTACGAGTTTCTGCAGCGCAAGTATTGTTCTATGGAGCGGGAAGCGGAGTGTATTCACCATCATATTAGTGGTCAACGCGGTGCTGCTGAGCTAAACAGTTTATACCGCCGGCCGTGAAAACCCTATTTCGATGGAGACAAAATAAAGAAAAAAACGAAGTGATACAAGAAACGAAGACGAGCTCATTCTCATGTGGACAAATTAAGGTGGTGAACGAAGAACTCCAACGTGTCCGAGTGAATCACGTGTGCCAGACTCGCCCGTACTCCATGTGTAGCATGCTCAATCAAAAATCCGTAAACAAGAAGTGTGTGTTCTAGCCGATGTTTCGACAGGTGGATTTGTCTTCTTTAAATCCAAAGCTTTGAAGAACACATGTCTGCTTGTCGAAACATCTGCTTGAACCCACATCCCCTATTTACAAAAATTTTTCATCGCAAGCATCCATCATATACCCTTCGTGTCTTGTCAGGTATTAGTTTTGACATGTCGAAACCCACCGTAAGACGTAGGTGGGCTGTATTAAAACAGGAGCCAAGCCGTATAACTATAACACGTTATCCTTCCTGCGTAAAAAAAAAGTTTGTTCATCCAGATTCAAACCCCTACTACACTACTACTCTTCAATCTTTAGCCGAATTTCGAAGATCGTCATTAAAGCAGGGCATTAGGTCCATTATCGAACGTTGCATTAAGAGGAGTGATTTTTGGTATATGAAGATTTTCGGGGAGTCTGGCTAAAATGGATCTACCTAGGAATGTTCCCCAATGCATAGAAAACCAAAAAGGGCTGATAGATGTAATCTTTTCGTAAAAGTTGAGCTCATCCTCCCATCTGGTCTTGATGAGGTCTGCAATATGAGTTTGTGACTACATAAAGAAGTGACCAGGCGAATGCATATTGTTTGCTTTGACATTAATTAGCTATGTACTCTGTGAGCGCTTGTTATGGACGCTCCGGCGTACCGTGTAATCCTGTGCTGACACAGTCCTAAATTTATCTGACCCGCCTTCCAACAGCTTGTCTCTTGGTCAGTCTGTTAAAGCATTTGTATGCCCTTAGTACTTAGAGTAGATTGATTTTGCTTGTCAGCGCAGTCGGTCCTCGGACGATCGCAGATATGAGGGTCAGCACGAAATACCGTCACAATTACCCCAGTAGTGCTCGCGAGCCGCTGCTCGACGACACGCTGAATGCCGAAAAAGTATCTTCCTCGATCTATCTGGCAGTTATACACTAATACTGGCGGAAGGCTACATCGGACTTCACTAAGGGAAGCAGGCCACATTAAGCACATCGTTAATGCGGGATATGACATTACAAATTTAACGACGTTTAGGATGTCGCACTTCTGATACGGTGTCGTACCGTAGCTTCAGGGAAAGTCGATAGTTATAGCGCGAGAACAAAACGACGACACAGAGACAAGAAAAACACGAAGGACACGAGCGCTAGCACTTGTGTCCTTTGTGTCCTTCTTGTCTCTGTGTCGTCGTTTTGTTCTCGTGCTATAACTATCGTCATGCCATACCAACTAGCCCAAGCTGCCACACAGAAGTCTTTCGTGTCCTTCTTGTCTCTGTGTCGTCGTTTTGTTCTCGCGCTATAACTATCGTCATGCCATACCAACTAGCCCAAGCTGCCACACAGAAGTCTTTCGTGTCCTTCTTGTCTCTGTGTCGTCGTTTTGTTCTCGCGCTATAACTATCGTCATGCCATACCAACTAGCCCAAGCTGCCACACAGAAGTCTTTCGTGTCCTTCTTGTCTCTGTGTCGTCGTTTTGTTCTTGCGCTATAACTATCGTCATGCCATACCAACTAGCCCAAGCTGCCAAACAGAAGTCTTTCGCGTTCTTCTTGTCTCTGTGTCGTCGTTTTGTTCTCGCGCTATAACTATCGTCATGCCATACCAACTAGCCCAAGCTGCCACACAGAAGTCTTTCGTGTCCTTGTCTCTGTGTCGTCGTTTTGTTCTCACGCTATAACTATCGTCATGCCATACCAACTAGCCCAAGCCGCCACACAGAAGTCTTTCGTGTCCTTCTTGTCTCTGTGTCGTCGTTTTGTTCTCGCGCTATAACCATCGTCATGCCATACCAACTAGCCCAAGCTGCCACACAGAAGTTTTTCGTGTCCTTCTTGTCTCTGTGTCGTCGTTTTGTTCTCGCGCTATAACTATCGTCATGCCATACCAACTAGCCCAAGCTGCCACACAGAAGTCTTTCGTGTCCTTCTTTTGTCTGTGTCGTCGTTTTGTTCTCGCGCTATAACTATCGTCATGCCATACCAACTAGCCCAAGCTGCCACACTTCAGGGAAAGTCTCGTGAATACGGGGGGACCGCTGTATTATTTAAGGACGCTTCTGAGGTTGTCCGAGAGTTGACTATAGGCGATTTTTTTCGTGTGCACTACGGTGTCGCTTAGCGGGTGGCGCTGTCTCCACTACGGCAACCCGCTGCATTGCGCAAACACGCGCCCACTTTGAGCCGTTTCATCTTTCTACACACCCGTAAGGTGACCACTCCTCCCCACCCTCTCAAAACGGGATAAGGCTAGAGCAGCTACATGTTGGCAGAATAATAAAGTTCATACTCATTCAACAAATACATCTTTCTCTTAGGGCCAACTCATACTCAGACTCGCGAAAACTTCCCTTCAACCGTACTTACTCGGACTGAGACTCACCAAAATTTTTTTCAGTCGTATTCTCTCAGATTCAGACTCTACCATAGTTTTTTTTTTTCGCAAGTGGACTCACTTGGATACAAACTCCCTGAAACATAACTCAGACAGACTCATTAAGACTCAGATTCCCGAATTGATCTGAGCCTTATTGGCTCGAGTCATTGGTGCGTTTGGCGACCTACGAGTGCAGGTGAATGAGGTATCAAGTGTTCTTTGGTATTTATTATGTGCGAATATGCTTCCTTTACACGTACCTGCGTTGTAGATTAATGAGAGAGTTGTTTTCGGATGCGAGGTGACCTAGCTTCCGCAGAAAGGCTTCTAAATATATACACTGTCCTTAAGAGAGCGGATGTTGATATTTATTTGACATTATTGAACCAAGCTCAGGGGATGGCGACGGAAGAGATAACTGACAACCACGGGAGCATGAAACCACAGAGCATGAAACCTCGCGTATTTCACAGGAAGTAAAGTTTTTTGTTGAAAAAAAATGAGTAATTTCTATTTTAGTAATCAGCTAAACGTCTTACGCTAAGAAATCTCGTAAGAGATCATCTCAGCCACTCACGATGCGCGCCATAGTAGCGAAGCCGGCTGATCAATAAAAAAAACACACTCGCGGAAGAGAACTTTGGGCGTTTCGGTGTAAGCGAAATGGCAGCGGTACTGTGCAATGTCAACGCACGTTAGCGAACATCAGATGACCAAACTTCCGGAGCCCTCCACTACGGCATCTCTAACAATCACATTGCGATTTTTGGACTTGAAACCGGATATTACGTTAAGAAAACGTTTCCGAATCCGGCCCCTAGTCAGTGCGTGGAACGTGATCCAGGACAGCCCGCAGAAGGTTTCACCCAACAAGGTGACCGCATAATCGAACGTCAGCGCTCCACGCAAATACGTGCATGAGCGGTGATCATTGAAGTGTTGCGTTGCGCAACTCTCTCAACGCACTGCGGACGATAGGCCGCGCTGTGTCGCGACACTCCGACGTTGTTCTTTTCCTCCGAAACCGGCTGTCACGCTTTGGCGCAGTGTCGATGCAAAAGACGCTTGCCCCACTCACGGGTGACTGACGCTATATGCGCGCACTGCTGGCGCGGGCTCCTTCCTATCTGCGGCTCTGCTATTGAAAGGCAGCAAGCGAACGACGATTGCGACGATGCGTGGGCCGGCGCTCGTTCCGATCCCATCCATCGAAAGGGCCGAACAAAGTCGGCCCAGTCGGAGCGCGTGGTGGAGGGCGAGTATTCTACGAAGACAAATGGAGAGTTTAACCGAGTCGCGTCCTCGTCACCGCCGACGATCGGGGCACCAGGCTGTGTATACGCTCGTGCTTCTAGCTGGCGCGAAGCCGCTCCGAGATTCTTTTCTGCCACCGATCGGAACGACGCTTCGGCTCGGAGCCAAGAACGAACAAAAGCTGTGAAAAGCGAAAAAAAAAAAGCGATGATGTGGAAACGCGAGGGGATCCCTTCCGGGTGGCGCTGGGAGCGGCGATCGTGGACTCTGCATCGTCGCCGCTCTTTTTTGTTTTTGTTTCCGTTTTTTTTCCTCTCTCGCTTTAATCTATACTCGGCTCGAACGGCCTTCTTGACGCCCCATTTGAACACTCTCCTTCGTGATTCCTTCGACTCTGTTCTTTTGTTTCGTCGCGTGTCGTCGCTCGCGGCGACACTGACGAACAGTCTTGTAGTTCGAAAGAACTCAAATTGAAGCGGAGTGATTTTTCTCGGTCTTTCAGTATTTTTTGTGACGTTTTGTTTTCGCATGTGCGTGTTAGCGCTTCTCTCTAAATTTCGGCGATCTTCCTGATTTTTCTTGCCATCTTATCTCGTTGTCCTTCCGTCTACTTCGGCTTTTCCTCCCCGTCCCCAAGGCCTCGGGTGAGCTGGCCGTCTCGCGCGGTCTTTGTTTTCTACCTTTTATTTTTTTTCTTTAATTCGTCCAGCGGACCCACACTTCTTCGGCAGAAGGATCGCCTCTCAAGTGAGAGCCACCCCTTCCAGCACAGCGATGGCTACCACCATCACTCTTTTGCTCGTTCGGGATCACGCGCGGGGACCCTGAAAAGGGGTGAAAATTGAACCGCGTTCTTTTTTTTACCCATACCTTAAAGCTAAAAGCGAACCTCACCACAGACACGATGAGATGGAAGAGGGAGCAGGGCGCCATATTCAAGGGGTGAACGGGCCGGCTCGTCCTTATGCAAATATCGGTGCCCTGACAAATGGGTGCGGCCGGTAATGGACAGGCGCGCATTCGTCAGGTCTTTCTGCTCTCTCGTAAAAGTAATACGGCAGAGAGGGAGGAACGCGGAGCGTATCACCCAAAGAAGGAGGTGTCCCGTAACGGGAGAGATGCTTTTCCCCTTGGCTCTCGGCTGTATCGTGCAACGACGCCACGTGATTCAATAGCCGTTGAAAAAAAAAAAAGTCTTCAGCGCGGCGGTCGGCCTCTCGGCTCACCTTCTATCTAAAGTTTTCAAAGTCCCACTTTTCTTCGTTCTTGTATGTTTATCATTTTTTTCCCTTTTCAGCGTCTTTCGTGGTTGAGGGTTGCGGCCCGCGTGGTTCTCGTATTCGGTTACGGTAATTCTGTTTTCCTTAACCTTTTTTGGGAGGGGCAGAAAAGAACGTCCGTCGCGAATAAGAAATCAAATCGCGATAAATTCAAACTGCACGTGCAGATAAATTCAAAATGGAAGAGATAAATGAAGAAAAATGTTTGTCTTTCTCTCACTCTCCACGACGTCAAACTTCGAAACTCGAAGCTGACCGTGAATCGTTCGTCCTGTTTTCCGCATACCCTGTATTCCTGATGTTGTTTTCTTGTGCTGTTCTACGATCCTGTACTGCTCACTTCCAGCCTGTGGCTTGAGAACACGCGTGCCCCATTCTGGCGAGCTTTTTTTTTTGTTCTCAGAAGCACGCTTTTCTATCAATGATCTTGAACCACGTCATATCTGTGCTACATTTTTTCGCAGATTTGTGGCCAAAGTTTTTACTACGGAAAAAGCGAAACGAATATTTTTGCAGATCTTCCTAGACAGGCTGTTTTACAAAAAACACTTCGCTTTTGCAATTTCAAACAAGAACGTAAGAGGAAGGCTTACAATTGGCTCCGAAAATAAAGGCGAATGTGAACGAAAAACGCGCTATTTCACCCGAGCCAGGCAAATGCTTGAATGGCTAAGTCTTTCACAAAGGAGTGTTCGGTGCCCGCGAACCGTTCCCTCTTTTTGTTTTTGTTTTCTTCACACGAGATTGCTTTGACGTTCAGACAACTCCGATTTCTTGTTGTTCGCTCCATGTCGATGCCTTTCGTCGTTTCGCTTCTCGTAAAAATTGCTCCCGCTTTGGCGTACACGTTCGGGCGTGAACAAAAGGAAAAGCGCGCCTTTGAAATCACCGAAACCCGACGCAGTGATGTCGCAGATCCTCCAAATGCGTCGGGTTTGACGACGACGCCCTCTTCACTGCACTTCGCTCGTTTCGGGTCACTAAAGCGGACCCAGATTCGAATCGTCGTGGCACAGAAATGGATTTCGAGGCGGGGTGGTCGGCGCTCCTTTCCGGTCTGAGTTTCGACCTTTTCAAAGACGCTCGTTTTCGCCATTATCGGTCGGACCGAAGAAAGCGCGCCAACTTCTACGGATTTCATGGCTTCGGAGAAGTTGATTCGAGGACGAGGTTTCGACGATTCTCAGCCTCGACCAGTTGGAGGGGCTCCGTCGAGAAAGTGCTGCTTTGAACGCGCCATTGGCTTGGCCTTGTAACGAGCCACAAATTTCGCTATACGCAGTCAACTCTGGCGGCACTTTCGAAACCACTGATTTTCTTACCGCAGTGAGCAGTCTGTACTTTAGTTTGTTTCGGTAGCGAGAGAGAAGAGACGTGAGAGCGGCCGACATGGCCGCGTCGATCTTGCTACTTTATTTTAAGGGCCGAAGCAGAGTGGTGGCGACTGCAGGCGTCCTGGCCGCCACGAGCGCCACCTCGCGCATAGAGCTCTCGCAATGAGCAGCCCGAGAGGCGCCGCGCGGTAGCTAGAAAATGATTACGATTATTATGGCTACATTTGGTTGTATGCGATTTGTACTCAACTCAACAGGCCTAACTCACGGACGTAAGTCTAATGAAGCGTATAGAGTAGCTGACAGTTGGCGTAGTCGGTATATATTGGATGCATTGAAGGCGCTTACAAAGGCGCACGCTGAGACTGAGGTGCGAGAACCGGGCAAAGTTGCTCAAGCCTTTTCCCGCGCAGCATCACTTGGTGAGTCCAAAAATAAGACTATTGGGAACCCAAGAAGCCCCGCGGCTCCGCGGAGCCGCAAAAAGTACAGTGGTGATGGTGGTAGTGGTTAGAATGAGGTGCCTTACTTCTGCAGCCCGGTCAGGAGCACGGCGCAGCGCCGGAGAAAAGTACAGTGAATACACAACACAAGGTACAGGTTTTCGTCATTTCCCTCAGTCCTTCATAAAACAATTTTAGACTCGCCAGCCACAAGAGGTAACATTTAAGGTGCATTCGCGAATAAGGAGAATACGAATAATAATCATATTGCGTCTATCAAAGAAACAAGTTCTTGATCTATTTCTCTACTTTCGTTCGTATGTATTATAAGAATAATTTCTGAGGAATTGCGTGCCGAAAACGTGATATGACTACAGTTAGGCACACCGTAGTGTAAGGCTCCGGGTCATTTCGATCACCTGAGGTTTTGTAACGTGCATTGCCATCGCACAGTGCACGAGACTCCAATGTTTCGCCTCTCGAATTTATGCCTTGAATGTTAAAAAAAAACACAGGCTTAAATGCATATTGTATTATCGCCTTCAATCATATTATGACAATGCGACCACCAGCACAAGGATAAGCATAGGATGGAGAGTTTCCGTCCAGTGAGATTCCGCGTAATTTATTGTCCTTTTTATTAACATAGGGATAACTGTTACGATACACGAAAACTGTTCACCTGTATCGCTAATACAGCTTGAATAAACACATTCACGCAAGACCACCTTTACCGCGGTGTATACATACAATGGAATCCCTGTTAAGTATTCTTAGAATAAAAAAAACACTACTGTTCCTGTACGAAAAAACACAGTGGATGCTTTCCCATTGACACGGATGGTTGATGATGATGATATGTGAGGTTTAACGTCCCAAAACCCCCATATGATTATGAGAGACGCCGTAGTGGAGGGCTCCGGAAATTTAGACCACCTGGGGTTCTTTAACGTGCACCCAAATCTGAGCACACGGGCCTACAACATTTCCGCCTCCATCGGAAATGCAGCCGCCGCAGCCGGGATTCGAACCCGCGCCCTGCGGGTCAGCAGCCGAGTACCTTAGCCACTGCGGCGGGGCACGGATGGTTCAGTTTCTACTGCAAGATTCAGCAGGGCCAGCGGTAATGCTGAAGAAGTCTGTCCCCACGAAATTCAAGACATCGCATTTAACATCGTCTATGGCAGCAGAACTCACCGCGACCCGTGGTGCTCAAGATTTTGTAGCTGAAACATCGTCACTAGCATGGTCAGTGTTCATCGACTGCAAAGCAGCCCTTTAGTACAATATTGTTATGGACCAAACGAGCATTGGTCGTCCACATAAGACTGCCTAATCGCCATGCTATGAAGAAAAGCACAAGATACAGTATCAATAGATACCGTACCAGTCGCTATATCCACGGCAATGAGCGCACAGTAAAACCACCCGATCTGCTCATGCAGCTCTCCATTGTGCAGCTACGCCGTTATCCGGAACGGACGCAGCTACAAGGCTTCGTTCACTCGCACGTGGACTGACACTAGCACAGTGGAACTCCGCTGAATTTACCAACGCTCGTCTTCACAACCTGGACCCGAATCTACTGCTACATCTTCCGTCGGGAAAAACTAGATCTGCGAAGACGGTCCGGTGCCGTCAGTGGCTTGGGTTATAGCATTCAAGATATCTCGCGCACTTCAATCGGAATGGCCAGTGGTTCGACATGTGATAACTGCAGTAGCGAGGAGACAATCGTCTGTCTTCTTTGTGAGTGTCCTCACTTCACTGTACCAAGGGAAGGGTCTTAAGGCACTGGCCAAGACCGTACTCGGTACGGAAGGCTTTGAGGGCGTTGTTCTTTCTTTTTTTGACAACTGGGCTTAGAGACAGATTTTAAGCTGTTATCGTATTTTTGTTTTCTTTTTCGTAGCATATCTTTTCCATCATCTGTTATTGCCTTTACCCTCCTCTCCAGAACATGGTAGCCAGCCGGTCTGAGAAATGACTAACCTCCATGTCTTTCCGTCTTTGTTTGCTCCTCCTCATTTACTTATGAGGTAAGATACGAAAGGCGCCTCATGAAATGGGTCAGTGTTTCGAGCCTTCCCGACCGGCTTTAGCTGATTGTCAAGATCGAAACTGACTGAGTCTCTCCCCCCATCCTCCGAACATACCAAATCTCGTGGCTGGTATAAGCGTTGATGTGCTTTAGTGGCGATTTTCGGCATCCTACTAATATGTGGTGAAGTGACGCAAATTTTCCGGGGGAGTGGCAGTGTTGACAAAGTTAAGTAGGGGCTATAAAGTGACTTATGGAGGGCTGCTGGAATGTGCTAAGGCCGCATTTACCTCTCTCCTGCTCTTTGGGCAGTGACTTGTGTGTGGGAGAATATACACGGGGAAGAATTGTCGCGGGAAACACGAAGGACACAAGGAATACAGAAGCGAACATATTTTCATTATTTACAAGCAATTGTGCCACTGAATAGCCTTCAGAATCTCGCGCGGCGGCACACCAGCCCTCTTCTCCGTCTGCCATGGTGGGCACATGCGCCATGCCTCGTGACATCATGTTCCGCAAGTTGTCGTTACCAACCTGTTGCCATAAATGTGCCAGAAATGTGCATGTTTATAAGTCATGAAATAATTTGTAAAATAACCTTTGTCGATCACGTTGAGGTTTTCTGTATTCTCGTTTGTTTGCGGGCCGTTCTGCGACGGCGACCAACAGGACGTTCATTTAGTTCTCACGGTTGTTAGCAAAAAGATGGCGGTAGCCAACCCAGTCTGGAAATAAATAAATGAAGAAAGAAATAAAGCTTATGTCCCGCATTTCTCGTCACTGGAATCGCACGCGGCGCGATTGTGACAGATCATGGTGCGTGAGGCCGTACGCTCCCACTTCCGACATTATATTTACATTGTAACTGATGTATGTGTTCCATGCTTCGGCGGAACGAGCTTTATTGGATGAAATCCTATGTGTGTCCTAGAGCGTACTTATACCTCGCTTCAGCGCCACATACAAACTGTCCCTGTCCGTGACAATATGTCGCAGTTTGAAAACACATAGAGAAAGAGGGATATAAAGTTTATGTTGGTAGCCGGAAGAATGGGGTGGGGAGGCCAACACCACCTTTATGTCTGCTTTGAGTTAGTGGCCGTGAATCATGTTCTTTTCTCTTCTGCATCTAAAGATATCGTCGTAGTTACGAGGCAGGCCGCAGTGATGGGCCGCGGCTTAATTTCGGCCGTCAGGAGTTCCCAATATCACCACGGTGGGTTGTCTTCAAGGTGCTTAGCCACTGTCTTTGCACGTGGGCAACTAAGCAGAGAATGGGGCTTGCCTGAGCTGGTTGGTTGCACGTACCGATCAGGGTTTCCGTTGGAAAGCACCGTGTTTTTTCTGGAAACTTTCTTCACGATAGTTTGAGAAAAAGAGCGCGGTCACTATGTCGGTGTACATGGTGTTTTTTTCTGACATTTATGACTCACGTAAATTAGTGGTAATCTTTATGATTGCCAGAATTGGTGATTGGGTGAGTTGACGAGCTTATCATTGCTTTCGCACCACTCACGTGAACAAGTGTGAAGTCGTACGTCTGGTTTAGCTCCTTTCCGAAACTTTCCCGCACTCGGAATGTCATGCACACTTGCTTTCATTGCTTTCATTGCTGTCATTGCTTTCTTTCTTTTTTTCCCCAAGCGTAAACCGATACTAAGGTTGAGAAACGACAACGATGTTGTTCTGCGTGGCGTGGAGGCCCCGTCTGCTTAATGAGCGGGTAAATAGGCGAGAACTCTAAGAACGCGCGAAGCAGCCATGGTACGAGGCTGCTGCACACACCATGTGTGTACTGCAGCGTACTCGCCAACAGCAAGTTCACTCACTCGTTGTTCGCGGGTGCGTTCGCGCGTTTGCTCCGCTGGAGCGCGTGGTAAAATAAGTGTTGCGCCAAAAAAATAAATAAGAGCTAGAAGAAAAAACAAAGAATAATGAAGTATGGAAAGCAAGGTTAGTTGAGCAGCCGTTGGTTTACAGGAAAGTCAAGAAGGGAGTAGGAGTGTGGTGGAGGAGGTGGTGTGAACGACGGGAGGGTACGGGGGTCGGGAGAAAATGTGTGAGCGAAGACGGCGGTAGAAGAGCAAAAAAGATTGGTGGAGAAAGGTTGGAGGGGTTGGTAGCGGGAAAAGAGCAAGCGAGACAAGTACGAACCATGCATCCTTAAGGCGGTCTTCCCAAGAGCACAAAACGAACGGTCGTATAGACGTAGGCGAGTTTGTAGCTGTTGGTGCTCATGCACGAGAGATCGCGAGTTGGGCAAGGCAGCATCGCGATGAACGAGAAAAGAAATTTGGTTTGGGGAACAAAATAAATACAAGAAACAAAAAAAGTAAGTAACGAGTATTGCTGTTGGGGCGCGTCAGCGGCAGCAGTTGCCACGTCGGCAGTCATTATTGCGCCGCGAAGTAGTCAGAAGCAAGGGTGGGACTGGTCCGACTATAAAGGCAAAAATTAGTGGCGTAAGCAGAGAAAAGTGTCTGCAGGGATCGCCAAGGAATGCGAGTTGTGCTCGCAGCATGTGCAGGGCCTAAAGTGGGAAACATAGAACAATAAGATCGTGATGAAAAAAAAAACTACAGAATGTGCACGAAGAGGTATAGGGGAGCTGTAATAGGGGTGGAGTGGGGTGCGATATCGCTTACTGCGCCCGCTGTAGACAAAAGAAGCAGCGGACGCGAAGGAAAGTTTTTTGCCCGAGGCCGAAGCGCGTCAACAAGCGCCGTGCAAGGGGCGCGTACGTATTGGGTGGCGAGAAAAACGATATGCGGCTCCTCGCCCGAGAAGGCAAATGATGTGCTTCATTGACTGCGTTAACTTTTAATCGCCGTCGGTCGTTAGGCGAATGGCCGCCCGGGATCCGCTCATCGGGAGGCCTTCCGATTAGAAAGAAGGCCTGGCGCCGAAAAACAGAGAATATACGCGTCTTCGACACGCACGCGCAGATAACGTACTGCCGTGGCGAGTAATTAAACGCGCTTTCTGTGTTTTTTTTCTGCTTTTTGTGCTTCTTCTTACTTTTGTCGTTCGGCGCCTCGCGGCAGTTCGTGCCAGGCCAGCGGCGATAAGCTCGCGCTGTCGCAGATGTTGCTGCCGTTGCTTCTTGGAACGACGTAAATATGAGTCTATTTTTATGCCTTCGCTGATGGCGGAAAAAACGGTGCACGATCCGATGGTAGTAATGAACGCCCCGTGTCTCTCTGCGACTCGCTAGATATTGGCCCATTTGGGGGTTTCCCCCCCCCCCCCCCCCTGTTTTCATCGATAATGCCATTGCTCACCGCTCGCGTTAGAACCCATTGCGTGGCTTTGTCTAATAGCGTGCACGTGGTGCCGTTTGTTTTCCGGGCGGGGCACCACGCGGGCACCCACGTTTTCAGCCGCTGGTCGCGCATTTGGAATTTCGGTGAGTGGTCGCGTCGGCCCAGTGGTAGAGACGGGCTCTGTAAATGGGCTTGGAACGATAAACAATCATAGGTAATGTTTTTAATGGGTTTCGCCAGTACGCACCAACCCGCCATTCGGTGCGGTTCATGGCAGTCACATCTGGACGGTGGCAAGCCATGGTGGTGGTGGCGTGAGCCACAAGCAACTATGCAACATATATATGCAAGTCACTGATATAGAGTTTAAGCGCTGGAGAACCTGCGAGGGTGAAGTAGAGGTACCGCGTACGCTTCCCTTAGGGGGCTCCCATAGAAAGCATGCACAGTAACTCTAAATGACAAAAAAAAAATAAATAAAGAACTCTCGAACTAACTTGGTGAATGCCTGGCTTTTGGTGCTCTATGGCATCTTGTGGCTGTGGGGGCGTGCTGGTGATGCTAGTAGTAGAGATGTTTGTGACGTAACCATACTCTCTCTCTCTCTCTCTCTCTCTCTCTCTCTCCGTGTGTCGCATTCCTTCGGCTGCATGTGATTATGTGTTCACTTCCTTCGAAGTCGAAATAGTTGAAAATTTTCCGTCTGTTTTACTCAGAGGCAAGGACATGAGCGTGCTTTCCAGGAACGGGGATGATAGGAGAGAGGAATTAGTAATATGGGTGATCAACACAAGAGGCCTCCGCTTTACGGCTACAACACGTCGTTAGCTGCGAAATGAATTCACGTATTAGAGAGAATTACTTGGAGTGGGCATGTGGGATTATCGGACACGCTGGTTTGAGGAATTTAGTCTATCAATACGTTTGATAGCTTTTCAATTTAGTAGTATAGTGTCCATTTTGATTTGCTCTTTTACTTACCAAATGGTTTCAGCAAAATTTCATGTGACTCATCGTCATTCACGTTGTCCCGAGTGTCAGTAAAAATGCTTCCTTGCATTAAGATGATGTCTGTGGCGAAGTACTCTTTACAGGCAGCTGCCCTCGAAATTTGCGATAACTGATTCCCGTTGTATGTCTGGTAAAACCCGGCTGTGAACAACCGGAAACTATTGACAAGCCATTCGGACGGGTCTTGGGGTAAAAATTGCAATTTTTTAGGAGCGAAGCTTCTTATAGCGGCACCCGTTCGTCCCCCGTAGTATGTAACAAGTATAACATTTTGACCTCCAAGGTGGTGCCGGTAAGAGACTTCTGTGTGTTGTTAAACAATAAAAAATAGTGCTCAATGTACATGTCAATGGCTGCTAATGGGGAATGAGAGACAGGAGCATTTGGCTTTTAGTTAACGTGCAGGCTGCGATCACCATTAGCAGCCATTGGCATGTACATTAAGCACTATCTGACAAGAAAGGGTTGCTACGTTATACTCGCTGGGTGTAACCTCCTTAGCTTTAGAAAGGTTTAGCGAGCGTTGAGCCGCAGTGCCATGAATACAATGAACTTGTATATACCATGAATGAACTCGAGGTGGTTAAAATGGGAAGTAGATACGAAGCGCAAGCCGTAAGAAAGTAAAAGCCGAATTCTCCGCATCTCATTTCCCATTAGCAGCCATCGGCATGTACATTGAGCACTATCTGACTGAAAAAGTTTGCTACGTCATACTCGCTGGGCGTAACCTCCTTGGTTTTCGAAAGGTTCAGCGAGCGTTCGGCCGCAGTGCCATGAATACAGTGAACTAGTATATACCATGAACTCGAGGTGGTTAAAGGTGGGAAGTGGACCCGAAGCGCAAGCCGTGAGAAAGTGTGCGTGTGCCACCTCTCGTTTAGTCCTTGGAATGTCCGCTGGATGGCGGTGCTTCTATATGGGGAATATATGATGAAAAGATGCGAGATGGTGGTACTTGGAGTGTTGAATAGATGGACGAACGGACACATAGACAGATGCATGGATGGACGCATGAACGGACGCAGGGGCGGCTGCATGGACGAACGCAGGAACGGACGCACGAACGGACGCACGCACGGACGGGCTGATGGACGCATGGACGGTCACACTGACGGACGCATGGACGGACGGAAGCAAGAACGAATGGATGGACGAATTCTTCGCCCCACTCTCTATCATTCACTCCGTGGATATGCTGCCATTTTTTTAGATATAAACCAAGCATCTTGCTTCTGAGAGACAATACTCTGCGGAGAAGTAAAACAGCGACACAGTTAATGCCGCAACGAAATATGGCATAAAGCAGTACCAACAGTGGCCACAAAGTCTGAATGAAAAAGTAAATAAGCATGAGGGTTAGCTACCAAAATTAAGAATGCCATAAACTTTAGATAGTTTGTAGAGATTAATAATGAAGGAAGGTCAGAGGTGCAGATGTACGGGAAGAACTGCTCACAGAGGTGCTTCCCACAAGAGCTGCTCTGCAGCTTGCGTTAATCGTTGACTGCCAGCACCTCCGCACTCGCTGCTTGCTGCCAAGACGTTGTGATAAAGTCGCAAGCATAATAGGATTACGGCACTAGCTTCTAGTTATCGGCTAACCCGCTTATTAGGTGCAGAGAATGCGCAGTTCTATATTGAAAGTGGCATGACAGGTACAAGAAGGCATTGCAGTTAACACGAAACAGATGCTTTAAGACTGAAGCTTTAAGCGGCAATGATGGCGTTTCCATCAGCGAGAACTCGCGAGGCTTCGCGAGAGTTTCTTGAGACCCATCCAACAAACCCACGTCACCTTCTTCGAGCGAGCCTCGTGTTTGGAAAGACTAGGGTTGTTGAGACGTCGTCATGACATCATCGCTTGGTCAAGGGTGGGCCAATCCCGGAGGTATTACAGCACCAAATGATACAGAGAGACTCAGGGAAGAGGGGAGGAACAATTCGTTCGATTGATAACGTGCAGGTAAGTTAATGAGTGACCCTAATACCGCGGCTTGTTACGCCTTCAAGATGGCTGGTCCGCTATTGTATGACATATGATTGATATGTGGGGTTTAACGTCCCAAAACCACCATATGATTATGAGAGACGCCGTAGTGGAGGGCTCCGGAAATTTTGACCACCTGGGGTTCTTTAACGTGCACCCAAATCTGAGCACACGGACCTACAACATTTATTGTATGACATAATGCATTATCAGTTGTATAGCAACTTTCGGGTGTTGTAGAGAGTGTAACTTGCTGTGGACTTTTTAAAAGCGTAAGCACCTCTTTTATGCGAGTCGACGAGGAAAATGTGCGTCCGCCCATCCATACCTCCGTCACGTAAGATGGTCGTCCCCATCAAACAATAAATGACATAACAAGCTTTCAATAAAACATGACAAGGTTTCTTAGCAGTTTGAGGGAAAATTTTGGGCGCCTAAGCAGCACCATAATAGGAAACTCAAGAAAATAGCGTCACTCGCAACTGATTTTGTTCGCAGGAGTACAGCAGCAAATATATGCACTGCACCAAACATGCGCGAACATTACGGCGTCACCTAATCGCTACACATCAAACACGAGGGCATTGGAAAGTCATTTTTAATCAAGCAAAGGAGTGTGAACTTCAAACTCGGACGTTTGCGATACCACAGACGGGTCATTTATACATAATTGGCCTTTATTTTTTTACCCCCCCCCCCCAAAAAAAAAAAAATAACTTCCAGTATCCTTTATTTCCAGGGTCCAAGCATCCCAGCTTTTGGCGAAACAGAAATGTTGCGAAACCTGGCCTCACACAAGCAGGATTTACGAGGTGCAAGCAAATGTGCCGACGAATTGCTAGCAGAACAGACTTTATGTCCTCCCTTCCCTCGTCTCCCGCTTCTAAGCACTTATCCACCATGGCTACGCATGCGCGTCGACTGGAAATACATCTGCACCGCATTAATGGGTTCGTACAAAACATATGTAAAAGTAGAACACTTTTTGTGAAGGCCACGTTGATACTTCGAGGTAGTAGAGTAAAAGCTCACGACAGGTCAAAACGTACTGCCGACATGGAGGATTGAACGCACCAGTAAAATTCCAGCATTGCGAAAATTCGATTTCATACGTGAGTTTCAATTGTCGCGGGATGCTCGTGCCGTTCAAGACAATGACGGGCGCTAGAGGATGAAAGACGCCATGTCAGTGCCGTCCGAAAACACGTTCTTGTGCAAGGTACAACCTACGATGAAGCTCCCTGCCCAGCCCGGTGGAGGAGTGCTTATGGTTGTCGGCTGCGGACTAGAAGGTGGCGGGTTCGATCTCGGCCGTTGAGGTATCATTTTGATAGAGGCAAAAGGCTGGAGCTCCTTGTACTGCGTGATGTCAGGGCACATTCAAGAACACTGGAGGGTCGAAATTTCTAGAGCCCTCCACTACGAGTTCCTCATAACCATATTGTGGCTTTGGGACTTGGAGCTTGAGGATATTACTCTATCACAATTAAACTCTCCACCCACGCATCAGACAACTCTCAAAACAAATTTGCGTAAACATTTCTTACTCTATCTTTTTTTTTCTCCCGAGGCAGCCTTTTCAAGTTCATGAAAAGGCAGTCAATGTAAAGCACGGTCAACCTACGCAGCGATCGAAGCGCTACCGTTTCCTGCTCTATCGAGCAGTGGACGTTTGACAGAGTGTATTTTCTTCGAAGCTGTGTATCATGATTTCCGTCTTTCTTTAACGATCCACTCGACGCTGGCTGCTCTACGTTTTTTTTTTCTTCCTCGCCGAAACATTTGCGTAGCAAGGCCTCCATTTCAGGTTCTTGGAACACACGGCCGACAAAGCCCCCGACGAGCCTCATATTCGCGCATTCCCGAGCTACGCGCGCGCGCCTGCAGTCAAATGTTGTAGAAACGGGGGTGGAAAAAGAATAACCGAGATGCGGGCGTTATACATTGCGCGCGTGGTGCGCGGACCATTTTTGGAGGCAAAATCACCGGGGCGGTGGCGTCGTGCCCCAGCGTCTTGGAGCGTGCCATCTATATTTATAAGCGGCGCCGCGGCAATGCATGCATAACGAATAGCACGCCCTATCCCGACACAATAACAAAGCGCATTAGGGGAACAGTAGGGAGGGCGGTGCCGGGAGGAGAAGGTCGAGCCACGGGAATGACGGTAAAGAGAAAGAGGGAGGGAAGGGGGGGGAGTGAGGCGCCATCTTCTATGACTCTATGGGCATCCCTGTACGGCTTATAGAGTGGGCATTGGAGTATACGCCTCAAAGCGAGTGTCAGCGTTCGCTTATTTTCGGCAATTCGGTCGGTTTCGGTGGGCATACCCATTTGGTTTCCAGCGACGGTGATAGTGAACGACGTGGTGCCCTCCCCGTTAAGCCAGTACTTTTTTTTTTTTTTGCATGCATTCAGATGCCTAAGAGAGAGACAGCGACAAATGCCCGCCAGTGCAACAACAACGATGGTGGCGAGAGATGCACCCGCACGCGGCGGGCTTTTTTCTGAAGTGGGGAGGAAAGACGAAACGTAAGCAAATGAAGAAGTCACGTAATAAGTTTCCTGGAAACTGCAGCGTATGCAGATTGCCTGCTCCGATGCGAAGTCGTGAAGGGGACCCGTGTGGACTGTTACTTGAGCTGCTATAGTGCATGGCGCCACTGGAGAAACGTTTGCGGGTGATGCTGGATGAATTTCATTCTTCTACGGATGTTGCATTGAAAGGCTGTCGGGAACGTGTTCAAGACGTCGCTTAGAGCAGCTCCGCGCATGCGTGGCTGGTTTTCACCGTGGCAACGGGCCACTGCGATGATGCAGTCATTCGTTTGTGTCTTACCTTGGTCTTCACGGAGAGCCGCGTTCCATCAATTTATCTTTATCGTCGAGGCGAATAACAAAAAATCCAACTTCAGCTACACGGAAGAAACTCTTTTCTGGCTGTCGCCGGAGAACTTCATCGCTCAGCTAGTTTCACGTAACTTGGGCCTATCCAGAACTCTTAATTCATTTTTTACCTGGATGCCTCGAATCATTATGTTCCACAGGCACAGTAAGCGAACTTGGCTCGACTTCTTTATTCTTTCGCTTGTCTTCCACTTTTAGTGCGACGATTTTTTTTTTTTGTATCATCATTCTAGGTGCAGCTAGCTTCTATGTATCTTGCTAAGAGCACGACAAGTTATCACGGTAATATGTCCGCTAACGCCTGCAGGTGATGGCAGGAAGTCTACGCCTAAGTGGTTTCGTTTACGAAGCACCGCCAGGTGCTCGTGTAATGTGGAGAGAGGCCATTAATATCGTTTTATACTGGTTCGTCGCAACGCATTAAGGATTTGGCCTTTTTTTTCTATTCGCTTGCGCAAAAAGAAAAAAAGTCGTGCATGCTCAGTATGGATATCGGAAGACATAGGGTGTTATCCAAGAACGAAGCAATGCCTTTGAATTGCGCGTTTGGCAACCTGATTGTTATTCTGGCAATCATCAGATATGCAGGGGAGAAACCAAAGGGAAGTGGTACTACAGAATGTGGTTACACTAATTTATTGAGACAAGTAAATATCACAAATATTCAGCGGATTGTCATATCGAACCCACGACCTTCAGGTCAACAGCTGCAGCACAGTAACTGCTACGTCATCGCGGCGGGCTTGCACGGTTAATGTTCAGTGAATCGTCACTAGTAGTTATGGAATTGTTAGGTCATGGCGTGCAAGTGTCGTTTCCGACAGGTAACACTGATACCACTGCAACCTTCTCGAGCCGAGTACTACAATTTCCTGCCGAGCACGGAACAACCTTACGAACGTAGCGTATGGCGCGAAAAAAAAACAACAAAAAAAAACACGAGAGATGTGCTTGTTCTTCTTTCGTGATTTTTTTTTTTTCGCGCCGTAAACTACGTTAAGAATGAGCCAACTCGCTCAACAAGTCACTCCGCTGAAACCTCACGAACTTCGCGCACGCCAGTGCGACGTCCCAGCCATAGGTTCGCGTCTGTCCGCGATCCGCTCATTTCCCGAAGGCGCCCAACGGTCGCCGCCAATGTGGCCTCCTTTTGTCTGTCGCCAGCAAATACCCGCGTGTGGACGTATAACGGCGGGGAACGACGAAATACGTGCAAATGCCGCCTGACCGAGGAAACGTGCGCGCGCCAGAGATGGCTTGTCGACGGCACTTCGCAAGCAGCCGCTGTTTTAGTCACGGCACGGAGAACGTGCCGCAAGGCAGCCGGGAAACCCTTTCAATCTCGAAATGCTGGCATTTGTTACGCCTTGGAGCGAATGGCAAAGAAGGGTACGGGCCAACAGATATAGCTCGCGCGTGCTAGCACCCAGGAAAGGGGTTCAACAGCACTCTGACTCACAAGGGCTGCAGGGGACGTCACGTTTTTGAGATTTCCGAGCCCGCGTCGGGGGGCTTCTTTCTCTTGTTGCCCTCTCGTTTGTTTTTATTTTGAAGCGCCCCGCTATAGCCCCACTACGTCGCCTCTTTGTTTCTCACAATGTTTTTTTTTTCGTTGCTTCCTTCCCCCTTCGTTTTCTTTGTTTTCGAGGATCGCGTGCTTTTGTTTTGATCGCGTCGTGTTTGTGCGACTGCGAGAGCTCGGCGTGCAACCCGACGCGGCCCGTGCTGTTGTTTCCTGCGCCCGGCATTACTCATCGCCATGCAAATTGTAATGAATGATCGGCGCCGTTGCTCGTGCGGGAGAGTTGAAGAAAAAAAGAAACGAATAAAGGCCCGAGATGCAAAGGAGCACCCTGCTTCGGCATAACGGGGTTTCGACAAACAAAAGAGAACAATAGGCAGGCCTTCTCGTCGTCAGCGAATTCGATGATTAAAAGGACTGGCAGTTCGATACGGGCGCCTCGTCTGAGCAAAGCAGTTGAGCCCACCGCTGCGCTGCGTGCATGATCTTGCAGAATGTCAACGCTCGCTGTGGGGCCTCCTTTCCCAGAACGTGTTATGAAACAGCCCACGTTCCCTCAGCTTCTCTAAAGCCTACAGCATTACAACAGTTTGCATGCCGTCTTAACTTTTACCTTCAATTTCTTTTAGCTCTTTGAGTGGGAGAATGACGCTACTGAGAAGAAAGTAAGCTAACAACAATTGTTTGTGTTTTACGTCCCAAAGCCAGGATAAGATTATGAGCAGTGTCACCGTGGAGGGCTCCGGAAATTTTGACCCGTGGGGGTTCTTTACCGTGCGCCTAAATCTAAGCACACGGGCATTTCGCCTATGTTGAATTCGGGCGCAGGATATCAAAATGCGGCTGCCGCAGCCTGGATTCGATACCTCGGCCTTCGGGTCAGCAGTTAAACACAACCACAAGACCACCATGGCGTGTGGGAAGGCCGTGGAATTTGAGTGAATTATGCCGAAGGCGCCGCGACGAATGCAACTTAAAATACATTTGTGCCGTTCAGTCCTTCGACGCTCTACGCTACCAAACGAAGCTGGAATGTTGAGGCATTAGTTAGAGAACGCGATCAAAAGTAACAAAAAAAAACGAAAATACCCTCACACTTAACAGCATTCAAAGTTCAAAAGATTTCAAACGCAAGATATTTCACACGGTGTCCGCGAGTGCATTTGAACGTTGTTTTGTTAGTTTTCTTTGGAATGAATGGAATGGAAAAAAAACTTTATTTCAGTCCTGCAGGACGCGCTTAGCGCGTAGCGGGCGTCTCCCACGTAGGGACCAACAGGGAGTACCTTTTCTTTCTCATTTTTTTTTTATGAGTACTGACATAAATTTTACACATTTTGAGATTGTTGCTCCAAATGAAAGGCACTGGTGTCGAGAACCCTAAAGAGAGTATCATAGTGGCTAAAAATTAATTAAATGTATTTTTAATACCGCTATATTAGAAGAGCACTTCCGGTTTTAATATTGCGGGGATGACTTTTTGGTGCTGTATCATCGCAGCATGACATCTCGGGGATACAACAATCTGCGACGTACTAGTGGCAAATTTGTCATTTGCTCGTGGTGCATGTAAACAATGATGAGGGTAATGTTATCCAGTAAATCCGAAATTGATATAAGCTATTCCGACTACAAGTAGGTCTCTGAGATCGCAGACTCAGTGGAACTGTGCCGGTTCATCGGGGTAATGCCCATTGCGGATAGGGCCAGCTTGCAGATGCTCAGAAAACTTTAGAAGCAAAGTAAAATATTTAATACGTGTGTCTTACTGTGGTGTGTGAAGAGCGTTAACTCTGGATACCAAGGAAACGAAAATTATTACTTTTGTGACACCTCATCTGAACACCTATAGTGCACAGAAAGGGCAGGAACACAACGACGTGGAAGCATGCAGGGCTATATTGCGACAAATTATTTATTTCTTATGCAGTACGAGTAAAAATATAGGAAACAGGAAGAAATTCACGCAGACGCATAACCACACTGTTAATTTTTTAAGATTGGTGAAACATCTGAAAAATGTGAAGCCAAAGATAACATAAAATTACAACAAGGACATATTTAGAATCAATCGGAAATGGTTTTATTTTCGTCATTAGGTGAGTTAAAAGTTCTTTGTATACAGAATGAGGTCCCATAATCAGAGACCGAATTGGGGCCTTCTGCAGTAATGAATACAAAAAAATACTAATCGAAGTAGCGAAACAACAGTGCAGAAAATAAGCAAAAAATGCATCACAAGCTCGAAAAGGGTCATATAAGACAACTAACAGGAGAAAGCAAAAAAAAAAAAAGAAGTCAAAAGCGAAAAACAGATAACATACAAAATAAGAATAATTCAATACTTGTAATTTTAGACAGAATTCCAAAATCAGACAACATAAAAAATAAAGGTAATTTAGCCCATGCCATGTTCCTCGTTTATCGGCACTCACCTACCATGGGACTTGGCCCTAAAAGCTGGCAGTTAACTATATAAATATAGACTAAAAAGCTGGCAGTTATACGCGTAAACTTCCAAAAAGAAAAGGTGGACTAAGGTAATAATTATTCACGTGACAAGTCCCCTGCGTCTGGTGCGAGCCAAAACTTTGGAATCTGCGTCTACATTTAGAAATGTAAAGCCCAAATGAGCTGCAGGGCGTTCCCTTCCCAGAAATCCAATCAACCTTTTCTTTCCTCGACCGATTATTCACCACACCTACAAATTTCTTAGCGTGATCACTTGACCTTCTGCACTGGATTATTTGCTGCCAATTTGTGCTAATTACAAGGCTTTGATGGACTCTTTTTCATTAGCTACGTGCGTCAGATGGCGCGTCTAACTGCACTTCCTCTACTTAATTTCACGTGCGAAGCCCTTGTGACGGACCATGGTAACTCCATCTACGCCGCCATCCTTCGCAGTTGTATTTTCCACATAGAGCTCTTCGTATGGATAGTTTGGACACTGGCCTATCTCTCTTAGTGTTCATTCTTTTTTTTTCGTGCTATTTTTTACGATCAGGACCAACTAATTACCACCCTTGTGACATATTCCTCTTATTTCTTCTGAATTTGGTAGATTTGATCAGCGGTCGTCTCGTGACCAGATGCCTGTAAATTGCTGTACGCTATAACGTTACTTGTCTTTTTTAGCGACTGCGTAGGTTCCTTCGCCGAACGACCACTGCAATCACACCAGGAGCCCTCACAGAGTGGATAGACGATGGATGCGAAATTTCTTGAGGGTTGTGTCACTTAAATTTAGGTGCACGTTAAAAAAAACCCAGGTGGTCTTCTTCCGGAGCCCTCCACTACGGTGTCTCCTAATCATATCGTGGTTTTAGGACATTAAACCCAACAAGAATTATTATTATTATTATTATTATTATTATTATTATTATTATTATTATTATTATTATTATTATTATTATTATTATTATTATTATACATCGTGGGGAGAGAGAGAAATAACATTAATTTGCGCCCGTCGAGAATGACGTCGGGGGGGAGGTTGGAAGGATCTGGCCCCTGCCACCATTCATACACCAGAAGCCGTCGTCAGTTTATTCGTTGCACGATGATTCGCTTGCCGCGACAGTGCCGATGAAGAGCGCGCGAGCGGCGTCGTGCCGCCACGCTCCTCGTGCGGCGAACGAGCCGCGTCTGACGCTCGCTGCACGTGGCGTCGGGCTTGACACGCCGAGGAGCGCCCGGCGCGCTCCCGCTTGCCGCACTGCTTCGGTCGGCCGGAGCCAGGCGGCGCCAGCTGTCGCGTCGTTGACTTCGGCGCCAGGCGGGGTGTGTTCGTAATTCTAGCCAGAGCGGGAATTACGAAAAGATCGCCGCCGCGTATCGCTCTCCTTGTCACGACCAGTGCGATAGAGGGCGTTGGCTGCGTTTGCCAGCGCGAATGAGCGCCGCCACCGCGACGAAAGCGCGGGACGACTGTCAACGCTTCTTACCACGAGAGTGCACCCGACTCATGCGATACTGTCGCTGTTAGTTCTAGCAATACCAGGATGTCGAAAGGAAAGATCACTATACCGTATGGCGAAGTAGCGCACTTTTGACAGGGACAACGGGGACAGAAAGTGGTGTTGGGAGATATAAAATTGCTTAAAAGAACATGAAGAGTTAAGCCCTACATGCTGCACCGAGGTATCGCAGGTTGCCGAATTGAAAATAATAATAAAAAAGAATAGGCCATATTATGTAAAAACAAAAACTTTTTCTAGAGTAAAAAAAAAGAATAAAAGAAAATGGTGTACCACCACCAGGGTAACGACAGCCAAGGGAGCGGGTCAGCGAAATCAGGGTGTTTATTGTTTAAATGCAATGGAAGGAGAACAAATTTACCAATGTAGAACGTCTGTCTTGCCTTCATCTTACTCGCAATGTGTAAAGTTTAACTAATTACGTATTATAACTTGTCTTCATCTTGATTAACAATTGATACTCCTTTTCATATTTTCCTTGTTGACCAAACGTCTTTGTATGTAATTTTTCTCTTTATTACATTTTTACATTAGAATTTTATATGTTTGCGTTTCTCCCCCCCCCCCCTGGCTTCTTTTTTTTTTCTCGCGTGCAAGATTTGTTTTATTGTTTGTTTTATCCTTTACCTTGTGTTTCGAGCTTTTTTTATTTAGGTCAGAAACTGAGAATTCTATTGTTAACATTTTTCAATTCTGCGCATGGTCAGCGTCGTCGCGAAGGTTGTGGCTTATTATTATTATTATTATTATTATTATTATTATTATTATTATTATTATTATTATTATTATTATTATTATTATTATTATTATTATTATTATTATTATTATTAGATAGACAGGACACTCGCTCCAACTTGCCCCCTTTGATCCTGTAAGTGCGCTACTTCACCATATGGTATAATGATGAGTCACCAACTAGCACAGCTTCTAACATTATTCAAAAGAAAGACACTTATTAAAGAAGAAGCCTTAAATGGCTCCTGAAACGTGAAATTTGTCCGTCAGCGGCGTCAACACGAGTGAAACGAAAAATTGTCGTCACGTGATGACGTATCATCGTGATTGTGACGTCATTAAGTGACGTAACGACATCATCGCGTAATGTCACCGCTTGGTCGAAGGTGGGTCAATCACGGAGGCAACGCAAAACCAGGTCAGCTGCAAAAAGCATGCAATGCCTCCACGGGCTTAGTGAGAAACTCCTTTCGGGATGGTTTGATTATACTTTATGAATGTTCGTGCATGTGTTTTCATGTGCGCATGTATATATACGCAAGCACAAAAGAATAATTGGGGGGGGGGGCGTACGAACTGCCCGCCCCCCTGGCCCCTGAATGTCTCCAGTCTTGCTGGCATGGCAGAAGGGGAGTAATAGAAGAGGTCATGTTGTTAAGATGTGAGCACCCAAATTTATTGCGCAGAGTCGGTGTACCCTTCTGCGCATAAGAAACTGGGAGGGAACTCAGCGGCACTGGGAATAAAACCCAGTACTTCCCGAGGGAAGGAGGACGCACAAAAGTGGCCAACGATCGGTTGCGTAATCCAATGTTTACCAAGACCTGAAGGAGCGAACGAATACATTTTTTTGCTGTTTGGATATGGGCCAAAATCAAAATGGTATATCGGCAATAACGCGACATAACGATATATACGTTGCCAGTGCGAGATTTTACTTAACTGCTAAAGTCCTGCTTATCTTAAATCTTGCTTCAAAGTTCACCGTGGTTGAATTCAAGTATTGATGAATATCAAATAGTTTGAACATAGGTAGGTTTACTGAAACAATCTTTCATCGTCGACGCTGTTTTTTTTTTTTTTACAATCTGATGGAGTTCAATACGTCAAGCTGCCAGCGCGTCATAAGTTCACGTGCTACGTGACGCCACACAGGCTCATAAAGAGTGTGCCACACTCGCTGCCATGGCTACTGAGGGCGCTGACTGACACTCCCACGTTTAAATTCACATATATGTCCAATAAAGTGGCTGGGAGGATAGCCGCTGTTGTAGCTCAGTGGTAGAGCATCGAACGCGTTATTCGATAGCCGCAGGTTCGGTTGCTGCCCACGGCAAGTTATCTTTTCAACCACTTTGTTTTCTTCACATTTACATTACAATTCAGTCATAACTTCCCCTATCTATGCTTTCCTTTTCATTAATGTCTGTTAGATCTCATAATTATTGTGTCAAAACACGGAAAAATGAGCCCATAAGTATATACTTCTTTTCTTTATATATATATATATATATATATATCACAACACCGTGCAAGTAGCACCGGCGCTTGTATAGCGTTATAATGACTGTCAGGTGCGGGATTTGAGCGTATATTTTTCTTTCTCTCTTCATCTCTATATATTTAACACTCCCCCATTCGATCATTCGATTTTCCAGTGTCGAGGGGCATACCAGTTCCTCATAGACTGGTTACAAATGTTAAAAACATCCCTGTTTTTTCTTTTCTCTCATGTTCCTTCCTTTCTATGCCAAGATAAAATGTTTTTCGTGCAATGTCATATACTTTGGGGCACCATTGCGAGGTCTTCAGAATAATCAATAACCTCCATCTCATGGTTTTGGGCGCGTGACGGTGTCAGGGAAGGGTCAGAGAGTCGCTAGTGCGCCTTCGCAAGAGGGTGTTCGGCCACTAAGTCGTCGGTTTGGTCCCGGCTGCGACTGCTGCACTTCGACGGCGGCGAATTGCTAAAGGATCGCGTACAGTGTGTTGTCAGTACGCATTAAAAAACACCAGCCGGAGCCCTGCTCGTAACACCCCAGATGGTAAAATGGTGAAAGAACCTCCAGACCAACGCTGAAGAAGAAGTGTGGCTGAGCCTTCGTTTTCTTCAAGCGCTGACCGCGACTGTCAGCGCGCCTGATGCACCGCGAGCAGAGGGATTTATAGCTGAAGGCGTTGACATTCCGAACTAAGGTAGTCGCCCTCCTGCACGATAACTGCGTACGCAAGCTCGTCAGCTATGTCTTTCAAAGGAGTCCGGCAACAGTTTTTGCTTCATCAAAGAAGCTTATTGCCTGACGAATAGACCACCTTTAAACATGCAGAATCCGAATACAAGCGGTGTTAGATTAGATTTTTTCGTTGATTGCGCGGTTTACTTTTATCAAAGCGGATATCGTCTCGTTCGTGGACGCCGCTGCCTATTGCAACAACCGAGTCGTCACCGCAGTGGCGGTCTCATCCACCCTGCGGATTCTTAACTCCGCCACGACCCTCACGCGAAACCCCGAAGTAGTGGCGTAGGTACATAGCTAAAGTAATAGGTGTGCTCGACAGCAAGCCGTACGTCATCTACAGCGACTCCATATCGGCCATCGAAGCCTTCGAACTTTCATATTGTCCGACCAGGCGTTACGTATCCTGCGCAGCGCAGACCCGAGTGCCCTGAAGCACCGCACTGTGATCTGGTTCCCGCCTATCTCAGACCGATGTCAGGTGCCCCGTCCAACCTCAACGAGTTCGCCCATGACGCAGCGCGCGCACTTCGACCGCGCCGCCAAACCCCATCTCGCTGAGTTAGGGACCAATCGGGATGCACCCATTACGTGCGACGACATCTAAACATCAATTTTACCTTGAACGCCGCATTTTTCCGCACCCACATGCCAAACTTGAGAGACCGCAGACGCTAACAGTATACGCTTATTACAAACGCACACGTATACCCAAACCTTGCCGAGCTTCACGTTTTCTATCCCGTCGCGTACGCCAGCGGCACGTTCCCCTCGCGAGGAAACACGGTGACACTCGCACATGTGCTCTCGGAGCGTCGAAACGCTCATACCGACTCTACCTCAAACAAGTGGGAGAGGTCCCTCAGAAACTAGCTTCCCGCTGACCACCGTCCAGCACGAAGCAGCCGCCCTGTCGGTCCCTGCATGGGCGAAGCCCGCTATGCGCTAAGCGTGTCCCGCAGGACAAAAATAAAGATGTCCCATTCTATTACACTCAGTGTGATCATGAACGCGTGCAGGCTCATGGCGGCGCCCCGCGTGGTAACTATGCAGCTCACGAAGCTCGAATCGGCCAATGCTCGTGAAATTGGGTATATGACGTGGTCATTTGGGTATAAGGGCGTCATTTGTAGAAAGAAGATGGAACGATTTCTAGCTGACTTCGAGAATAAATTGTGAGTTCCAGTCCGCATGCTTCGGTATAATGTTTGGCTCGCGTGTTATCAGAAGTCTCGACTACCGATGGGCAGTGTTTTCTGACCATGCCGAAAAAATGCCGCAGGGCCGCGTTAATAAAGTTCGTTTCATCAACATCCTAGGTGTACCAGGAATGCCTTAGGGCTGACAAGCACGCAAACACGCATTTGTCTGCCCGTGACCTCGATCTTGATTTTTGTGCTGTTTCCCTATTGTTTGTGTCGTTTTTATCAACCAAGTGACCCATTTATTATAGTTACGCTGCTGCAATATCCAAGTGATTCAGGTTGTCTAAAACGTGGACTAGTATTCACATATTTACCTATGGCTACTATACTTATGGTCAGTGTTCGTACAAGACAAACAGTGGCCGCTCAAATACGTATGAAAATCGAAGCTTCACTGCTGTACACATTTTCCTCCTGCTTTTTCTTCCCGTTTTTGTAGACATCGCAAAGGTCCAAAGGTAACAAATGGACGAAAGCGTTTTCTTTCTTCCTGGGGTGCGCGCATCTTTAAATGTGTACACGCGTGGGCGTTTTCCGTGTAATAAAATCAAATCCTAATGAATTCGCTCGGCTGTAACTCTGTACCAGCACTGTATCAGCCGGCTGCGGGGTTGCGGGCGAGCGACGTCCCTGTGTTGCCAGCACACATGTTTCTCTGCACTGCGGAATGAACGGCCAGTAGGCGGGAGATGAATGTGTCGAATGCGCCGACGAGAAGCGCGAGTGCTAATGCGTTTTCACGATTTTTTTTTTCCCCCGTCTCCACCCGGTGTGGGTGGGTGTCTGGACGGCCGAAGCGGTGGCGTAGCTGAATGGAGCGCGCCCGGCCGCAGATTGTTTTCCGGACTTCAGCCCGCGCCGCTCTCTCGCCAACCCGTTGCAGTGGTTGTAGACGGTTCGTTCGCGTCGTCTATGTTTTGTTTGTGTAGCGCGTTTAGCGGGCGCTGCAGCTATATACAGGCAACCCACGAACGCATATACACGTCGGATCTCGCCGCGCAAAAACCGCGTTCGCATACGACGATGCAGCGCCCGTATAGGTCTGCATCTCAGCGTGAGCCGCGCGTCCGTTCGCCTGATAGACGGCGCTCTCCGCCCGCCCTTGCGGCTGCAGCATACGCGCCCTCGAGCCTTATTACGGGAATGATATTAAACTCTCGCCGGAGGAGCGTTTTTTTTTCGCGAGTTCACTCCGAGAGAGAAAGCTTTCGTGATTTGGTAGGTCCGTGTTTGTTTGCTTTCGCGTCGCTTTGCCACACGCTTGCGGTGTTCTGGGATTCTACGAGATACAGAACCAGCCAAAAAAAAAAATTGTGGAAGGGGAGGGGGAGAGTAGAAGGGCAAGGCGTATTTTCTTCCGGCGTATTACGGATGGCCGGCAGACAGTATTCGTGGCATCGCGCATTAATCACAATCCACAACACTTCTTTCGTTGAAAAGTTTGTCTGTTCTCTCTTTTTCCCCCCTTCCTTCCTTCGAAAAGTACACGCCTCGCCCGTTGCGTAAGTACGGCCACATCGGCCGGGTTCATAGCGGGAAAACAAGCCGTGCCTGCCCAGCCTGTATCTTGCAACTCCCTCGCGAGAGTGTGTGCGTGTGTTTTTCCTACGGAAGACCTTCCGTACGATGCACCCTCTTCATTCTCCGAGCCAGAGATTCGCGGCTTTATTACGCACAGATGCGGCTTCGGTACGGCAGTAGGTATCGCGCGCTGCTCCACAGATATAGGTGGGTGAGCTCGGTGAAGTTGATGTAGGGCCACTTTGATTACGCCCGAGTTTCGCATCGTCGGAGGCTTTGGAGAAAAAACGGGCTGAGCGTGGGCGAGTGCTCTTCCCTTTTCCTGTTTTTTTTTTGCATTTTTTGGCGCTCCAATCGCAGTAGAAAGGCAACCCGCTCCTGCTACTTTAGCTATGACTGGGAACAGTAGGTGCTTCTATAGCTGCTTCGAAATGCAAGATTGAATTTTCCCGGGAAGCTGAATCCGTGTTGGTGAGGCAAAATAAACGAGGTATATGCACGCAAGAGGTGAATGCCGAGGGGATTGCGAACAAAAAGAATACCGTGTGTGTTGTGAGCGGGATAAAAAAAAAGCCGTCCGGGAATGAACAATCTCGGAATCCCAGTTGAATATATCAATGTTAGTCATCTGGAGTTCTCATGACAGATACGCTAACCCATGGTGATATAAAAATTAAAACAAAATCTCTCTTTATATTGCCAAACTGAGACTGGGATAACAAAATAGCTTCTTTTCGGTTGTCGTTGAATGCCAACATAATTTAATTTCTTCATGGTAAACCATTTGAAACATGAGATATATTTGGTTTCATTTTCATTCCGGCACGGAGAAAAAAAAACATGTTGCAGCTTCTGTCTAATCAGCATGCAACAGAAAGACGACAAAGCTTGTTTTGTTTCAGCTATGATGATTCCTTTACCGTTTGCGAAAATTGAGAAATTATTGGAAAGTAATCAGTTATCTTCACGGTACCGTCGTCCCACATTTGACTAACGCTTATTTATTTATTTATTTATTTATTTATTTATTTATTTATTTATTTATTTATTTATTTATTTATTTATTTAACAATACTGCCAATCTCATCAGAGTTTATAGCAGGGAGGGCATATGAAATCGAGTATTTGTTTACACAAAGTCATAACGATGGAAAACACAAGAAAAAGCCGGAATTACAACATGACACACAAATAATAAATTAACTATACATTGCCAATATAAGAACACACAATCAAACAATTTTAGTAATAGCAAGATCAAGAACTAGGTAATTTTTAAAAACGCCGTACGAAATACGTAGTACGAAATGGAGCAAATAGAGCAACTTTACACTGTACTATACAGAGAGTCGTATGCGTCAATTTCATGCCTTCTTTATATCCTGTTTACATACATTGCAGAAGCTGTCACTACTGAAATTTACGGGAAACCCATGATAAGAGTGACATTGTTGAAGAAATGAAGTAACCGTGCACATGGAATTGCCCACAAATCTTCTTCACATTATTGACAATAAAGATAAGAAATACAAGATATAATCATCGTGTTAATCGTATTTGTTTTCTTCGTGGATACGATACACGAATCAGCACTGATGACACAAAACGCTTATTGACGACAGCAGTGCTTCTCTAAACAAATCCGCAACATGCGCCACAATGCGCCATTTACCTGAATTCACTTTGAGAAGTGCACTAATGCTGCTTGCCGATCATCAATCTACCACGAATGGTGGCGATCGTTAAATTTGTAACAATTGCCTTCACTGGATACTGTAGCGGGATTTGTGTGCTACGTATCTCTTCGCGACAATGGCGATAATGCGAAAATGCCATTCATAGCGCTCAATGGGTGAATTAAAGCCGTATTATTCTTGTTCCTGATTCGCGCGCACTCACGCATACATGGCGTATCTGCGTGGACGACGACCGGTCTATAGGGTTGTTCTCAATCGAAGTGACGCCGTTTTTCAGAGCACCTATACCTGCGAGCGTGCGAAGGAAAAAATCGAAGCCGCCAATCAGCCGCTCGTTTGAAACACGCGAACGATTTTATGCCGGGCCCCAAACGAGGACGGCGAAAACAGCGTCGTCTGCCGAAGCCTTTATAGTCACGCCATCGCCATCACGCCGTAATGATTGTATCACAGCCGCAAACTTGGGGGGGCTGCCATGCTTCTATTGGGTTAATAACAGTGCCGTGAGAGGTGCCGCTCAAAATGTGGACCTGGGTATATACGCCGCGCCTGTGGTCGTCACAGCGTTAGTCACGTTCACGAAGTTCCCAGTATCCACCGGCGCACGATCGGACCTAACCAGAGGTGGGTTTTGATGCGCGCTCGTGGATTACGCCCAGTGCACGTCACCCAGGGCTACTCTTGCCTCTATTCTTACCTGGACCGATAATTATGGGAGACAGAATGACGCGGGTAATTATTTCCAATTCGTTGTTTTTAGCAGAGCGCGCCAGCCGCGAAGAATTCACTTTTGCCGCGAACGAGGCATTTGCGGTATAGGAGAGCGGGTTCTGGCAGTGAATCCACGCGAATCATTGATCAATGGGCTGTCGTGCATGCGCGGCTGGATTCGATCTTGTATACCGGAGCGGGCCCCTCTTTGCGCCAAGACGAAAAGAAGAGCAACCATAGTTTTTGCTCGATTCGGTCGTACGGTTTTCGAAGTCGATGTGGCGTTTTGCGATCTACCGTGGCGTGCCAGACCTGTCAGCGCATTCGATTGCTCCTGGTTACGCGGTCATTTTGCGAAGTCGCCGTGTGGCTACGAATTGATTGTTGCACCAGGCGAGGGTTTCCGTCTCGAAGCTACGCTGCCGTACGTGTGGCGACAACGATTATTACCGCGTAATTAATGATCGGGACAAGGAAACGCGAAGTGTCGAATTCGTTGTACACAACGACGGGACGGAGGACTTCTCTCGTCATTACCCCGGCGAGGCAAAAAAATAGAGCACGGTTTTTCTCGCGTGCAGCCGTTCCTTTAATAATGTTAAGGCGAAAAAGTTTAATACAAAGTTTCTAGTCGAAGCCATTGCGTGCCATTTTGTGTAGGTGCCATTGCAAAAAAAAAGTGTATACAGGAAGCGGAAACTGCGAATTTCGGCATAAGGATGGAACTTTGATGACAGTTGATAAGGCAACCTTAGTTCTGACCTTCAGCCGAAAGAAAAGCGTACGTTTATGTTATGCATTGTTGCTTATCACACTTTGCGTAGTATTTCTACAGAGGAGCCAGCGCAGAACTACTGCACTGAAGAGGGCGAGGAAGATGATGTGGTTCGCACTGTCGGACAGTCGCCATTTTGGCCGCCTTCGCTTATGTTTGAACATATCTTAAAGAAGCCTTGCGCTTGAAACACGTAACATTATGTTCGCTCCAATGACGCATTCTCGACGTTGACGCGGATTGTCGTGGGCGACTCAAGAGTCTTGGTTGTACGATAATAGTTTCGTGTCGCGTAGTCGGTTCAAGCTGTCACAAATAAAACAAGGGGGCGTGGACATGCCTCGTAAGGAAACAACCGTCAACCTTGGTATATGCACCTCCACATTTTCCTCTTGATTGATCTCTCTCTTGGTGAGGGATTCACGGGACACAAATTTTAGCCGTTATTTGCGATTATATTTGTTCTGCTTTGAACTCAACTCCGGGTGATTCGATATGAATGCGACATCAAAGGTATAGAATTGTCCACAAATGATCCTGCGCCTTTCGTCGCGGTATGTGCTGACACATAGTTCACGGGCGGAGTCACGTTGACGTCACACATTTTTGGCTGATCTAGGATGACACGATGGCACGAGTGATGTCGCCACTCGCTCGGTCAGGTGAATTTATTTTTTTTTTTGGACAAAGGTTTGCGAGAAATCTGAGAACCCTTAAGGTCTCGCGAGGTGTCGTGCAAATCGCAGGGCCGTGAGCGCCACCACTCAAAGCTTTTTTTCAAAAAAAAAAAAAAAATGTTTTAGGGGCGAAATATTTTAAGGGCGATTCTTGTCCGTTGTCCGTTAGCGCGGCTACATTACATGGGCGACACTCGGGTAATGTACGGTGAGACGCAAAAAAAAGTTTAACAATACACTAATACTGATCATAATTGTGACAGAACTATATAAGGCACCTTCAAGCAGAAACCCTCTAAACCAGTTGGCTATTTCAATGTATACATTAAGGACAGTAGGACCTAGCTTGGCCAACTCGTCGTGATTCACTTCGCGGAGGTGCGTGGATTCTTTTAGGAAATACGCGGCGGCAGCACTACGCGACGAACCTGGCGGTCGAAAGTATTGAGCAAAACCTCTCCGTACCATAGCGTGCTACCTCTTTGATGGCGTGATCGCTCAACTTTCAGAGCTTCCCAACCACACCTATCAGTGTGGCTTCGCTGGATGATCTTATCCGCGCTGTGCTGAATGGGTTGCGTGACGCTCTAATAGAGAAGCACAAGCGGTGACTCGGTTGGCACTCTCATCATCGCCGGCGTCGATCTATCGGCCCGGTGCTGTTCCCGATGTCGGTTGGAGTTCGACCGGTCGCCGTCTAGTCCGTCAATGCGAGTTTTCAATTTTTCTCTAGGCGTCCTAACACTCGTGTGCCAAGTGGAAAGCACTGAGATATGAGAGCATGTAGGTTGAATGCTGTTTACTATTCCGCCGTGACATCGAATACCTGCAGACAAACCTCCCGGTAAAATAAAAAAAAAGTTGGGCAAAGTGGTGTGTGTTCGTGATAACGAGGTGAGGGGGGGGGGGATACACATCACACAAGATGGCGCGTCGTGCCGTGTGCTCCTTTTCCTTATGTGCTGTGCATTTCGTGCCTCCCTCGCTTTTCACGAAGCTTCCTGTCCTGTAGCGTTTTCAACATTTGGGGACAACTCTACGTGGCGCCATCTCTCGGCGGTGGCAATAGCCCCCTGCCGTAATTTAATGGGAAATTGACGGGGTAAAGATTGGCCGCGTATCTGCACGCTTCGTTGCAAATGTCGTCGAAAAACGGTAGTCTTCTGCCGGCCAAGCAGTCATTTATATTTGGCCTTGCTTCAGACAGCGCCTCCTATAAGTTTAATTGGCTGCATCTGGCTGGTATTGATAAATAGAGGTGGACGCCATCTGGCGGTTCTGTCGGGAAACACGAGCTTGTGCAGAACCCAGGGCTACTGCCAGGTGGCAGCACGATATGGTCGGCAGATTGCTTTTTTGTGCATAGTGTCACATTTTCAGTGCAGCGTAAGAAACACTAGGCTCTTTAGAAATACGTATCTGTGTATTTTCTTGTAAAGGAACACACCACATTATGCTTACGTATTCATGTCGCGCCTCAAGTATGCGTATGATTTGCTTTTTGTTCGACAGTGTTCGCAAGCATGAACGCTGCCACCAGTAAAAGATGAATGGGCGTCCAGCAAGTACTTAAACTTTGGCTAGGTGGCTTAATCGGTTGACAGACAGACAGACCGAAATGCCTTTGTTCAAGTCTGTGAAAATTACGTCTTGTGAGAAAAGACACCACTGCGTAGAAACATTTAATATTTTTTTTCGTGGCGGGGGGGGGGGGGGAGAAACCTTAGTTCATCATGTAAGAATGGTTGTGGTCCGTTGCTCTAAAAACCACAACATGATTACGAGGAATGCTGTAGTGGAGGGCTTCGGAAATTTCAAGCATATTTTCTTATTTACGTGCATCTGAATCCGAGTACCCAGGCCTCGCGCATTTTCTATCCGCCTAAATGCGGCCGTCGTGAGCGGCATTCGATTACGTAACCTTCGAGTCAGCAGTGGAGCACCTCTGGATCACCATGGCGGACAATTGGAGTTTGTGAAATCGCTACTATTAAAATGCTGTCTATTTATTCTGTGGCGGCAGTCTAGAAACATTTGATAATTTAGGGCAATGGTTCTCAAGCGGGGCTCCACGAACCCTAAGGGAATTCACAAAACCCGTCCTCGAGAAAAAGAAAATAAAAATTGCGTTTTTTTCTTTTTTTTTGGGGGGGGGGGCACATTATGTCTCGTGACAGCAGTTCTTCCTGAATTTTTATACGCTTCACCGCATAACAGTCTTACATAGCGGCGAAGCTAACTTGTGGACCTTCTCCCTGGGAACGTTGTAAAACGTTTGTTGCAGTTGTCTACATATGCATGGAGGCATGCCTTTTCCAGGGTTCAATATTCGAAGATCCAACATGGCTGAAAATTGGTTGAATGTCGCTGCAGACCGCACAACTTATTGACATGCTGTTGAGATCGCATTGGCATTGCCCTTTAGTGTAACCATTCTTTGGCGGCAAAAAATAAAAGAAACGTATTTCACGCAGAATGTTCCGTTAAATCACGCCCCCCACCACCTCGTATTTCAATGAAAGAGGTTCGTCATCACTTAAATATACGAGTCCGCAAAGGGTTGCCGAAACATCCATGGCTGAGAGACCCTGAGGGTGTTGAGTGAAGGCGAGGTCGAGGGAACATTGTGAAAGTAGGATATGAAGCTTGGCCAGAATAACACCATCCCTGACACCACGCTTTGTGTAAAGGTCTTCCGATCAGCTCGTCGTTGTCATGATTGGCGCTAAATTAAGTCACTCTGCAAAACTTTCTGTTACGGGGCGACCAACGCAAGTATTCGCTTTGTTGCCGCGTCGCTCGCGTTGATTTCTGATATTTAAGCTAATCTATTTTAACCTTATTTCAAACCTCGAAGTGCCACATTGGTATCCCACACTGCCATCTGTTTCAGTCCATCAGCGCGTCGTCACCTTGCCCCCGAAGTGGGCCGATTCCGCGCGAACTGCTACGCCGGCCGTGCCAATCACGGATCGATGTATTGCACCCTCGGTGGGCGCGGGCCGTCGAGTGACTTCGATTCTGTCGATTCAAACGCGGCGCCGTTCACCGGGAGATGTCTCCATTTGACACTGTCGTCGCGGTCAGACGCCGCGCTGTCGTCGATAGCGTGTCGCGCGCGTCGCCACCGCTTGCGTGGCCGCGCTTTTCTCCCGCTTCGCTGCAGCAACCAATAGTCGCGTACCGGCAGAAATGGTCCGCCACAGCGTCTTCAGCGATCCTACGTGATCAACGGAGTGATCGGTTCCGTGCCACGGTCCGTGTAAGTGTAAGCTGCTTTGGCGTCAGTCTCACTTATCGAAGAATATCTCCGCAGGGGTCTGACGTATCCCAGCTGTCTGAAAGGTGAGGGAAAGATAGAAGAAGAAGCTGGACTTCCGAAGTCTAAATCTGGTTCTTTCTAGGTTGTTGCTTAGGTTTGGCTTGATGACGCTAGGTTGTCTTCTACGATACTTCTCAGAGCACGGCTGTTCGAGTTCAACCACAGGCAGCCAAAGATGCGACACGGATGTCCAAGCTTCCGGGACCGAAACTCGCGCTGAAACCGAGCGTTCGTACCTCTCGTAAATTTTGGGGCGTCGTGACTTCCGTCACTTCAGGGTCTTCTGTCAACTCCATTTTCTTTTCCCGTTCCTTACTATTCCCTCGTTGTACGTACACAGGGTTTTCGACTCACCGCCGCCGCTTCTCAGCCATTTCTTGGGCTAACTGTTGCCGTATTCCTTTGCTAGTGGGTGGGACTGGCGACTACTCAGATTTGCATAACTTCTGTGGCACATACCAGTTCATGGTGATGATACCTTACTGGGTGCCATGGACATTTTAAGAACGTCAGTGACAGCTTCGCTGTTAAAACTTTAGCAGGACAGCAGCAGTCAATGGAAATCGGGAGAAATTCCACCTCCTCCCGTCACTGGAAACTAATTTACTGCGTAACCGACTCGCGCATGTTTTATGTATGTATATTTTTAGAACGCACGTTTATGCTCACAAAAGTACTTGCTTCTGAGAACAGTGTCAACAGGGCCATTTGCAATAACACTTCTAATAATCAGGCTCTGCATTTCGAGAATGCCATTACGTTAGTAATTTCGCATGAAAAAAAATTTTGACCTATCCCAATGTTATAAGCATCATTAACGAAAAAAAAAGTAATGCCAGTGACTGGGAGCAAACGCGAAAGAAAACTTTTGTGCAGAGTTTGCGTGTGTCGCGAAACAACGTTCGCGTGTAGAAAGCTCCTAATTGTTCTGTTAGTAATGCCTGGGCGAGAAGTGCTTCAGTTTTGCTTTCTTAACAACAGCTAACTATAAAAATGTTACCTAGGTTCCTTATGCATTCATTTGCGACCACACTAAGAGGAAAATCATCATTTAATTGTTTTTAGTTGGTGTATTGATGCTGCCCCGCCACCTTTCGAAAACTTTCTGCGCCTTACATGGTTCTGCACTGCCTCCAAGATCGGAGGTACCTCACTCGGTTCTGCATGGCCTCCGTGATCGCACTACATTTTGACCATGTCATGGTGCCATGTGCTCATGTCATCGAGTGACGGGACGTCACAATGAAGTCTGGGTGACGTCAGTATCATGTCACGTACTTTGGCGATCATTGACATTATCATGACGTCATATGGTTACGTTATCGCGTGAGGACGATTTCTTTTTTTAACACTCGTCTCCACGCCGCGAGTTGTCGACGGTTAAATGTCGAGCTTGATGAGGCATCTAAGCATTTCGCCTTAAAATTCATTGCATTGGGGGTCGCGATGCAATTCTTGCAGCGTAGTTGTTGATTGTAAAACTGGCTTGACTTCCTGAGCTCAAAAACAACTCCATTTTGGTTCAAGTACGACGAATATATCTGTGAATTGAGGGTAATTTTTTTCCTTTTTTTTAAAGACGCAGTGGTGCGAGGCGAATGTATTTTGTATTTCATGCGTGCTAGCATCTGCGTAAGGCGTTCAGACTTGCAGGCAGGCGTGCGCGCCCCTGGTATATCTTCTCACTCAGCCTTTCACAACTTTTTGCGAGCACTTCGAAGGGGTGTGTTGACACAAAGCCGCCTCTTCGTTCAGAGTATACAAGTGCACGCGCAGTCGTGTTGGCAGAGCGCGTGTGACGGTGATGCTACGGATTACCTGATTATCGCAATATGACGTGCTTTCGTTGAGCTCATTGCGACAGTTTCGTTTAAGACTCCAGGCTCGGCAATGTTTCGCCAGTTACTCTTAACTGGACATCTGGTGTAACCGCTCTTTCAGGGAAAACCTGCCACGGTGGCCGAGTGGTGCTGCACTGCTGAGGCGAAGGTCGTGGGATCAAATCCCGACTGCGCATGCAGCATGTCGATGGATCCAAAGTTCTAAATGCCCGTGCACTTAGATTTAGGAACACCAGGAGTTAAAAATTTCCGGAGCCCTCCAGTAGAGCGTCTGTCATAATCGTACTGTGGTTTTGGCACGTAACACCAAAACAATACTTGTTATTATTTCAGCTAAAGTGTAACAGCAAGCATGGTGCATAACAGCAGAATGTCGCAAATGTGCTAGTTGAGCTTATGCTTAGCAGAAGGGGAAGCTCAGTTGCGCTAACTATACGTGACGCTGGTACTAAGTTATAGCCAGAAACCTAAGACTGGTCGCCCATTCGTTTATATAAGCGCTTGCATAATGGGTCAATAAATGTATCGCGACGGCGTGGTGATAGTTTCTCGTTCATTTGGTGGGACGCGCACATAATGATACTAGACGTCCATTTCGTGTTGGCGTCCCTGTTACTACCGGGAAAGCAGCTCAACTTAAGCTATACTATAAATTATAATTAATGGGGCTTTATGTGACAAAACTACGATGTGATTATGAAGCATATGCCATGGCGTGGGAATTTCAACTTCCTGGGGTTCTGCACCCAAATATTATTATAGGGGTGCCCTTTTTATTTCACCTCCATCGAAAGGTCGCCGCAGCTACATGGGAATCGAACCCGCGCCCTCGAGCTTAGCAGCGCGAAACCTGATAAGCTTCCGCGGTGGGTTACAACCTAACCGACATAATCATCATTTGTGGGCGTTTATTTATTTATTTATTTATTTATTTATTTATTTATTTATTTATTTATTTATTTAGGAGAATACTGCTAGCCTTCAAGCCAGACTTTGGACAGGGGTGGGAGATAGAATGAACATAACAGTGTGCAGGAAGTACAAAAGCGTGAAATGTTGAGTGTATTATAGTGGAGTAAAAAGAGCATTTAACAAACACTCAATGACTTACAAGACGAAAAAAAAGCAACATGAAGTAGAGTCCACGACCCCAACAATCATCATGCCATACAAAACAATACCAAAGCCATCCCGAAAATAGTGCGCACTAGGTTATGTATGCTCTAGGAGTAAATGGGGAACAGAAAAAGTGGCACCAGCTATAAACTGCAGTGCAAATAAACTCTGCTACAACGCATCAGGACTTAATATACGAAAGTGTTGAAATTGAACATCAAGCAATCAGTTTGACTAAGATGGGTACAAGATTGAAGCGGACTGCCGAATAAATGAAAGTGTGCTTATCTGCTTTCGCATTCTTATGAATAACCTGCTCATGAAACTTTAACCGCTCCCCCTCCAACCCATTCTTTCTTGCGGATAGTGAATGGACGAGACACAAATCTGGTTAACCTAACGGTCCTCCTCTTTTCTCTCTCTCTTTCTCTCTCTCTGTCTCTACGAAACTTGCTAGGCGGAATGTCTCAAAAAGCGTCATGAGCTAATAAATAAATACTGCCATGCATATGGTTGGTCTTTACCACATACGACATAGTACTTGGTCAAAATTGCCATGCATGAACTTAAGATCTAAACTTATAGATACGAGTGCGCGGGTGCTTTCTTGTGACCTTGTTGCGCTTACTTCATTGCAGAAGGAACTGGACGTGACAGCCACCGAACTGGTAGACAGACAAGACGCGAGCGATGCAGCCAGGTCCCGGCTCGTGCAACTCTGCCGGGAATTCAAGAAGACAGCGCCCCACGTGAGTTTTGTTAGCCCTGCACCCGCTGTGCGGGGCACCGTACACCAAGAACTAATACCGATATGTTATTTTCATGTGTAACCGAGGGTTTATTAATTGTTTTACTTTGTTGTTAGTACAATCATCAGCAAAATTTTAGAATCTTCGGCATTTTCTTTCAGCCGTACAACTTGAAACCGTCCTAAGGTACTGCATTTGTCGAAAAGGTCCATGATGAGCTCTGCCTTCAGGCACGTGCCCTCTTAATTCGATTGCATTGTAGTAAAACAAACGCACTAAGTTATTTTATGCATATGCCTCAGTCGACCCGATGACGGAAGTCATCTTTTTTTGTTTCCTAAGCCGATGTATTGAACCTGCCGCACCCCGCTCCGAATACTTTCTGCGACTAGCATGGGTTTTCACTGCCTCATCAGCCTGCCTTTAATGGGATACTGAACAAAATTTTCGCCGCCAATATTTTCACCCTTATCGATATATTGGATTCTGAAATCGATAGAGACAACCTTCATTCCGAGCAGAAACTACGGGAAAATAATGAATTTAATGCGTTTTTTTCCCAAACTGTCGCGTCTAGCGGCAGCGCCATGAACAAAAGTATGTGACGTTGGGTGACGTCGAACTCACCGGAAACTGGCAAGCCAACAATGCCAGCCATCACCCGCGTCTCTCGACTCGCTCATCTTCTACTTTGGATCCCAGAACCGCGCCCCGCCGCGGTGGTCTAGTGGCTAAGGTACTCGGCTACTGACCCGCAGGTCGCGGGTTCGAATCCCGGCTGCGGCGGCTGCATTTCCGATGGAGGCGGAAATGTTGTAGGCCCGTGTGCTCAGATTCGGGTGCACGTTAAAGAACCCCAGGTGGTCGAAATTTCCGGAGCCCTCCACTACGGCGTCTCTCATAATCATATGGTGGTTTTGGGACGTTAAACCCCACATATCAATCAATCCCAGAACCGCTATGAACAGCAACAGCAGCGAACAATGCTTCCGGCTGGGGCTAAGCGCCAGCGCTTTTGTGGAAGGGAAAGAATGGATTGATAGGACAGCTGGAGAAAAAGAAGAGGAGGACAAGAACACGTGTATCTTGCATGCTCCTCGGTGAGTTTGACGTCACTGCTCGCGCTCGCGAGCAGCCACCGCGCGCTCACAATCCACCGAAAATACAACCAACTGTTAAAAAATACGAGAGATAAACTCCGTTTATCGGGACTTGGCATCTTCCGAGTTTTGTCAGTTTTTCTTATTTTTGTCCAGTATCCATTTAACCAACGATGTCGTCATGATGACGTTGCAAGTTTTGACGATTTGTGACGCTTTTACGTTATATGGCGACATCACCACGTGATACAACTTTTTGCATCACTTGTATTCACGCCGTTGACGTGAGAAGCCGGTAAATTTTCGCCTTTGCGGCGCACAATGATGGCTAATCATGAGCAGTCACTAGAAGCTATATACGAAGCATTCTTAGAACACCGAAGAGCTCTTAGAAAAATTTGCCCCCCCCCCCCCCCCCGACCCTACCCACAAAGGCCCCTGTATAGAGACGTCTCTTGCCTGAAGACCGCTGCATACTATATAAATCTCATTCTACTTTGCAAAATCTATCCAGCGACGTACGACAACAAATGCACGATATGACGAGAACACCCAACCCTTCACTACGTTACATGTGCCTCGAAGGCGGTGCCTATAAATGACGTACCAACACGAGAGCAGTGGGAGGCTGCACTGTTCTGCTCGAAGCCTGATCAACAGAGCTCGCAAGATGGCCATGGCCATGTACACCCCGGACAGAGGTGTCCACCTTCAACGGGAGAATAAGTTTGCAAGAATGGAGCGTTTCATTCATTAATTACCAGCATTGCGGTTGTGGCCAGTATACAGAGCCTCCCTGTGGAGCTCACCCCAGTCTAGTGGTCTGGAAAGCAGAGGCACACGACCCTACAAAAGAGGAACCTCCGAAAGCATGCGGTGCCGGAAAGGCCCTCGAAAGCTCACTTGCTTTTCTGCAACCTTTGTCGACGGCCCTGTATACAGAAGAAATTTGCGTCATCAGCCTGAGCGACGTTATTGTCTTTCGCGAGACCCAGGGACGAGGCCTGAGTGGCACCAGGGCCGGATATTGAAGGCAGTCAACTCACCCCTTGCGCACGAGTCCGAGGGTGGCAAGTTTTCCCTTTTTTTGTTTTCGGGCGTTCTTGCACAAGAGAGACAGCGAGGCTCACCTGCTGTTTAGATTGGGAACATAATGCTATATCGCTTCTTTTGTTTTTTGTTTTCGGCCCGAGGAGCCTCGGAGAAGTGGTACTTCCTGTTTGTTGTTTACTCGACCACGCGCTGTGTGCCTCAGCGTGTTGGGGATATAGCGGTCTTTCCGAAATCGCGTGGCACGTATAATGACGCCTTTATTAAAAATATTCCTTACCGGCACTTTTCTTTTTCGCTCAGGATTCGACTGACAGCTGTCAGAATTGCATCCAAAAAGATAAAAGCAATTCGAAGAGTGCCCGCGCAGGCGAAAATAAGCGCGCACTGTCCCACGCTGCTCGAGGGAGCAAGCAGTTCATACGCTGTCTTTACAGGTTTTGCTTTAGGCGAGGCTCGCTTTATTAACGAGCCGCTTCAAAGTTGGCTTGAGTGAACAAGGCACGCTCTCTTTTTTTTTCGGTTATTTTTATCTCTGCGGTGCAAGAGCCGTGCTTTAGTTTGTTTGAACATTCTTCATTATTATTCCGCATTTCGCGTTCTCGCTCATATTTCCACTAAGTTCGAGGAGCAGCTGTTCCCCCTGTAGGCAACTCGATGCTGGAGCGAAGGAAAAATTAGTTTCGCTTGCTTTCTCTCAAGTATCGGACGTAATATATCGCACTCCCAGACATAGCTAGAATGTGTTTTTCTTCGATTTAGCTTTCTTCTCGTAACTCGTAGCCCCAAATTACTGTTTTGTATTTATGATTCAGTGCGAACGCTTGCGCAACTTGGCGGAGGTCCTCCTGCTTAGTAAAATAGACCTATGAAGTTTATATGAGCAGAAATTTACTTACGGTGTCTCATAATCATCGTCATGATGCTCTTAGTTATCAAACAGCAACAAAAATGAAAGTACAGCAATAAATATTCGACGTTCTTCAGCCGTCAGCACATATATCGCAGCTTGACCAGAAAGAGGAGGCTGATTTCACAGCTATACAGAAAAACATTTGCGCCAGGCTATACAATTCTGCGAATAGAAAAGGAAACAGGGGAAGATCATTGAACAACAGATTTGGATTCACAAACTTGCCTCTTAAACTTTCGGTGACTGTTTCTCCAACGTGAAATCCGTGTAATATTTAAAAGTATCGTGTCATCTCGCTCAGTGCACGGTCATATTATGCATCCCGAGCAAAAGGGAAGTCTAGGTTTGTTTGCTGAATTCAGGTATTAAAAGTGGGTGCTTCTTGGCGTCAAACTTCTGTGTCAGAAAAAAATGCAGAGGCCTTGAAAATACCGAGAACCAATGTTTGCAATTGCTGCTTTCCTGGCAACCAAGGAAAACTCACCGGTCAGCGTGTAATCATAGAATGGTAACGCACACTACGCCGTGAAACATATATATTGTGGGAACTGTAAAGTTGTGTACACACGACACGTACAGCAAACGGTTTGAACGCAGCAGTAGTTCGTGTTTGTGCGGTGCGGTTTGCGAATGCTTGGCCACCGCGCGCATGCGCCGGGACTCCACCTTCACATTTCCACATGTTGCACTATTGTCGCGAAGGCAGCAAGTGTTGATTTGGTTCGTCGTACTTGATCTGGTAGAGCGCACTACGAACGAAAGAAAAAAAAAAAACACAGCATATCCACGCAATGAATGATGACGAGTGGGGCGAAGTGTCCGTCAGCCCGTCCGTGCTTCCGTCCGTCCATCCGCGCGACCATCCGTGCATCCATCCATGCGTCCGCCCGTGAGTCCGCCCATCCATCTGTCTGTCTGTCTGTTCGTGCGTCCATCCGCCCGTACGTCCGCGCGTCTATCTATCCGTCCGTCCGCCTTCTAGCCTGTCCGTCCGTCCGTCCGTGCGTCCATCTAGTGAACACTCCAAGTACGGCCATCTCCCATCTCACATCTCCTGTGGCACATACCCGCTCTATAGAGCGAGTATGTGCCATTGGTGGCTACGTACTACTACATACATGCACACAAGGGATGGACAGATCCACGCTTTAAGGAGCTTCGCTCCTAAAGAAAAAAAAAAACGAAAGGGCACGAGCAGACCGACACAAGAGGACAGAGGTATGCTCGACCGGTTTTTTTTTTGTTTGTTTGTTTGTTTGTTCGTAATGCGCTATACCAGTTGAAGTACGCGAAGGCAGTGCCGCTTCTCAGTGTGCAAGTCCTTTTTACCTCGTAAGCAGTACAGAATACTGGCGGAGATGTATAATACTCTAGTTTTGATAGTTAAAGATGTTAATTCAAGGGTTTGTTTTTTTTTAAATTTTCGCTAGACACAATATTATGAAACTAACAGACAAAGATGTCAAGCAAAGTATATGGGATGTTATTAGGAGCAATTCTAATGTAAATGGGAAGCAATAAAAAGTTGACTAAAAGATTTGACGCCAGCCTGGACCGAACCTGCGACCTTCGAGTAATGCGTCTGATGCTCCACGCGAAGCACATCCGAACTTGCTCTGCGCTAAAATAAACGCCGAAATTGGGATCTCTTAGATACGGATTAAATGCTCTTGTGTTGAACTTTGAACATACAAAACGTTGGCTATTGCTGTGAATGGCGCCTCAGTATAAAAGACTGTGGATTCATTTTGACTACTCGAATTTATTTATCTGCTCCTTACCTAAATTCAGGAGTCTTCTTGATTTTCAGGTCCATCGAAATGGGGCCTTAATGGCTATAGGAGTCAAATCCGTAACATTGTGCTCGGCAACAAATGCTCTCGTTTAGCGTATTCTGTATATTACCATCGAATTCGTGATTGATTGATTGTTTAATTGAATAATTGATTGATTGATTGAAAGCAAATAATTCCCTGTTCCGCAAAACATCTCCCTCGATTTTTTTTCTTTTTTCATGAAGGTGAGTGTGCTTCAAGGCAGCACGCAATGCTGTACCGGACTATATTGGATTGCGAAGTATCAAAGACTTTCCCAGGTTTTGCGCAGAAAGTTAGTTAATCTACGTTCTTTCTATAACTGAATTAACGTTTTAGGGGTATATACTATGTCCGTGATGCCACTGAACTGAACTTTTTTTTTTATGTCTTCTACAATGCAGTTATACCAAACGACAGCTTAATATATAGGAGGCGCATGGGGTGCGAGCTAATTTATACCACGGAAACTTCTCCGATTCTCTTCTATAGAAAAAGCCGCGCTATTCGCGGCCCCGTCTGCAGTGGCGTTGCGCCGCTCTTCGAGCGCACGTCAAGCGCAAGCGCGCCGGCGTTTCGCCGAGTCGAGCTCTGTGCATCTAGACGACAATTACTCCTTGCTCCGTAGACATATCGCGTCCTCCCTACCACAGACACTCGGGACAGCGTTCGTACATCAGGGAAGACCATGGATCACTGTCAACCGCACACAAAATTGTCGCAATAGAAACTTCCAGCGGTGTATTCAAGAGCGCCAAAATAACCAAACGAAAAAAAACTAAAATTCTTTCTGGTCTCCCCGAGCTGGCGCCAGTGGTTTGAGTCTCATTCGAAACGAACCGGTGCGCACTATTTATAAGCCAGTCAAAGGAAGGGAAGAGAAAAAAAAAAAAAAAGGCACAAGGTCTGGCCGTGTATTCGATCCGTTTTTCTACCTCTCGGGAAAGAGCGGCTGCATTCGTTGGCCCGAGAATACGTGGCTGCGCTGCAGCAAGATGAAAGCGCCAGGTAGTGTACAGAGGGGACTGCACAAGGCGGACGCCTTTTCCGGGATCCCGCGTGCTCCCAGAGAGAAGAAGAAGCCGCGCAAATTCACCAAAGCTTGTCTCGGCCAGGAAATCCGCGCCGAGTGCCGCTTCAGAGCGGCGTTCTTCGTCCGTCGGGGACGTCGTTCATTAGCGGAGACAAATTGAGGCAGCTGCAACGCTCGCGGCCGCCGTCGGCGTGGATTTCTTGGCAGCGGCGCCGCATCGCCAAATTAAACGTCTCGCCTCTCTCGGATAACGGCCGACCTTCCGGGATTCGGCTCGCCCAAGTTTGGACTCCATCGGGAGGGCTGAACGAGGCCCGGGAGCTTTTTAACCGACACCTTCGAGGTGTGGTGTGGCTGGAGTTGGCGGCGCGAAGGGAACGGGAGAGTGCAGTCAACTCGCGCGTGGTGCTGAGCCGCTCGGCTTGTGCATATTGGCGGCGCGGCCTCTGCCCTGCTCTGCTTGAGATCTACAGACTTGCACATGCGTAGTGGAAACTGAGACGGACCGAGGCACACGCATGGCCAGTATACTCAACCCCCGAAAATGTCACTCCACGCGCTCGTTTACAACCGCGTCCATCGGCATACCGACTTGTGTGTAGTACCTGTTTGAACAATAACAATATCCTATCTTGCTTTTATTTCTCGCTACCTTTCTTTCGATGACGCCATTACACAACTCTACGCATACGCATTGCGTAATCAGAATGTACCAGAAGCAAAGGTTTATTGTGTGTATCTGATAGATGATGACAGTTAGGAAACTAGATGTAGTTTCAAAGGGTGCGAATTTCTCGAACATTGTGCTGGAACTAAGACGTAGGCCGCATGCACAAACGTTTGTACCAGTAGTAACAAAAAAAAAAAAGGGTCACTCCGGGCAGTTGCGTGTACGTTGTGAACGATGAAGGTGCTAGTTCATTTCACTCTGCGATGTGGCCGAGATTTCTTTCTTTGATATTTTTTAGGACAGAAGTACACTGACGCGCAGTCATGGCATGCAGATGCATATGCTGAAATTCTGACATTAAATGCAATTAACCAGTGAATTTTGTTGGGGCATAATATAATTTTGTGTGCATGGTAACGACGGACAATGTAATAATACTTTTTTTAGTTTATCGTTATTTACCGTTCTATATAACTCATTACTGCCAGAATCGCAAATCTAATGTGTAGTCATGTCACAACTTCTTCGTACATCATCATCAGCAGCAGCAGCAGCATCATCGTCATCATCATCAACAACAACAACAACAACAACGACGAGGATGGCGACAAGAACCGCTACTAATGATCAACTACAGTATAAACAGCATAGTACTGCAGCAACTACAGCATAGTACCGCTACTACATGATCAACTACAGCATAAAGCTCCACCGCGGAGGTCTATAAGGTACTCGGCTGCTGACCCGCAGGTCGCGGGTTGCAACCCCGGCTGCGGCGGCTGCATTTTTGATGGAGGCGAAAATGCTGTAGGCCCGTGCGCTCAGATTTGGGTGCACGTTAAAGAACCCCGGGTGGTCGAAATTTCCGGAGTCCTCCACTACGGCGTCTATCATATGGTGGTTTTGGTAAGTTAAACTCCACATATCAATCAACTACAGCGTAAAGAAAATAGGAACGGGCTGTGAGAGGCCGCGGTAAACAGTGTAGCTCTTCAGAGCTGCAGACTCTCTTGTATCGATAAACAAAAGGAAGCGCGTCGGCTCCTTTCCACTTTCCGTTATCGCCTCTTTCTTTTTTTTTCTTTCCTGCCGAACACTAAAGTAGCGAGGAGAAGCCAATGAGGCGCGTATACCACGTAACGGTGGTTGAGGCTTCTGCCCGACCGCGATAGCGAGCAACTGCAGTGGCAGTCTCGCGTGGCTGCCTTCGGTAAACGACGCACACGCGAGCGAGAAGTATAGGTCGGTAGTAGAAAAGGAAGCGCTGTTCCGAACGGGGAACTGATGTTCCGCGGCCGTAGCCATTTGTAGCCATCACCGGCGCGTAGCCATGGTCGGTGCTCGGAATCACTTCCCCACGTGCGCGCGCGACACTCGTCCACCTAGTGGCCACTTGGCCTTCCCGGGGTCTCCACTACCTTCCATCACTTGCTCGCCTTTTGGGATTTTTTTATTCATTTATTTTTCCCGTCCCGGTGTGCTACTCGCGGGGTGCATCTTTTTTTTTTTTTTTTTCTTCCGCTTGTGGACCTTCCACACGAAGCACATTGAGCGTTATCGGATTGCCGGAAATGTAGACACAACTCTCCTCTTCATTGCCTATAAGCAGTGAATGGCGATCGACTCGCCGACCAAACGCCGCTTTCACTTCCCGCCCTCCTTGCCCGGAGAAGAAAAAAAAACAGTGTCGGCGTTGCCCGGTTGCGCTGGGCTTTACCGGATCGCGCGGCCGAGCGTGAAGCATGCACAATAAAGGGGGATGATTCAACCGCGACAAGCAGGTTCGGGGTTTTGCGGGAAGTGGCCTCTTACGCCCTACACTGTGCAGCTGGGTGCCAATAAACAACCGCGCCACGAGGAAACAAAAACATGCCGTTGATAGCGAAGGAAAAAAAAAAGTTCGCACATCCCTGTCGGGTCCGTGACGGAAATGCTTGGCGGGATAGGAGGCTAGAGTGTCCCTGGTGGTTCCAGTAAATAATCGGGATAAGGCGCCAGAAAGCAACCTTGTATAAGAGTGGGGAGCGAGCAAAGGAAAACACCGTACGTGCCGCGAAAAATATAGACTCTCCCAGCCGCGGGCAGTCGAGCGAGCGTTCAAGGCGATATATGTCGTACGTTTCCTATATAACTGCCCCTCCCCTCTCCTCTCAACACGTCCACGTTCTCGATGCTACGTCGTCTCCTTTCTTTCTTTGTCGATGCAGTGCACTTCGTATATACTGCGCTCTGTAGTCCTGGCGGCTCTTCGAACCTAGGGTGTTGAAGGCGAAGCGGCTTCCCGAGTTCGAGTTTTGTCACTTTTTTTCCTTCTTCTTCGCTCTCTCTTTCTCGAGTCGTGGTTTGTCGCCTCTTGAGTGGCGCTCCGACGGAGCGTTGAACCGGAAGGTCCAAAGAGCACGCGTGCCGCGTCTGGAAGAAAGAAATGCGAGGCGCGTTGTCGGCGCTGTACCGCTGCTGCTGGGGAGATTTCTGGAAATTTATAGCTGCCGCATCGGAGAAAACGCTGAAAGTGAAAGCGAGCCAGAGTATGGAGGGAGATCTCGAGCCGCTAGGCTGTAGAGCGCGCTTCGGCAGTTGCGTGCAGTGAAGTGAAGCACGTTTTGTTGCGGGTTTTCGTGGCATATTTGATTCCTCCCGCCGTTGCACGCAGAAGAGTCTCGTGACCTGAGCAGAAACGTCACGTGTGACGTCGATTCTAAAAAGGCATGTCAGTGTCCACTTTGGTTCTGGCAGTAAAACGGTGCTGGCAAAACGGTGAGAACAGCTGTGCGGCACTGCGTAGTTTACTGGCGCTTAAGTAACACGGGCCAACCACTGGCACTGGTGAAATACAGCTACTCGTGCAATCTCCAGGGAGAACGTTTTTTTTTTTCTTCTATTGTCCACCGCGATGGCGTAGTGGTTACGAAGCTGACCTTAAAGTCGCGAGGTTGATTCCAGCCGCGGCGGTCGCATTTTGAGGGAGGCGAAATGCTAGTGGCCCATGCACTGTACGAACAACAGCCCGCCTTTTTCCTGGCCATTCGCAAGTAGGCTCCCTGAAAACGTGAAGGAAGTTCGAAGATTACGACATGTTATGTCTATAAGCTCGTAAAACATCGCACAGTCTCGCGCATCGCAAAATGCGAAACACCTTCATGGCAATGTTCATTCCTGTCTCTTAATACCTCGCTGCTGCATGTGTGTGCAATGTGTGAGATGACAGCAACAGTCTCTCAAATCGCCATGACAAGGGCGAGGCCACAAATTTCTTTTTTTTTTGGTGGGGGGGGGACGGGAGGAATAAGAGGAGTAGAGGAAGGACAGGAGGGAAAGGAGAGAAAAGTGACCTTTGTGTGCGTTGGGTTGAATCCGTGGGTGAAGGTATAACATGCAAAATTGATTTTTCTTTTTTTTTTTAGAGAGCAGGGGTCGAACTCTCCAATCCCGTCAGCAACGCCGATGAGCCATGACATATGGTATGGCTAACGCGACAAATCAAAGATACCTTTGCTATCATTCGTGCGCTGCTGCGCAGGTACAGTTATCTCCGCAAAGCGAATGAAACAAGCAAGCAAAGCAAAACAAGGAAGCTGAGATATCAAAGCAATTCTCCAGCTATCCCTAGAAGGCGCTGGCCGGCGCCCTCTAGAAGGAGTGATCTGTCCCGTCAGAGGCGTTGGTCACGGGAACAGCCGTCAACAGGAAGCATGGCACAAGACGGCCATCACGTATAGTGTTCGACGAGCATCGCGATCACACTGACCCAGTTCTGTGTTTGGAGACTGCAGAAAAGTCGAGTTCCTTCGTTTCCGTCGCGTCACTTACTGTGTGAACAAGTTGGTTTACAGTGTTTCATGGAGTAAACCGACACCATTGTTATTAAACGTAAGCGTTTTATATTTAACTCAATGCAGATATTTCTGATCTGTTGTGCCACGAAACAAACGCTGTGCAAATTTAAGCTTATCGACGCAAGAATTATACGTCCCATTGTTATCCTTTTTCATACATCGATCATCTGGTCGTAAACAGCTGTTCATAGAAAAGGGAAACAATCTGTAATCTAGTGAAACAAATTCGCACCTTATGCGAGCTCTATGCTCATTGCTCCCCGAATTCTTTCGGAATAGTATGACACACGACCGCAGTAATTCCTATTAAGATATCGCGGCAATCGCAATGAATTTCTACTTCTCATTCCGTTTCTGCACCTCGGGCTTCCGTTGACTCATTTCTCGCTCGTAAGTGTTCCGAGACCAACCTCTTTCTTTTTTTAAAATTTCCAATCGAGAGTGAATGGACCAGATAAAGCGAACTTAAATGTAACGGAAGCGCTTCAAAAGTGCGACTGGGAAATTCGCGCTGCACAATCAACTTCGCCGTTCCTTGTTCGATAACCCACTCCTATTCAGGAACCGCACGTGCTCTATAGTGTCGTGTTTTTTTCTTGTTTTTTTTTCGTGGTGCAGGCGCGGCTCGCTCGACGTCTCGTATCTGGCGGGGCGTGCAAAAAAACTCAGACGCGCGTGTCTTGCTTCCTGCATCGTGGGACTTGGCGCACCGCTTCCGTTTTTTCGTTGTGGATGGGAGGTCGAGGTGGGAAGAAGACGAAGGAAAGGGCCTCGGGCTGCCACCGCACCGATGTGTGCACATATACGAGTGAATGCCTGCCTCGGACAATTACAAAAACGCCGCTCTGTGTGTGTGCGCGCGCCGACGAGGCGAGGAAGACCGGGGGCGCGAGGTCGGTCTCGCTCGGAGGCTCTCAGAAGACGAAAGAGAGAGAGAGACAGAATGGAAAATATAAAGAGCTATACGAGATAAAGATTCGCGAGGCGTTTTATTGCGACTTTCTCTCTCCCTTCTTCGCTAACTTCCTCACCAGCGTTGCGTCGCCTGTGTGAGGTGTGCATACTTTTGAAACGAACTTTGTTCCTGAAAAACAGAACTAGGCGACGAAGAAGAAAGAAAAAATATTGGAGACGGACGGAATCAAGTGAAAAGGTTGGGAATTTCCGCTCGAAGAGGCCTTAAATACTGTGAATCGCAATGCGAAAATGAAAAGAACTACGTTTGTACGAGAGAGCGAACGGCAATGGAAAAAAAAAAAAAAGACAGAATGGCGCTCGTACACAAGGGCGAGCGTACACATCTGCACTTAACCGAGAAAAAAGAAAGCGAGTTCAAGACATCGGGCAAATTCTTCGGGAGCCCGTTACGAATGGTGAGATGGGATTCAAAAAGGAAACGGTTTGTATTCGACTCGCTTTCCTTGTCCCAGAGTTATCCTCGCAAACGGGAAAGGCAAGGGTGTTTGTTGAGATTAAACCGCTATGAAGGTGTGTGTGTGTGTGTGTGTGTGTATTTGAAGGGAAGGCAATGGAAGAGGAAGGAGGGTGGACGAACGTTGAACACCGAATCTCTGCTTGTGAGATCGTTCGCTCGCGTCGTCTTCGGCACGCCAGAAAAACAGAACAACGCGGAGGATGTAAATAAAGAAAGAATGCGTACGAAAGCGCCACCCAGCGAAACGGAACGTTTTGTCACCTCCGCTCTCGACAATGGCTTCATCAGCTTTTCTTTTCTGCTCTTCTTTTTTTTTTCCGCGCGCGGCACTCTCGCTTTCATAGGCAAATTTTCTCTGAATGTCGTCGCGGTGATCGAGGTGGTGAGATTCCCTTGAATTATTTAACTCACTTTCCCCCCCACGGCTTGTTCCGGTCTTTGCTTTGATTCTGCCATGCACTCCCTCTTCCCTTCTTAACCTTTCGTTTAAAGACCCCCCCTTTCTGTACGGACGCTTTTTTTTTCTACTTTTCGTTCATTCTTAGTGGGTGAACCCGTTCTTTTCAGGAAATAGAAGCAAGGCGAGCGTTCACAATTTTCGCCAGACGTGGCAGCCGGGTCGAAAATTATTCCGAATCAGTGCGGAGACCGCCGGTGCATCAGTGTGTGCGCTGAACACGCTCGTTGAAAGTCGTGTCGCGATGAGGATTTTTCGATAACAAAGCGCGCACCTCCTCTGGCTTCACGCGCTGCGACTCGCTGCGCGGCGAAACGGAAAGCATGTGGCTTGTCGGTGGCCACAGTTAAAAGGAGAAAAAAAAAGAAATCACAAAGGTCGCGACAGCGAGGAATTCTAGGCCCGGCATAATCGCTCGGGGGCGCAAGACTTTTGCGGGATGCGAAAGGAAAAGCTTTCGAGAGGGGATACAAAAAGGAAATAATCGGTTGCGACTCGGTAAGGTGGAAAAGTTTGAACGAAATGTAAACTAAAAAAAGGGGACAAACGGCACGGAGTGCTCGTGTCGGTGCCACTGGCACGGTGTGGGTGCTAAGCACAAAGGGCCCAGTCGGCCGTCACGTCATTAACGAGTGCGAGATGTGGAAAATATGGCGCGCACGCTTCGACCCGATTTTTTTTTCTTTCTTCAAGCGCCTGATCCACCTCTACAACGGCTGTAAAGCGAAAAAAAAAAAAACCTTTGATGCCACCAGAATCGCAAGGAATCCGTAGCAAGTGTGGGGCTCCGAGCGCGTATGCACTCACATTCATCGACGCTAGGCGCAGATAGAGGCCCAATGGCGCTCTTCTCGAGAGCTCTCGTTTCCGCCAAGTTCTCTCGTATACTTCCGACTAAGCCTCGTAGTTTGGAGAGTATCGAGCTGCCGTACATGTCGTCATTTGCGCTCTGGATATAAAGAACGAACGCAGTAATGCGGCGTAAATAGGTGTGCCTTCGTTTACAGGACGAAGTTGTGTAAGCATTGTGGGCGAAAGTGCAGTCGTATGACCCAAGTCCCGTCACGATGCGGCACAAAGTTTACGCGAGATCAAGTTTCACCACGGGTTTGAAACACGGACCTATTTAAACTTGGCCTGATCTCCTACCACTCCTGTTCCTTCCCACTTATCGACATTGCCATCATTGTTTTTTTAGTATAGGAAAGAGCTGAGCTAGTTGCTGCGTATTTATGTTAAAGGACGAACACATTTAGAAGTCGAAACATCACGAACACCACCACCAATGATGTTATAAGAATTAAGGTGTGAAAAATGAATACGAAGAAACACGCAGTGGCAAGACAGATTCTTCTACGTTTTAGTTTTTTTCGTGTCCAAGTAAACACATGATTACGTATGAGCAACAAGTTTAAACAATAGCTCTGTATCACATTCAATCACTGATAGCTCGGGGGCCCAGAAATGAAAGAATCGGTGATGATCTAATTTTGCGACGAAATGGGCATCGGCGTCGCTATTGTGCAACCGGCTCCCGGCTGAGAAAGTTCCATTTCCCGAGCCTTTTTTCAATATGTTCGTATTCTTGTAACAATACGGTATACTTGCAAAGCGATTTTCTAGGGAATGAAATCCAATGTTTCTGACAGCTGACCGTATAAAGTTTGCAAAGCTCATATTTTTAACACACTGACCATTATCACGGAGCTGAAGCTCATTCGTTATTCTCCCGTTTCAAAAGAAATAACAAAAAAAAACTTATGAATGTTCTATGTACACATGTTCTCTTATGCGTCTCCATTCACAGTCATGGCGAATTATTTCAGCACATACACTTGTCTAACCCGCAGAGCGGCAGACACGATGGTGGGAGGTGAGTGGCTCCAAAGGAGCGAAGAAAATGTAAACACGTCGTACAGCTGAGGTCATTACACCTCAGGAATTTCTCCTGACTGCCTTTGTAGTCCACCACGCGCTGCGAGTGCCCGCGCGTTAACGCATCCGCTTCTTTGTGCTCCGAGCTGTAGTGACTCTACGCTTAGTGGCGACACGGTCCTGCAGGCCACGTTAGCACGGGTGCTTTTTTCCCTTTCGTCTTCTACCCTTTTCGTTCGCTTGTTTCGTTTCATGCCGTTATCTCTCGTTACTATGTACCGCCCGTGCGTCTCCTGTCGCCAGCCATGGCGCGCTTGTGAAGCCGTTAGCCGGCGCGGCCTTAATTTTCTGCGCCGCTAATCTCAAAAAGCGCAGAGCCGGCCGCACCATCCATCGCTTCATCTCGCTTGTCTTAGCGCTGCGCGCCGCTCGGGCGCTGCGGAGTCAGCCAGCGGAAAGAGGCTGCGGCCGCGAGCGTCGGAATTTATTGCTCTCGGAACGACATCGCCACCAACACGAGTTAGTTTTGTTTCTGACCGCTGGAAAGAACAAAGAACGCAAACCCATAAACCTAGAAGGCGCGATAAAAATTAAGACACAAATACACGCGTGCCCCACAAAGCATGTAGCGAGTGTTCTTTTACTTTTCGCTTCCAGCGATGTTACACACCCACCGTAAACGTCCGACCAAGGACAGTAACTCACTCGGCGCGAAAGAATTCAGGCACAAGAGCGAACCGAACGCGCGCTGGAGCCGTGGACGGGAAGTAACGAAACGACTTTGAGTACGTAACTTCGAGCAACGATGAGTGCACATATGTAAAGGCTGAAAAAGAAAAGAAAAACGAGACTTAAAGGGAAGCGTGTGACTGACCGCCATTGGTCGGAACGCAACGTCGAAGCGGCGTGCGCAGAAGGTGGCGAAGTGGTATCCCGCTTCTGCCGGCCGAACGCGCGCCGTCCATAAGCAGAGGCATAACCGCGCGCTTCGTTGTGCGGAGGACGACTCCTAAATGTCCTTTCTCCCTACTTTCAGTGTAGCTTTATTGCTGCATCTGGCTTTATTCGTGGCAGGTGTTGTATGTGAACACTCCGAGAAACGCTCGTTCGAGAGTGCGCGCATGCCTGAGCACCTCCTCACAGCCTGTTGATTTGCCGAGCCCGTCTGGAGATTATGCAGCTCCACCTCAACAAAAGTAAGTGGTGCTGCGAAAGCTACCGCTGGGCCCAGCCAATGACGACGCGGAAATGGTCGACGTCCTATAGTTTCCGTATCGTTGGATAGCGGCGATAATCCAGTGTATACGTGTCACGAAGCGTTCGTACGATGTGTGAGCAGGTTATTGAATGAAGCCTCAGGAACGGCGTCGACTTATCTTTATAGCTTCTGCAATGGCGCTTCTTTCTGCTTATATTTTCTTTCTGTGACACAGGTGATGTAATAAGATCCAAATTATTACCCGTTGACTGTGAGTCACAACCGCATGTGGCATTGGTGTTTCTCTATAGGAAACATGACCCGTCTATTGATCTGGTGGTAGCATTACGAAAGCTACGCACTGCACATCGTTTGTTTTCTGATTGCACCTTTGAGGATAACATTGAAATTAACGTAACGCATTGTTGCTCTACCAATTCTCGGCTATTTCGCTCATACCAGTGCATATTTTTTGTTTCACACGTAGAGTAGTAGGCCAGACGAAACTATAGCTCAGGCCGACCTCTCTACCTTTCTGCAAATAAATTCTCTCTCTCTCTCTCTCTTGTTTCACACATCTTCAATGTCGCTGTTCTCAATATTCTTATAGGCTCATTAAAATTTATTTTCCCACGTATCGCCTTCGATCCTTCTGCGCGCGTAGGTTAGGTGGCGTGCAGTTAGTTACCGCCGCGATTCCGAAGCGTTTCTACGTTACAAGGACTCGTTTTTACGCTATGTGTGATCATCGTGGCTTTAGTGTGTACCGCTCCCGCCTTTCTGTTGGTGCGGGCGTTGCCCGTTCTTCGCACAGCGCGTGGGTAACTGTAGGGCAATGGCCCGTTTGCCTAATCGCAGCGCCGCAGAAGCGTGCCGCGCGTCGCCTGAGTGGAAAGAAGAAAGCGATTCGCCCTGTTATGTTAGGCCGAGAGCGGTAGTGGCGGATTGGACCCACTCCTCAGTTGGCGCTTCTGGCGCAAGGAATCCTTTGCGCCCACACTCGCATCGCCACTGTGTACAGAGTACAAAATCTATCTATCTATCTATCTATCTATCTATCTATCTATCTATCTATCTATCTATCTATCTATCTATCTATCTATCTATCTATCTATCTATCTATCTATCTATCTATCTATCTATCTATCTATCTATCTATCTATCTATCTATCTATCTATCTATCTATCTATCTATCTATCTATCTATCTATCTATCTATCTATCTATCTATCTATCTATCTATCTATCTATCTATCTATCTATCTATCTATCTATCTATCTATCTATCTATCTATCTATCTATCTATCTATCTATCTATCTATCTATCTATCTATCTATCTATCTATCTATCTATCTATCTATCTATCTATCTATCTATCTATCTATCTATCTATCTATCTATCTATCTATCTATCTATCTATCTATCTATCTATCTATCTATCTATCTATCTATCTATGTAATCTCGCCGCGGTGGTCTAGTGGCTAACGTGCTCGGCTGCTGACCCGAAGGTTACGGGATCAGATGCCGGCTGAGGTGGCTGCGTGTTCGATGGAGGCGTGAATGCTGTATAGGCCCGTGTGCTCAAGTAAGTACGAACAAACAAGGGCGTAGAAGATAGATAGATATGTAGGGTTTAACGTCCCAAAACCACCATATGATTATGAGAGACGCCGTAGTCGAGGGCTCCGGAAATTTTGACCACCTGGGGTTCTTTAACGTGCACCCAAATCTGAGCACAGGGGCGTAGAAGAGTACCGACACGGACATAGCACTACTTTCAACTGATCTTTTATGCTACCGAGCAAGCGGAAATAACGTGAACATAAAGAGCATTTCGTGGATTCACATCGTTGAACCGAGCACGTGTACAATGCACTATCACGGCATAGCAAAACATTTCATGTCGATGATGCGCAGGCCACGAGCATTCTGGTAGAATACGTCTACGTTACACGGCCCTTTTGACACCAGGATGGCAGACGGATGGAGCATGCCGTTGCGCAGCACCCCGCTAAAACGCTTGAAGAAGCAGCCGAGAGGCCACATCGAAGGATAATTCAGGCGCTGTAGTGTTTTTTCGTCGACCATGATGTAGAAAAGCGAATATTTCTAAAATTTGTAGTATGTAATAATAATAATAATAATAATAATAATAATAATAATGGTTTCACATCCTAAAACCATGATATGATTATCATCATTTACTTAACCGTTAATTGAATAACATAGAATAACATAAGGGGGGGGGGGCAAGCAGGGATGGTGGAGTGCTCCGGAAATTGAGACCACCTGGTGTTCTTTAATGCCCACTGACATCAAACAGTATGCACGAACCATTCGCCTCCATCAAAATGTGACCGCTGTCACCGGGATCAAACCTTCGGGTCAACAGCCAAGCACCCTAACTTTTCCATGACCGATTATCGATCTATTGATGGTGCGATCATATAACAGATTGATGGTGTATATCCATGAAAGTGACTATAGCGAAAAACTTTTTTTGAATATACGAATCCTCGTTGCAGCTATCTCTTCCCCACCGCCATCCCTGGCGTACTTATTTTGTGGTGTTATAAGAAGGAACTGAATTACTGACAAAGTCATATAATGCATTTAGTGCTTTCGTCGGCGTGCACAACAACTATATGAATACAAAACAATTAAGTTCTTATCGCTTGGCGCCTCAGGCTGACCCGAAGTTTTCCAAGCACAAAGACTTATGTTGCGCTATTGTACCACCACCATTATATCGCGCGTTCTACGACTCTCATATGACACTCACTGGAAGCTCGCTTACTTGCATTGACACCCAACTATATTTTATCACCAGTAGGTGCGGTGACCGCGCTTCGCTGGTCCCGGAATGCACACACAGCCAGACAATTGGCTGCCGAAATTGTCTCGGGGCCTGAATCTAAAAGGCGCATTTCTAATCAAGCGCTTACCAAGTGTACTAAAGCAGGACCTTTTTAAGAAAGAAGGGGTTGGTTGGCTGGGCTGGTGCTAGTGTCCACTCTCGAAGAAACCAAGGGAGGCGCGGTACAACGAAACTCGTCCTAAGATTGCCGAGTGGCCGCTTGCGCTGAGTGGGCTCGCCGAACTTTTTGAGATTATCGCGCCCCTCTAGTTTGAGTGGAGAAGGCATGGCGCAGCTGCATACGTCTACTGAGGCGCTCCCCAACCTTTTGTGTTCGTGAGCGCACGGACTTAGCGTGCGCGGTTGGAGACAGCCTCAAAAACCTTCTCTACTGCCATGGGCTTCTCGACTGACAAGACTGCTTCTGAAATCATAACTACACTGGGCGGTGTATAACAAGGAGTATACGCACTGGGTGGCTCACGTGTCTTGAGCGAAATATTTGCACAGTGCGCCCAAACAGTAGGGTGGTACACTCGAGAAGCGGTCTTGCAGTCACTTCAATTCTCTTCGCGAGATTCATTAAAATAGCGCGCGATTGGGGAGCTCCGTGCCAGAAATGGTCATAGCACCACTGTGTCTGAGCCTCTTAAGAATGATGATAGTTATAGCGCGAGAACAAAACGACGACACAGAGACAAGAAGGACACGAATTTTTCTTGTCTCTGTGTCGTCGTTTTGTTCTCGCGCTATAACTATCATCATGCCATACCAACTAGCCCAAGCTGCCACACCTCTTAAGAAGTTTATTTGTAGTTTGCTAGAGGGCTCGACTCGTGCGTTGTCCTTCTCTGCGCCGCCAGCACCCCGATGCGCTGTCGCAGCAATTTATGGCTAAGCAGACCATATCTCCCAAGGAAATCTAAAATGCTAGCCTGATCATGCGAACCTGCACTTGTATACGCGAGAGTTTTGTTTTCCTTGCCGTTTGAGTATAACCGACTCGAATGCGTACTTTTCGGCAATTTTATTGAAAGTACGAATTGAATATTGATTGAGCAACTCACAAAGAGAGGGACAGAAACAGCATTAATTTTGGACCATTGTTTTATTTGTTTACCCGTTGTTACCTTGCATACACAAAGTATTTTTCTGTTGTGTGGGAAAGCTCCAACATTATGAGCACTGTCAAATTTTTTGTCAGCTGGGACTGTATCAAAGCACTGTTACAGCTGCACACACTTCCTTGTCTAACTTTCTTTCTTTCTTTCTTTCTTTCTTTCTTTCTTTCTTTCTTTTTTCTTTTTTCTTTCTTTCTTTGTTTTGTTTCTTTCTGTTTCATGTTTCATTTTTTTTCTTTGTCCGTTGCTTTCTGTTTTCTTCTCGCTCTTTCTTTTCTCTTTTATGTTTCTATTCGCTCCTCTCTCACATTTTATTTCTATGTGGCTCTTTGTATTTTCTATCTTCTTCCTTTCTTTCTTTCCTTATTTATTTATTTATTTATTTATTTATTTATTTATTTATTTATTTATTTATTTCTCTTTATTTCTCCGCTTCTTTCCCGTTTGGTCTCGTTGTCGTTTATTCTACCTCAATCTGGTGTCTGTTTCTTTTTACCCGTCTCTTCTTTTTATATCTTAAACTGCCTGTTATTTATTCTTGCATCTATTATTCCCCCTTTTTAAAACAACTTTACTGTTTGAAGAAAAAAAAAAGCATCTTACGGTGAGAATAGTAGTGAAGCCACTATTTCAATCCGTCATTGCACTTTTACCAGGGCCATATTGACGCATATCATCAAAGAAGTAACAAAGGCTCAGAGCTCTGCTCACATTCTTAGTTACTAAACATTCGCCGCTATTGCGCTAACTCAGCAGGTGAACCGACTAAATGAACTGTTTTGGCCGCGAGTTAATAAAGTTCCAGGAACAGTGCAGTGCGTCTTCGATACTTCTTGTTTACAACTGTATGGAAAGGTTTCGGGTATACAACGCGGTCCGCCTTCAACAGCAGGTGAGGTGCCATTCGGTTAATTGGCGAGATTAAGCTGTCACTCTTACCAGTTCCGGCGCTTAGCAGTGGGGACAAACGTTGTAACGAGCTAGCTACAAAACGAGGCGACGCGAAAGTCTCAGGCGCCCCCTCCCTCACCCCCTTCTCCTCCGCTCCTCTTGTACGTAGCCGTATAGCTCTAGCTGAGCTCGCGAAAACCGTAGTTGATAGCCGAGGCGCTCACCTTGGCGCAGCGCTGTGATCGGGGCTCCACAGGGCAAGGGGGACGCTATCAGTGGTGCCCCGTTTAGGTCTCCCAGCACGGAGGAAGGAAAGCCGTGTCTCCCAGTGAGACGTTTAGCCGCCCATCAGAGGCAAGTGGACGAAACTGGCAGGCTGCCGCGAGCGAGCCTCGCGGCAGCCGAAGAACGCGCCTCCCTCGAGCGGAGTAGTAGGGAGCGCCGGCTATCGGCTTCGAATCAGCCGTCTCAGCGACGTGCCTGCCTCGCGCACAGCGTACGCGCCTTGTTTCCGCTCTCTCCCGAGCGCCACGTGTCGTCTACCGGTCAGGATGGGCTTGAGTGATGGCCCGATACGAGCCGGGCTACGGGCGCAAGCCGCTCGGTGCGCCGAGACTGATGGCGGCGCGACTAAGGCTTAGCAGCGCGGCGCCGATTGTCGCTGCTGATCTGCGGGGGAACCTGCGCGCCAGTCTTGTCTTGATTTCGAACGAGACAAATGAAAGCCAGGCTTTAAATACGGCCCTCCTCGAGGCACTGTTCTACGCGCGAGAGCAATTTTCTACTCAGCTGCTCCACCGGTGCTTTATAGTTCCCTTTTCCTCGAGCCGGGGCTGCGTTCTCCGCCAGAGGATTCGGCAGCGGGCGAGTTCGTGGTTTCGGGGGTCATTGTAGTACCATCGCGCCTGTTCTCTCGGTTCTCGCTGCATTTTCGTCTTTATTTTTTTTTTTGGATTTGTTGTCATCTACATCTTGAAGCCTTCGCTAGCTCTCTCTTGACTATCGCGTTCCCTGTGATATCTCCTTTGTCTAAAGGCACGAGGTGACCTCGGCAGCTGCTATTTTTATGGCTGATATTAAAGAACGGAAGCAACATGTAGGTTACTTTCTCCGTCGCATCACCTTCGAGGCCCGACTCAAGTTGCGGCGCTCAGTCACGAGCGCAATGCAATAGTCCTTTCTGGATTATACGTACGCACTGATTCCCTAATTATCGGATACAGCACTTTACTCCCCGCGCCACAATATTCGTTCTCGCGGTTGGCGAATCCAGCTCGCGGAGGCGCCTTCCAAAGGACGCGGTCTACCGCTCTTTCTCGCAAGGTTTACAACGAAACTAGCAGAGTACGCATTCTATAAACAGTGTACCTATTCCTCGTGCTTTAAATTTCGCAGAAAGTATGAATTTCTCCGTCAAGAGAAGGTCTGTCCCAAACGGCACCGCGGCGCGGGGTGTGTGCCGCGCGTTCTCAACTCTTTTCCGGATTACGAGGAGTCGGCCGAGACTCAGTGCCGCTCTCAATTCTCCGACGGAGGCACATGCGCGCACCACGCCACCGCAAAAATTATTGGTGGTCGTCTCGCTCTTTTCTTTTTTTCCTAGCCGAGTTCGCGGTTGAGGAAAGCATGCCTTGGAAGCGGGGCTCAGTGAGAAGGGGCGAGAGTAAGCCTTTCGTTTCCCTCGGCCAGATAAATAATACCGAGTCGCGAGCAAAGGGAGGAGCATCACTTTCGCCCCTATAATGGACCCGCAATGGCGTGGTGGCAAAAAAGATTCATCCCCTGCGTCCCGCTATTTTTGTCGCCGCAACACGTTCAGCCCGGCGATCGTATACAGGCGGGCGCTGCACGTGGGTTCAGCCTCGGGAATAACGCTCGAATGCTTCGCCCGCCACTGGCGCTCAGCACGCGCCGTTTTGCGCTCCATCGTCCTATTCCTCCTGTCTCGTAGATAAATAACGCTTAATAAATAACGCTTTGATTTATGTTATTTAGGCTCCCGCTGCTGCTGCTGCTAGAGGAGGACTGTTATGAAGGGGGGGTGAGGAGCGCGTGAAATATACTCGGCCGCCATCGGGGATTTTCGTGCCCGCTGCCGAGCTGTGCCGCATCGTGACAAGAAGAATGGCGGAAAACGGGGCACCACAACGCCGCCGCATCGGCTGCGCCGAGAGATGCGAGCGCGATCTTCGCTCCCGCTCCTCTCAAAAGCGGCGCCCAAAGTTGCGTTTTGCCGTGCAACGCAAAAGTTCTGCGGCGAAGCAGCCCTCTTTGTTGTTCCGAGCCGGGTTTTGTAATGAGCGCCGGCGATACGGGGAGAGGGGGTACGGCGCTGTCTCAAAAGGTGACAGATGAAACGCAGGGAGGAAAACTACGGGTCGGTGACTCGCGTGGATGGAAGAGGGTATAATTTGTGGCTCATGGTTGTATCTATGCGTCGTCACGAGAAGAGAGTGGGAGGACAGGTTTGCGAGAAAAACCGGAGGCATAGGTTGAAAAAAAAAGAACAATAGAACTCAGACACACTCAAGAAACACATTTTCTTATGTGAGCTCTCTCGTACTTAGACTAACCGAAGTTTTTCTCAGCAGAACCAAGTGCCCTCGGACTCACTGCTCTTTTTTTTTTTTTTTTCTCAACCAGGCATGCTCGGACTCGAACTCGCCAACATATTGCTTAGCCGGACTCATTCAGGCTGAGACTCACAGCTTAACTTGAGTCTGAGTAAGCCTGACGGAGTCGATTGTCGAGTCATCACATCACGATCATCGCACAAAAACGAACAAAAAAAAAACACAACAAATTGCACGAAGCAGCGCTTGTGTCCTGCACTTTGTTGTGTTTTTTGTCCTTTTTGTGCGCTGTTCATCATGAGTATGTTCTAACTACCCCAATTCACTACTTCATTTGACTATTGAGTACGCTGGCGTGAAATTACCGTTTCAATCTTCGTAGAAATGCATTATCTCGCCTAATCAGTGCTCTACGATACGCCTTTTGGTATTGTAGCTTCAAATGCAAGTTATCAGTGGTGGCAATCTAGTAAGGATGCTTTTATGAAAAAAAATATGCGACTCACTCAAGATATTGTCACTCGCTTGTCAAAAAGAAAGAAATCTGGTGTCCCAATCTCTGCGGCAAGACCTCTGTTATGACTTAGAAGAGTGAAACTTTGGGCTAGTTGGTATTGCATGATGAAGAACGTACAGCGCGAACACAAGACGGGAATACTAAAGAAGGGACACAGACAGCGCTTGTCTGTGTCCCTTCTTTAGTATTCCCGTCTTGTGTTCGCGCTGTACGTTCTTCATCTCTGTTATGACGTCGCGACACTGGTAGAGGTGCTGGAGCCTACAACCTGGTGCAGGACAGTCTTGCTCGGACCCGTTCACCCAGTCCAGAGACTCAGCCCCTCGTCACGACTCCAGTGCACCGATTCAGTCGGCGCCTACTAGGCCTAAGTCCGGAGTCCGCACCTGTTCCGCCTCTTTCCAGCATGGCAGCTCCTATATTACTATCAAGAACGTCTCGCTAAAAAATTGATGAGGAAAGGTTCTGCCTCCCCCCCCTCTCCTCAAAATACCCTCGCCTCTGATAAGGACACATTGGGGTAGCACATGAACACTATTGCGTTCAGATATGCGTAGGCTTGAGTACAAACGTAAGCCGATATAAGGATGATAGTAATGCTGATAGGAGAGTAGGTAGTCGAGCGGTCAATGTGAGCTAGATTTCGCTGGTGAACTCGGGACGCATCACTGGCGTCAGGGAAGAAATGGCATGGGTGATAGACGACGATCAGGATAAGCGCATATGCGAAAATAGACGAATGTTTAGCTGACCAGTGTGCTAACATCAGCGTGGGCTCCTAAGAAACTAATAAAAAACAAGCGAAGGCTGAACGATCCGCAAAATGAATACGGAATTACCGTTACATGTCGCCAGTAACTTCATAGGATAACTACCGGAAACGGATACGTTTGAACGATACTGTTACAGCGCCGCATTCGAGAATAGCAAAGCTTCACTGGCACTGTCATGTGTGCCACTTCGATTTTTGAAAGAGCACTAAAGAGAAATGATTACTTGTTTTAGATTGACAAACTGCTCCCCGAGGACTCTAATGTCGTATGTTTCACTATCGAAAGTTCATTATTAACGGAGAAAATCGAAGCTGAAGTTGCACTTTTTAAATTTCGCGCTGAAATCTCCGCGCGTGACGTCAAAATTTTCGAAATGGATTTTTCGTATATTTCCAGTCTTCGCTACATTGGCTTGATGAAATTTTCGTTATTCTTTATCCTTTATTCAAAGGTTACCCCGCATTGCCCAAAGCTGTTTCAGCAGGGGGTGGCAGACTGTGGTTTCTCAAACTTTGTATGCTAGGTCTACCCACAGACGAAGTTGTACTTCAATTTTATCGATTAGAAGGGACGTAGAACCCAGTAGATGCGCTCTGCCGCGGTGGTCTAGTGGCTAAGGTACTCGGCTGCTGACTTGCAGGTCGCGGGATCGAATCCCGGCTGCGGCGGCTGCATTTCCGATGGAAGCGGAAGTGTCGTAGGCCCGTGTGCTTAGATCTGGATGCACGTTAAAGAACCCCAGGTAGTCGAAATTTCCGCAGCCCTCCACTACGGCGTCTCTCATAATCATATGGTGGTTTTGGGACGTTAAACCTCACATATCAATCAATTCAGTAGACGCGTTAGAAATCTTTCACATCAAGGGTTATTGTGCGGGAATTTCAAGAAGGCGTCTTCACCCACATTTTCTTTTCGCGTGTTTTCTCGTTTACAAGCGCCGTCTCGCGGTAGAAATGGTGTTTTGGTGATTGTGAAATTGTTATTCACTTATACGGCAAAAATTGATCTGCTCTTTAGTGTCCCTTCAAACGTAAAAATAATAAAAAAGTAGCTTTCCCACTGCTGCTGAGTAATGTGTGGGTGGAGAATCGTTAGTGAGCAGAAACATTTATTGAGCTTTAATCATTCAATCCCAGTAAGTGTACCTAAATAAATCGGAATAAATAATACTAAAATGAAAGATGTCTTCTCTATTGACAAGAAGGAGACTGAGGAATGGACGTGCATGAGGACTCAGCAATGTTTGCAAATGTACAATATTGTCTTGGGATACTTGCAGTTTAATGTGAAGTAAATGATAGTTTTAAAATTTAGATATTAAATAGCATTTTAAAGAAAATATAAAGATATATGGCAAGACGAAAGACTACACATACAAAATGCACCATTTTTTATGGTATGGATGTACCCCAAGAAGCTGAACAACGTTTTTATGACCTTCTGTGTTGAGGTCGGTGTGGGTCAGTGTCTGAAAATTGTCGTCTTCGACCCTTGCTCCGCGCATAGCTTCTCAGATTAAATAACAGATGGCTGAGCTACTAAAAAGGCACTCATGCTAAAAAACTGGGCTCGAAAACACGGTCACCCAAGCCACGCCGTTTGGACTTTGACTTTGCCCTTATGTCCACGTTTGCACGTCCTGTCTTCTAACATGAATTCTCAGATTTGCTTTGTTCGACGAGTCCACAAACACGTGCGTATCTTCCTCGCAGGACGTTCGGTGCCTGGTGTCTCCGCTGCTGAGGCACTTCCAAGCCGAAGTGGATCGCCTGGGAGAGCGAAGCCTGGCTGCCGAGGCCGCCTTCCTGGCGCTCTACAAGAGACTGCTGCGAGCCGTCTCCGTCGCCCACTCAGGTCAGCACAGGCTCGTGCTCTTTGTTTTTTAGCTCGCCACCTATAGACGTGCATAAGATTCTCCAACAGTTCGAGAGGGGAGGTGTATGCCTTACTGCAGCGCCTTGGTCGAGTCCGAAGCAAAGCAAGCTTGGATGCAAAAAAAAAAAAATAATAATAAGTCACAGCATATCCACAAGGTGAATGATGACGAGTGGGGTGGGCGAAGCAGATGGGTGGCCGGACAGACAGACGGAATGGAGGACCCACGGATGGACGGATGGATACATGAACGTACGGACGGACCGACGGATGGACGAACGGATGGACGGATGCATGGACGGACGAACGGGTGGACGCACAGACGGACGGAGGGATGGACGCACGAATTGACGCACTAGAGAATGGACGGAGGCATGGACGAACGCAGGGACGCACGCACGGACAGACGGACGGATCCACAGATGGACGGACGCATGGACGGAAGCAGAAACGAACGGACGGACGGAAGCAAGTGCGGACGGACTGATGGACGCTTCGCCGCACTCGTCATCATTCACTCCATGGATATGCTGTGATTTTTATTATTTATCATACTACAAGTAACGTCCTCTAGTATCTTACCATTTGCATTTTTCAGCGTATATGCGTTCCGTTATATGTACCAGTACCGCCCTCTACGGCCGGTTCAAGAACTAATGAGAGGTGCCTACATACGATTACGACGGAACACTCGGCCCACGCCTCAAGGATCTTCGCCCCTAAAAGTGGCTGTGACGCAGTGGGTATCGTGGCCGGCCTCTGTTGCCGCGAACCGAAAGGTCGTGGGCTCGAATGCCGTCAGCCGGAACTTTTTCTTTGTTTTTTGATTGTGCGTAATTTTTCGACAACATTTCCGTGACAGAAACACGTCGCAAAAGTCTCAATGAACCCCGGAATAAAACAATTTCGTGTTAAAATTAAAATGAATTGATGACGTGCTGCTCACAACTGTTTACCATCAGTCCCCGGCTTTCCGGTGCTAAACGTGGGCAGCAAACACTTCTTAAAATGAAGCGTCCAGGGGTCTTCAGCAGTCAGTATAGTTAAAAGCCTGCTTAGCCATTACGATGGACATGTAACAATGACGTGGTAAAATCCACCTGAGGAGAGGTATGGGGCAGGTTTTGTGACTCTCTTGATAATTAGGCGAAGAATGACCCCCCTCCCCCTTTTACTTTCTAGATGGGCGTCTACGTCGGCAATTATTTCGTAAAGGTCTGAGATCCAGATGTTCTGTTGCTTAGGTACACATGACTGTGGCGCGAAATACATTTCGTGAAAAAATGCAGAACGTCGAACACAACAGTGCATAACATCGAGATGGTATGCACGGCACGTGACGTTGTCAGTGTATAAGCCGTGAACTCTGTGGTCACCCATGCAGTTTGATGTGACGGATTACTCCCCCTAACTACGTTTTGAACACTATTAGGCCGGTGAAGAACGTCAAAGAAGCGCTCAAATTTTTTCAATGGATTTTTTTAAACACTAAAACAATATTTTGGCAACCGTGTGCCCACAGTTTTACCCTAACATGGAACATTTTTCAATTACTGAATGCTTTAGTTAAAGAAAATGGACCCGAGAGGTTACTAAGCGAGTCTGAAGGAGACCATGCAGAACTTCTAGCGCCCATGGTGTTGTTATGATCAGCATAAAACATAAGAGGGCTACCAGGCAAGGCTACCTTCTGGGCCATTTGCTTGGAGGGCAAGCTCAATCTCACCAGTTCAACCTTTAAGCCAATAGACGAATTGGTTGGCTTGCCTAGCTAGGCTCAGAAATTTAATGCCCATCACGACAATGTTCAGTCTAAAATTAAACTGTGCACTCATGAAGGAAATGATATTAGTTAGCGTACAGCCCATCGTAAGATGACACAAGAGGTCAGAGCCGCATGAAATTTCTAGCCACACCGCGGTCGTTTGCATACTACTTCTTTGCTCGTTTACAAAACCAATGGTCTCGACAGACTAAATAAGCAGAACACATGGAGGACAGTTGCCATTCGATCGTCTTGGAGAATATACATTATGCATGAGTAACATTGTGTTGTTCACTTGGTCATCGTCTCATGATTTTCTGAACAGCGATTAAACGTGTCACCAACTGGCCAGAAACGTGAAACGTTGGCTGGGCCGTCAATCGAAAAACTGATTTAACGGCCACGCTGCAGTTTTGTTTTTAATGGTATCCCTGATTAACTGAAAATACATCGAGATAATTTTGTTTATTCTTCCATGCGTGCACCACTGCAAGTATGCATATGCTTCTCTGTTTTTCGGTGCTGTTCTCCAACGTCTTACAGTGTTCACTTATATTGAAGTCTTCCGACTCCGCAGTATATGTACTTCTGAAATACACGCAATTTTCTGAATGTTGGACATCGTCGCGAAAGGCGAAGACTAACGTGACAAGTAACGTCTAATCAAAACGCCTACGTGATCCTCGGCTTCGCAGAGTGGCCGTCCGCAAGCGTCCTATACTGCCGCTGGGCTGTAAGACAACGTCGAATACGACCCGGAGTCTTCTTTTTCTCGATTCTTCACTTGAGCGTATACGATGCGTTTTTTTGCTGTGATTCGGGGCGAAATTTTCGACCCGTGGTGCAATGGCTATCTTCGCCGAGCCTTCGAAGGCGCTCTTGGCCGCCAGCTGCACGGAGAACGACGACGAGGCGACCGACCCGCCCTCTCCCGTCGTCGACAATCGTTTGGGTCGTCGCTTTGCAGGGCGCCTTCGGAAATGGACGCCCGATTGATGATCTCCCTGTTGTCCCCGGTCCTGGCGAAGAGGCTGGAAAGTTACAAAAAACAGAAAGACGACGAGAATATGCGACGAACTCGCCAAAGGTGCGCACGATGACGCACGTAGTTATGGCACAAGTCCGGGCAGCAGTCCGGGCAGCAGAGAAGGAGTGATCGCCATGGCGTGTCTGGGTCTTCTTTCTCGGCAACCGCCCCCTTTGGCTTGCTGCTGCTGCTGCAGACTGCGATCAGGCGCGACGCATCGTATAGTGTGAAGGGGCACGCATGGACGATGCATCGTTGCCGTGCCTTATGATGACGCGCCGACATCGCATCCCCCCCCCCTCCCTTGTCTTCCTTCCCCGCATTCGGGGTGTCCTTTGGAGTGAATCGCGCATAGGCGGCATTCCAGATCGTAGATGGGACGCTCCAGATCGCCACGGCCAAATAGAATCGCCTCTGCCTTCATGGCCATTTTTGGCTGTTGACCTTGGCGGAACGACGCTCAGGGGCGGCCACCCTCCCCTGCATGCCTTTGATGCGCGACCGGCCTCGGCGTCGTCAACATCGACGCTCCGTTTGCGCAAGGAGTCGCCACTCGTTCGCGTTATTGAGACGAGGGGTGCCCCGTCGCTCGGCCCTTCCAATAGGCGCGGTAGGCGTGGCGATCGGAGCCAATGGTCCATTGTGGGGACCCTTTCATCTTCGTCCCGCTAAAGCTTCTCACGAAAGCAAGGTGCGTGCGCAGTTCGAGAAGCGCCGAATGCCGCCCACCGAGGTCGATAAGGAGCCGCTCTTTATTCTTCGCTTCGCGATGGCTGACTCCTCCACACCGTTTGCTCGCGATGACCGTTCGAAAAGGAAAGAATGGGAGTCGCAAGTCTTCTGAAGCGGGTACGCGTGCTTTTTCCATGGCACGTGCGTTTTGTATATGTATGTATGTATGTATGTATGTATGTATGCATGCATGCATGCATGCATGTATGTATGTATGTATGTATGTATGTATGTATGTATGTATGTATGTATGCATGCATGCATACATGCATGCATGTATGTATGTATGTATGTATGTATGTATGTATGTATGTATGTATGTATGTATGTATGTATGTATGTATGCATGCATGCATGCATGCATGTATGTATGTATGTATGTATGTATGTATGTATGTATGCATGTATGTATGTATGTATGTATGTATGTATGTATGTATGTATGTATGTATGTATGTATGTATGTATGTATGTATGTATGTATGTATGTATGTATCTATGTATGTATGTATGTATGTAACCAACAAAGCTTTTTCACATTAAGCCTATCGTCGCCCAAAGAGAACATTTTAACTTCACAGCGTTAAAGTTCCTGTTCCGCAACCGATGCGATGTCGACTTCGGCGGCGTGGTCTGTGAGCCAAAAAATCGATGCATGCAAATAAAAAATCATGGCAAGGAGTCACGTTAATAGATGCGATATTGCGTGACATAAACGTAGATTCGCACGGGCTGGCGTCACGTTGGTGAATTGTGTAAAGAGTTGGAGGTTTTTAAGCTACTTATCCATTAAAAATATTTGATTCATATAGTTACTATCGTCATAATCAGCCACATCACGAACAAAGCTTACGGCTACTACGTACGTGCGCCCATTGTCTTTTAATCGCATAGCTTTCGCTTGGCTTCTTCTGAACATGCTACATTATGGCGCAGTGATTATTGTGCATCACCAGTTGCAGTATGTGCCCTTACTGGAGGAATCACAATGACAAACGCCAGGTGCGCGGATACTTTGACCTAAAGGCCTGCATGGTTGAAGCGTTCATCTAGGAGCGTAATATGGCAAGCGAATATGAAAGTAAAGCGTACGGGGCACCGGATAACTCAATCACAGTGCCACTATCAAAGGTGAACAGCGTCGAAGGTCGTTTTATTGTTGTTGAATTTTCGCTATCAAGATTGATGCTGCTATCGGACAAGAACGATGTTACCTAACGTTTTCTTTTTACGTGCATGCGGCTTACTTAATAAGGTTGTGTCAAGGTCATCTGCAAATGATGAGTGGGGGTCAATAACTTACGTGATTTTTTTTCTCTTTTTTTAAGCACCAAACGTTTTCTTTGAAGTTGGGTTAACGTGGTCGAGCCAGCAGAAAACAACCTTCACAACCGTCGAGATTCTTACGATTAAGATAGCGGTGCGTCTGTTATTTAGTGGGCAAGGGCTAAACACCGCCGCACTACTTGTCACGGAGTCATGAGCGGGCAATAAACGTATTCTCGCAGTGGTAACCGGGTCGATACGCTATTAGGACTGGTTCACGTTAACCGACTGCCGGGACGATGTGAAACTATACGTGAGAATAATGATGGCTGTGGTGATGGCACCACGCGGTATGCTCTTTACAGGCGCTTTCTTGCCACTCCGAAAAATGATTTACTAGAACAATCATTAATAACATGAAAAAAAAGCCTACAAGTTACACTTGATTTTTTTCCTCACTACGCTGCCTCCTACCTTGAAAGCTTTGAAGACTATAATTTACTACAGAGATCTATCTATCAGAATGCAAAAACAATCTATTTTCATTGGTAACATATAACTGTAATCTTGAAGATATGTGGCTGCGTACGAAGGTCTCCTCAGTCATGCCGGGAAGCTTTATTACCGGAACATGCGGTCGCTGAACGTAACATCGTGGCAGTGGACCATGAGAAACGACGGCGTTAGCGTAAATAATGTCTCTTTGCAACCGCGCTTTACCATTTGCGTTCCGAAAGCTCGACGAAGAAGGTAAATTTAATACAGTAATGAGAAAACTAGTTCATCTTTTTTTCATATTGAGTGCCAAATAATCCCTGGCCAAAGCGACGTTGTATGCACGTGCTTTTTTTTTTTTTGCTAAAGAATCGTAGAGTTGGTTTCGAGAATAATGTGGAAGCAGCAGAATTGTAAAAAGAGTATATTCGCTTCGTGCGTAATTAAACGATATATATCATCTGGTTATGCCATACCAGTAACAAACAGTACTACCGATGCCAACACAGAAGTAAAGGGAACTTTTGTTAGTTGTTGCTAGTTTAATCTTTGCCACGCCTACAGCGTGCGGTGTAGTGCGTTCATTGGCTGTTCTGAACGTGTGGATGGTGCCATAAATCTAGCATTCTATGGTTTTTTTCTCTTTCTTTTTCTTTCCTAGGTTTATTTATAGGCCCAACTCCATGCTTCGAGAAATATGGCTGACTATTTAATAACACTTGGCGCGATCACACTCATCCAATATCGATGGCTTCGCAGACCGCTGTCGCCGAATGTTGTTGTGTAAGACGTGGACTATGTATCATTACGCTTATACTTAATATGGACTACCGTACTTGTCGCAACGGCTTACTTCGTAGAAACACCCGCGAGGCTAGTTAATCGACACTCGCTGGTGCCGTACTTCGTCTCTTAAAGAGGAGGAAGCGTACTGCCTCGGGGCGTTGCGTGGTAGTGTAACGAGGTTCACCTTTTTACCACTCGTTGCAATGCTCTTCACCGTCACTGATAAGTTCCTGCTATAGCCCATACAGATCGCCCCTCTAGGCGGCCATCTTGCCCAACGAACGGGTTGAAGGTGCACGAAAAATCGTGTGGTGGCAGTGCTGACAGCCTGGCTGACGGAGTGCGCCTCCTGGTCGAGGCGTCGGGCGCGACCCGTCTCGCCGGATAAACGCCTCTTCCTCGTTGCGCAGCATTAGGCCGGCGGCGCCCCGTCCTCTCAGCGGTCCGCGATCATCTTTACGGATGGCCACCGCCACTGGCTTAGCGCGCAGATCTCTCTCGGCGAGGCGCCGGGATCGTGTTGCGAGTGGTCGTCGATAACGAGCTAGAGCTGCAGCGCTAACGCAATCGTGCCACCGAGTTATTTCTCGCTGTTCCGCCGTTTGGTTTAAATTCCTCCCTCGAATCTGGAACATGTGTCTGCTCATTAATACCGTCTCGCGGACGCAGGATTCCTTGCGATATTGCATGCGGTTTGGTTTGCAACGCGCTGCTGCGCGCTATGGACATTGGGCTTGAGGGCTAGTTGGCGTATTTCTGTAAAAACAATACATTCCGGAAAAAAACAACAACGTAGCAGACAATAGAAAGAGATGACAACACTTATGCATGTGTAATCTCTTTAGTGTGTGTGTGTGTGTGTGTGTGTGTGTGTGTGTGTGTGTGTGTGTGTGTGTGTGTGTGTGTGTGTGTGTGTGTGTGTGTGTGTGTGTGTGTGTGTGTGTGTGTGTGTGTGTTCTCTGCTCTCGAATTCACGAGGACTCAGATAGATCCGTGAGTCTTCATTCTGGGTGAGTCCGATTGAGTAACATGATGGTGAGTTTGAGTACGAGGGAGTCTAGTTGAGAGAATGTTTATTGTGTCTGAGTCCGAGTGAGTGTACCATTAAAGTAAATTTTGACGAGTGTGATTCAGAGGCAGCGCTAAGGTCGAAATATATAGTTTAAAGTCTGAGTGAGCTACACTTTTATTTTTTTCAACCTATGAGTGAGACTCTTGACCGGTAAAGAATCCATTCACGCGCATTCTCTGCAGAGCCCGATACCCGCGTGAATCGTGGGTGCAATACTTTTGTACACCTATAGTTCCTTGCATCTGGAGCAATATCATAGGTATAGTATACTTGCGCTATGCAGCTGTCAGTGTGTTGTTATGTCACAAGATCGCGCAGCTCGTTGCTGTCCTCCGAAGCAGCAATGCCATTAAATAATAATAATAATAATAATAATAATAATAATAATAATAATAATAATAATAATAATAATAATAATAATAATAATAATAATAATAATAATAATAATAATAATCACTAGCCTGAATACACCCACTGCAGGACAAAGGCCTCTCTCATGATCCGCCAATCAACCCGGTCTTGTGCTTTCTGCTGCCACGTTATACCTGCGAACTTTTAAACCTCACCGGCCCACCTAACTTTCTGTCTCCCCTTCGTACGTTTGCCTTCTCTGGGAATCCAGTTAGTCACCCTTAATAACCAGCGGTTATCCTAGCTACGTGCTACTTGTCCGGCCCATGTCAATTTCTTGTTGATTTCAACTATATCCTAAATTCTGGTTTGTTCCCTGACCCACTCGGCTCTCTTCTTGTCTCTCAAGGTAACACCTATCATTTTCCTTTCCATCGCTCGCTGCGTCGTCCTCTATTTAAGCTAAGCCCTCCTTGTAAGCCTGCAGGTTTCTGCTCCGTAAGTAAGTACCGGCAAGATGCAGCTGTTATATACCTTCCTTTTGGGGGTTAGTAGCAGGTCACCATTCATGATTCTACCCATCCTTATTCTTCTCGTTATTTCACTGTCATAGTTCGGCTCCTCGGTTACTTCCTGTCCTAAGCAGACATATTCCTTTACAACTTCTAGCGTAACTCCACCGATTGCAAAGTGCTGTTTTCTGTCGAGACTGTTGCACATTGCCTTGGTTTTGCGCATATTAATTTTCAGACCTACTCTTCTACTTTCCGTGTCCAGTTCGGTAATCATGAACTCCAATTATCACCCACACCTTTAAATACGTATATCGCATCGTTGTGCCCGTACCTAAGCTCTGCCCTCCGCATTTGTTACGGGATTCACAGATGCAACGAATTAACACCGGAAAGCCGATACTCTTCTCGTTGTGGTATTCCAGCTCGCAATCCATCACGTTTACAGGAGCGGAGTGTGGAAGGGGGAGGAAGCTGTTCCACCTGCCTCGATTGTTCCTGGAGTAGTGTCTCGGTATCAGCGAATCCGCTTGAACACACGCTCCGAATGCGTGTGGACGTGCACACCGTATACTACGAGTCCGGTGTGATCCTAAGCCGATGATTTGTCGGGGCTAAACAGATTTACGCGCTGCCGTCGTGCTCTCTGACTAATGGAGGCCGCATTCGCGTTGCGTTGGCCGGCTGCATCCCTTTCGATTACGCTCTGCACGCAGCTCGCACCGGGACTCGTAACGAGCGGCCCGGATTCGAGTTAATTGTGTAAACAGCGCGCGCTTAAGAACCTTTCCTGCGATTTCACTGCTGTCGGAGACGAGCAATTAATTAATGATGCGTTTCTCGCGAGTTCTCTGTTGATCGGGAAGTGCTTCGGGCGTTTATCAGGCTGTGGGCTTCGGCCGAGGAGGCTATTCCCGGAGCTGGTGGTTGAGTAAGTCGTTTCGAAGGCATTTATGTCACAACTATAGACTTTATCGGGCTTCAACGAGTGGCCGGATAAAATACCTTTGTGCAATGACAGCGAAGTTTCACAAGTACACACCACCCACAGCAAATCTAAGCGGGTGCCCTGTATCCGCAACCACGAGCATTACTTTACAATATAGAATCAAGCACCATTACAAATTTCCAGTCGTGAAATGCCAAGGGAAGTTAGCAGTTTACGTTCTTCATAAAGTTCAGCACTTCAGCGGAAAGTTCAGCAGCAGAACAACAGAATGTCCGAACAAGTCTTCGGTTTCATATTGTTACACGACATCGGCAACGAAAGAGCATCATAGACGACGAAGACGATGAAAGAGACCGGGCTCGTGTTGTTGTTGCTGCTGTTCTTCCATCTTGGCTGCAGCTGCCTCTGACTCTCCCTGTATATTTTGTAAATATATTTATTTCATTCATTCTCTCACCCCCGTGACATTTGGTGGAGGTGCTGGGTCAATATTCTTAGGAAGTGCTAAACATCTCTAATTTTTTTTCTTTGATGTCCACACTGTTTATGGCTCGCACCCATACATCCCCGTAAAGAATAAATAAAACCGGCGCATTAACCAAGCAAACAGTTCTACGGCTGAAACATTTCCCTCTCATTATGTTTGAGATTCTAACTATTGTTCTTTATCATATTCTTCGCTGACATTTCTTTAGTAGCGCTGCTTATTCTGAATACCAGAAAAACAAAAACGTAATGTTCTGCTATGTCTCTTATCTGAATCATATCTGCATACTTAATGTGGTGTCATAGATATCGTGTTTTTTAAGTTTTGAAATGTGCATGCTCACTAACTTTACAGCGGAGGCCTTATCCTGCATTGGTAACCTGGACTGCTTGATCGACTGTGTATAACAGAAAATACATACCAGCCCGGTTACATAGCAGGGGTAGTTCTGTTGCTTGCGCTGTAACGACACAATAAGTATCCAACATATTAAAAAGTAACGCTATATACCTATAGAACCAAAATATCACGGCGAATTCAGTACAAAAGGCGTGTATTCCTCTAAGAACATAATTCATTCATTCATTCATTCATTCATTCATTCATTCATTCATTCATTCGGTTTTAACCGCAACAACCGCTTGAATCCCCTGCGGGAATCAGCAGCCACGGTGGCCGGCCGTGGCGTCTGTTTTACATCCCATCAGTTTGGCGAGACGGGAATGAAAAGGGAGCCGAATGTACCGATCGGCGTTCCCCCCGAGGGGATCGCTGGGCGCGCTGACTCATCGATGCCGTCATCGATCGCCGCAACCGAACGAGCTGTTGCTCGGGCCATCGAAAGGGGTTTTCCCACCGTGCACACCGGCGCCATTATATCTCCCTCCCAGGGTGCTGTATACCCAAGCGGGATATACGGAGGCTTGATCGCGCACGGATGCATTAGCTGAATGGGAGACGGCTTCGCATTCAATATGCAAAACCAGATCGATAAACAGATCCGGCTGTGTAGTCACGTCTCCGAAGCTTGTACCATAAACATAACATACCAATAAGAACATGTTATACGCTAGGAAAAACTTTTAGAAAACCAAAGCCGGTTCCACACCAACTGAAAGCTGTGCGATTTGCGGAGCATCGGTTCTCTTGTGTTTCTTTCCTGCTTATCTGAACTTTCCTGCTTTTTAGCACGATTATGTGATATTTTACATCTTCCTTTTTGTTCTTCGAATCATCTTTACCTTGTTTTACGATCGTCCATTTTCTGTTCTGTGGTATTTCTATCCGCTGTTTTTCCGCTGTTTGCTGCTCAAAGCGTGGCAAGTTCGACTGCAGCCCTGGCGATTCGCCTACGCTTCTCTCATCTCATCCGTAGATACGTTTTTGACTGTCGACGCTGGCGTTTCGTTGTCGCCTCGCTGTCTTGGACATTACGTAATAGCCCTTCGGCGACTCCGGCGTTCACGGACAGGCAGGCAGGCGTTGGGGTTCCAACTGTACAGCCATAGATTTGGGTGCACGTTAAAGAACCTCAGGTCGTCGAAATTTCCGTAACCTTCCACTGCGGTGTCTCTCATAATCACATGGTTGTTTTGGGACGTTAAACCCCACATATCAATCAATCAAATCAGTTAACTGTGCAGCCTAATAGGCTTATGTGTAACAAACATGGACAGTGGCGCGGCCGCTGGATAAAAAACAACCTTGTTTTATTTTTATCCGGCGGCCATAGCAGTGGCTTGGCCAAAGAGTAGCACACCAAGCCCGCCCCCCCCCCCCCCCGTCCCCCGAATTTTTTTTTTTTTTTGCGCCACAGCATACCGATCACAATATGACATTCGAAGTTATTCTTAAGTAGGCGGCGTGATATACAAGAGCGCATAAAATTTTAGTACTACGCCTCAAAAGCTGTCGCTATTCGCTGCATCAAATCTAAGCGCGAAATCAGCAAGTTCTATGGGCTAGACTTTGTGGCCAATTTGTTATAAGTACCTGGAGCTTAACTTCTGTTTTTTTCTTGAAATTTACTTGTTAAATATTTTCTCCGCATTTTAGAAATTATAACAGATGTACACAGTGTCACTGACGTCATGCGATAGTTGATGCGGCCACTTTCGCAAAGGAGCTTTGAATGGCGGCGTCACGCATGAAATATTTCATATCCGACGTAACAAAGAAAAAGAAAATCCAGAGAAAGAATAGTCTAATCTCTCAGTTGCTATATACAGTAGTAAATGTGTAGTTATGATAAAAAAAAACAAAAAAAAACACAGGTCCCGTGGCTGTTGCATTTGTCTTAGACGACTTGGAGGCAGGAGCCATCTTTTTTTTTTTTCCTAAGTCGAAGCATCGACCCTGCCTCCCACTACTCCGAAAGATTTCTGTACGTGACGAGTTCTTGAACTGTCTCCATGATCGGCTCACCCTTGACGAAACGCCATACCCTTTGATTACGTCATCATGTGATGCCACGTTGTGTCATATACACGTTAAGGTGGTGTTACAAATTTATGCGCTGTGTGACGTCATGGTGAAGATGTGATGACGTAATTACGTGATGTCATTTTTGTATCCCTATTGTTGAGGACGACACAGCGAGCGATGGAAAGAAAAATTACAGGTGTAACCTTAAGCGACGGGAAGGGAGCAGAGTGGGTCATAGGACAAACAGTTGTTAAGGATACCATAGTTTTGATCAACGAGAAGAAATACATACGATCCAGACACGTGGCGTGAGGCAGGATAACGGCTGATCACTAAGAGTAACTGACTGGATTCTAAGAGGAGGCAAATACATGAGAAAGAGAGAGAAACTTAGATGGGCTGATGGGATTGCAGGTGTAACGCGGCAGCAGAAAGCACAAGACCTCTGGTGGAACATAGGAGAGGCAATTTGCCCTGTAGTGAGCGTAGTCAGGATGATGATGATTATGATGTTGACACCGACGCCACCGATGTTTCATTTTCGCGTTTGGTGAGGTACCTTAATGAAACGCAGATCACTTTGGTTTAGATTCCTTCAAGGTTGCGTTTCCAACCGGTGCGACATCTCCAACACGCCACTCGGACGTGTAGCGGGCCTCAAGAGACTAAAACACGTCCGCCGCCACTTTCCCAGCAGCTAGCGCTTCCTGTCGGCTCCAGATAGAACTGCAGCGAGGGCGTGAGTGGGGCGCCCTCTCTCTTTAGCCCATTTCGATTTCTTTTCCCCTCCACGTAGTAGGCAGCTGGGAAAAGAAAAAAAGAGCGGGCACGTCACAAAACAGGCCTGGCACGGAGGGCAACTCTCTCGCAAACACGGACACTCGCATATGTTCGTGGCGGCACGCAAAGGAGAGCCACCGCGCACTCAGACGCATTCAGACGCTGTCGCAACGGCAGAGCGTGCCACACCGCAGCGGTGGTAGTGTGGCGGAGAAGCCGCCCGCAGGAAGAAATGCGGAGCGTGCTGTGCGGACGAGCAAGCCGGCAAGAAGAAGAGACGTTGGCGAAATAGAGATAGATAGCGCACATCTCGGCTCGGCTTATTAAATAAGTTTTGCGCGATTGAATTGGCGGCGCTTTGTTTGGCTTTCGTGGAGTAGGGGAGGGTTGCGGCGGTGACCCCCCGTCGCCCCTTCCTTCTCGTACTGCACCCGCTGTGAGTGGGTGAGGCATCCGCAAAAGGAAAAAGAAGATGCGTAATGAATCGACGACCGCGAAGTCGGCGTCTTGCGCTTTCTTCGCGCGGCGCTCTAACTTTATTAAAGGCCGTGCGCCGTGCTCGCTGTGTTCTCGGCTGTAAATGCCTGCCGCCCGCGCTCATTGCCACCTCGCGCGGAATCGGCCTTCGTAGCTCCTTTTGCTCTTTTAGGGGAGAAGACGTGTCGCGGTGGGATGCTGTAGCGAGGATATAATACGTGCTACGGTATTACGGCTGGTCGAACCGGAAACGCTGCATATGCAGCTAGCGCTATAAGGAAGTGCTGAGTTGTCCCACCTCTAGGGCGATTTATTGACGTAAGACTGCTCAGTTCTGAACTTCAAGTGATATTGCGAACCACAGCCGAAGCTTATAGCTAAGGCATCACATTTCTGATCAAGAAGTCGTGTGTTCAAAACGGATTGTGGTGGAATGCAAGAATAATTCTGTGCAATTCGTTTAGCGTACGTTGAAGAACCTCGGGTGGTTAAAATTTAACCAGGAGGCCCAAGCGACGCCGTGCCTCATGATCATAAAGTGCTTTAGACACGCAGAATTCCCGACTGTTTATTTTTCTTTTTTTTTTCCTCTGCAAGGCTTTCTCACAAATGAGGCACTTCGGTATTTCGTCCTATGCAAGTGTTGAATCTTTGCAATTAGACCAGCTGAATAACTAACGTTGTAAAGATTACAGGCTTTCATATGCAGTAGTTTAAGAACACTCGAACGCGATAGATGTCTTTTTTTTCCTCCTCAGTCACTCTATTGATTGATGTATTGCGTTTCTTCTCAGTCAACGTGTTGTGATGACGTCATATGGTAACGCCATCATATGATGATGATTTCCTCGCATTACTCTCGGTGACATCAATAGTGGTTAATTTTTGCGTTTTATGAGGCGTCCTAGGAATTCACCCTCACTATCTGTGAATGGTGCATTGATCGCTCCCAGAGGGCCACGCATGCTTTACCTCATCCATTCTATTATTAATAGGGCTGATCTGATTGCTCCTGCTGTGCAGGCCCGTTCTTCATGAGACTAGCACACAAGTTGCCTTCATACGCAGCGTCTTATGAACTATAAGAATTCCGAAAGGATTCCTTCCAACTATACGTGTTAAAGCATTTACAAGCGTTTGTCGTCTGAGCACTGCTTCCCTCACAGTCACAGAATATATGCATTTAAGTATATCCTCTTGATAACAGTCGTTGCGGAGATTGTTGGCAGGTTGTATCACTTATTTCAGCCCCGAAAGCTGCAAAATGAAACGCCTTGGACTCAATAATCTTGTTTTATTGTTTACGGTTCACACAATGCTAGCGTTTTGTTTTCAACTATACGTGACCATTAAAAAGGAAATACCCAGATATTTACGCAGAATCGACTTTTTTCTTTTCTCGTACCTCACTCGACCCCAATATAAGCATCACTCATTCCGGCCACAGGTTTCCCTATTTGCGATCGGTATAAGGGCTGTTGGCGCGGCATCACGCGCATTCTATATGCAAATCGGCGAGAAAGCGTTCACGTGACGGTACTCGAAAGGGCATCACGGCGATGCGTATTAATGATGCAGCTCGGGTCATTTCCACTACGAACGCTTCACTGGGCAGTCGGAGCGGGACAGCGGCTAATTATCGAAGGTGATCACTGTGTCCACATACGACGGCCGCACGCGACGTGCATAATTAATCGCTCGTGGGCGCAACGAGCTCCACAGGGGACCGGGCTCATCGGACGGTGTGCTCAGCGGGGCGCCTCGCCCGATGGCTTCTGTCTGTGGTCGCGCGTAACTTTCGCCCAAGAGGCAAGGCGCTCGTTATACGTGAACTCCTCCGGCGACGCTCGTAGATCTTGCACGGTGATTAGTCGCGGCCACTAAGTGGTCTCCCTTCATGCGGCGGCGGCCACCAGCTCGGCGACGCGTCGCCAGGGGCCGCTCGGGCAGCTTTACGTGAAACTGTATACACGCCCTCGTCCCGAAAGGCAAGCATTTTTCGTGGCGCACGAGCGATCTTCTTAAAGGATGGCGAAATCATTGCCGTATTAATGCTAATAGTTGCTGAGGTTTTACGTCTCAGACCGACGATATGAATATGAGAGACGCAGTAGTGAAGGGCTCCAGAAATTTGGACCCCACGGTATTTTAAATGGAATCACACACATGCCGCTTTTCACCTTCATTGGATTGCGACTAGCGCTGCCGGAATTGGATCCCCCGTCCTTCGGATTACCACTAAAGCGCCATAATCACCCGACCACTGCAGCGGATATCCATAAAGTTACGCGATTATAACATGCTGTTATACAAGCAAGACAAAATGATCACATCATAAGGAAATAAAACATGATGCTATTGTATTGTATAGCTCATAAAGAAGTGCGTGATTCAGCGTCAGAGGGAAAGGAGTAGGCCAATGAAATGGGAGAGGCTAGAGGTTTAAGAAGTTCTGAAATAACGTGTGGAGAAGACGTCCGCATATGTGCGATCTTCATTGACCGAAGGACGAAGGCCTCTCGTCCACTCGAGGCAGGTGTTCCAAAAATACTCATTGTGCAGGATGTCACGCCGAGACGTGCATCCTTTCTCACGTACCTTCACGTGCCTCATTCAGTGTCATGAATTCTACCGTTGCGTGTACACAGTTCACGGATGATACGCAGCGATGTGGCGTTCATGACATATGATCACGTTGTACCTATTATGCATAGGGCTCAACAAATGAGCGGCATGCAGGTGAACGCACATGCGCGCCTGAAGCATAATGTGCTACGAGCCTCCTTGGTCCATGTAGCGCAGGAACTTTGACGCATCGAGAGAGCGAATCTTAAACGACCCACTCACGAGTCCTTTTATGATTACTGCTATATACAATGGATGGTTTGAAGAATAGATGGATAAACATTGTTGGGTGTTTAGGAAGCATGATGTTTTATCAAGTGTGAGACAAGACAACTATTGTTCCAAAATTCGTTTCTCTTCTCTACTGTGCGCATAATGCAAGCCTGTGCAAAAAAAAAAAAAACAACAACTAATGCCAAGGTCACCGGTGTGAACGTTACGGCATAGATGTGACGAATCTCCCCGGCACGATGAACGCCGCTCTGCCCTGCCAAGAAGATGTTGTATCCCACTGGCTAACGGCACATCTCTCCGTGGCTCAGCACAATGAAAAGCCGGTGGAAGAGCATTTGTGCTGTCTTCTCGCGAGATGCGCTTGATGTACGCCGCCGTCAAGCGTCCGTGTAGTTGAACGAGGAAAAAGGCCTCAAACTCTGAGCACATGTACACCTGTGGCCTATAGGGTGAAAAGCGTGGGAATAAACCGTGGTTGCCGACCAGTGAGTCTTTCGGAAGACTGTATACAACGGCGCCCCAACTTCTTCTTTCTGCCGTTTTTCGTTACGCCGTGGATACCGCTGTGCTGGGCCTATACTTCAGAGCCTCCGCTTTCCGATCGTGGTTCATCAAGAAGCCGCGGTTCCAGCTGCGGTTCGAGCGCCTCCACTGTGCTCTGGCTCTCCATCCATCAATCAAGTGTACTCTATTCGAACTAGGTTCGGTGACGCGATTTACCGCTTGGTCTCTGCAGAAGAGAGTCCCACGCTCATCAACTATATCGGCGACGTAATCGTCAGGTTGCAGAAATCTTCAAATCGTTTGCACTATTCTTTCTTTACCTCTGCCTGTATACCTTTTTTTTTCCTCAGCTGGATCGTATTGCGATTTTGTTTTTTTATTAGGCACGTATATCACTTAGTATGGCTCTTCGAATGCTATGCTTATGGTAATTATGTCGCGATGGGTGTGTTGGTACATGATTAACAAAATTGTCCGTCGCGAGAAGCATATGAACGGAACAAAAAAAAAAAAAGAAACGACATGGAGGAGCACTTTTTCTTCAGCACTGGTTCGTTTCTGTTCCGTCCGTCCGCGTCTTGCGCTTTAGTATTTCCTAATTAAGGTTAATGACCTGTCAACTCTTTCTCGGTTTTTCGAAATATAGAGCTGCAAAGCCTGTGTGACCCATGCATTCGATTTTTCCTTCTTTCTACTTCATCCCGTCCGGTCGGCATACCATGCTGAAGACGAGAGGCGACGATGAGCGGATGTAAATTTAGAATGGAGCATCTCGCAAGTATCGCCACTCCTTTGACTGATAAAAGCCTGAATGCGCAATTTACCTGTGAACTCGGCATACTTAATAACGGCTATCACCTTTTGATACATGATAGATTCCGCAAGACTCTGCTTCAATTTACAAACAATACAGTTACAAGTTACACAGGGCCTATATTAGACACTTAAAGCATATATAAATAGAAAGTATTAATCTTAAGTGCGAGCCTTGGTTGCAAAAAATACTTAAAGGTACCACACGACCTTAACTATATTTATAAATTATAAATAATCACTTGGTTAATAGATTTTTTAATAAAAAGCCTGAGTCCTATATGATCAACAAGAGTGCTTTAAAAATGCCTCTTAGAAGGGTTTCGCTCGTATACACTTTATGCAGGAAGCTATAGACTTCACAATCGCGAGCAACGTCGACGCGCAGGGAAGACTGAAGCTGAGGTGAAGAAGGTTGCCTAAAGCAGCGAAAAATCAAGAGCGACTGTGTATGGGGCCAATCTTCCTATGTGAAAGGATGCCCCCAGAAAAAAATCCTCTCGAAGCATTGCCTACAGCTGCATTCTCTGTTCAGCAAATTCTCATTACTTCGATATTCTATGTCAAACTAACGCAATAATGAAATGATGAGCCCGCTTTTACGCTAATATCCACAGTCGTCTTCTTTTTTCTGCGAGTGGATGCACGTTACTAAGCAAGCCTTGACAGCCCGTTGACCCACGGAGAAAAGTGCTTATCGTCGCCTGCACAATTTCACGTGCACCATCCTTTATACATCGCTCATACAGCACTGAGTTAATCTCTATTCCGTAATGATCTTCGCAGGCCTTCGGTCCTGGCCGAAGCGGCATCACTATAAAAAAGAAACATAGCTCGACTGATCACCGAGTTTCGAGAGGCACTCCCTTAGCGCGACATGTTTCCTGTAAACGTGTGGGGCCAATGGCGCCTGCCACCATCCTATAGGGTGATGGCCGCTGATGTTTTTTTCTTTTTCGCGATCTCTTCAATATACAGATATATACAGCGCTTCGCATTGGTTGAAACCGACAGACCCCCCGCTGCGTTTGATATATCGTCGCGCTCACGCTTTGCTTATACATCTGCTTCAATATGGAACGGAAGGCCCAGCACTCCCCCCCCCCCCCCCTATATATTGACGAACGGCGCTCATCGCTTTTCTCGCAGCTGATAAAGATGCGACGGCTGATCAATTCTCCAGCTTTGCTGCCATTTTCGCCTCATCGGTCGAGCTGCTCTTCCCGCACCACCTCTTTAGTTCCGTGCAGCGAATTCGATTCCGAGTTCGCGAAAAATAGACGCCTTCTCGTGCGTGATGACTTGGTGCGCTCGTGCATGTGGGGCACGACGCGTGCGGGTGCGTCCAACGGAAGCCTCCAGAGTCGGGAAAAACGTCATGTTCCTCGAACTCGGTGCAGTGCGAAACCGTCGCTAGTCAAGTTTTTGCCGGTTGTCTTAGACCCTGCGCAATAACAGAAATCGTTTTTTTTTTCTAATTTAGGAGCACCCACGACAAGCCACTTGAAGCGATTTTTATTATCAGAGCCATGAACCATGTACTATGTGCGCTTGCTCTGTATTTCTTTTCCATTTATTTTTGTTTGTTTGTTTGCTTTTCTACCGTTTTCTGTTACATGTCCGCTCTTGACTTGACTGTGTTTGCTCTTGAATTGAAATGTACTCAACACATTGTTCTCCCCCCCCCCCCCCCCTATGTAATGCCCTTCCGGGCCTTTAGGGTATCTGAATTTAAAAAAATTGGCCTATAAGAAAGGAAAGCGCATTTTTTTTTTAAACATTGGGACATTTCACCGCTGTTTTATATTTATTGACGCGACACTCTTGGGTAACGCTTACGCCGACGAATATGATTCGTCAAGCACTCAATTATGGTGCATCCGCGAAAGTAACTTAGAAAAACTGGAATATTCCGTAATTCTATAATTTTTTTGTCTTCTTTACATTGCCGCATCTGAGATTTGTCGCTTTTAAAAAATGAAATTACGTCATTTGTTTACAGACATCAACCACATCTGTAGCAACGTTATCATCATCATCATCACGACCACCATGACCAAGACCACTGTTGCGCGGCTTTGTACTCACACATTAGTACATGGCATGCAGGCTCAGCGACTTCAAATCTACCTCATCGGGACTGTGGTTTCCGCGAGAAATCAGCGCGCACGCAACACAAGCGTGCATTAACGGGATCATTTTCAATGTTGCATATGACGTTCAAAGGGAAATTATGTAAGCATACTTACACATTTCTGTTTGATTTCTTGTTTTTAGATAGCTATTTTATCTCTTTCTTTCTTTTTCTTCTTTCTTTTTCTTCTTTCTTTCTTTCTTTCTTTCTCTTTCTTTCTTTTCGTTCTTTCTTTCTTACTTTCTTTCTTTCTTTCTTTCTTTCTTTCTTTCTTTCTTTCTTTCTTTGTTTTGGTTCTGCCCTCAACTGAAATTGGCGACCGCCGTCGGTTTCGCATTGCAGTCATTGTGACGGACTTTGTTGGTGGATTTTCTTATTTTGCTCCATGGCTTCAGTGCCATGCGATTTCACACCCCCTTTTCTTTTTGCGATCACTTCTAACCCGCATCATTTATTCACTTAGAACGCTTGCTAATTGCATTCCCGAGATGCGTGGTAACGCAGTGAAGACATTGTCACTCGCATCCGTATTGGCTGCCGTATCTGCCTATTTCGTATTTTTGAGACACCGGCTGATCTTACACTGAGCTATCATTTTTTTTTTGCGGAGCAACCATGCTTGCGTTAGTGCAGGCAAAAGAAATCAAAAAGATGAACCAATCACGCAATGATTTCCTCGTAGTGGTATACGTTTATTATACGAAACGGCGCTTCTAAGAGGCACACAGCTTTGGCGTATTCGATGACCCACGTTAGTGAGTGGTCTTCCTTTGACGCCGCGTGACTGGTATCGTTTATTATCTCCCACTTTTGAAATGATAGCGATCGACAAAGCCTTGATAGTTTATTTGCAGCCCTTTTTGTGTTGTACGTCCGAAATCGCAAGCAAAATAGAGCCATATGGAAACCATATATCACGTGCAGATTCGGAATGACCCCCTGCTGATTACCTTATAGTGAGAAGAAAGAGATGCGACTGCGAAGCCAGTTGAACGGGCGCATATGACGCCGAGCTATAGTTGCACCACGTACTGCCGTATAGCATACATTGTTTCCATCGTAGTTCCGCCACGGCTTCATCGGCGGTGCACCCAACTACGTTGCCGTCGTTGTGGAGTGCCAGGAGGTGTACCGGGCGCCTGAGCCGACCGACCGAAGCGCACGCCGATGTCTTCGCGAGGCGGGACGCCGTCGCAGGGTCGAGGCGACGGTGGCGCACTTCGCCGTAGAGCACGCGGAGATGCGCGGTTTAGCAGATAGCGTTCGGGCGCCCGGCCGTGCCTTCGGAGCTCGCTCGCGTATAATGGAGCACCGCGGTTCGATGATGCATCGATGGCGGCTCTTCCCTTCCTCGGGCCCACTGGCAATGTCCGGCTGCGAGCCGTTCGCAGTCTCGCCGGCGGATATTTAGAGCCGGTCAGCGACGCGTAATGGATCGGCGGCCGTGCGCGATCCCGAACGCCTCTGATGGAAGGGCGAGACGCCCGGGCCCCCGTTTACTTCTGCCTTGTTTGTTTGTTTCTATCTCGTTTACGCCACCCGTAAGAGACGCGCCTCGGCTCTCTGTGTTCCTCAAGAGGCACGCTCTTTTGTTTTGTCTTCGGCAGCGCAGCGTCTCGTAAAAGTGTAGAGGCGAGAACAGGCTCCCTCTCTGGCACGCGTGGTTGATTATTAAATGCTGCAGGCATCGAGAGCTTTTCTTTCGAGCCGCGCGCTCTCTGCTTGATTGGATTTGGAGGGCGGTGTTTCATCCCGCGGCGCTGCTCACCGCGACAAGAGCTCGGGGAACGAGCCGAGTGAGCTCGAACAACAGGTTTCGGGAAGTGTCGGCTGCGCCAGCCTTGCCTCCCTTCCCCCCTTTCCTCGCCTTCGGCCACGTCCCAATGCGTGGGCGTTACCCGAGCCAGGCCCTTCGTGCGATTCTCGCACGGCTGATTTCCCATTCATGAGGTGCGTGCCGTACTAAGGTTTTAAGCGGTAAGAGGGCTTCGGCAATGTCGAAATGTGTGCAGCCGATTTCGGAAATTGGCCCTCGGCAAGACGAGAGATGAGCTGCTCGCTTCCTGTTCTGTTCGCAGTTTATTTTTCCTCGCCTTCGGACCTATCGGCTGTAATGAGTTCCCAACACTCGGCCTCACGATGGGTGGCAATGCACTGAAATTCTTGACAACGAGGTGTGTAGAGCGTGCATGCGTGTACGTTTTCGTTAGCGTCGAAGTCGTGGTAGACATGTCGCGTCTTCCGTTGGACGTTGTCATATTCAATGAGTGCATACGTACTCTACGCGCACAAACACAGATAGAGAAAGAGGAAGTTGCACGACGGTTCATTTATACGCGAAATGTTTGATAATATTACTTAAGAATTACGCAAAGCAGCTCACCAGCTCTGCAGGTTAACATGAAGAGCTACGACAAGCATACGGGTATCGCACGTGTTGTTTTCAGGGCGTGTTTTTTTTTTTTCTACGTTGCGCGTACAAAATCTCAAGCAAAATATGCCCATATGGAGACCATATATCACGTGTGGACTCGCGATATTTTATCTATTACAAAGATTTATCTATTATCTATTTTATCTATTATAAAGTTTGTCTCAGCAAGAAAGAATACTACATACTCACCTCTCTATTTCACCATCGCCATCCATTATTCTTTCTTTTCCCCTTTCCCATCCCCCAGTGTAATGTAGCAGGCTAGAGCAATCTATGGCTCAGGCCGACCTCTCTGCCTTTCTGTAAATAAACCCATCTCTCTCTCTCTCTCTCTCTCTCTCTCTCTCTCTCTCTATTACGTATAAAGTACAACTGATTCACTGAAGAACAAGGTTTAATGGGCGAATTTAATTTTAGCAACAGGCTCGTGGGAATGATTTGGTGACTTTGTGTGAAGAAAGAGAGACACACTTATCATTGTTCTCGATTTTGGGACGTGCAAGAGAAATCCCATACTCCTGTTTTTTCGTGAAAAGTATATGCTCGCGAAATGTACGTTTGCGAGTGCAACAGCAGTACGCAACGCATCCACACGTCCGGACCACAGCGATAGCCCCGCATCACGTGTGGCAGTGTACACGATACGCGCGTGTCCCTGATTTTTTTTTTTTTTTCAGTCGTGATATCGAAGTGAAGCCCCGCACAGTGAGATTCATTTATTTACGCTTACAAGTGGCACTCTTCCTCCGGGGCGGGAGTTTACGCCGCATTCACCCACAGGCGTTCGCAGTAACATCTCCGAGGGGCAGGAAGGAAACACGCGCAAGACCGGATTCAAGGTCAAGGTCTGTGCACGCCGCTGGCGAATCAAGGCGTGTCTTTCACGAGAGCAGATCGTGAGAGGGACGAGCCACCGGGTCCGAGCAAGGGGTTTCGCCCACAGGGTGTCATCGTTCCAGGAGAGGACATCGCGTTTCCTGCAGCATCTGCCGTGTGAGAGAGACGCGGTCGCATTCCCTGCACCCCGGTATTTCCCTTTTTTCGGGGCATCTGATGCGCGCCGCTTTATACTAGACGGTCGAGGAATCCGAGAGTGTGTCAAATGGGCTGTGACTCCTGCTCCGTGAGACCCCGGCGGTAGTGGATGCTCCCCCCCCCCCCCCCCTTTAATCTGCACGTACTCGCTGTCATCGCTTGTGGCGCGGAAACGGGCTGCTGGGGTCCATCGACCAAGAAGGATTCATGTCGTGACATAATGAAGAATAACTCGCTAAAACATCGCATCGTTCTTTCCCACGCTAGAGTTCAGTCTCCCGTGAGCTTTCTCTTTAGTGCGTGAAGTGAAGAAGGCGTAGCGAAAAGCCTTGCGCATCTGATTCTTCCAACCATTTCCGCCGCCGGCTTGAGAATTTCAGACAAGCCGAGTGTCTCCGGACCGTAGGCTAATCGGCATTTACTTTGTCCGTTTATGTTCTCACTCTATTCATCCCCGCTGCTGCCAGATTTTCTTCCTTGTTTCCTATACCCCCTTGCCTGTGCTTCACCATAACGTTTCCTTGAAAAAAATAAAAAAAAAACGTTATCTGCGAACAAAACCTGACTGTGCAGTGAACTTATCTTAGTTTAAGTACCTTTATGCATTTAGCGTTCACTATCTGTACACTGTCCTCCAGAATTTCGAGCTCTTATTTCACGTTTGTCTTTCTTTTCACGTGGTTTTGTAGCGAAAATGTTTATTAAAAATATATGGACCTTTGGAAGCTTGGACACTACCGCACATAGAAGTTATTTGCCTGCAAGTTAAAATTTAGTTACATTTGACGCCATTAAAAAGTAGCCAAGTTCTCGAGGGCTCCTTACCCACTGATGTGACCACTCGCTTTTGGAGACGCTTCGATTTCTCAATAATCTAGCGTTTGAACAGAATACAGATTCCCGCTGTATGGTCGTACAAAACTCCCACCTCTTTCCTCTTAGTGTCGTGGGCTCAAGCTCGCCTTATCGCTTTCACGGAGCTCAATCGTATGCAAACATGCGCACAGTCTTCAATATTCCCCATTGTCATGCATTGCTTTCCTGTCACCCGCATTCCTTTTCCCACATTGTATCGGTAATTCTGATGTTCTCGAAATTTGTGTAATCGTTCATTCATTCTACCGTTGGCGTGACTAGAAGTTGGAGGGGTTTGGGGGTCAGCAAACTCGAATTTTTGTTTACTTTTGCAAGTGTATATAAGTATATTTGCACGTACGCTTGCATACAAACGCACACACGCAAGTACATAATCGAACCCCTTCTCCCGCTCCCAGAAAAAAATTTCTAGCTACGCCCTTGCATTCCACCTTCAGTAATTCGATTTCATAGTCTTCACTATTGGTCTTCACTCTTCCAAAACCTACACGGTGCCATTTCACGCTACCAAAGCCAATCATGGTGTCCCTTATGATCCAGCTCTCATCTACACACATTACGTGGTCAACGGCTGGGCACAACAAGCACATTCTGCAGCTTAATCGCAGCGCACCACAGCAGCAGCAGGGTACATAGCTGCGGGAGGCCCTTGACAGCTCGTAAAATGCTCGGCGTGGGACCGCGGTTCTCGATGGGCGCGCACAGGGTGGAAAAAGGAGGGAGGGGGGGAGGTAACATCGACGTCTCCCATCGCTTCGCCACCGCGCGGCCACATGTGCGGTCGGCACGGCTCGGCAGCGACTGTCGCCGATCCATCTTGTCGCAAGATGCGCCCCCGAGAACGCCGCCGCGGGGGAAGCCATCTTGGACGCCCGGAGCCGATACACAGCTGTCATTAAGGGCGCCCCGGGCCTCGACCCGATGAGCTACGCACTGGAGCTGCCCGACACGGAGGCTGATAGGAGAGGGTGTCGACGGCGTAGCTTTTTCCAACGCGGGGTTTTCACTTTGCGATAAAAGACACCCCTTGCGAGGAGAGGGGGGAGCCTTTCATTCTGCGCTTCTCGAAACTTCCCCTTGCGTTACTCGTATAGAACCATCTTTGTTTTTTTTTTATTCCTTGCTACCGGGTTTGCTTCCTCTCCCGTGGAGGCGAGTCTTCGACCTGCGGCTGGTGAAGATAAAAAAAAAAAAAAAAGGAGCGACGGTGGCAGATCGCCGAGTGAGATGGATCAGAGGGTGCTCCCCTCCCTGTCCGCTTCCCGAGCAGAGACACGAGGGACAAAAAGAAAGAAAGAAGCAATGCGTCGTCCGAATCGCGATTGGGCCATATGTGTCTGAAGTGAATGACGTGAACGCCTGCACTTGTGGGATGTTCGTTTGTGCCCTCAGCTAACGGCGTCATGTCGGTCTTGTTTTGTATGACATCGCTTTGGCCCCTGTTCCGTTGGCTTAGGAAGCTCTTTCTGTTGGCTCCCTCTGACGTTTGTGCAGCAGCTGAGACATTTTACGACGCATTTGATTTCTCATTGTCAGGTGGGATCTGACTGCGTGCATCCTATTGTTGTGCTAGGTTTGCCCGCGAGTACACTTTATTTTCGCGTATTCTCGCTCTGCCAAATTTCTTTTATTTCTTGTTTTGATTGACACATTGCTACCTGGAGCAACGACGCATCATGTGCTGGTGTATAGATAAGATGTTCGCTGGTTTTGCTAAGCGCTGTAAGATAAGCTAGGTTTTGGTTGTCTGCTGTCCGATACTCTGTGCGACAAGTCTTCGAGACTGCGTGCAGCCGAACTCAAATGATGTTATTTGGAACGTTGGACGCTTCAAGATGTGTCGTTTCTGTGAACATGAAATGCGTTTTTTTGCTAGGTCTAGATGTATACGCACACTGCGACGAATTTAGGGATATTTGTGCACCCTGCTGACTCTATCGTATGGCAGAGGATATTGATAGAGAGAGAGAAAGACGAAACCAGCTGCTCGGAAACTTGTCTAGCAAGAACTGCACATTGTTCAATATTCACCGGCACGATCTTACATTGAAGCAGCACCAGGCAAAGCTTCGTTCAATTGAGTGTACAATGCCTTGTTTCGGAGCCATTCGGGGGCATTGAACATGTTTAATAGTCTACACGGTGAGCTATTGGTTCGATGGGCGAGGTTTCTTCGGTTCTTTTCTGCGTGTTTGTTGAGAGTAATCGGCCTTGCGGAGTCTTTCGAGTGCATTGTGCGGCGGTGAACCCGGTCACAGTGGGCGCGCGCCTGCGCCGAAAGGAGGGCGCGGCTTCTTCCGGTGCCGAGGCTAATTGCCATTCGGCGGCGGCGTCTCTCCTACGCATCGCCGGGGGTCAGCGGCGGCGCGTGCTGCGAGGTCAACCCGCTTCTCGGGAGGGGCTTCCCTCCGATGCTTTTGGCAGCCTGTAATTTCGGATTAATAGAAAAACGCGCCACGCGTCGATGGGGCCCGGCTGCGTGCGCTGCTTCGGCTCGGCACTGACCGCCGGACCTCGCTTTGGCCGCCGATGAAGCCGTCGAGAGTGAGTCACCGGGCGTCCACTGTGGCGTCCGCGGCGATGTCTGGCCAGAGCGGGGTGTTTCACATAGCGGGGGCTTTCTGGGCACCAGAGAGAAAGGAAGAAACCAAGCGGAGGCTGGGAGGTCGAACAGGATGCGCCCGGTTTGCTACCCTAAAGGCGGGAGAACTGTTGAAGAACGGGGGAGGCGAATTGAATAGGAAGTGATGCACACGCACACCATGTATTCAAAAGTTAGTCGCAGTATAGAGTCGAATTACACTAAAATCTCGTTATAGCAATGTTGCATCCTACACGAAAGTAAGTTCGTTATATCGGGAAAATCATTAAAAGTGTATATTCTGTTGCAAGGCTCGTTGATTTACTTAGTTATAATCAATAATTAGTTATATACGGGTTCGTTATATCGTGGTTTAGATAAGGGAGGCAATGTGTGGTTGATTTTACGTGGCTGGCAGTCAAATAAGTTTATGTTATCGGCACATTTCCTCTTTCAGCTTTAAGTCACAGGGGAAGAAAACAGTCTTTCGTCAATAAAACAAGAATAGCTGATGATGGTAAGTACACCATGACCTCATGCGTAATCAGAAAGTGAGGGAGAGAGGGAAAGATAGAAGCTACTCATTGTCGCATCCTGTTGGTTCATTAAGTCATAATGCAATATCGATAGGTAGCAGCAGTGTGTTACTGAATAATTGGGCGTGCTTCAGAAAAGTCTTCAATGTCGGCGTCGGTGGAACAGTGGTTACGCTGCTCGGCTGCTAACCTGAAGGTGGCGGGTTCGATTCGGGTCACAATTCTTGAATTCCGCAACAGGCCACAGGTCCGTGCACTGTGCGATTTCAGCGCATGTTACAGAACACCAGACAGTCAAAGCTTCCAGATCCCTCCATTATCGTATCGTGATTTTGAAACGTAAAACCCCAAATACTTTTATTAGAAGGCTATTGGGACGCAGCTTTAACATTGAATTTCAGTAGCGGTGTAAGATATCGTGTTTCCAACCGAGCAAATCAGCTGACCAGCTGTGGTTGTTAAATTACTATAGCGTTTCGCTGCTGCACATAAAGTGGGAGTTGAGATTCCTCGGTGCGGAACACGTCTTACGAAGGTCGTACAATTCAGAAATGCTTTTGCAACTTGTTTTCCGTGCAAATTGAAGGTGGCCAATTGCTCGAAAATTGTCTGATTCTCTCATACCCCCAAGTGTTGTTCGGATTTGGCACAATAATTAAAAGCAAAGCATATTGTTACGAGGCGGGACGCCAACACGGTCCCGAAGGCGCGCCACGTTTGGTAGCGTGTGTTTCTCAGCTAGCGACTGCTTATGCGCAGAGCTCATAGACGAGCGGGCAAGACGACGGTTAGTCAAGGCAAGGTTTGTGTAGGGCATAGAAATAAAGGCGTTAAATAATCGGCACTGGGACCGACAGCTAAGGGACTCGAAGCGCCGAGATGTCTTCTCCGACGCGTACGCCGGCTTCTCTCTGACGCATAGGTCAGTTGCTGGCAACGCGCCGCTTGGCTTTTTTTATAGGCACCGGTTGGACCTTTACATCGTCAACGCCTGATCAGAAGCGCCGCTGGCCGTGATGTCAGATTCCTCCAGTCGGGAACCGCCGCTATGTTGCGTCATGATCCTCCATTCCGGAGCCGCTGCGCTGGGTTCCACCCAAGGACGAGTGATGTTGCCACGCATTACGTAAGACTCGCCAGACTGGTTGGCGCCGCTTGCATGACGACGTTGAGATGATGACGTCAAGTGCGCTCGCTCGCTGGCTTTGACACAGATTGCCTTTGTAGATGCAATGACGTTTGGTGCTGACTCCCAGGCGTAACAATACGCAGTTCTTCGTAGACGAAAACGATGCAAAGCTGCTGCATTGGTTCACAAATTTTGGCTGATCTTCCACGCATTGCGCATCTCCCAGTTCGGTCGGCAGACACACGTCCGTATAGGGGTGCGTGTGCGGGTTTTCTTAGTTCTCCTCTAACTCTTTATCCTGTCTACATCGGCACCAAATTATTGAGGTACGACGGCATATTGAAGGCAATTGCATCGTGCCTCTCTGCTTATCATCTCGCTAGCTAGCTACGCCGAATTAACTGAATAGAACAGATTGATTGATTGATTTGTGGGGTTTAACGTCCCAAAACCACGATTTGATTATGAGAGACGCCGTAGTAGAGGGCTCCGGAAATTTTGACCACTGTTGCGAAAGACGGACCGATCCCGCCGATGCCACCACTGTTGCGAAAGACGGCGACGCCAACACGGCCCCGAAGGCGCCACTGCTTTCAACTCCGCCGGGAAGGTCACCAGCCGTTTGGTAGCGTATGTTTCTCAGCTCGCGACTGCTTCTGCGCAGAGCTGATAAGACGAGCGGACGAGACGACGGTGAGTTAAACAAGGTTTATGTACAGCATATTTACAGAGGCGTTACAATTTCGGCACTGGGGCCGACAGAGACTCGAAGAGCCGAGCTCTCCTCTCTAATACATAGGTCAGCTTTTCGCCTAAGACCGCCGACTCACACACATGTCGGCTCTCCGACATGGGGACTCCTCTCTCCTAGGACCGCCGATCGCGACGCGCCGCAGGGCTTCTTTTATTTACACCGGGTCCAACCAAAATGTCCAATCAGAAGCGCCGCTGGTCGTCAGGGCAGATTCCTCCATCGGGGTCGCCGCGCCATGCGTCAGACCACCAGACACGAGGACGCCGGCTCGCTGTCACGTGCGCCGCTGACTCAATGCACGTGGGCCAGAGAGGCGCCGCGCGTGTTCACGCCGTTGAGATGTTCGCGTCAGGCGGACTGCGGGCTGGCCGTGACCCAGATTGCCTTTTTCAGAGGCACGGACGTTTGACGAGGACTCGCTGGCATAACAGCACCCCCGCCGCCAGACAATGCACCGGAAAGACGAGCTGCTTCCACGGGGCTCGGATGTCAGGTGCGCTCGTTCGCCAGGTCCCTCCAGGTTCGCCTCCAGGTCCATGGGGAGAATACAGCTCCAGACTGTTCCGGGAACACATCCCATTTTTGACGACGGATCCCAGCTCCACTGGCTTGTCGCCACAACTTGTCGACCAGCTTCACTCGTCACTTCTGACCATCTTCGGTTTCAGCACTTGTCGATGGTTCTGCAACTTGCCAAGAACGGATCGACAACAGACAACACACGACACACGCAAGTGCCTTCGGTCACCCGACAGAACACCAGACAAAGTATAGTACAACATATACCTATCTACGTGTCTATCGGAATTTTGTTCCCTCTACATCAAGAGGCACATGTGGGACACAAGACTTTTAAAATGACAACTCAAATTTTTTTTCCCCACGTACAACAACGTAACGAATTAGAATACCACAAAGTTGGCCCCTTGAGATCACTCTGAACGAGAGCGCTCAGCCCAGGTCGTGATGAGGTCAAAATTTTGCCCCGAATCGCCAGCCAGAAACCGAAAGGTTGAGAAGTTACTAACTGGAACGCACTGCTCAATGCACCTGCATTAGCGTTTACCTTTCCTTTATTTTTTTTTTTGATAGCGAACGTCAAAGTTGCGCTGTGGAGCAACAAGCTCCACTTCAGTAACCGGCCACTTTTAGGCGACGATACCTATGCGGCACCAAGAGCGGCTCACACTTTCGACGTTGCACAGGGGAACAACGATACGGCTTGCTACGGATTGACTCCTCACCGCTTAGCTCGATATCGTGTTCGATCACCCTCGTGTTTCCGGGGCGGTCCGAAAACACGTCTTCAAACTCGGAACCAATCTTTCTCAGGTCCTCTTTCTCAGGTCCTCCTTCACTTAAGATAGGCTCTAGGTTTATCTGCTCCCGGATTACTTTCGATTCCCCTTCAATTACCTCACTAGAACTCAAAATTTCTGCTTCCTCTTCCTTTGAAGCATTCAAAAACAGATTTACGACCGCTTGATGTTGAACGTATGGTTTCATCAAGTTGTAAATTTTGTCCGGCCGCCTTCCTAATTTCACTTCATAATTTGTATCGCAAGGCTTCGATAATACTTTGGCGGGCCCTTTCCAATCAACCTCAAGCTTGTTCTTTTTGAACGGCTGCAGCAGCATTACCTGACTTCCTACTTCAAAAGCACGCTTCTTCACCGATTCCTCGTAGTGCTCCTTCGACAGCACTTTTGCCGCGTTTTTCTGGCTTTCCACTAGCGCTTCAATCGAGAGATCCTCACGCTGCTCTCGACTGAGCGTCTCTCGATCAACTCTCGGCAGCTCGCTCCAACTTTCCGCTACAGGCGAGAGCGTTGCAACCCTCTCGCTCTGACTCAATGGCGCCATGTCGTCTCCCCTTTCTACGGAAACCGCGCCGGCCGGTTCGGTGACGGGCCGCTCGCGTGACTGCTCACATGACTCATGCGGAAACTTTCCTTTCTGGGGTTCCGTCGACCCGCCGACAAGGTCTCTTGAGAGTTCACCGCATTGAACCAGATCAAGCTGCCGCGATAGCTTCCGCGCTTGCGATCGCGTGAGAGCCATGCACGCTAAGTTGGGGAAGAGCGATTTGCCCTGCTCTTTGAGAAGCTGCTCTGAGTTGTTGGAGAAAAGATAAGGAAAACGATCATTTAGCGTGGCAGAGACAGCCGCTTCGGTGCGAAGCTCACCGAACGGGCCTTTAATGACAACCGTGGCGATTGGTAAGCGAACACTCTGCTCCTCGGCGACCTGCCTGATCCACGCGCATTCTCCTGTGAAGTCATCCGGAGACACCAATGAAGGATGGACAACGTCCATGGTTGCCGCTGAGTCTGTAAGTGCTCGGCACGTTTTCTCATTCACCCTAATTTCTTGGAGATACGGCTCCAACAACCGAATGTTTTTTTCTGATTCTCGGATCGTTGCGAAAGCAAACTTTTTCTGACAGTTTCTCGCGATGTGTCCTTCCTTTTTGCAGTTGTAGCAGATTAGCGGCTTTCGTTTGTTTTCCGATTCAAATGCCTGTGTGGTAGAAACCTCACTCGATTTCTCCGCTTCTGTTTGCCCTTCCCCTACACTGTCCTTCGTAAGAGACGGGTCCTTTTTGAAATTACGGTGCGGAACGGGTTTCCGTTGATCAGGTTTCCTTGAAAAGCCCTCTTTCCTTTCATCCTTTCAACGCGCACTGCCCTGCTATGCAACTTTCGGCGAGTATAATACTCCTCAGCTAACTCAGCTGCCTTATTTAACTGTACTTCCCCAAGTCTGTCCTGCAGCCAAAGTCTGACATTATCCTCGATGCAGCGGTAGAATTGCTCCAATGCAACGCATTCCACCACTTTATCGCGGTCGTCATAAACACCTTCGCCCTTGAGCCATTCAATTAAATCGGCCTTAAGACGAAACGCGAAGTCAACGTGTGACTCATTCCCCTTTTCAGCATACCGGAACCTTTGCCTGAAAGCCTCGGGTGACAACTTATAACGTCTCAAGAGCACTTCCTTAACCTCGTCATAGCTCTCAAACGCTTCCCTCGACAAGCAAGTTATCGCGTCGGACACTTCGCCGGGAAGAAGAGCTAACAGGTTCCGCGCCCAAAGAGGCCGCTCCAAAGCGTTTCGCTCACAGACGTGTTCAAACTTGACGAGATACTTCGCCATGTCCTCACCTACTACGAACGGTGGCAGTTGGTCCCGAATTCTAAAACCGCTGACCTGAATCGTCGGAGAAGCTGCGCTAGGCGCCTGCGAACACTGTAGGATTGCCAATTCTATTCGTTTCATCTCGAGGCGCTCCTGTCTCTCGCCCTCCTCGCGACGTTCGCGCCTTTCAGCTTCTTCGCGAGCTTCGCGCCTTTCAGCTTCTTCGCGAGCTTCGCGCCTTTCAGCCTCTTCGCGGCGTGCTTTAATATCCACCCAGGCCTCATCGACTTCCTCAGCCGACACTCCCTCATCCTTCATGATCTCAAGGATCGCTTGCTTTCGTTTCGCACGGCCCAAAGTAATGCCGAGTTCCTCACAAATTTCGATGAGTTCCTTCACTTTAAGGTTCTCCATCGTTCACACTAGCCTCTTGCTGTTTGCCCCTGTTAACAATTTACTTGCCGTACCCACTATAAGTCAACTAGCAAGACGCGCAAGCAATTTTCACTCTCCCGTGTTTACCCCCTCCGCATTAACTTTGGTTTCAAAGCACTTCGACTTTGCTTGAAACGATCAAAGCTCACTCTAATGCTTCACACAGCCCTTCTCTAAACTACTACAACCTGAGCTAGAGTAGTCTGGTGAACTGAGGGGAAACATCAGGCACTCACCGCATCGATGTCGCTGACGCCGGCCGATCCCACCGCTGCCACCACTGTTGCGAAGCCACCTCCGAGATCCCACCGCTGACCTCCACTGTTGCGAACGGCGGACCGATCCCGCCGATGCCACCACTGTTGCGAAAGACGGCGACGCCAACACGGCCCCGAAGGCGCCACTGCTTTCAACTCCGCCGGGAAGGTCACCAGCCGTTTGGTAGCGTATGTTTCTCAGCTCGCGACTGCTTCTGCGCAGAGCTGATAAGACGAGCGGACGAGACGACGGTGAGTTAAACAAGGTTTATGTACAGCATATTTACAGAGGCGTTACAATTTCGGCACTGGGGCCGACAGAGACTCGAAGAGCCGAGCTCTCCTCTCTAATACATAGGTCAGCTTTTCGCCTAAGACCGCCGACTCACACACATGTCGGCTCTCCGACATGGGGACTCCTCTCTCCTAGGACCGCCGATCGCGACGCGCCGCAGGGCTTCTTTTATTTGCACCGGGTCCAACCAAAATGTCCAATCAGAAGCGCCGCTGGTCGTCAGGGCAGATTCCTCCAATGGGGTCGCCGCGCCATGCGTCAGACCACCAGACACGAGGACGCCGGCTCGCTGTCACGTGCGCCGCTGACTCAATGCACGTGGGCCAGAGAGGCGCCGCGCGTGTTCACGCCGTTGAGATGTTCGCGTCAGGCGGACTGCGGGCTGGCCGTGACCCAGATTGCCTTTTTCAGAGGCACGGACGTTTGACGAGGACTCGCTGGCATAACACCACCTGGGGTTCTTTAACGTGCACCCAAATCTGAGTACACGGGCCTACAACATTTCCGCCTCCATCGGAAATGCAGCCGCCGCAGCCGGGAATCGAACCCGCGACCCGCGGGTCAGCAGCCGAGTGCTTTAGCCACTAGACCACCGCGGCGGGGCAACTGAATAGAACAGTTCTTTCAGACCCTTCTTGAATAAATGCACTCATCCTATTAGGCGGCGTGCGTTTCTGCAGTTCTTATTTACGCCGAGTTTTAATTGTCACTTACTTGGCTGCAGATTACATTAAAAAAAAGTGCATGTGCCAGATAAGTCTTCTTATTTGAATGCGCATTTCTAACGCTGTTGCACATTATTTTCGGTGTACCTGTATATGTGTATTGATACCAGATGGAGGGAAAGCGTGGCGACAAAATATCAACAGTAAGAAATATTTGCTCAACGCGAGGAAAGAGAATTGTATAGGTAAAGGTACACCGAGAAAGTCAACTCTATAAGCGCATGAATACCTTTGAATTTGAATGAGAAATGATATAAAATGAAGGTAGTGGACTTAAAGCACTTCAGCAACGCAGGAATGTGATTTTGCACCTGCGACAGATGAGGCCACATCCCCAGAATTTTCGTTCCGGTAGGTGCTCTGAAGTCTGTTTAGTTAAGTGCTCTTAATTATCCAATCATCGGAGTGAGCACAAATGCAATATAGGTGTTCAGTAGTTTTTTTGTTCCCTTGAAAGAGACAGAGATCGAAAAAACAGAACTGTGGAAAGGTGAGAAGGTTAAAAAAAAAAAGAAGAAACATCCGATGTGCCAATTTAAGGCAGGGATGGAAGCTGGCCACATGCGGGGACAACCACTGCGATTTACATCCCAGCATCACATATGTCGTTACTACAAACTCATTCATGCCAGCTTGAATCTGCAAGTTGGTCTATTGGACATTCCAAGGCGCTAAGAATCGACCATTGTCATTGTCACGCCCAGTGGTGCAGCACATAGTGCGGCACCACAATCTCTTTGCAAGGTTGAAGACTGAGAGTGCGGACATGATAAGCTTGCAAGCGTGCTTCAGCCTTCGTCTCGTCTATTATTCTTCTTTCTGGAATAGGGTTGCTTTTGTATATAGTGACTACATTTAAACTCTGATAAGAAGTGATAACACTACAAGTAATACCGTATAGACCGCACACGTGGACCTGGTTCGAGCGCTGATAGGTTGAATAATTAATCTGTTTCATTCTCCTCAACATGTCTACGAAATTATATACGTATAAAATCAGATTATTGGTCTAATCTTATAATAAATTCGTTCCTTTATCTAAATAATTGTATGCATTGATCAAGCACCACACTTTCCTAGGTTGTCGGTAATCTTTCTATTATATCTCCATTATACTAAATCTGAACAATAATTTTTAAAACCACACGATTCTTGAGCAATCCCCTATAATGGGTATGCGCCACGATCAATAGGCGAACAAGAACAAGGTGCACGGTGGCACCATGCAGTGGTATACTTATCCGTTTCCGGTCTAGGTGGAGACCGCATTCGCGTATACCTTGTATTAGCGAAACTACGAGAATGGATGACACGAGCACTGCGTGACGACGTTAAAGAAAAATTTACTGTTCGAACTCGCTCCTCGAGTGCTGCGTACAATTTGTCTCTCCCACGTTGTACACGTGTTTCCTCGGGAGCTGCGCGGCCGGCAGCATTAATAACTCCCGAGAATGCGCCAGACGCGCACCTATAATGGTATACCTGATGTATTCGGTTACAAACGATTTCTCGGAATAACAACCTCGACCGCTAGCTGTACGTTCAGTCTATTTCAACTTGAACAGCTCAGGCTTCGCGACCGTTCGTTCACATCTATTCCCGTGTACCTGTGATCAGCCTTTGAAACTGATTGTTCGAGCAGCTCTTGTTTGTTGGCCGTGTTTTTCATAATTCTTTACAAAACAAATAAAAGAGCCTGTAGTGCAGTTATTAACATTGATGTAAGCGGTAGTGTGTGTTTGCCTTTCACGTACAGAAAACCTTGTGTTCGCTGCAGGCGACGCCGTTTTCATGCATGCTGATGCTTGTGATGTTTTCATGCATGGGAATGCCGTGTATGGTGGCGCCCCCGTGGTCGCGGGCAGGAAAAGACTCGGTACGTGGAAAGAAGCCGAACTGAGCTCGCCTCCGCGAGGTGCGCCACCTCTTATCCTGTCACGACCAGAGGGCGCCGCGGTGCGAAAGGTCAGGATTTGCAATAAACACGTTCGAGATTGCCGCACCCACCCACGCACGATAGGACGTCATCGTTCTCGAACGGTATAATCTGTGAGCAGCTGCGTGACACAGGCAACCAGGTGGTCGATTCTGCCGATTTCTCGCCGCAAACCTGCGTGTCCGTGGACAAGCGTAACACCTGCTAGAACTTCTACGGAGATGGCGCACTAACTTTCGCGAGCGCTCGATGGCCACAAGACGCGGTCGCTTATGGCCAGTTTGAAGAGAACTGATTCCTAGCAGCTTTTCGGTGTATGCAACTTTTATGCCAGCGTATATTTCTTTAAGTTGTTAGACTGACTGTTCACGGGATATTGACGATAGATTTATTAAAGCAAAATGCTTAGATGCCTGATAAGATGCAGAAAGTGAGTGTCTAGCGTCGACACGAGTAACATATTAAAGATCGCCACCATGTGATGACGTCACCGTATGACGTCGAAGGTATATGCCGATCCCGCAGCCACTACGAAACCGCATTTGGTTCAGGAAACATGACACACACACACACACACACACACACACACACACACACACACACACACACACACACACACACACACACACACACACACATATATATATATATATATATATATATATATATATATATATATATATATATATATATATATATATATATATATATATATATATATATATATATATGCAACTAAGATAACTTGCGCAGCAGTGTTGCGACATGGTGCTACCCGACGCGATCGCCTCGGCCTTTGTTTCGAATCTTTGCTTTGGTGGGCTGCTGCTGTTAGAAAATTGACAGGCTCGATCGAGCACAGGAACTGTTCACGCCCGTTACGGCGCTTCACAAAACTGCCTCGTCTGCAGCTCAGTACTGGATCGCAGCCGCCGTTGCGACGTGGGAGACGCCCACGATACGGACAGATCGGAAGACGCTGCACACGACGAGCACGTTCTGTTCGACGTGCCTGCGGTGGACGCCCCAGCGGGCAGGCAGCACGCGAGCGGAAACAACCTCGCGACCTCGGAGCGTGTATGTCGACGCAATCGAGCGATCCTGTGGCGCACCATCGGATCCTCATCGTTCATCGGTTCGCAGCGGGAATCACGGCGCTCGCAGCTGGGCACGCCGATGCCAGAAGGAGCGGTCGGCCCAACCGGATTCCCAATCGTCCCCCCCCCCCCCCCATCTCTTCTCTTTGCGTATATACGCTTGGTAATAGCCTAATCACCTCCGCTTTCGTCTTAGGCGGGGGCGGGGGCGCTACAGAACCAGCTCTGCCACGTTCGACAGACTTCGATGCAATGCTCGCCCCTTCGCAGACAGCCGTGCGGTGCAACCTTTCTTATCCATCCGCATCCCTTCTTTCTTTATTGGTTTCTTTCGTCGAATCTCCTTCGCGGCGGATGTTCGGCACGCAAGCCACGCGCGCAGGAGCACCTTGCACGTTATTTTTTTACTTCGTCGAGTACGCCCAATAGTCGCCGAGGAAGGCATCCACCCGGATTCTTTTCTCTCTTATGGTCGATACGTTAGCGCCCTGATTGGGGCCAGGAGGTCAGCCTTGAACGCATCTATACAGCATACCCCGTCTTTGCTCACCTCGGGCCACCTCGGGCCAAGTCGTATTCTTGGTGTCATATATGCAGCGGTGTTGGTCACTAACGTGGGAAGCGTAACGAACGAGGGACGCAATCAGTTACGACTCTGAAAAAACGTGGTGACTGCAAATTGTTTAATGATTTCGGACACTTCGCGATATCATGCTTTCATCTCTGCGAGGGCTGATTGGTGGCAGGCGAGAACTGCGCGTATGAATGAATTTACACGCCCGAAACACTAGTCCTGCATGCTCGGAGCCTGGCTAGTTTTTTTTTTTTTTTCGATATGTGGGGGGTATAAGGTGCAAGCGTAGGATATACCAAACCCATACCCACAAAAGCGTCTTACGCTAAAAATTTTCGGGAAAGAATATTTCAGGCAGTCCTCATTCTGGACACATAATCAGCAAAATCAGCTGACTGATGACAGAGTGCATAGAAAAAGATGGGCATTATGAATTCGTCACCAGATTCTCGCACTCGTCTATAAGGAACAAGCACAATGTTGACCCTCGTTACCAACTGCAAGCGTGGTCAGCACTGCGGGTTTGATTGTGACAAAGGGGAGGGTGAGTGATCAAAGGGGCAAGCTTGCAATAAGGACAAGCCGGACACTGCAGTGGTTGTACGCTTTGACATGACTGGGAGCTGCCGGCCAAATATGGCTTCTTCCAGCAAGGAATCAAAGTCCAGATCTACATACTAAAAGGTAAAAATACACCACGGATCAGACGAAGAGAATGAAGCCGCCAGTGCGAGACTTCACCGGTGGCCTGATCTCAGCACCACTGTAGTCGGGGCACGTGGTAGCTCCGTAGGTTTTTCCGAGTTTTAGAACCTAACGAACGTAAAAGGGGGATCCATCTCCCGGAGCGGTGAAGACCCCACAGCACTTCGGGACCCGCGCGTTCAAATTCGCGAAGTAAATGGGCGTGCCTCGGCTTTCTTCTGCGTTCGTAAAAGCTCGGACGACTACGCGAGGGGAAGAAAAAAAAAAAAAACAAGCGCACGAACTAGATGTCCCGACACGCTTGTAAAGTGGAAAAGCGGGGATTTTCGACGACGCCTGAACAAGACGTCGGAAGCAAATGCTAAACTGTCAAGGAGAAGAATCAACACTATACGACTTTCCACTGAGAAGCGGCCTCGCGGTGTAAGCGCATCTGACAACGGCTATTTCCAGAGACGACGTCTCTGTTCGGGACACGTCTTCTCTTAGCGGCCAAGAAAATAGGAGTAAGCCAAATCCGCGGCTGCGACACGACCGAGGCATCCTACGGCTCGGCTTGTATTCAGCGGGCGCAGCCGGCGGATTCCGCGTGGTCCATCCGCAAGACGAAATCGTTCGCGGCCGTCAAAAGATTCGCAATCGCCGCGGCTGCTGCGACGTGCTCGGTACGCCCGACCGTGATCCGAATGGAGCAGTCGTTCGGCCCGCTTGCCTGTCGAAGCATCGCCTTCCGCTCCCCCCTCCATCGGAGCCGCAGACGAGCTCCTTTTTTTCCGAGCCGGTTATATGACGGGGGCCCGAAGCATCCCCCTGCCACGGATGACGAAGGCTGGGTAACGATGATGAGTCCCGTCTCATCTTCCTCCTTCTCACCTCTTTTCCTCTTCTTCTAGCGTCTTCATCAGTATTGGCGACGCGCGCGTCCCCAGGGGAGGGTGGGTTCGTGCCCTGCCTCGACAGGTTCGTAAACGCATCGGACGCTGCGGCGGTCCAGAGTGCCGCAGAAGAATCGAGCTTTGTCACTCGACGGCAGGGAGAACTCGTTCCTTCTGTATGGTTGGTCTCCAAATGGCCGCACGAATGGTCTATTCCTCGTCTGTACTGCGGCATTTGTCATTTCTATGATCCCGCGTGTGTATTTTCGTTTCTTCCGTCTTTCCCCCCGTCGTCGTCGTTAAGATGAAGTGTACGGGTCATATAAGTGCCGAGGAAAGAAATGTCCCCGAATAAGGGCTGCATCTGACCGAGCTCAACAAAGTAGTGGCTTGTTCGTTATCGGCGAGCTCCGATTTCATTTGGATGAATTGAAACGAGCCCTTGCGGTTGGAGAACGATAACGAGAGAGCTTGGACTGCAATACAGCAAAGAATATGGATAAGAGAGGGGGCTGGAAAAAGGGCCAGTGTGTGTGACTTAAGCGTGCAATAACTATGATGGTAAAAACGGACAAATAAATAATAAATAACCTTCACATGCACTCTGCTCGAATTTCGCCGTGCGACACTCGTTTTACAAATTAATTGCTATCATAGTGTAAGAAAAATTTTTTGTCTTACATCGTGTTTGCTATGCATATGCGGTCGCATGGACCGCAGTGGTGTTAAGCTCCTACTAAGCGCCCAAGATACCGGCACCATAGTCAGCGCAGTGTGCTCATGTCATTCCTGGCAGAAATTACGTAGCAGAGGTAGGCAGGCTCTTACGAGAATTAAGTTAGAAGTAAATAAAAGTGGAAACGCGCTAACACATCAAGTAGTGAACACAAAGTTGTAGTTACCACGTTCGCGTGCGTCTGTGTGTCTGTGAGTGTGTGTATGTGTGTGGGTGTGTGTTTGTGTGAGAGAAACACACAGAAGGATGTTTTATTCATTGACAAAGATTTCGTACAAGTTTATTTTCCTATGAACAACCGTGGATCGCGACGTACATCACGAACAAACGACATGTAAGGAGCCTGGAAGCAAATCGTATAGACACGGCTTACCGGCGTTAACGTTAAAACGAAAATTACCCCGGTCCAATAAACGCTACGCGATGAACAATAGCTCTTGAACGCTACACTTTGTACACGTGATACGTCCCGCTGCCTTGCTTTAACCGGGTATTTTGGGTGACTAGAGATCACTTGAAACATTGGGCGCTTTCGCATTCCATCGCAGTAACAAAACAGACAGAACAAGAAACGAAAACGGAGTATTCGTCCTAGAATGCAAGCCATTTCAAGGGCAGGCTGCCGATGGAAAGGAAAGAATGCCGGAAACGAACTTTTTCACGCCCGCCACAAGTGCGATAAAAAAAATGCATAAAAAGTGGGGTGGGGGAGGAAGGGGGAGGATGCTACGCCGGACGCCGGTCGCACGGCGGTTTCGTGCCACCACCGACCGATCTTCAGATTGTGGCGGAATGAAAAAAAAAAAAAATACGTTCTCCTTTTCTGCGGCGACGTCCATTAGTTTCCGCGGAATGCGTGAAGCCGTCGATTCCCGCGTCGCCGATCTATACAGCCGAAAAGGCGGGGGAAAGCGCGAAAGCGGCGGTTTTCTCCTCGAAGGAGCGATCCACGTTCACACCTCGGACGCAGACGGGTAATGTACGACGACGTCCGCTCCGCGGGCTTCTGCCACGTCCTACAGACGCCGCCGTGTCGTGCATCCGCTGTTTCACCGTTTGTCGGCGGCCGTACACACGCTTTTCAGGCTGCCCACCACGAACTGTCGTCCTCGCCTGTTCTGCTTTTCTCTATATAGCCACTCTATTTTTTTCCTTTTCAAGAGTCGTCTTCGAAGTTGGGGGGGGGGGATGTTCGCCCTGCGCTTCTGTTGCAGCCTGCCCGAGTCGCGCGTTCGTGACGAGCCGATCAAAAGCGTTACTTACCCCCGAGTACGTAGCCCTCCCCTCTTCGGCGCATGCGTCTTCCTACGCTGATTACCTTTCGCCCGCCGCCAGCGTATAGCGACCCGTTCGCCTCCTCTCCCGTTTATGCCATACGGCCTGTGCGTGCGAACATTGGCATGCGCTAATGCTGCTCGCTTTCTTTTCTTTGACTCGCACCGCGCGGCATTCTTTTCCGCAGCGTGCGCGATTCGGCAGAGTATACTACACGCTACAAACGCGTCTCGACGAGGAATTCCATTCATCGGCGATGTTGTGTACGGCGAATTCGCCGTCTTCTTCGTTTCCGTTGTTGTTTTCTAACCTTTTTTTTTCTTTAATTTTATGCCGGTGCCTTTAACGCCTGTTTCTCGGCCCACGTATTATAGGCCGTGCGCGATGGACTTTTTCACACGCACGCCCAGAGGTTGGATCACGAAGTCGAACTTGTCTGGTTGCGCGCAAAGAATAGCGACCAAATGGCCGAATGCAAGAAGCGTGCTCCCCTATGTAGGCGCGCTTTTGTTCGGCCTTCGAGGAAACCCGATGCGCCGATATTCCTCGCCGAAACGATACCGTTGCAGGTGCACGTTCTCTATGTTCTAGTTCGCCTTCTCTTCTTACGTAGATAACGGGAGAACAACAGAAATTACTGTTGTAGGCCCGTGTACTCAGATTTGGGTGCACGTTAAAGAACCCCAGGTGTTCAAAGTTTCCGGAACCCTCCGCTACGGCGTCTCTCATAATCATATGGTGGTTTTTGGATGTTAAACCCCACAAATCATCAACAACAGAAATTACGATAAGTTTATCTTCATGACTGTCATAATTCTGCCATTTATGGCTGCGATACCATAAATTTACCTGTTTATTCGGTCGCAGTGTGCGACATTCAAGTCGATACCTTATCGAGTTGTTTGTATAATTTCTTCCTTTTTGTCTTTCGCTACGTTGGAGACGAAACTGATAGAATTAGATAGGAAAAATACGGTTTTTTTTTTTGTTGCTCATATCTGGTTTCATTATACTGGGACGACCACATTGCTAGATGTTTCTTTTTACATTTTCAAAGAAGACGCATTTAAAGAATCCCCTCGTATATAGAAGTGCCGACATGCTTCTTTATCCACTAACGGCGTATTTCACTGCGAACCATTGATATAAACTAAAATGATTGTGAACAGACTTTTTTTTCCCCACTTTATTTTTCTCTTGTTGTATCCAACTGAGAAAAACGACCTCTTCTCTGTATATGGCGCAACTGCCGACCTATAGCTGATCGTGGTTTGAGCTTGGTCAACAAGATTGGGTCGAGGGGGATTTTGGTTAATGGCCTCACGCCTCGCTCCGCCGCGGTGGTCTAGTGGCTAAGGTACTCGGCTGCTGACCCGCAGGTCGCGGGATCGAATCCCGGCTGCGGCGGCTGCATTTCCGATGGAGGCGGAAATGTTGTAGGCCCATGTGCTCAGATTTGGGTGCACGTTAAAGAACCCCAGGTGGTCTAAATTTCCGGAGCCCTCCACTACGGCGTCTCTCATAATCATATAGTGGTTTCGGGACGCTAAGCCCCACATACCAATCAATGGCCTCACGCCGGTCGACCTCTGGCTGCCATATAGGCCCATGGCCGTAAGCCGACCCTGTGGATGCCAAGTGGTGCACCGTTGGATTAAATTATTTGGCACAAATAGTCTAGTGCCGCCTGTAGAGGCAGCCGGCGCTGCACGCTCAAAGAAGAAATTTCGCTGACCGAGAAATTATGCGCGTGATGTAGGAAAAACGATTTGCGCCCACAGATGTAGTCCAATGTCGGCTTGTGAACGGCTCATAGTAAATGTCCAGCGTGGTAGATATAGTGAAAACTTGGCCCTACAAAGGAACACGTTCAGTCGCCGGGCATTGAATACCGACCGTATTTTAATTCACCGACTATTGACAGAACGTCTTCGGCAAACCAATAACCAGCGAATCTGGTTGCCACCAGTCGTCGACTGGCTGACCGTAGCGTTTGCCAAGCACCTGTTTACCAACCGCCGACCGACTTCAGTTGTGTATGTATTTTTAGGCCTCTTCCTAGACCTTCTAACTCATTTTATTTTTTTCAAACCAAGTGATATACGTGTTTAACAGCATCACGCACCACGAAGGACCACAATAAAGTTTTTCATCCACCCATCCATCCATTCAACCGAATATTCATCCATTTCCTACGCAGTGGCCATGGATTCAGTGCGGAGAATAGAACAACAGATGGGAGAACATTTTGTGTATACGCAAACACACACACATGCGTGCGCCCACATACTCACACGAACTATATGCGGAGCAGAAACTCCGAAGTGCGCGCTATGCCATGAGCGTTATCAATGCGCTGTATGCCATTTGCACCCTAAGTGCTCGCGCAGAGCCGAAGCAATCGTGAATCTCAACCGTTCTCTCCGTTTATGGTTCATCTCTTTGTTTGAGTCGATGTATCCATGCCGCAAGCGATAAATTTTCTCGCCCTAAACTCGATTCAGCCATGTGTTTGCTTGCATGGTCTTGTGCGTAAGTGGCGCACATTTTTTCAACGTGCCGCCTACGAAAGACCACGCTTCTTGCTATGAATAGACGCACTTTGACTTGGAATTCTTGAAAATTCGAAACCACTGATTGATTGATATGTGGGGTTTAACGTCCCAAAACCACAAATATGATTATGAGAGACGCCGTAGTGGAGGGCTCCGGAAATTTTGACCACTTGGGGTTCTTTAACGTGCACCCAAATTTGAGCACACGGGCCTACAGCATTGTCGCCTCCATCGAAAATCCAGCCGCCGCTGCCGGGATTCGAACCCGCGACCTGCGGGAATTCGAAACCCCTCCAGGCACATCGATGAGGTGAAAGCACTTTTACGGCAGTCATGACAAATTGTAACGGCTGAAAAAATGTAACGCGGGTTTAGCTGGCTACGTAAAAACAAAACAAAACAAAAACATTGACGTTTTACAAGCGGAAACCACGTTAGGATTACTAGGCATACCGGTGTGGTGGAACACTACATCAATTTTGACCTGTTGTGGTTCTTCACCGAGTACTTGAGTATATAGGGCATATATAGGGAGTATCTGCATTTATTTTCAAATCTAAACGGGACCCATAGTGCCGGAATTGAAAACTTCGTCTTCGTGCTTAGCGCCGTGGGTGCTAAGCCGAAGACAAATGCGGGTATTTGCAGTGCGTAATAAAGATGCTTCTATCGGGCTATACTGCATGTGTTCACTCTTACGTCTAGTTGCGAAAATAACGGAAGTACATGCATGAACGCATTAAGGCCGACGGTGACGAGGTATCTGCATATACGAATTAATCGAATAGGCTCTATACAGAAGAAATATCACAATTGGGATGGCTACACTAATACACAGTTGCGTTGAGCGTGAATAACCAGACTTTCGACTGGTATGAAAAAACGCCCATTCATTTAATTAATCATAAAGGCTTAGTCTGGAACAAAAAGAGCAACACAAACACTGCGATTGATTCAATTCAGGTCACCTCCAGGCTAGCTGTATTGTTTTAATTCAGAAAGGTGTGTTTATGGTAGTCTACGTACACTTCAGCTCCGGTATATATCATTTCAAATATGGTGAACTTTTCGACTGCGACGACAACACAAACAGAGCCACAAAGTCACTCCACATATATCTGCCATAATACATGACACTATCAACGCATCGTCTCTATCTTGCTTCTTCTCTATGACTGCACCTTATATCTCCTTCACAGTTAACCCCAGCGCAGCGTAACCGATCAGCACATGCAAAGACTAGCATCATTCTCATTTTCTTCCTTTCCGCCCACGTGTTTTTCAAGAAGCCGACGTGTAGTATCTGTGGTTTTTCTCCGCCCGTAGTGCCTTAGTGGGTTAAGTGTCTCGCTCGTTAAAATGGGGGCGCTTGTTGCAATAAACGTGGCCGAACTTTGACGCGGGCGAGAAGCAACAACACTTCTGCTCTCAGCTACATAAGTGCACGTTATGTAGAGCACTTGGTGACTCAAGCTTACTTCGAGTGATCTCAAACGGGCCGCCTACGTAGTAATAATCGTGTGGTTCTGAAAGTTACAGCTGCCCCCCGCCCACCATCCCCCCCCCCCCCCTACAAAAAATAATAATGTGAGCTTTGGTGTTCAACATGAAGGGTGCCTGCTTTCCATCGGTGGACCACCACCGAGTGCTTAGTCGAAAACGTCATAATAACCTATACTGGCCCATTCGCCCGTTGTTTTATTCATTTAGTTTCCCAGTTAGCTCTCGTGATTCATGTCGCCAAAACCTCTTTGTGTAGTGCTTCAGTTGCCCAACGATAATAAGCTGCACAAGACATCTTCGCGAAAAGAGCCATTTGAAACTCGACCAGCAGATGAAACAGCGTAACGACCAAGCGGCGCTCGGACCATCGTGTTCGCGGTCAGCACAAGCCACGTCAGCGGCACGATGCTGTCGCCAACTTCTCGCTGTGAAGTTCGCTCCGAAAAGGCGAATTTGCGCACTCCGTTACACATACCGATTAATTTCCCGCGTTGCGCGCGAACTTAAAGCGAAGCGGGGTCATTGACCCGCCGTTTAAACTCGGGCGAACTACTCACTCCAGTGTCGGGAGGAGAAGAAAGCCCGAAAATTAATCGAAAGCCCCCGGTGTCGCGATGCCCCTTCAGCTGCTGTTCGGGCCATTGGTATAGCGGGCGCTTTCGCCGCGCCACTTTTGAGCGGCGATCGAGCGAACAAGATGAGCCGTAAATCACGCCGCGCGCCCCGAGACGGACTCCCGCGCCCGGTCATCCAGAGTCGTCGCCTTCTTCCGCGTTCTCGCCGAGTGAAGCTGTCCGCCGATGGCCGCGCTGCGGCGAAGTTCGGCGACGCCATTTGTCGCTCGCGCACCAGCGGGCACGCGATGCTGAGTGCAGCGCGCGGACCTTCGGCGCACGGCTGGCTTTTTCACTCTCGACGAAGCAACGGCCGTTTTAGAGACGCTCGCCGGCGGCTGGCGCTGACCGTCGCGTTCCGGATGGGGTGTCTCTCATCTCGCGCTCGGCGCTGCGTGTTGGGAGGCTTCGATTCATAAATCAGCTCCCGCGATGACCGCCTGTCTACGCGGGAGCGAGCCTTCCGGAAAACGCTGTGGACGGCGACGATTTCTAGGTCCTCTCGACGTGCCGTGGAACCGCGATAATTCTGTAATTGGATTCTGCATTCCCCGTAGAGAGAGAGAGAGAGAGAGAGAGAGAGAGAGAACATGTGGGGAAGAACCGATTTCTCGTTCACTCACGCGTCAAGCGAAGTGACTGACCAGCTGACCGGCCGGCCTCACATTCTTGTCTCGGCTTGTTCGCATTTAGCTGCAAATTTTCGTTAGGCCCGCGGCTGCCGTTCGCAATTAGAAATCGGTTGTAGTCGGGCGTCAGACGTAGACACTGTGGCGGGAGGGTCGTATGTAGCCCTCGATTCTGGCTTTCGTTTCCTTGTTCTTTTGGAAGGCGCGTGTCCAGAACGTGGCACGTCTGGGTGATTCGACGGTTGTTTATTCTTATATATTTGTCTCTCTTAATGAAGCAAGTGCGTCTAACATTGAGGTGATGGTGATATGGTGACTTCACGGATGCTCACGATTAGTAATGATAAGAAAACTAACAATATTAAGTTTGTTAGCATTCTCATTGAGCGTTTAGATGAGAGAAAGAAGGAGAGATTGGGCAGCTACGGCCCTAGTGGTGCGGAGACTGCGGAAGCACTGGAGCTGGTGTGGTTGCCCTCCTCGTTTCCCCCTTCCTCACAAGCTCACTTTTGTACCCCCCCCCCCCCACCCATCTCTATACTATGCAAGACTATGCTAAGTTTTACCCCCTTATCTCCTTCTTTTCCTCCTCCTCACCATCAGTTACCTTTCCGTTTCCTCACTACATGGCTGTAGGGTTGAATAAGCTGTAAGCTTATTCAAACGTTTTCTGTAATGAGTTTGTTACTGATAAATTATTTTTTACCTATCGATCAGCTGTGAACTTGTTATGATAAGGTATCGGTTGTGCTCTGGGTCAGCATGAGGTCACCCAAACATTTTCTAGAATTTATTGGTTATCGATTGGTTATTCATTAGATGTTTAGCGGCTATCAATCGGCTATTGATTGTTTATTAATCTGCTATTACAAGGCATTGATAACAATAACAGGAGCTGCTTGGCACATATACGCTTTCAGTGACGCATACCCGCCAACTTTAGTTCGAGTTCTTGCGAACGCCTCATAAACCAACGGTGAGCTTGCCCTCAAGGGGCGCAAAATGGGGGGCAGCTTGCCCTAGCGGAACAGGGCTGGATCAACAGTGGATCCTGCGGCCGACCTAAGTTATTCGCAAGGTTGCAATGAGCATTTTTTTATGAAATTCTTATTCAGAAGGCCTTATTTACAATGTGCGTCTTAAGTCGCAATATATCAAATCGCTAGATCTTAATAAAATAATTCTTGGGGTTTAACGTCCCAAAACCACCACATGATTATGAGAGACGCCGTAGTGGAGGGCTCCGGGAATTTAGACCACCTGGGTTCCTTTACGTGCACTTTACTCTAAGCACACGGGCCTAGCTTCCATGAAAAATGCGGCCGTCGAGGCCGGAATTCGAACCCGCGACCTGCCAGTCAGCAGCGGAGTGCCTTAGCCACTAGACCACCGTGGTGGATGTGTTCGATGATTTAGCGATGTCCTAATTAGTGTGTTTTAATTGAATAGATCTTAGTGGTGTTTAGAATAACACTGCTTTTCCCTCCTTGCTGTTTCCTCTGTTTTGTGCTGTATTCATTACCTCCATTTTCCTTCATTTTCTTTTTCTTTACATCACATTCTCTCTCTTCTCTCTTCATCGTCCTCTGGTTTCTCTTTTTCTGTATATTCTTTCTTTTCCTTCGTTTATGTGTTGTGCACGTTCGGGCTTGCCTTATACCTGTGGTGCATATCCACCTGCGGTTTTCTGCGGACACCAACATTTTTACGTCCGGCTTCAACAGCTCTGCTGTTAAAGGACTCACAAGGGCAATCACAAATTCTCCTAAGATGACTCGAAGCTGGTACCCATACAGCGTGGCTATTTCACCGCGTAAATATATACCACGCGAACGCTTCCAATACGAAGTGAACGTGCTTCTCACTGGCCTCAAGCCTCATGACGGTTGTGATCTTTTGTATACCACATGCTGGCTTTTTGCCACACATGGCTCTTCTCACGAGGTAGTTGAGGATTTAGCCGTAATAACAGCTGCGAAGACGCTGGCGGTTGTGCTTACAAATTGCGGGGTGGGTCCGGACATCGGAACATCCATCCTTGGTATGCGCATGCTTTTGATAGAATGAGCTGATAGAATGAGAATGAGAAAGTGTGCTGCAAAGCGCGATTGACTAAGGCGGCGCTTGCATCCATTGCTAAATGCAGAATTCGGTTCATCTTTCTCCTCAACAACAGAGGACAAGTTAGCGCATAGCAAAGAAGCTGCAACTTGGCTGTCACTCACTTTGTGCTTCGTAACGCGTTGAACCTCGCCACCAAATCTACGCACGCTAGTTTGTACGATGCCACGTGCGTATCGCGTTGGCGTGAATTAAAACTTCACTGGCTGCAGGCAGAATCAAGATCCGGGAGCAGAAGGCCACACGTATCCCGGAAGTAGTGACACAACAAGAGAGAAAAAAAAAGAGGCGGGGGGGGGGGGGGGTCGATTTTTCAGTGTGGCTTCCAACCCCCTCCCGGTCTTTTATTTCTGGTTGCGCTGGCGACGCCGTAATAAGCTCGGCACACGCGATAACCTGCTCACTGTGTTTTAGCTGTAATGACGCTATGATAAGCGTCTCTGAATATGCGTGGCTGTATATGTCCCCGAGTCTTCCGGCTGATTACTTCAGTTCCCATCGGCTTTTGTTTTCCGACGTCCAAGTTCCTTTGTTCGCGCGCTCTCACTGCGATTCGGGTCCGTGCAGCCGAGACACGCGCACTGCTGTTGCGTGCAGTGACTATACCGACGACTCGCGGGGTGGCGATTGGAGTGCGTCTACACTACAACGTAACCTAACGTGCATCGACGGCAACACGTTTCTTGTTTCGTTGTGAGGAGCAGCAGCCTACCTGAGCAGCAGTGTTCGTTTCGCAGTAGCTGCCAACAGTTTAAAATAGCCATAATAAAACAATCCACAGCCTTTATTGAACGAAATATAAGGTCCGCGAATGATTTCCGCCCTGGACCGAGCCCAGCGGGCTGCACAGGCCGGTGTAGCCCTGGACGGAGGAATGCATCCATCCACCTTGATTTTCTTCACCATTTCCCAAATAAGTGTTTCCACTCACTCACTTCCCTTAAATAGAAAACTTGATTAAGCTGCAAATAATCAGGATAACATTTCGAACGGTCAGATAAGTCCCGGGAAAGGCATGATTCTAGAGCAGAAAACGTCGCACAGCCCATGGACGACGAAAATGGGAGCACAGGCGAAAACCGACGCTCTCATGGGCACTCATTAAATTGCCTAGATGTCCTGAGCCGATCGCATTGCAACCTCGTGTGTTGTTGCACTCAACTCTGAGATAGGCTCACATATGACGTCATCGAGGACATCATAAAATGTTGCGACCTGTGGCTCTATATTGAAGATGTCGCAGCGAGTGGTCGTTGGTATCTTCATGTGACGTCATTTTGGCACCAACCATGTTGCCAATGCTGGACACTGGGTTTCTCGAGTGAAACGTAATTGTTGTTGTTGTTGATGTGAAAACGGCACTCTACGTACGGGCTCCCAAACGGGAGTTTGTTCATTCTTTGATCAGTAGAAAGAGTTACACTTAACTATAATAAATCTCGTTTTTTTTTCAGAAGCCGATTTTACAAAGCCTTGTCATTCGTCGACGCTCTGCACTTTCTTTCGCTGATGATTCATCTAAGCATCAAGAGTGGTCGAAGTTTTTTTGATGAAAATTCTAGCGTGTGACTTTCCAATGAATAGAGCCTTTCTTTTTTATATTGTACTGTTCAGTGACCTAGCGTGTTACTGCCGTTTTCGACCAAGTGGTCTACCGGCGAGGCTTTTGTTTCACTAGTACGTTGGTTGATTCGTATGGTTGACAAAGTATAGTGAATATTGGCAATTATCGAGAGACATCTACAGGCTTTAACTCTTAAGACGAAGTCTCGCTGACACAGTAGACACGATGGCCCCGCTCATCACCTCCACCGGGGTTCTTCACCCAAAGCATGGATCCGTCGCTAGCTGTATGGAACTGACGCCAGCACTGGCTGCAGTATTGGTGACTCCGAAGTGCTGGAATCGCCCTCTCCATGCGCAGGCAGGCATGCTCTAGCGCCGCTGGTGTTCTGGATTAATGCCGTCCATTGTTGCACACTCGACCCTTCCCTCATCTGGCAGACATATTGCGTACTCGAGAGAGTCCGTTCGTCACGCTCCACAGAGCACGCTTCCCTCCTCCTCCGTCTTTAGTGCACGTGCACTCGAGAGAACCCTCCTCGCCTACCCGGCAGACATCGAGCCATCCTTGACCCTTCGAATGCAGGGAGGAGAGAAAGAGAAGCTAAGAAATGACGGCGATAGGGAGCCACAGCGGGAGGGGAAATTACGCGCACCCTGTCCGACGTTGTTTTTAATGATTATCCCCTCTCTCCGTGGGCTCGGCTGCGCCTGCGAAATGTACCCTGTTTGCGCTGTCACGTACGGTTCAGCAAAGAAACATCAGATGGCGCAACGTGCACGCATGCCGGCTCGCGCCCTTGTCTGTGTGCGTGGTGCTTTGGAAGTGCTCTGTGAGCTCTTCTAAGACACTGTCTTTATTTATTTCTTTATTTATTTACTTATTTATTTATCCAAGAGTTAGATAATTAGTTAGCTAGGAAAAGTGGAAAGCAAATAATTGTCTTACTTAAAGCTATAAGCAGCATAAATTTAGAGTATACTGAAGCAGCGCATGTCTTTTAAGGATGCCCGTGAAGTCAGTCCTCTTCCTTGTTCTGACTACGTAGCACACAAGGTCTGAAAAAAGTCGAGATTATCTCAATTCATTATTTTAATAATTTGTTTTACAATGCAACAATCATTATACCCATCCACATACGTCCTGCTGCATGAATTTGGAGCAGGCAGCCTCTTGCAACATCTCCTTTTTGCCGATTTCCAATTGAGAGGGGTATAAAAAGCTTGTGCTGTCACAGGCGTCGACATGTATGGTGTACAAACGCATAGAACGAAATAACACAGGAATGAAACCACATCGTTTCATAACTAACCAAGATTATTAACCATCCCTTTCTCGAAATCTAGTGGCCACAACGTCACAATATATTGATAACTTGTGACTTGCCACCGTCCTGGCAAGTCACAGTGATGGTGAGATTGCTTATTTGTCGCAGTAAATTGATAAGTTATTTTGTGCATAAAATGCCCCCTCGAACAAGTTTATTCATGAACCATCGAGCTCGTGCACTTGCTCCCTGCCGTGCCAAAAGTAAAACCCGGCAGGGCCCTTCTTCTGCCTTGTCTATACGTTGATCAAGCACTCTTCGGTTTCCTGCGCTGCCAATATATATGCTCCCACCGTTGCCTATGAAGGCAGTGAAGAAGACTCGAGGAGTCTCGGAGGAACAAAAGCATCTAGTAAGCTGCTTAACCCTACATAAGAACGAAAGTAGCTCCGACTTCCGGTCGGTACCCCGCTGCGAGTCCGTCAATAAATCCCGACCACGCACACAACGCCGCTCGTTGATCCGACCTTGGAAAGCAATAGTGTTGGGTGTCTTTTCCGCAATGCTTTTGCGCACAACGGTTAAGCCGCACGCGAGACGTGACCAGCAGATACGAGCGGGAATGGTGTCGCACCCGCTGACGAACCCGTACCACCGCAGAATTGCCGATTTCAGCCACTATCTGCCATCGCAACAAGTGAATGGGCTCGCTTCTCCCTTATTAGTGGTTTCGCTTTCATAAAACGCTGTAGGGTCTCTCGTGCATTCGCCCAAGACGACTCGTATAGGTGCAAGCCATCTTTCTCCTCTCAGTCGATCTATTCTTGCGCCGATTTTTCGATAGCCCCACCACTGACCGAGCGACGATGTCGTGCGAGGATGTCATCGTGCGACGTGGCGCTATAGTTTGGTTATTTGTGACGTCGTATTATGACGTCATCACGTGATGATGATGATGATGTTTTGCACCGCTCGCGTGTATGTCATTCATGCCGACGGTCAATTTTCGGGTTTGGTGAGGCATTTGAGGCTTTCGGCTCAGTCATTGCACGCGTAATGCTTAAATGTGGCAAAGAATAATCATACATGTTTGTACGAGTTACCTTCAACTTACCCACTCTGGTTCCTACTCCATTTTCCTTCACTTTATTCACAGTGCGTGCGCACATCTGCGATGTTGACTAGTTCAATATGGCTAAAATAAACCATTTTATCCATACTGAATAAAATAGTTTTTGTCCAATATGGATAAACACTATTTTGATCAAAGATAAATCATTAAAGTACATCGTCTGTAAAGTGCTGGACAATATAAAAGTGTACGCATTGTACGGTTTCTGAGAAGTAAGAAAGTCGTATGTTTCCATTTTCATGATGCTGCTGAACAGATACTCACGCTCGTTTACAGCGATTGAAAGTGATGTTGGTGGCGCCATGGAACGGGAAAATGTATACTCGCAGTACGTGTTACTTGACCGTGGCACGACCAAGAAGAACAAGCGCCGCCGGAGTAATTGTTTGGAATCCATCTGAACTACTAGACACGCATATTGTGCAGGGATGGCAGTCTTATTACGTTTCTATTCTATCAACGGGCTCTCACGTCCAGACAAATACTGTCCCATATTTAGCACATACACCTTGCTACAAGTTAAACACGACAAAATGCATCGAACAGACAGTTTGACATAAGAAAAGCCTGATGAAGTTTTTTGATATTCTTAAATATAGCGTACTACATAAAACCTAAATTGAAATTTGAATTGCCTCAAGTGCCACAGAGGCAACAACTTCCTCACCAAGTCACGGACTTGAACATATGTTTGGCATTCAACTGACCTCATCATGCAGTTTGCGGAAACCATATAAGGTGTCATTTCAACGTAACGCAATGTTCAGTACACAAGAAGTAGCACTGGAGAGGATCGCCCATGTTCACTTATATTTTGTAGCCGCGTTCACGTGCTGGCACCATGTGAAGATTCCACAGTGGTTTGCGCTGAACGTATCAAATCAGAAGTGTTGGCAACTACTGATTTGTCAGCTTCGCCACAAACGATAAGTTATTGAACGAGTAAGGAACAAACTAGAACCTATAACTGCGTAGAGAACACACCGAGTCACCTTGACGTTTGAAATTGTCATCTTGTGGTCAAGCAAGTTCTATGCAGCTGGCTCTCCAAATCTTAGAGGCATCTTGGGGCAATGACCGCTTCTTCCTCGCCCAGACGGCGTTTCTAGAGGTGTCTGTTTCCAGACTCATCATATTGTGTTAAACTGGACACCATTGCATACGGTATGCAAATAGCAAAGGCATCCCCGCGTCACACCACTGAAGGGCATTTCTTTATTTTTGAGGCTCCCCTTGCCTGCCTGAACGAATCAAAACGACTATCCGTGTAGCGATAGGTTTCTCTTCTCGGCCGCTGTACCTAACGTACTCTGCCTTCAACTGGCCTCTCCACACGGAGTGTTCTCGCTCGAAGCCCGTGGAATCTGAAGCAAAATAATGAACGGCCACTCCCGTATGCAATGGGTGGCGGAATACACGCCAGCGCCGTTCAATGAAAATACGCCAAGTTCGCAGACTGGAAAAAAAAAAAAGCGAGCTTCTGAGCCTTTCCTCTGTTCGCTCGGCGGGGTGCTCGGATCAGAAAAGGAGAGAGTGACTTGCAGGAACGCCGCAGAATATATGCCTTCGAAAGCCAAGACGGGCAGATCATTTCAACCGGTTTTTCGGGTATCGCGTTCCTCTCATAAACGAATGCCTCGCGCGCGCATATGGAAACGCGCCTCGGAGATGGGAAGAAGGTGGGGTCGGCTCGGAATGGGAAGGTTTCAGCAGCCTGCTCGGGCTGTCAAACAGCCGCGCCGCTCGCATGAATTTCACAATCCGGCCAGAGACGCGCGTCTTAATCGCAAACGGAGCGGCCCGTGGCGCTCCCGATCATCGCTCGCTCTCCGCGGCCTCGCCCCGAAAAAGAACGAGCGGCTGCCCGGCCGATCCATTCCCGAACATGTCCGGAGCATCGACGGCACGGCGCACGTGGTGCGCAATTACCGGTCGGGAACGCGCGCCCCGGCACTCATTGTGGCGCGCGTCGTTCCGATTTCGAGCCGCCGTGTTTGGCCAGAAACGTCTTGACCCTCGGCCGGAGAAAGGGCACGTGTGTACGGCGCTGTGGGGGGACCGATATAATCGCACGAAGCACGATGGCAGCCTGTGCGGTGGCGGGATGTGTAGTTTTGCCAGGTGTATTCAAGGTACAGGCATCTCCGAAAGTAAGTTGCCCATGGCCCTCAGAAACTGTTGTATACCTGGCACGGAGACGGCAATGATGACTCATAAGTGATGGTTGCATGACGTGTGCGTGACGACTATGGCGACGGCAACAAGGCTGCTACACTTTCTGTGGCAACATTGATTAGCGTAAAGAGTATAATTCATTTCAGAAAAAAATTGGTTGCTTGGCGAGTTATTATATGGTTGTACTAGGAGAATTACGTTGTCATTGATGTATAGCGCCACTGACTTTTCTTTGTAGTCTAGGGGAGGCGTTCTACCGGATTGAATGAATGAATGAATGAATGAATGAATGAATGAATGAATGAATGAATGAATGAATGAATGAATGAATGAATGAATGAATGGACGTTGGTGGTTGATAACAATGCTACCGAGAATGATGGATCAAGCAAGCTGGTATATAGGTCGTACACTTGGGGGTGAAGGGTATATCACTAAGCTGAGAACGACTGAGGCCTAAAGATGGTACACTATGTCACGTGGAGTTGAAATAAAGTATTTACCGTCATTGACCGCCGGCGAATAGTTAGATTTACTCACTAGCTTCTCCCGCTATCGCAGACACCATAATTATTAAAGATGAATAGTATGGTGAGCCAATAAACGCAGATTCGTGGCACGAACGCCGACCTAAATTCTTAACTATATATGCTGTTATAGTGCTGGTCAGTGTGTTACTTAAGCCAAATTTATCAGGGCAAAAAGATGGACCACATAGAGGTCTATACACACACACAATGCACACACACATCAGCGCTGCGTGTGTGTGCCTCAATACCGAGGTGTTCCGTCTTTCTGCAAAAATCTGTGATAAACACGAACCAACTCGCCCAAGTAGCAGTTTTAGTTAAGTGTTACTTAATTTCAGTTTCCTGAAAGACAACAGACAGTTTATATGACAAATTATGGCAGCTGCTCGGTGATTATCATATCTATTCAAGTAATCGTAGGTGCGCTTCCAACGGTATGATTCCGAGCAAAGCAAGTTCAGGATAGCACGATGCAAAAGCAAGACGTCTGCAGCGCCCTCGTAGAGCTGGACTTCAGACAACAGAGACAAAGTGAGGCACTCAGAACGACAAAACGTGAAAGCGTACCCTTCAGCGCAGTACAGCTTTAGATTATAAACGGTGGACATATGCTTCGAGGCTAGTGTTTCACCTTGTTTCCGTAACCACCGTTGTGCCCATCGGTGGTAATTCCCAGCGGGCGAGGCACCATAGTGGTGTCCAAGGCTATGCATACAGTAAGTGGGCATAGACCACATACTCAATCAGAGTTATAAACATTATGAAGTCCAAAGAGCTTGGTACTTCGCTGCGGCAACCACCTTTAAATAGAATAAAGCATAATTTCTATTTAGACATTGTTTTATTGCTCACGGCAATTCATTTTTAAAGCCAGGTAGCAGACGCATCATACCTGCAGTCGTGCGGTGTGCCCAGACATGCTAGCCTAGTTCGCTGTGCGCTGGGTCAGATATGAGAAGCGGGACCGAGACGCCAAGAGTGGATTGTGTTTTGAACAAACAAGAGCTGTTAGAGTCATAATACGCATTTCTTTGTTCTTGTTCCATGCTTCGTCTTATGGAGGCAGCGCACGCCTATATCGCGGCCGAATCTTCCGTCACTCGTTGCTGACCGGGCACGTAGCCCTGTCAGCTTAATTTCCCGCTGCGATAGGCGAACGTTGAACGCGCGAAGGTCGAGCGCGATTGTTCACCGGGCGCCTAATCAGCGGGTTACGCGCGGCCGGTGGCACACTTGTCGCTAGCCCGTGGCAGCCGCACTTTATCGCCAAGGCTGTGTAATGGCGTTGCAATAAAGTGACCCGGACCGTTGCCCGCCGGCGCGTCGCTCGTACTGGTCAGCATCGTATTAACTCGAAGGAAGTTATACGAAGGAACCACTAACTTGTGTGCTTCGGGAGTCTTCACTAATTTACAATACGACAGATAACTAAATAAGGACGTTTTCGCCGTGACAACAATGAGTCTCGCTGATGGCCACCGCAATCACGACGACGGTGACGTGGCGATAAGACGCTGCTGAGGAAAATCACCAAATGTTATCTGCTTGCCTTGTGGCCAGCCTACCCCGTGACAACGACTTGAGGAGTCTTGCACAATACACAGCTTTCTGCTCAACAACGTGACTTGATTCTCATTTAGCACTCATGCAGTACTTGCTTCAGAAGACGTATACATACAAGGACGTTCATTCCTTTCTGTGCTTTTCTAATCACTGACTCTATTTTTTTTCAACAAGGCTTAATTCACCATCTACTTTCAACTATATGTGCGTGTCGTGGCATTTTAAGGAGCCGGTTGATATATCGCTTGATTTTTTTTTAAGTGCGGAGTTTTTATAGGGGGCCGGCTTGTCCTCCATTCATGCAGCTCATGTGGCGTGATCGCGCTTTGGGTAAAACGCTTAATACAGGTTGAAACGAGGCTAGCAATATTGAAGGTCTGATTAAAATGAATTATAATTGTCTTAAATAATTTAATTAACAGAAATAACCAAGAAGTAACCGCAATAATTGACTGAAAATTGGTAAAACGCTTCGGAAACCGGCAGCTGCCTCGCCGAACGAGGGGATGCTTCTCCCCCTGCGCATCGCTGGCGCTGCGTCACATCTGATAGCGGAATCAGCCTGACAGAGACGACGCGTATCTTAAATGCCGTGTCAAGCAGGACCAGTTGATATACCAGTCGATAAAGTGTAGCGCACGGGTCACGCATCGAGTTTGCATGCCTCCCTAAAAAGATTACACTCATGCCGGGGAAACTGTCTGATTACTTCGTACATTGGCCTCATGAACGCTTCGGTAAACGGAGCAGTGGAAACTATACACGAACGGCACACCATAGGCCACCCGTGCTGCATGCACATTTTCTCAGGTTTCACAGTAGCCGAGCTGATGGTGGTGGTAACAACTTTACTAACAGCTCCGGCAAATTTGCGACCTGGACCTAAGCCGTCCCCGAGGAGGACCCTGTCTCCTCGTCGCCTCGCTGGATGGCCCACAGTTGATCCTGGAGGTTGGAGCTGCGCAGCGCAGCCGTCCACCGCGCCGCAGCCTCATCTGAGGAGACTGCATTTTCTTTTGCTAAAACTGCACATTCCCAGAGAATGTGCCCAAGTGATGCGTTAGTCCGGCCGCACAATTTTCAAATATCACCTGGATGGACGTCTGGGTATGTCGTCTTAAAATGAAGAGGGTTGGGGGAAGGTCTGGGTTTGCAATTGCCTCTAATCTAGCGCTTTGTATCTGTCGAACTTGGGGCTTGGTATAGTGGATAAATACGCCTAGATTTTTCTTTATATAATAGTTCGTAATTTTTTCCGTATCGGATAGTTATATCCCTCTCTGTCCAGCTCTCCTGGGGATGCCCTTTTCCTGGAGAGGACCTTTCACTGCGGGAGTTAAACGTGAGACCTCGCGCTACGCGATGGGCCTCCACATTGAGGTTATAAGGCACGGGGGTGGGGGTGGGGGGGGGGGGGGGACGTGTGAGTCGGGAACCAAATAATATGTCATTCTTCGGTCTTTTCGGAGGTTATATTCCTTGCGGAGCTGTAACATGTTTTTTTTTTACGCGATATCTTAAACAGCTCATTTCGCAGAAATGCCGGTGTCGGCGTCGGTGTCGTTGGTTGTGAGCCAAAAATCATTTCATGCGTGACCCAGAAATCGAGAACGATCCAAATGAAAAGAAATGCTGGGTCAGTGTGGTGGTCGAACGCGGGTCGTTCGCGTGACAAGCGGATGTCCTACGACACGCTCACGCGTCAGCTTCTTGGGAATACAGTCAAAATAACTTCCTCTGCTTAAAAATGCAGTGAAAGTAACTACATTTTTTTACAAACACACGCGTCCTATATATATCCTTCACCACACAAGATGAAATATTGCAGCGAAATTTCGTGGTACCAGCGCCTATTGACAACGGGCGTCAGAACATGTCATCATCATGATGACTTCGTCGTTTAAAGCTGGTAACTCACTACAAAAGGCCCACACGCTACTGCGTGTATTTCCTCAAGACTACGTATAGGGTGCATAGCAAGTTCGAAAAGGTTTCATGCACCACTAGGAACAGGACATCACTGTAGAGTTCAACTCTTAAAGGCGAAGCTTTAAGGTCCCCTAATTTTTTTTAGCTTCTGATCTGTGTATAGTTGAATAAGCGAATATAACCCCATTCAATCGGTCATGATTGAAGCCAAATTTAAACGGTTGGTGCATTCTCGTTATAAGATTGTTTATGTTTTTTCCCTTTCTGATGTTTACACTATAGAGTGGGAATATTTTCATGTTTATTCATAAAGATGTGTGAAATTATAGTTATAATACAGTGTTACTATACTTGCTTAAAGCTCAAATTCGACACCTCAGGACGTTATTATAATCTGCCAAAACATGTGTATATGATACTTCACAAAGTGAGAAAGTGAAGCCGAAAATATCGTGCGACGACTATGACAACGCTAACTGATGGACTTTGCATCGTTCATGAACTTTAAACAACCCCAGGTGGCCGAAATTCCCGCAGTCCTCCACTGCGGTGTTGTTCTTAGAGATATCGTGGTTTTGGGGTGCTAACCATTGATTGATTTGTGGGGTTTAACGTCCCAAAACCCCCATATGATTATGAGAGACGCCGTAGTGGAGGGCTCCGGAAATTTTGACCACCTGGGGTTCTTTAACGTGCACCCAAATCTGAGCACACGGGCCTACAACATTTCCGCTTCCATCGGAAATGCAGCCGCCGCAGCCGGGATTCGGGGTGCTAATCACCAGCGGTTATTAACACGCTGCTACGTTATAGTTGAACTATCGAAGTTCTAGAGTTCGCAGTAGTAATTAGTGCGCAGTGAACAACGACTACGCGGTGCAGTGTTTGTCTTTGAATGCATAATCCATAAGTTTCGGCCTGCGTTGTAGTAAAGGCGGCGAAATAGTCTTCGTAGAAGCATTATGTTGACGTTTAACTAGGTTGACGCTTCTAACACCGGTTGCACGTACTATGCATATTGATGCGTGATAAACAGATAACACGTAGCAAGCGCATCTATTCCAGTTCGCAAAACGCAGGAAAGTGAGCATCGTGGCTTACTAATGTGCCTTACACAAGAGGCAGCGATTCCACGAGACGCGGCTGGGAAACATCATACGGTCGTACATGCGTCGAAGAGCAATTAAAATAAGCGGAGAGGCAAGACAAGGAGAAGAGATCGGCAAGTTTATTCGGGCACAGGGAAGTGTATATCGTACGGGCGCAGCCTCAACAATTTACATCTGAGTAACGTGGCTTTAATAGCATCCGGCAAAGTCGTCCCTCCATCTTGTTCTCTCTCTCCTCTCCTATCTGCTGATGCGCGATTCTTCGGGTGCCTCGGACAATAGACCGTAAAAGGGGTCTAATTGCTGAACTAGCTGCCGTATCATGCACCTATCCTGCGTGGCCATTCGGCTGCTTTTTTTTTCTTCGCTTGCTTTTCCCCTTCTTCTTCGTTTTAGTCTTCCTGATAGCGCGCGTAAAAGACCAAGAACTCTCGGCGTGGCGACGAGCGCCAGGAGCAGGCATTTAGGCGACTGTGATGCACTCCATGGGTGCGAAATTTTCGCTTCTTATTTTCGTTTCGTTAGCTCCGTTCGCTTTTGTTTTTATTCGCGAGTGTGCGCGGTATATGCGAACGGTTCGTGACCACGGCGAACGTAATTTTTCCCTCGGCCGGCGATTGTTAGTTGCGCTGCCGCGGCGGCGCTTGATAATTGCATTGTTAGGACGGCGTCGAGATTTCGTCCTTCGAGCTGCGGCTAATGCGCGTCGCGCGAACGTGTCTCGATGTCGCATTGAAGCGCACGCTCCCGCATACATGAACGGCGACGATGGCGTCGCTCCTGAATGGTGGCGCCTAAGTGGCGTCGCGACCGAGACTTGTCCCACGGGGCTTTGGAAGGCCGGAACGTCGATGTCGTGCGCAAACAAAAGAGAAAAGCAAACGAGACACAAACACACAAGAAAAGAAGATTTTTCGCCGTGAGGGTGCAGGAACATAATTGGCGTGCACGCCTGCCGAGCCGAGTAGGCGAATTTACGAAGTCGACACGGTTTCTTTCCATGCCCTTCTCTCGCTTTACCTTGGGTCAGATAGGAGTTGATTATCCCTTTGTGCCGAAGCAACCCCATGCGACGTACAGTAGCCGGATGCGAAACTTGGATGATGTTTTTTTTTTTTGCTTCTCTTGGTGGTGAACTTGAAGCAAGATCGTTTCATCACACACACGCACAAAGAAAGACAATGGGGTGTTGCGAAGAGCTTGCTTGTTTGATTTGTGGGGTTCGCAGCACTGTTTACTGAAGGTTACGGTCGGACGAATAAATTGCGGGCTTAATCACGAGGTGGATTATATCGCCGCGCATGCACCTTCAACCACCGCAAGCTTCTTGAACGCTTCCTGGGAGCCAAATACTTTACGTGCGTTGAACGCAAACCGCAGAAACAAATGCGTTGTGGCAAGGCCCATCCAAAATTTTATCAAAGTATGTAGGTGGAACGAAACCAGTTGTCATATTTTAAGATATTTAGCGCAACCTCGACTTTCGCAAACACTCACACAATCACTCACACAACCACCCAAGTAACACACACAGCTTACAGCGCTCAAAAACAAGTTTTATAGCCCCAAAACAACTTTTATTGAAGCCAGTTGATACAGCTGTACACCTGCCTTGCGTCAATATTCATACGGTGAAGTGGGCAGACACCGTCGCCTTCGAGTTTCCTCAATATATAATTAATCTGCCTGTGAGGTCCATTTCGTGTGCACAGACATAAGTGCGCACTTACACATGCACCAACGTGCACGCACACGCCCGCATGTTCTCAAGCGTAGACGTATGAGTATGCTTATCATGTGTAATACGTCTTTTTATAGCATGTTTCTTTAGATTATGCAAGTGCAATGCGTGTTTCATTAACGTACTTTTCATAACTACAACTATTATATATACAACCTAAGAGTGAGTATAACGTGTGCTAATCACTCTATGGAGTTTGTCAGTGCGCTTTTATCATATTTTATTCCCCTCACCACTTTCCGCAGCACAGGGTAGCCAGTCGGTCTAAGAACTGGCTAACCTCCCTGTCCTTCCGCTTAAACTTTCCTCCTCCTCCTTGTCAGTGCGCTCAGTTTAGCTGCTCTCTATGAATAAAACGCGGATGTGCTTTAAAGATGCGGACAGAAATGAGACGGGACACACACAGTGTATCCGCATCGTCGTCACTGTGTGGTGTCCGCCCGATTATGAGTGTCTCACCAGCCGGTGCCGATTCGCTCTTGGAAACCGCGCAACGTGTAGTGAGAGCAGAAGTATTTGAAACACTGGGTCAGTGCGAGCCTCAGACGAAAACTGTCGGAATAAGTGGGCTTCACTGGCAGCTCGGAAACCATTTACGTCCAGTGTGAGACCTAATATAGTCTGCACGTGAGATAGCACAACGACGTTTCGTGCAGCGCGTCTCACCATCAGCGCGAAACATTGGTGCCTCGGTATACGCACGGATGAGTCGCCCCAACCGAGGCGTCGTCTCCGAATCTTGACTGCGGCTAGGGAAGTACGCTCGCCTTCCCTTCCCGTGCACGATGTCAACGCGCCCTCTCAGCAGGCGTACATGCAACGGAATCCTCGGCAGCGCTCATTAGTGATTCCTTTCAGCGAGCGTGCGTATTATACCTGTTCGAGGAGACGTAGGCAGGGCAGCACAAGCGTCGCGACACGATCCTTCTCCCGTCCGCTCTGGAGCGAGCAACACTCGAAAAAAAAACATCAGAAGAAGAAGAGCACCGAGCCACTAACTGAGAGCACAAACATCGGCTCACCGGCGGCAGTAAACGTCAGCAAAGCAGTCGACTCCACTGGTGCGGCAAAAGCGAACCAACAGGGCGTTGTTTTGCTGCCGGCAAGCCACGCGAGCTGCTGGCACGCGCGCTGCATCGCCGAATGGGCGGCTGGCGGTCTCCACCCGTTGGCGCTAATAGTCGCCGTCTCCCGGCTGTCTGCAATCGGGCGCCATCGGCAATGATGCTCTCGTCCCGTTGCCCCCCTCCCCGCTCTTATTCTTCGCCCGTTCATATTCGTCGCGGCGTTTCTTCTTCGCCGCGTGCGTCGATGGCATGTGTGCGTGCGCTGCTGCCCCGGCAGCGGGCGTAACACGCACCCCCGACTCGGTCGTGTCGTTCGAGAACCGACAAAGAGTGCGCCGCCGTATATATACCCTTAATTTGCACGCGTCGTTGGTTTACTTTCATGCAGCGCGGAGAGCGAGTGAAGAAGCCACGAGACTTACCGAAGCTTCACATTTAGCTGTGGTAGTTTTGAAATGTTAGCGTAACAAACAGGAACATACAGGAGCGACAGTTAATTTAGTTATATAAGCCGCCGTGCTCCTAGAGCTGTAATTACGTTGAGTCTTTTGAGAATAACGGCGATTTGCTGGCATTTATTTGTTGCGGCCATGTATATCACCGTTCAGAACGGCTCTTGAAGATGCACCTGTTTGTATATGTGCAAATCTCCTGCAAGAGTCGCGGCCGTTCCAAAATTAAGTGAGGACTGAAATTAACTTCGTTTGAGTGACTCGCTTGACTCGCAGCTAGAAAAAAAAAGAAGGCATTCAAAATTTTTAAATTATTCTAGTGCATGGTATTATTACTTTCATCATATGTCTCTCTTCAGCATGACCATGAAACAGCTATTTTATGTTCTGCACACATGAGTGATGGCAGTGTCGTATCGTCGAGGTCCGGTTGCCCAGGTCGCTCTGAAAGGGAAGAGAACGAGAGAATTGTTTTCAAGATTTGTTGCGAGAAAGGAGTGTGGTGAATATTTTGCGTGTAGAAGCCTCCATGAACAATCGGGTGTCAATTGTGTGAAATTAAGCGAGTTCCTAAACACGCCATTGGCAAATTTTCTCCTCTAGTACAAATCTGGCCACACTGTTTCGCAAATATTTAATCGCACAAACTGCCTATTGTTCGAAGTTGTTCTTCACCACTGGCTAGTTGTTTCCACCAAGACAACTGAAATCTATTCTTTCCTAACATATAATCGTAAAAAAGCTTTTCAAGTGCAGTTTTGTTGACGCGAATAAGCTTACGCAGCTTCTAAACGTGCAACGCAAGCAGCATACCATTTCTGCAGCTATAGCTACTTTCAATGCTGCAGCCAACTAACTTTCCCCGACAAAGCCCAGGCGGTTCCCAATGAAGCACCGCGGAGACGTGATGCGGTTGATCGGGTGGATGGGTGCGCCTCTTAAAGCTCGAGCAGCACGCTTGAGGGGGATTTTTTTTCTCCGATTTAATGGCTGACGATATCGGAGCTGCCTAACCTGACGCGCCCCGCAGAAATGACACGCTCTGGCGAAGCGAAGGGCTGCCAAATGCGAGCTGTACAGGTGGGTCCCACTCGGGGCGTTTTCCGTAAACGCGCGCCCGGCATGCTGCCGACACTGCGCACTGTTTTTTTTTTCTTTCTCTAAGAATAAAAGAGAAAAAGAAGTTTATGCGCGGCTCGTGCTGGATCATTTGGTAAAGCGTACGAATAAAGGCTCAGCCCATGGTGGTCGTGCTGCCAGCCCAGACGACCACTTGGCTGCCCAGTATGCTTGGATTTCCGAATCGGTTAACGCCGCACTCACCTCTGCTGCGGAAGCACCACCGATGGCGACGCGGGCAACAAACAACACAAGAAAAGTTGTCTCAAGTGTGACATGTAAACAATAAACGTGTCGTGATATAGAATATTTTCGTTCAATACTGATGCGTGCCCCTTTTTACCACGACTCGCCCACGGATCTCTCAAAGGCTTTTTTATGTGATTCTTAAAAAGAAAAAAAACAGAAAAGTGAGCCCCGTAACTGTCTGCATCAGAGTGCGACACCTTAACAGTAGCTCACGAGGGATGGGGGTAAAGAGGGATTAAAAGGATAGGATTAAAAGGTAAATAGATAGAGGAAGAAGAGAGCGAGGCGCAGGGACAGCGAACGACAGAAAACGACGGAAGAGGAGATAGAAAAGATGGACACGGTCGCAAGAGTCCGAGGACAGGGCACCACTCGGCGAGAGCTCTTGTCGGCGTCGGGAGATGGCGTAGGGTGAGCCCACTCGACCAGAGCTGCGCTGTCGTCGGAGATCTCGGTGGCACAACTGGTCGGCACGAAATTCAGAGAGCGAGTGTCTCAAAGGCCGCGACTTCGCGATTGAATGTCAGAGTACTGTAGTCAGAAGTTACCGAACGTACTCCTTTGTAGGTACACTGCTCTCTCTTTCTCTCTTTTTTCTATTTCTAATCCCGATTTCCCTATTTCCAGTGCGTGGTGGCAAACCAGATGCTCTACTGGTTAACCGACCCGTCCTCTTCTTGCTTTTCCTTTATATCTCTCGGTCTCACTGAAGAAATTAATGCCGCTTTTCCAGAAAAACTCCGAAACCTAACTTTCTATCATGTTGAATAAGCACGTGCGAAACAATCCCTCAATTGCGCAATCACCTAAGCTTCTGCCTGTTGCTACACATTGCTTTCGTTTAGCTTATGCATGCATACCGTTTTTTAGATGGCAGTGGTCAGTTGTTATAGCAATCTGTTTGTAAGGCTAGAGCCTAATACGGCTCATCAAACGTGAAAATCGACCGCTGGCGCTGGTGTAACGGGGTGACGGGCACGCAATAGTTGATGTGGCCTGGGTTTTTTGTTCATATGGGTACCTCTTGCCCTTTTTCTCCTCCGCTTTGCTCTCACTTGCGTTTATCCTTCCCTTTAAATTGCCTTGTTCTCGCAATAAAGCTTCAGTTGATATAGTCTGCGCCTGTTAGTGTTTTTCTTTCCCTTTGTGTGTTCGCTCTTTTTTTTTGCGCAGTTACGTAAGGGTGAACACGAGTGATGCAAAAATCACCACTTGGTGACGTCATCGCGAAATCATAGACTGTCGAAATTTGTAACATCATCATTAAATCACAATGACGTCACACAACGCGACTTCACATGATGGGGTCGTCACATGTCATCGTCGCTTGGTGGGCTGATCACAGAGGCGAGTCAAAAATAAATTAGGTGCAGAAAGCTGGGAGGATCAGTCTATTGGCTGAGGAGAAAAAAAGAATAAGATGGCATTCGCCTTCGGATCGTCTGAGATGGATGCATATAACGAACCCTGAGAGTTTTTTTGTATGGGAGTGGAGTTAAAAGGTTGGAGCTCAGTTCGATTGGGTCGCTTAGTTACTGAGGGCGAGAAACGCTGCTAAGAAAGCAACGTTTTATCTGAGTGGAATTGCTGAGCGCATAACGGATCAATATTGAGCTAGTACGAATATTCAGTGACTAGCAACCAACCACATTCGGAGCATTCATTTGCATTTAAAGAAAGGGCAAGTAAGCTTGTGTATCTCGTATACATAATGTAAAAATAAAGACATCAGGAGGCTCTTTTTCGGTAATCATAAATGTTTCACTTTAATATAGTACTACAAAGGAACACCCTACTAAGAAAACAAAAAGAGGTCAATATTCGCAGCTACGTCCGGAAGAACTTCAGTTTTCTGAATCCGTTCGTCCGTTCTGATAATCCACCTCCTAAGCGCCACCGAAAGGCATCGATAAGCGCGTGTCTTTTCTTCGTACAGCGAGTAGGCGTGGTAAACACTAATCACTTCCGATTGACAACTCACATTATCAAGGCTTGCCACAAACTCTTAAACTAATGCGCGTCGCTTACCAATTTCACGTGTCCTATATACGCTGCTACAGTTCGTGCAGATGGGGAAAGCACCACGAAAAGTATTGGTTATTGCGATCATAGCGGTGTCTGGTGTGAGAACGAGCTGTCGTACGATTTTGCTGCCAGAGGATAGTCACTAAATCATTTAGTGAACCATCGTATAGGCGTAAGGCCTTGCAATCTCATGCGTGTCACTACAAGACACGTGTGCGCTTTCAATCTGCGCCATACAAATACCATTACAAGTCTATTATAAGTCAAATCCTGAATGGCTGCAAAGGGGTTTTACTTTCCTTGGGGCACGCATTGCATAATATGCAGAAAGGAGAAGACAATGGAGCATGTATTCCTTGACTGCTGGGATGCTGTCTTTCTTTGGGACGTGCTGCCGCACAAGATCAAAAAAGACTTTCCGCTTGATGCACATGGTATCCGTTATTTGCAAATACGAAGTGATGGTGGTACCCCATATGTTATGATAAGTCTATAGCGTGCATGTACCTGTATCTGAGCCTGCATGTATACTCACTGCATCGTCTCGTATATGGCTTGCCTTTTCGTGCGCTGGTGCGGCTGCAGGCAGCTGTCCGCGAACCAGCAGAGAGATTTGATACACGCTACCTCGCTCTCCATTACATCTGTGGCTGTCGAAGGATCGTGCATCTACGGGAGCACCGACGTCTTTCTCAGATGCGTTCACGACGTCTGCAGTTGGTGTTGCGAGCGTGTGTTCGGAACGGGAGCCTCCGGGAGGGTAGTGGCCATTGCAGCTCAGCTTTGAAAGAGACATATCGCGGCATTATCCAGTGACCCCCGAACGGGGAGGCTACTCTCACGCGTGTCATTTGGCCAGTCCGATTGAGCGGTCATGCCGGCCCGGTACGGCCACACGAGTGTACGTTCGCGATGCGGCATCGGCCGTAGAGAGAGACAGCTGGGTGCGCCATACGAGCCGCTTTAATCTCTTCATCGATGCTGCGCGAAGAGGGACTCGGAGCGGATCGTCAGATTGGGATCGCCATCACGAAGCCGGATTCGAACAACGATCGCCGTCTCGCTAAAGAGCCAACCTCCGCGAGAGACGGGCCCCAATTAGGGCCGACAGGGAGTCCCGATCGCCGTCGTAATGGCCGTGTATCGGCGGACCTCTTGTCCCATCACCTCGTTCGATGAGCGCCGTTCTCAACACTCGCATGATATATGCGCCCTTTGAATGGCGCTCGTTATCTGATTGGGGGCGTTTCGACCTGCGCGGCCGGCTCGCCGAGTGCGGCCGTGTGCGGGTCATCTGGGTGGTCCAATTGCGCCGCCGTCGTTTGTGCCGGGATCGCACGCACGCCCTAAACGCGACCGCTTATGAGACGGCGCGCGATTTTTCATCGCCTCGTTAAAGGCTCTCTCTCGAGAGAGAGAATGCCCTGCCTGACGCTCGCTGTCTTCTTCTCTCAGACAGGGCACGAATGGTACGCGACGTGAGAATATGATACGTGCCGTGGACAACGCACGTACTGGCGTCTAAATTTAAAGCAGTACTTCATTCAATTTGGTGAAAGCGCCCTGCGTGCATTTCGGATAAAAGCGTTGCACTTGCCTCTATAGACAAGCCGTCTGGAGCGTAGAAAAAAAAATTCTGCGTTGTTCTTTACAAATGACTGCATGGTCGAACAGTACACGCCTTTACAATTACGATGCAAGGAAATCGAGATACATTTACTCGCGACTTGTAAATCAAGCCTCTTCCACACTCTTGTATGATTGAGTGAGAGTTAGATACATGTACTGAACAAGTGACCAAAGTAGATATGCAGGCTAAATAAGTGAACTGAACAAGTGTACAGACTGATTAAGTGAAGAAGAGAGATGCTTATACTTTTTGCCGTATATATATATATATATATATATATATATATATATATATATATATATATATATATATATATATATATATATATATATATATATATTGTACCCGAAACACATGTGACTTCTTGATTAGGAGCGAGAGAGAATGAGAAAGAGAACCGGGCGGCAATATTACAAGAGGCGTGCGTACGTAGCGGCGTCTGCATAACAATCCTACAGCGTAGCAAGGCACCGAACAACTACACGTCTTCCCAAGCATGTCTGGCCAAAGCTTACATGCACACATAAAGGGGATCTTGATGTGGAGGAGGCCTGCTCAAATGATTCCTATGCAGTTGAGCATGCATATCGGGGGCGATTTATGACGTACCATAAAGGCAAGCAGTCTTTTGCTGGTTGCTATTACCGCCTAACTTGCACGACGCGACCAGGTCAATAACTACAGCACGTGCTTGGCACGGCAGCGAAGAAGTAGGAAGGAACCAAAACGCGTGCACAAGCAAACACTCATCGCTGTTTTACTTTACCATGCCAAAGCTTTTTAACGACTAACAAGATCACTAGTTTCTTGTCTTGTTGTGCCGCCAACCTACAAATGAGTGAACATAATTTATGCTTACAAATCATAGGTAGACTTTCGTTTCATTCAGTTTGGCGTAATACTGAAGTTTCGTTATAGAGTTAGAGAAAACAGGGGCAGTGCTTGCATGGCACGCAAGCGCAATGAATACTGCGGCGTTACAAACACTGAAGGTGCATCTCCGCAACTTTACGCCTCCCATATATACCATTGCCTTCCTTTGAAGCGTGGGAAACGAGTCAGTGTATTTCATCTGGTGATTGATGGACTAAAATGAGCGTGACAAAAGGAGAGTGATGTGCATGTCTACTAAATTATGAATATTCTTAACGTGCATTAGCTCAAAATGTTGGCAGGTAACGTATTAATAAAATCCAAGGACCGTAGCTGGAGAAAGTCGTAAGTGGAAGCTCTAAACGCGTACCTAATTAATGTTTTCGAATGTAGCGACCTAAGAGATATAAAAGAAACACGCGCAATCGGTCGCGGTACTGGCAATATAATTTTAAATAAATGAAAAGATTTTGCTCACTTCATTGAAAGGACATTGTTGGTAGTTTTTTTTTTAACTGTGAAGCTGTTTAAGCTGTAGATAACTTGTGATCTATCGGGCAAACCTCCACAAGTGGATATGCGCCACAGATATTGGGCAAACCCCACTACTGAGTACAGCAGGTGCGAGTGTATACGAAGACTCTACTCGGCGAGAACGCTGTTCTCTTTCGCGGGAAACGCATGAAGAAGAGAGTGACAGAGAAAGAGAGAGATTACAAATTGGTACAAAAAGGAAATTATAGAGAAGTAACAGGAATAAAGACGCGAACGTATAGAAAGACAGAGAAACATACATGAAAAGGAGGTAAAAAGCAGAAAGGAAGGCAGAAAGAGAAAGAGACGAATAAAGAGATACAAGGAAAGAGAAAATTAAAAAGAATTAAAAATCAAGGAAGGGAAGAAGGAAAAAAAGGGAGTATATAAAAATAAAGCTAAAAAGAGCGAGAAAGGAAAACAAGTATACAGAAAGAGAAAGGCCTATTTAAGAAATACATACAAGAAACAGAGAATTAAAAGAAAGAAGAAGGAAAAAGTAAATAGGAACAATGAAGGACACGCAACTGCGCTCTTATTTCAAGCTTGGTACTACAACTGCGAAGCAATCTTTCTTTTATGAAGGCGAATTTTTTATGTCGTAGTATATATATATATCCTGTGCACAAAAAAAGTCTATATATCTTTAAGGTCATGTTTTTCTAATAATGATTCGCTTGCATAAGAGAAAGAAAGAGGGAAATGTGGGGGAAAAATTTACGGTGGTTAACAATGCTGGGTCACTCTGCACTTGGGAAGAGTAAAATGTGACCAAATTATGAGGGCACTTTTCACGGGCGCACACAGGTGAAAAACGGTTCGTCACTCTGTTCACCACAAATTGTCATACATACTCGGCCATCTCAAGAACAGCAACACTTTTGTACCATTGCACATCAGAGGCACGGAGTAGTGATCTTGAAATCTTCTCTTCTTTAAACGGTCTCTCATCTACAATATATGCCTTTTAAAGCTGTCCGAAGGGTGAACCTCTCATATCGTAAATATAACAATCGTGTATAGTTTGTGGGTGCTCCTTTTTGCGCTAGAGGTACGGCCAAGCTGTCCTAACGGGCCTAACCTGTTTTTGCGTATTGGTTTGTTTTGCTGAAGTGCACCTGCGGCAAAGACGGTTTCTTCGTCTCAGGCGCTCTTACCTGTCTTCGGAAAGCGCACGCTGGCCGTGACGAAGTTGCAACAAGTTGAAAACGCACAGCAGGTATACCTGGGCTGCCTGTAGCGCGAGCGAAGCTAGGTCTCCAAGACGGCTCTGGATCTCGCTCATCAAGCATGTTTTTCCCGCACCGCGAGTGCCCATTGACAGGCCGTGCCACTCTTGTCGACGGGCCCGCTTGGCGATCTGGGCGTGAGCGACAGCCGCCGCTCATCCGGAGGTCTTCGCCAGCGAGCAAGGCGCGTGCCGCTCGCGTGTTCGGTCCTTTCGCCGCGTCTTCGATGGACGCCCCCCCAGGCGCGCGCAATGCGTGCACCGAACCGTTTGGTTGAGATATACCTTCACTCGGGCATACTCCCTTCAATCGCGTACTCATTTCGCATAGGAATGTCGGATAGCTCCCGATGTGAATCGTGTGACACTGACGAGACAATAGAACATCTACTCTGTTCATGTGAATGTTTTTCGAGCGTACGCAACTTACTACGCGGAACGTTAGAGACACTAGACAGTAGATCTTTCTCCGAAGAGAAGATCTTTGGTTCATGGCTGTACGCGTCGCAGGCCAGCAAAGCGACGCGAGCACTGCTAAGTTTTCTAAAGACGAGCGGTCTACGCGACCGCTTATAAGCGTGCAATGGACAGGGTCACATCTACACATACGTTTCCCTTCACTTCTCTCTCTCTTCTCCTTTAATCCCCTCACCCCTTCCCCTTGTGCAGGGTAGCAAACCGGACGTGCGTCTGGTTGACCTCCCTGCCTTTCATTTCTTCCGCTCCTCCTCCTCCTCCTCTCTTCACTCGCTGATCCGTGCTCTCCTAAAGTCTTCAGAAACAGCGCCACGCGTCTACCCTTGCACATACAACCACTTCATTGCACACTGTTGTGTCTACTGGCTTGTCCATCGCAAGTATAACTGCTTCGACAACACCGGACGGCCGCTACAGGGTTCCTGGCATTCCATGAATTCACATATCCTGTATAGCTGTCACAGCGCAGTGGTCTTTGTCTACCGTGTGCCTTCGCCGTCGTCATCGTATATAGTAATAGCAGTATAGTGGTACAGTATAGAAAACGTCACGCTTTGTCACGTGACCAAAGCAAGGCAGTGAGTGAACAAATAAAACGAAATGTTCGCGATGGCAATTCTTGTAATGATTGCCACAATGATGATGATAATTATTGTGACGATGATGATGATTTCTGCACCGATATTCACCATCATCATTGTTACAGCTTCGCTGTGTGCTGGTTTTCACGCCATTGAACTGGCCGAAACTCTCTGAGCTTTCACGTGACCCTATAGCCCAATGGCAACCATTAATTCTTAAGTGTTTTTAGACAATTTCTATGGCCGTGTACAACTTTGCAAGCCATGCCTATGGTGAAGCTAAGTATAAACACGTGTAATCGTGTTCATACGAATAAAATAAACTCTCCAGCCACTTATAGTCCGAAGTATAGACCCAGCCAGACAGATAGATATCTGTCGAATATGTCCACCTTTTAATGTAAGCTCGAAGTTTTGAAGTTTATTGTAACATCATGAAAATACAAGTAACATAGTCAATGAGTATTACAGGAAGAGGTCCCGAAGCAAACACTGTCAGGGAGACCTCCTAGCGATATTGTATTGATTGAATACACAAGGCAGGTAATATGTCTACACCCCAATCATATGTACACATCTTATCTCTTTTTGAGACTTCGCGTAAAAGTGAAAACCATTATCAATATACTTCTGAGAGTAATGGTGATTGCTCAAAATATCGCGCAGCTCACGCCTCTTGCATACGTTAATTATCATATCGACCGTCGTTGTGTATGCACTTTCGGTTGTATGTGCGTTGTGCACGATTCGCTAAGCAAAAAAGATCATTCCCAGTTCTCCTCAATACTTGTGGCCACTCAGGCATGCGCGACCGAGACAATTGTCGGCGCTGTTTTTCACTGTATATACGGTGCATACTCTGACGTCACCGGAAGAAACTGTTGTCCCGTCGACACCACCGAAAAGACGGGCCCGAAGTTGCGGAGGTTATAGGCGTCGGTTCCACGGAACAGGTTCACGACGCCCATCTTCTCGGCCACGGCAACCACACCTATGCACGCGAGTGGCCGCCGTCATCTCGGCCGCGTATCGACTCGGCGCGATGAAAACGTCGGCCGCCCACACAATCAGGCCCGCCGCGGTTGCTGCGGGGTGTTGCCTTGGCGGGGGAGCCTCCCGTCAGCGTGCATCAAGCGGCAACGATTTCCGCAAAGACGTCTCTCCGCCGGCCAAGAAGAGAGCGGCCCCGCGAAGCGGATTCGAGGCCCGTCGGGCACGGCCAGAGTCAGCGACCTCGGCTCTTCAGACTGCTGACTGAACCGAGCCTCCACGGACGGCTGCGCTTTTGTGGCTCGCGCATCACATTAAAAGCGCTCACTATCGAGCAGTGCCGAGGACCGTTCGGATGCGTGCTATAGCTCACCGCGAAGGGCAACCTCAGCCGACAGGCAGTTCAGCCGCCGAGATGAGGATGAAGCCGGACCAAGAAAGAGGCTCAAAAGGAGCGCGCGGCTAACGCGTCGCCGCGTCGAGAACGTCAGGGTGAATTTGCAAACGTCAGGGTCGGCGCGCCCGCGGTTTCCTCGCCGGAGAGCGCCCCGCATGCACGAGGGATCTGGCGCATATGGCGCCCTCGGGGGGTGCCGAAAGAGGAGAGAAACGGAGCGATCAATTGAGTCCTCGCGGGCAGGTGGTCTGGGGCTGGGCGCTCTCGGTTCGAGACGGCCAGGCACTCTTCACAGCCGCAGTGGGGTGCACCGCAAGCGCCGAGGGGTGCCTGGTGTCAGTTTGCATCGGATCGGATTGCGATCCGATCACGGGGGGAAGTGCGTGAAGAATTGCCGGAACATCATGCATCTGCCCAGACTCTTGCATAGCATCGCGGGGGAAAAGGAAATCGGCGAGAATTCTCGTTAAACGTTCAAGGCGGGCCATCCCTGTTGGTTGCTGCGGCAGACATTAAGTGCTGTACTTTAGCACTTGCTCTATTTAATACTGAACTCTTGTGAGTCTTCTGAAAAGTTGGTACAACTTAACATTATGCACGCGTTACAACAGTGAGTCAAAGTACTTATGGCCGTAATGTATGGCCAAGTTCGATCTTTCAGCTTGCTCGTATATATTTGAAGACCACCTCGAAAATGAAATACGCGCAGAAGGAGCAAGTATGCTGCTTCCATTATGACGATGTCATTTGAAAATATTGTTGAGAATGCGCTTTGAATCTCGTACCACGAAGTTAACATGTATGCTCATTCACTGTACAACGACGTGCGAAATGGCTTTTTCTGTGGAACAGGCTAACACAATGACAATTAAACATTTTTTGTGTGAGTGTGTGTGTGTGTGTGTGTGTTTGTGTGTGTGAGCAAGTTGCTTTTTGTGATGTGTCACTGACGTGCAGTGGAGAGGTAGCCCTTATAAGCTCCAGGTGATCCGCTTTCAAGGAGTCGCGTCATAACACGCTATATTTCGAAAGCTATCTTGAAGAACCTCCCAGAATATGTCAAGGACATTATGAATACATACTATGGAGAGTCAACTATAACAGCGATTTATCAGACAGGGTTAATGCCTTACGCTTTAAATGTAAACAGCGATGATTCAGAAAGATTAAACAGTGCCGGCTTTGTAGGCATCTTCTTTCATCATGAACCAGCATGCCCAATTTTCTAAAAACTCTTCCGGGGAGTTAAATTTCCTGTGCCTTGAATATGCCTCTGTCGATTCTGTGCTTCAATGACACGTTTATTTCAAAACCCGCCAAGGTCTTCTCTGTGACACCAACGTTCCCAATCGACGTCGCCGAAGAAAACATGACACTCGGTACATGTCACCAGGGGAAGATGCTAGCTGGTCCTGACTTACCGAAATGCTACTACTATCAGCGACAAAAGGCTGTTCGTGTACGGCGTCAGGCTAATTTCATTTCCTCGCCAGTGGGCTGCGTTTGGCCTTGGACAGCTTTATACGCTCGCGCGGCTACTGCAAGTCTTCAAGGTCAGAGATCAGAGATCTGAATCAATCATTCCATACACCAATAAATAAATAAATAAATAAATAAATAAATAAATAAATAAATAAATAAATAAATAAATGAATAAATAAATAAATAAATAAATAAATAAATAAATAAATAAATAAATAAATAAAATTAGCACCGATATTATTCTTCTCTGCATACTCGAAAGCAATATAGCATGAGTTATTCCTGTTCTCTGGAATGCTCTATCCAAATGAATACATCGACCGAAATTTCAGTGAGTGGCGGCTAGAGTCCGAGTGTGTCATGTTAATGCATATGTGAGTCTCTTTAACACGGCATTTCTTTTTTCCTTTTTTTTCTCTTTTGTTTACAGGTAAGCATCCTCCGAGCATCTACAAGTCGTCGAGGCTCTCAGAACGGCTCTCAAATCGGTATGTCGTTACACTTGTCAAAATACTAGCTCCTTTAATCTTATTTTTACTCCTTTTCTGCGGTTCAGGTACAGTCGCGGGATTTCAAACTCGCGTGAACAATAAATGAAAGGCGTTCGATATGTCAGTCACGGTGAAAAAGTCAGGTTCATTTTTTTGCTCTTCTCAGACATCGCACATGCCAAGGCAAGGCATACAGAGACGTATAATATGAATACGCTTTGGTATCTATAGCCACCGAAGTTGCCCCTATAGCGTTACCAGTCAACGAAAAGCGGACGGTTTGCGGATGCGCCCTTTTACCGGTATTTTTCTTCGGCTTCCCGAGTTTCACGACAGGAATCATAAATGCATCAAAGAAGGGTTTTACGCCTGGCTGGCTGGCGGTGCAACATTATTAGAGAAAAAAAATATTCACATCGCGTTGTACATTACACAGGATCCCATTGTTTTCTGTGTATGTAGCAAAGAGCCAAAGAATAGGTGCACGCCGGGAAATAGCCCCAATAAGCTGGCCCAAATAACTTGAATAGATTCCGGCACTCACACTTTAAAAACACGGGCTATTACGTTATCGCACTAAGCCTATAATGGATCGGAGACTCAGAGCACACGCTTATAACGCATCTGCTCGAAACAAGGAAAGACTAAACATTATTGTGAGCACTGCTCGAAACAAGGAAAGACTAAACATTATTGTGAGCACCTAGATATACGTGCGAAGATTAGAGTAAATTGCGAAGTGGTTTAACCTCCGGTTCGTCCTCAATGCTTACTGCATGGGGATGTAATTATCGCTCATCTCTGGTGCGCAGCGAAGCGATGTGCTTTGTTTACGGCCCATGAGCTTACTTCCTTCGAGAATTGCTGCACGGATATGACTCCAAGCAAATGGTTGCAATGCCTCAACCGTTTGTATACTGTCAACAATAAGCGTGATAAATAAAGAAATACGTAAAAAATTTACTGGAAGACCCAGAAAAAGTAATTAAAATAGAACACATGCCAAGCAGGCGAACATGAAAGAAAGCGAAGGAGAGGTAAACAGTGCAACACACGTACGTGTGTATACCGAACAATTTGACGATGCGGAAAGTTTGCAAAGTTCATCGCCCGTGGGTAGTAAGATTGCTGTGGCTGTGATTTAACTGTTTGCTTTCTTCGATGCTTGCGTTAAAGATTAGATAAATACGCTCCCTAGACAATGCGCATTTCCTTCCTTCTCTTAACCCGTTCCTGTAGCGATTTACTTAAAATCGAAATCTGCGTAATTATTAAAATATAGTGAGCAAATAGGTAAATAAAATGTGTATGTTGTCTACGGTGGGGCATTTTGTTATGCCTTGCTCGTGTTTTCTTTGCCACAGATCTGGAAAATCATCGCGTGTCGTCAATAAGTAGTTATAATTTTGTTGTGGTCAGCACAGCAGTGTGTAAGATCGGGATAACAGTTTTTTTTTTTTGTAGCCACAAGCAGTAAAAAAGAAGTAAAGACAAAGCTCATCAGCAATCAGCTGACCGATGTTTTAAAAAATTCTGCCAACTTTCTGGAGGCCTTTTTTATTAGTTCAAAGAATGGAAAGTTTGCTGCTTTCGCTCAAATGGCAGTATGTAATTAAACAACGAATTATGAATTGGTTGCAATTAAAAAACACAACAAGGGAGCAATTATTTTTTTAATTTAAAAAAAATTCTGCATTAACGAACACGTGATTCGTTGCTTGTATGTGCCCCGCCGTGGTGGTCTAGTGGCTAAGGCACTCGACTGCTGGCCCGCAGGTCGCGGGATCGAATCGCGGCTGCGGCGGCTGCATTTTCGATGGAGGCGAAAATGCTGTTGGCTCATGTGCCCAGATTTCGGTGCACGTTAAAGAACCCCAGGTGGTCGAAATTTCAGGAGCCCTCCACTATATGGCGTCTCTCATAATCATATGGTGCTTTTGGGACGTTAAATTTTACGTATCAATCAATCAATCAATCAATCAATCAATGAATCAATCAATCAATCAATCAATGAATCAATGTTGCTTGTATGTGTAACTACAAGTTCTACAACTTAGCCATGCAATGGTATATGAAGTGTACATAAAGGAATCCTGCATGAATCCAATGTTAGACACTGCGATTTTTTTTTTCGTACATTACTTTGCTAATCTCAATATGAGCAAAAACAATGTACTTTCCCATTTCGTTCTCTTATGAAGTCAAACTAAACAGGTTATTGCGAAGTATTGTATATGACGAAGCAATTGAAGGTTCCTTTAAGAAAGTACATATAATTGAAGTCTCCTGTTAACGAAGTAAACTTTGTGCCAGTTGATCTGATTCGACTCCTTCATTTTTCGACACACTACAAGGTATTCACTAGGAGCACTCAGTGAAGCACTTACCAACAAGTGATTATATTTCTGAGCTTAGAAAAGCCTATTTACAAAACGGAAAGCGAAAAAAGAAAGAACTACATCAAAAGAAAGAAAAAACGGGAAAGGATATTTTTAAGGAACAGAACGTGCTGCCCCAGTATACCGTGCCAACGCTGCGGAAAGCATGTAATCTCGCACATGGTCAACGCCACTTTATGTGACACTTAGGAATGGATTACCATAGCGGTAGAAACCAGCGTGTTCTATAAGTAGTTTCGATAGACGGGAGAAAGCGTCTCCTGTGGTCTTGCGCCGTGTGCGATTCTGTATTTTGTGCACATCATTCATCTATCTCGCTTACCTGTGCTTCCACTTAATTTTTGTGCCTCTCCTGCTTGGTCTTTTTCAAGACCGCAGTAGGTTGTAAATAAAATAAATAACCGCCAGCTAAGAACAATAAGGATGCATTTGCGCGTCCTGTGAGCTCCTCTCTAGTGGCGCAGGCCCAGGCGACGCGTTCTCAAGAGCCAGCTGCTCAGTTGTTAACAAAACCACGGTGCAGTTCTTTCGAATAGGCGTGACAGTATTAAGAAGCAAGCCTCAAATACCTCATCGAATGCAAAGAGAGAGAACGAGAGAGACGGCGCTTCGACTAAATGCTGCGTTGTCTGCTCAGCTAAGGCCGCGTTCACACTGAGCATTCCGGTCGCCGAAAGTGCTCCGAATCCGGTTCGGCGGCGGCGAGATCCGCCGAAAGACCCCTGTCCGCGCCGATCGCTCTCGGACCGATTTTTGCGGCGTCTGCTGCCGAATCGGTCACCGCGGACCAATAGGAGCGCTAGTCAAGGAATTTTGAAAAATGGCGGCCAAGCCCTACTCACTTGTTATGCTGCATTGCACGCAACTGAATGTTGAAACCAACGGTAGTTTAACCTACTTGTGCCTACTTCGCCTCCGTATTTCGTGAAAGAGGTGACCGAGCTTGGTGTTGGCGTGACCGAGCTTGTTGCGGTCTTGCAGAGCAAAACGAACCCACCAACGCCGCTAGCGTCGGTGGTTTTTCTGCTCTTCGTGCATTACAAGACAGCCACTTGCCAGCAAAGTAAGCAGTACTGTCTTTTCTTGCTTCTTGCGTACGAGAATCGTCGAAGTATACACCACTGGATAGCGTAGTAGGGTTTGCGAGCCGCGACAACAACCGGGTGACAGCGCATCCATCCCGCGTTCGCCCCGTATAGTAGATGGCATATTCGGCGGCGCGGAGCGCGTCCGGTGCGAACGACGCTGTGTTTCGGCGGCAGGAGAATTTCGGTCGCTGTAAAAAGCGGATGTTTCAGTGTGAACTAGGCATAATAGTCACCCGCGCACGACTGCACCAAGCCGGCACCGTCAGCGTATATAGGAGGTGCAGGAAAATTGTGAACCATGCAGTGCTGCACCTTCCCTGCACTTTTAAAAAGAATAGTCTTTCTTGGGGACCTTCGACACGAAAGCTTTGGTCTGTCTGTCTGTCTGTCTGTCTGTCTGTCTGTCTGTCTGTCTGTCTGTCTGTCTGTCTGTCTGTCTGTCTGTCTGTCTGTCTGCCTGCCTGCCTGTCTGTCTGTCTGTCTGTCTGTCTGTCTGTCTGTCTGTCTGTCTGTCTGTCTGTCTGTCTGTCTGTCTGTTCGTACATTTGTCTGTTTATCTTCTCTTAACGGCATCGGGTACTTGAAACGGCCGACCCTATCCGCAGCGCCCACCTATGTTGCTCAAGGTTGAGCGTTCATGCTTGTGCGATTGTCGATTTAAAAGCAATTATTGCGCCTGTCTGGGGCACCATAACAACAAGTATATATTCTGTATGTAAGCCTTTTACTAGAAAAGGCATACATAAGTAATTCTAAGGACCGTCGCTTATCACGGTGCGCTGACCATGCAACGTTTGCACGGAAAGACGAGTGTTTCCAACCCTTTGCTAAAACGAGACGGTGGTGGCACCTACCCGTCGCCTTGCGTTCTACACCTTATCACCTCTGAGATGGGCATCCACAACCGTCTCAGAGCCACGTGCTTTGTTTTATAAAAAAAACTGCCAGGTGGCGCTTATGTCTCACGTGTGACGTGACTTGATGCGCTCGTTCGCCTCCGCTGCACGCTCGAAACACTCTAACGCAGCCCCTCCAGAATATCATTCACCGATTTTCTCGGGCATAACATCAAATAAATCTCTCGTTCACTCTCTCCACACGTAAGACTATCGTATTTCGACGACATTTGCAGATTACATGCAGATACGGGGCCAATTTTTTAAAACGGATGTCGTGGTTCAGAGGTCGCCATCGCTGTACCTCTGAAATGAAGGACAAGGTGCATTACCTCGTTAACTGGTTCAGGTGGTTCAGGCGAATCGAATGGACCCGGAGTGAGGATCAATGTAATCGAGTGAGAAGCAAAATAAACAAAAGATGGCATTCGCCTTCAGATCGTCTTAGGCGAACGCTTAAGGGACCCTGTGAGGTTTTTATAGAACTATATTTAGCGCATAAGCGTAATTGTAAACCAATGTTCCCATAGAGAGTGAGATGGGCACCAGCTATCCCATGCTTTAATTTGGAGCTCTGTGATCGGCGCATTGGCTGGCGCCATTGATGCAACTGATGCGCTCATCTTCCAGTCACTATATATTTACACGTATATTGTATATATACATGCGGTCGGGGCCGCGCGGATGTGCCAATGCGCGTGTTGCCGGACACGAAGGCCGCAAATCTCGTTTTCTCAGTGCAAGGCGCGGTCGGACGCTGCGGTTCCGGGCGGCGCTGCCGGTAATTGGCGCCCACCTCAGATTCAATGACCGCCGGCGCCCTTGAACGCCCGCGCTAATCGGGGCGGCGGACTCGAGCACTCACCCCTGACTGTGTGAAGGTGTATACCGCCATCGCGGACTCCCGAAACCGCGCTTCCCTTGTAGCGCGCCAGTGCTGCGATCACTATACCGCTGTCACCGCGTCGTCGCATAGCATGCACGCCAACTTGTGCCGGCATTTATTAGAATAACTGAGAGCTAAGTTAATTCATTTCCCTCCCCCCCCCAAAAAAAAATACGGCGTGCGAAGACGGACAAAGAGAAGTCAGGACACCAAAAACGCTGACTATAGCGAATGAGCACAATGGCTGAAAAGACAGAAGGCACGAAAGTCTGACTTGAACATGTCCAGGTAATAGGTGAGCCTATCCGGCACCCGGAGGGGGGGGGGTGCTTATGGGAAGAATAATCTTTAAGCATTTAATTTCTTTTTATGCATGTTAACTGATGGTCGACTCACGCACGCATTATCACTATTGTCGATAAACCGTGGATCAATGATCACACGAGTTTTTTTCATGCCTGTGGCTGTGCAAAACTGCGCATTCATCGAATTTTGGCGTTCATGCACTTACACACTCGACAACGTAAAGGTAGATTAGAAGATGGGCCGCCAGTTGGCGTTCCCCTGTGTTCCAGTAATCTCCGCTTGACACAGCAGCCCATTCGTCCTACAAAGAAAGGGCCGCAGCTAAAAGTAACCTCATACACTACGCCTGTGCGGCAAACAGTGAAATAATTGGTGTGTCTTACGAAACAAATGTCAATCCGCCCCTTGTCTATTACTCGCTAATTGTTTCTCTGCACAACGACACAAATCTTTCCTAGCTTCATAATGAAGTATTGGGAGCGCAAACTAACGGGATACAAGAGAGGAGACAAACGAGCGCAAACTGAAACTCGGTTTAGTCAACGAAGATAATGGTTTGCGCTCCCGTTAGGTTGCGCTCCCAATATTTCATTATGAATAGATGCCAACTAGCCCGCCCATCAACCCTCCCACATTTCCTAGCTTATTGGCTGTCGCAAAAACAACCTTAACGTCGTATCTACTTCCCAATTTCTTTAGCCTGTGAGGTGTGCAATGAATGTAAAGCCTTTGCAGTTACGTGTTGTGCTGACTTCTTTTCTGTGTCTGTGATTGCACGGCCTGCCTTTCCTCGTGTACTGTCCGCACGCTTTGGTACTTAAAGTGAGTACAAAGAGAGGGGGTGTTAGCGTTGTAAAAAGTGATCCTCTGAAATAAGTGCAAAAACAGTCTTCTAAAGATGGATTAGGTGAGTCCGAAATTAAAAGACGCTTTGAAAGTAGAACGTGAATGTACCACTGAAGTGTAGCCGATAGGACTCGGACTGATGAACCTTGCCTTTTCCTTATAACTACTTTGTCTCTCTCTCTATTTATTTTTGTATGGAGATTGTGAACGTTATTGAAGTACGCATATATACTACGGGGTTTTTGGTTTGTTTCTTAGAGGGCTATCGATTACCACGTACCGAGAAAGTGCGCTCCGCGTTCATTAGCTTTAACGACAAAGCTGTTCTCTGTCGAAACTTTCATGTCCGGGATCCTGTGGTAACGCTTGTGGTCATCGTAAACCCGCCACAGATACTGTGAGTAAACCCACTGTTCATCGCTGGTACACTAAAAACGAAGACAACAGTTAGGCCGACAGACGGGTACGTGTCACAGGAGTCTGTGTGGTCTATCAGAAAGTCATCATCATCATCATCATCATCATCATAAACGTGCATATGCTATAAGAATCGGGTAAATCCCACCACACACAACTCCCATTAAAAAGAGAGAAGGCAACAGTTGGCCAAACAAATGGCGTTAGCATAGTTACATCATTGACACATGATACTTTTGGTTATAAAACGTGGTGGCTATATACAACCAACCCAAAGCTAAACGAAGAGTGGTTAATTAAGAGCAGTGATACAGCAAATCGGGGCATCTAAAGCGAAGGCTTCTTTCGTAAAGCTGTGTATAAGAGTGGTATGATCTCGATGCAACAAAATTATGCTATACCACCTCAAAGCTTAAGAGTGTTTAAATGAATAGCGCTGACACAAAATATGTGCTAGACTTGCAAAACATAGAAATACGTTAGTTGTACGAAGGGAACACCACCAGCTTCGCCATTTCATCCGTGTCCATGAAGCGCAGCTGGCTGAATTCTTTAGATTGTGCAGATGAATATGTTCAAAGCCAGTGCTTCTAATAGCAAAATCACGACAATTGCCAAGTGACAAAGACCAGGCCTCTATTTCAGGTAGGTTTTTTAATGGGCCTCTTGGTTCTGCGCCTAAAATGGAGACAAAGGATGACGGCACGATGGGGGTTGTCTCCTTTACTACGTTCCTTCAGAGGCGCGACACTTCTCGTCTTGAGGTCTACACGAGATATCCTTGAAACAAGCATGACGACCACGTCATATGTACGAAGTGAGCGTTCCGTTGGCATCGTGCTTGGCTTTGGAGTCTGCGCGCTCGCGGAGTCCTCCAGGCGTAAAAATCATGGAAAAAGCAGAACGGTCAACAGTTCGGGGCGCGGCAGCTAAATCTATGTGCAAACGCGAGCGTTCCCGCGAAGGAAGGTGACTCGTCTAAGCGCGGCGCGCCACCGTCGCAGGTGGCGGGCGCCCGCATTACATAGGCATTCCACGTGTGCCCGCCGATCGCGAAAGCCGCTCCTTTGCGATGCACGTGCCGAAAAGGGTTGTCGCACATGAGCGAGTCGCGAGTGGTTCGCTGTTTACGAGGTCCCCTCCGGAGGCCATTTACGGGGGCGCTGTCGTAGCGCGGCCGATGACACGGATGTGCGCGTCGGGAGCTGCCGGGCAGCGTCGCCTCTTTACGACGCTGTCCACCGACGTTCACGAGATGCATCCGGTTCGGGGCCTTTTGTGCCGCGCTTACACGAACACTGTCGCGCCCCGTGCGGTTGTGTAAATATATACGCGCGCACGTCACGCTCCCCGAGTGGCAGCCGCGCACAGCGATGATCGACGGCGCATGCGACGACGCGGGCGAGTTGCACTGCGCGCTGGATCGCGATGCGACTCCCGCGCCACCTGTGGGCAGCAGCGAGCTTTTCGCGCGCGTCTAGCGTGCACGTTTGTCACCGCGAAACTCTTGTGCCCTTTCGTTTGTTTTATGTTCAGGCCGCGAATGCTGTTGTTGTTGTTTTAGGAAGGAGAACGAGTGCAGTATGTTCGACATTAACACGAGCGCTATGGTGTGCACTCTCACTTTTCAGGTTCTGTAAGTGCAGAGGGCTGCGGTAGACACCAGTGTGTGTGTGTGTGTGTGTGTGTGTGTGTGTGTGTGTGTGTGTGTGTGTGTGTGTGTGTGTGTGTGTGTGTGTGTGTGTGTGTGTGTGTGTGTGTGTGTGTGTGTGTGTGTGTGTGTGTGTGTGTGTGTGTGTGTGTGTGTGTGTGTGTGTGTGTGTGTGTGTGTGTGTGTGTGTGTGTGTGTGTGTGTGTGTGTGTGTGTGTGTGTGTGTGTGTGTGTGTGTGTGTGTGTGTGTGTGTGTGTGTGTGTGTGTGTGTGTGTGTGTGTGTGTGTGTGTGTGTGTGTGTGTGTGTGTGTGTGTGTGTGTGTGTGTGTGTGTGTGTGTGTGTGTGTGTGTGTGTGTGTGTGTGTGTGTGTGTGTGTGTGTGTGTGTGTGTGTGTGTGTGTGTGTGTGTGTGTGTGAGAGAGACAAAGAGATATCTGCCGGCATGATCAGCTATGTTGTGCAGTACTGGGCGCCAAAACAGCTGCAGTATGAATAAACTTGCGCATTGTATACACGTATGTGTGGCGTATAACATGAAACGGCGCTGCACTAATGAAGCGTATGTTCGCGTGAGAATTATCAAGCAACTCTGGGCGCACCGGAAACAATTTAGAACGGCAGAGTATGGCATACATGATACCATACCTGCTAACGGTTGAACTAATATAACTCGCACGGGTGATCATAATTCCCGTCTAGGCGATTTCAGCAATGTTGCAATTTTGGCCAGCATTGAGCCGCATTTTTTTAATTGGGCGAGCTGAGTCTCCGAATTGTTTCGAAAAACTCTTTTCGCGTTGTTCGACATGGCACGCCCGGTGGCGTCCTCTCCTAACTTTTCATTTAAAAACGATCCCCCAAAATTTCGCTTAAGAGACAGGTGTTAGTTGCCCTCTCTTGTCGCAAGCAGATCGCTGCCTCCGGCCATGAACCCCACGCATTGCATGTCCGACTCGCATACTTTAATTTTGAGAGAATACGGATTGTAGTGGGCCCTTCGTGCACACATTCTCGCATGCGTAAGTTTCGCTAACACCCACCGATGTCTCTGCCTAGGTGACATATATCCGCATGCACGACTTTAAGGGCTGACCCAGGTGGCAAACCGCGACGCATTACATTCGCAGCCATGTCAGGAAAAGTCTTCTGAAGTTTCCTCTCCCAACTATGCGTGACTTCCGCGAAATCTCATTGGTGCGAACACGAGTGCACGTCATACGGATGACCTGAGCAACTTCCCCAAAAGCGAGCCATGCCATGCGCATTGCGGTGTTCAACCCTTTTCGGGAGAAGACACGGCACGATCCACAGCAGCCAGTGACCGCTGGCGTGCAATTGCGGGCTATGGCGCTCCCGTTGGCGGATCCGCAATGCTGTATAACACACCGCTGTGCAGGCACCCCCGCCAACAGGCCAAAGAAGCATTTCACCGGCGAGTGCTATGCACACGTAATGCTTCGCGCTTGAACAGAGCCAACGGAAGCCGCAAGGAGCTGTTGGGGTCGTTTTTCGGATAAAGCTGCGCGAAGAGCGCCAGTTATGCAAATCGCTTTGTGCCGAGCAAGCGGCTCACACTTCAGAACAGCGAGGTCGCGCACTTTTCACGAGTCGGCATGGAAATGGGGGAAGGAGGCGGCCTAAATAGTGATGCCTCGCATGCGCTGCTGCGCGCCAACTCGCGCCCTCGTATAAGAAGACTCCGTTGTTGTACTCGCACCGAGGCAGGAGACAGACTCGAAACTCGCGCACCAAAGGAGACTCGCGAAGAGAGAGGGGGGGGATGCCTCTCGGGACAGCAAGCCGCACTCGATGGGGAACCTACACGGCTAGAACAGAAAAGGGGATGGACGCCGAAGGAGAGCTTTTTCTGTCTCGACGCAAGCAGCTTCCCGAAACGCACCTCCTGAGCCCGATGCGAGACGCCGTTCGCGCGACAACGCGTACGCACGCTCGAGTTTGCGGAGAACCTTTCCCGTTCTATCGAGATTCCCGTGGTGCACCGAAGGGGGACCGCTTTCTCGTTTAATTAGATTTTCGAGTTAACCGCAGTCACCTTCGAGGCGGGCTTGCGCAGCGGGCGAACGGGGCCACCGCGTGGCCCCTCGGAGGACTCGGTTGTCTTGCGGCGTCCGCATCGGCGACTAATTAATTTTTGCGCCTTTCGAGCAGCATCAGCGGCGCGTATGCGTCGCTGATGCCACGAAGGGGCGAGCGCGGTTTACTTCGAAAGCGGTCGAAGGTGGCGCCCCCTTCCCCCACCCACCGCAGATGCACCTTCGGGAGACTGTTGCACGTTCGCCGCAGCTTCGGAACCCACAAGTGCAGGTATACACGCAGCCGCCGATGCTCTTTATACTCAACCGAACCTAGCGCACTTCGCCGAGATAACGTCGACAAACTCGCATGCAGTTGGGAAAGGAGGAGAGGCGAAGAGTCACCGTCAGTGTGCTAATAAGTTTGATCGGCCCCTCTTTGTTCTTTGGCGCGACGTCGTCTTTCTCCGAGCATGGCGTTCGTGCGTGCACCGTGCATGGGTCGACGTCGGACCGCTCCCTTCTTCATCCCGGTGCGGCCGACTCGGGAGACGCGCTTGACTGCGCTCTCCCCCGCCGGCTGCTCGATCAGCGGGAGTTGTTTTCCTTGCCTGGATGTTTTCTTCCCCGTGGCTTGTTGACGCTCCCTGCACGTCAGGTACCCCCTCCCCCACTGCCTGCGTGGCTCAGATCCTGCGATGCTGATCGCGACTTGGTTCATACGACACGTGCGTGTATTAGTCGTGTCTCTGTTTATCGCCGCATGGCGTTTTGTCTCGACGTTTCGTTCGTTTATTTTGTGCGGGCATAGCGATCCTCCCATGACAGCTACACGTCTGCTGTCGTCGCAAGCAGTCAGTACGACTGTTCTTTCGTGGTGCACCGGTGTGTGAACTTGTAACGCTGTGCGTCACACTGCTGTACGCCGGTGACATTCGTTGCTTCTGACTTGACGCTCAACCTAATAATTGAGAATAAATGTTCAGCTGTCTAAATTGAGGAAAAATGAAGCATAATGGTAAACAAAGTGAGTCAGCTTGAAGAAGTAGTTGGCCAATGTTGTAAAGTAGTTCAATGTGAGACAGGGAGACGACCTAAAGAAGCAAGCGCTCACTTAAATTCGGTTTGGACTACTTCAAATATTTCGTGATACAGTGACACAACAGTGTCGCTGTAATTCCAGGGCATCCTACAGCTTGACGTACTTCAAAGCGCAAGAATATGAGCAACGCTGTCTATGGGTTATTTTTGTTTTTTTTTATTTTTAGGGGATGAGCATGCGAGCGTGCGCTTACTTTTCGTTGTTTGCTGTTAGTGCATAGCCCCGCCGCGGTGGTCTAGTGGCTAAGGTACTCGGCTGCTGAGCTGCAGGTCGCGGGTTCGATTCCCGGCTGCGGCGGCTGCATTTTCGATGGAGGCGGAAATGTTGTAGGCCCGTGTACTCAGATTTGGGTGCACGTTAAAGAACCCCAGGTGGTCAAAATTTCCGGAGCCCTCCACTACGGCGTCTCTCATAATCAAATGGTGGTTTTGGGACGTTAAACCCCACAAATCAATCAAATCTGTTAGGGCATAAAGTTTCGTGGAAACTTTTGATTATTCCCGCCAAATATGGAATACCCGTTATGCTACTGTTGCGCTCAACATTTAGTATTTAAACAATCGTTACGCTATGCAATGCGGAGCACCGCTAATTTTCTGCCGGGTATTTTGGTTGTGCTGTTATGGCACTCGTGGAGGGTTCAGCGTCTTCACTGCACGACCCAGTCCTGTTCCGGATAGGAAAACATGCCAATCGACACATTTGTACTGTCTGCAGCACCGTCAGAGATGAACCTATACATTTATTGGTGAGTCATAATCTTGCAATATGCTCACTGAGACAGCGCGTATCTGACCGTTCACATAGCTCAAGACGGAGGTTTCAGTAAAGTTTCTAGCTAAGGTTTCTCTCCTGTTTTCAGCTTTCATACTGCAGCAATATCTTCAACCGCACTTGTAAATCGAGCAGCCTCTTAAGCCACCTTAACTTTTCTGTCTTTCATTCTTCAGGAATACGAAAAGAAAAAAGGAAGGAAAGCCCAAGTTCTGTTGTAATTACCGAACACAATCCCTCGACTGGGTCCACGACTGATGTCTGGAGATAACAGCCCTGTTTGCTTGGCGGTTTGCTGAGCGTCTTTTTTTCCCTCTCTTAACATACGCTGCTCGCTACCACAGCTTATTTGAATGTCAGTCTGAGTAATCCCGCTTATTAAAAAATTGGCCCTGCCTTTCTCTTCTTTTGCTTCGTAATTTGTACAGGAGTAGTAAACCCTGAGCAGTAAGCTTGTTAGAGGGTGTCGCTAAACAAAAAATATTGATTAAAAAGATAACTTTCTTTCGATGGCGCAATCCTTCAGTTTTTTTTTATATATCGCGTGTGCATAAATACTGTTTATTTTTACTGAAGGCAAGCGCAGTTGTGAGATTGAAGGCGCAAGTGCTGTAGGCCCGTGGGCTCAGATTTGGGTGCGTGTTAAAGAACCCCCACAGGTATAGTCGAAATTTCCGGAGTCCGCCACTATGGCGTCTATCATAATCATATGGTGGGGTTGGAATGCTAAACCCCGCATATCATAATGATCAGTTATGAGATTGCTTGAAGAGAGCTGTACATGATCTTAAGTTGAACTGGGAGGACTTGTTGTCAGTGGAACGTCTCTCATGTTATTAATAATTATTAAGGCGAAAGCTTTGGATTCTTTGTCAAGCGTGAAAAGTGAACGTCGACGGCGCTGGCTTTCTACGGCGTCAACACGAGTGATAAAAAATAGTTACCACGCGATGACTTCACCATCATCATAATACAGGTCGCAAAAATTTGTGACGGAATCATAAGGCCATGCGACTTCGTAGCCCAGAGAAAGGAACGCCGATCACGGAGACAGTGTGAAACCGGGTAACTCGGGCGCAGAAAGCTTGCATTTTCTCCGATCTTGGAGGCCTTGCATAAACAACGTTAGGTGAAGGAAACCATCAGAGGAGGCCGGGGGTGGTCGGCTTGGTGTCGGTGCACGTTAACAAAACTTTCAGTACAGGGGCGTAGCCGGTGTAGAGGGGGGAGGGCAGCTTCATCACTCCTACCCTCCTCCTGATATTCATCGATTTCGCACTTGTACATGAACACGCAGTCATAACTACGGACATACGAACGTATGCATAAAGTATAGCTGAACAACCTTCCCTACCGCCTCTCTATCACCAAAAATAAAAAAAAAAGAATTGGCAGAACCTACGTACCTTGGAAATCGATGTTATGCAAGGCATTCGAATGGAAGGTGAACGCGTGTTAGTTTTCTTTTCTTATTTAGCAATGCGTTGTAAAGTGGGGCTAAATATACAGGGTGTTTCAAAAAATGTGTGCAATATCATTTAAAAGTCAGCAAAGAGCGCTATTTGCTCGTCGTCTTCACAGTTGCTTTTTCCGTAGCGGCAGACACCTTAAGAGGGATGAAGACATCAGTTGGAACAGTAATTAGGAACCTTGTAATAAAAAATATTTTATATGTGAAGTTAGGCAGTTATGTCAAATGGCAGAATTAAAGTTCTTCAGGCGAAGAGCCCATTGCCGCTTTGAAAGTTTTGAAAATTAGCCTCTAGTAATGACAGCGCAATAATTAGATTCTCCCAAATTCTGTGGCGAAACCGAAACGCGAGAAAGCGCGACTGTCTTATACTTCTGGACGTCCGATATGAGAGAGCTTTGTTATATCAACCATGAACTGACTTCGTTGTGTGGGTATGTGGTCTGCGCTTGCAACTACAGCACGCATGACGCACATTCGTTAGCAAAATGTGAAGAATTGCACCCCTAGCTGTAACCACTGTTTTGAACAGTGACGTCATTGTAGTCGTCTGCTTGTTGCGCCCATTGGTCCTTTGGTTTCGGTTTCGCCGCAGGATTTCGGAGAATTTCATTAATTCGCAGTTATTGCTAGAGGCCACTTCAGCAGCAACGCGGGTTCTTCGCATGAAAGACTTCAATTCTCCCGTTTGACATGACTGCTAAACTCCCCTAAATAAAAAGGTAATTGATATAGCTTTCATAACTGACGTTGCAAATGATGTCTTCAACTCATTAATATGCCTGCCGCTACAGAAAAAAACAGCTGTGAGGACAGCGAGGATAGCTCTTTTTGCTGATTTTGAAAGAATATTGGACACATTTCTTGAAACACATATATGCACACGCATATGTTAAACAGCCGCATATGTTTTATATTAGCATTTCTTTACGGTTGCGTAACGAAGCCAATAGCAACATGAATATTAGCAACACACCAGAAGCGGTAAGCTGATATGAAGCGCTGGTGTTTGCGCTGGTGCACGTGAGGATGGTAGCCCTCAACATTGCTAATGAAATCAACTTCAGCGGATAGCGCCTAACTACAGTTTACGTCAACACGACATGACGGCTATGTTATAGGAGTACATATGTAATGTTTATAAAATCGGATAGCCAGTACTGCTACCACAATTGACGTTACACGAACATCATGGTCTATTTGAAGAACACATCCGAGGCCTGGCTTGGCTCTGTGGTAGAATACTTCATTGCCACACATAATGCTATATGGTCAGATTCTTTCTGGGACACATACATTTATTGTTTGCATTGGTCTGGTCAATGCTGCCTATGGTAGCTTTTTCTTAACGCTCCAGCGTTCAAGTTAGCCATGTGTGTTCTCGCTCTTCCTGAGTACACACATAAAATGTCTATCACCTGTGGCACATACCAGCATACCAGTGGCTCATACCTGCCTCCACGTACGAGCCACCATTCATGGGAAAGCGTTTGACAACTTCTACGGCGATATTGTGACGAGATTGTGACATGCTATGACCAGCAACTTGTATTCGACAAACCATCTTACTCATCAGTACTAATTTTGATGTACCCCAAGTTAGGGAGGGGGGGGGGTGATCATGGAAGCACCCAGACGTAGATAGATAGATAGATAGATAGATAGATAGATAGATAGATAGATAGATAGATAGATAGATAGATAGATAGATAGATAGATAGATAGATAGATAGATAGATAGATAGATAGACAGACGGACGGACGGACGGGCGGAGGGACAGACAGACAGACAGACAGACAGACAGACAGACGGATAGATAGATAGATAGATAGATAGATAGATAAATAGATAGATAGATAGATAGATAGATAGATAGATAGATAGATAGATAGATAGATAGATAGATAGATAGATAGATAGATAGATAGATAGATAGATAGATAGATAGATAGATAGATAGATAGATAGATAGATAGATAGATAGATAGATAGATAGATAGATAGATAGATAGATAGATAGATAGATAGATAGATAGATAGATAGATAGATAGATAGATAGATAGATAGATAGCAAAGTGCCTACAGTACGCAAAGAAATGCGTCGCATTTAAAAGAAGTTCTGGCAAGGTTTCTGCCAGTGTGGTCGAGGTTATATGCAGCCCTTCACTTCAGCGTCTCTCATAGTCATAATGAGACTATGCCTTGATTCGCACTTAATGAAGAAGGTTGGTTGTTTATGGTGTTTAACGTCTTTGGGACGTTAAGCACGACAAGCAACCAACATTCTTGATTATGCATACCAATGCGGTTCTCAAAGCGTTACTTATGAGTATTGGCTTTTCAACGCCGTCCAAGATGTGGGCGGCTTTGGCAGATATTCATATTTCTTCGTTCTATGTCTTTCAGTACATGTTCTCACATTCATCTCAATGTCCCAGCAATCTCAAGCCACTCCAGCCCTTTCGGAATAATTATAACTGTTGGTGTTTATGTTGCCAAAACGACTGTACGATTCTCAGAGACGCCGTAGTGAAGGCACCGGGAAATTTCGACCGCCTTTTTTTGTTTTTTTCAATGCGCGACTAAATTTAAGAACACGGTCATCGAACATTTTCGCATCCAGAAAAAATGCGGCCGGCACGGCTGGTGTTCGATCTTATTACCTGCGAGCCAGTCCACCATGGTGGGAGCTTTTTTGAGTTGTTGAACGGTTTCACTCGTGCACTGAAAAGATATTCGTCGTACGAACATGTCTTGTACATTTCCCGATATTGTGAGGTTGCCATAATTATCGTATTGCTCATTAGATTAATTGCACTGCCGGTGGTGGTCTAGTGGCTAAGGTACTCGGCTGCTGACCCGCAGGTCGCGGGTTCGTATCCCGGCGGCGACGGCTGCATTTCCGATGGAGGCGGAAATGTTGTAGGCCCCTGTGCTCAGATTTGGGTGCACGTTAAAGAACCCCAGGTGGTCGAAATTTCCGGAGCCCTCCACTACGGCGTCTCTCATAATCATATGGTGGTTTTGGGACGATAAACCCCCCATATCAATCAATCAAGAATGAGAAAAGAGATATGGGCAAAACAACTCCGCGCATAGGAGCAGCTAGGCTTGGCGAAACCGTTACCCCAAAAAATGCTTGTGAACATTTTCTGTTTTACAAGTCCTTTCTTATCGTGTTAGGCAGCAGTGAAACAGGCAAAATTTTACTTCGGAACTTGGCTGAGCATGCAATCCAACATGCTTCAATAAATACTCCGTATTCACTGACCGGTATACACGTGCTTTCGTGCATCGTTGAGTCGGCTCACTCAGTTCAGTGCTTTCTGGAGCTCGTGAGTTGCGCCATCACCGGGCTGAAAAGTTTGGGAACACGAGGTGTGTCTGGAGCTAACGTTTTCACAAGAGGACTGGTCGTCTTCAAGGCTGCAAATGTTGCAGCCTTGAGTGAGATGAGTTCTGTCTTTTGACGCTTTCACCTTCCCCTTAATTTGTGCTGCTTTTATACAGCCTTATAAACTCCGTTCTCCGTATACAAACTCCGTTCTCGTTTAATCCAAGCTGCTCCCTTCATTTTTCTTCGCCGTAATCACCAACAAAAAGTCACAGTCCCCCATTGCAACACAGTAATATATGCCCAATCATATCTCCCAAGAACTTGTAATGAATGGAATTCTCTGCCTGCATCAATAACAAGCATCAATGAACCCATTCAATTTAAGAATGTCCTTAAAACAATGATTACCTAATTTCCACCTTGTATGTTTGTTCAACAGTTTATTTGTATTGCCTTGTGCCTTCACCATGTAATAAAAATAAAATTAGTGTTATCATTTGCTTTATTATGATGTGAGTTGTTAGGAGTAATAATCTTTGTACCCCAATTAGTGACATCTTTATGCCATTTGTTTTGTATTCCTTGTTTTTTTTTTCATTGTTGGGCATGCCCTTCCCCTCGGAAATGTACTGTGTACCTTGAGGGTAAAATAAATAAATAAATAAATAAATAAATATAGATTGTTATATTCTAGGTTCTCAGCCGTCTGTGTTTTTTTTTTCTTTTTTAAAGAAACTGGTGGATGAGGGTATCGCTGAATGCTCATTTTTTGCTTTCACGAGCATGCACAAGATTTAGACTAAACGTCGAAACAAAACAAACAAACAAAATGAATCTAAGAAGGTAAGAGTATCGTTATTTCTATTGTCCACTGACAGAATCGAGCTCGTTATAACAATGCTACCGAGCCATGGAGTGGCCGTGAGACCCATGGCTCTGGTCGCAACATGCAGCCCACGTTTCATCAGCGTCATTTCGAAGCCCGACAAGCTGCATCGCGCAGCAAATAATCCTCGTGGGTGCGCGGTGTAGGGGCTCAGCCGCCGGACATTCTCTTCCTTAAGAATGCGCGCCCATGTAAGCCGAGCTGCTCAAGATTTTCTCGCGATTCGGGAGGCTCGCTGTGGCGCGACCACTCTAATTAAATCCGCCGTGGCCTCGCACGGGCGCAGCAGACGCCTTGCGGCTTCCCGTGCGGCCAGGGTGGGAACGCCGCTTCGGTTCCAATTACGAAATTTGAATAACGATCTCGCCTAATTTGCATGGGCCCGACTGGACACTGCGCCTCTGCCGTCGCCGATGCTCGCTGGCGGAGTACACGATGACCACCCCTCTTACACTCATTGCACCTCCCCGTTCACCGTCCCTGTTCGTTACGTAACTCCACTGGTCCGTGGCATATAGTTTCGGTCTCAGCGCCTTCCTCGCGGCCGCTGCGCATGAGGTGATGCTCTTGCTATGCAGTACGCGCGACTCCGATGTCGCTTCGCTTGATGACAGGATGGCTTGGCCCCAGCCACTGACACTCTAGTTGCTGTGATTAAAAAGAAAAGAAACTAGAACGCGATTACATGTATGATAAAGCAGCAGAAGGGATGAAACTCAGTGAAAACAAGACACCTGAAATCTGTGTGCTTAGTGCTATAGCAGTGACAAAATTTCTGAAGTTTTCGCAAGTGCAAGCTATGGTGTATAGGTTTCTCCGTTACCGTAAACAAAACAAAAATTAGGGGCACCTAGAGCTTCGTTTTCAGGTGTTGAACGCGACAGCGATATCCTGTTCCTATAGTGCGTACTTCAAACACTTATCGTGCATCAAACCTTTTCTAACTCACTATGCACCCACTACGTTGCTTTAAAGGAACGTAGCGTGTGTGCCATTCGTATGGGTGACCGGACGGAGCCATTATGATAGTCACATGTTCTGACGCCCGCTGGCAATGGGTGCTTGTACCACGCATTATTACTGCAATATTTTATGTTTTATTGTGAAGTATGTGTACAAAACGCGTTTGTGAAGCATAGCAGAGGAAGTTCTTTTCACTGTATTTACAACCAGACGCGTGGCCATGTCTGCTTGTAAAAACGACCCGGGTTCGGTCCCCCACTATGACCGAGGATTTTTTCATCGTTTATTTTATTTGCATAATTCTCGATCTTTCGGTCATGCATAAGGTAATTTTTCGCTCACAAGCAACGACGCCGACGTCAACGCCGGAATTTCTGCGAAATGAGCTCTTTAACGCTGCCGCGTTAAAACCATACCGTATGACATTGGATTGTTCGGCATTATACGCTCTTTCGAAAGAATATACCGTGGCTCAGATACCATGGCGCCTTTCTTCATTTCCCCATCCTGGGGCTACACATTGCTGAGCATAACGCGAAAATGTACGTCGTCTGGGCTTCTCGATGGCCTATTCCTTTTCTTAAACCTTCAATGTGTAGGGCTCTTGACATGATACATACCTCGCAGCAGAGAAAACATGCCTAGAAATGAACAGGTGCTCATAGGGTGCGCTGGTAACTTGTCCACGCGTTGTGCACGTGGAGTGCAACATCTCTAAGGACACGTTCTCCTTCCGACCTCGAATGCTTTATATGACGGCTGCCACAAGCCGTGGCTAAATATTCATCACGTGTAGGGGTGAGCAGCCAAAACAAAAGTGAGCATCTGCCGTCTCTAGTTTCTCTGACGCTTACGGCCCCTTTCTTGCCAACGAAAAAGCAGTAACTTCGTGGTTTACCATACCGCTTCTTATCATCGTCTTCGTATTTCCCTTAGCCTTCCAGTGAAGTGTGTATGGGTAATCTTTGTACAATATTGAGTCTTTGGTTTATATCATTATGCTTTATCGACGTGGTTTCCCACTCTCTGACACATAAGGGACATGAGGCGTTGGTCAAACGCATCTTATTACTTCGAGCTATCAATCGTGTAGTAGCTCCACGCCACCGTTCGCGTCATAACCATTCCTGCCACGGTTCCTGTATCTCCGCGTACGTGATTCATTCTCGTAAGAATAAAATGGCTGCAATTAAAGGCGTAATTGTTGCGAGACCTAACGAGGGCCATGGACTATTCAACGATCGAAGGATATGAACCCCTTTTGAGCGAGCTGATCTGTCTCCAGAAGAAAAAAAAAATAAATGAATACGCTCGTGCTTCAGTATACAACATTCGGCCATGACTACCAGCGCATTCAATGAGCTACCGGTAAACGTTTCAACACACAGTCACATCCGCGTCGTATTGGATGCGTAGGTCGCCGTTGTAACACATCGAAGAGGCTTCTCCTTCGAACAGCTCGAATTACCTCGCACAAGTGAATACTACCCGTATATAAACGCCCTCACTTTTCTTCTCCGCATCCCTTCTTTATTTTCTTCGGCGCTTCTTTTCTAAACCTTGGCAGGAAACGCAAGAATAACAAGAGAAGAAACTTGAGCCGCACTTCCCGGTTTAATTACGCTAGCTCTCCTTTATGAAGCAAGTAGAACGATTTTCTCTTGACGCGCTCCTTTCGCGCCTCTTCGCCCGGGGAGCTCTTACCATCTCCCTTTTTCTTTCCTTCGTTTTCTTTTGTTGGTTTGTCGCCTTTCATTTCTTCTCTCCGCGCGCGAGCTCCGTTCTTCGTTCAGGCGCGGCTCGCTGTGCGTTGTTTCTGTTCTGCTTGTTTACGCGCAGTCTCCGTTTGCCGCTCGCGATTGTTGTCGCCATAGCGTTCGTCGAACCGAGGAAGGAGGGCCCGGCGTGTTGGGCGATCCAGTTGGGAGAGGGTGCGAAAGAAACAAGAGCGCAAGACTTTGAACTAACGAAAGCGTAATTGCCTTCTTAGTCTCTCTTAACTTCTCCCTCATTTCAGCCACCGCCTTTGTAGTAATGACTCGTCGTATCCCACCTTTTTTTCTTTCTTTCGCTCTTTCCTCTCGCACAAACACCTTGCCTCTCGTTCGCTGCATCAGAAATGCACCGAGGATTTGTTGTGTTTCGCAGGGCTGCTGTTGCTTTTGGTGGAGCGGGGTGTTTGCTGTTGTTGGTTCGACTGTTTTTTTCGCTCCCCTTGATGCGGCAAATCTGCGATGCGAGGGTGACGACAGGTAGGAAGGTGCGAGGGGAGGAGGTCGGGCATTATTAACACGACGCCAAAGTTGCTGAGCGAAGTCGGGAGAGTGCTTATTTATTGGCTGTTAATCTGCTGTCAACAGAACCGACCCGCGCTGTAGTGCGAGTTCGAGCTGCCGCCTGTCACGAAGTCCGCGTTCGTGATATGGACTCAACTTGACGGCTTTGCCTCCCTGCTATATTCCTTTAGTAAAAATATCTTTGTTGATAGTTCGTACCGCTTAGTGGTTCACGCCCGAACAATTTGGAAGGTGGAAAGTCACTTTTTTGTTGCGTCAGCTCAGCTGTCATTCTTCGCAGCGAAAGAAGGCTGGTTTTATCCTGACCTTAAGACTTCCTCCGGTCTCCCTCCATTATTTTTTTCTTTCTTTTAAGAAAATATGCTTTAAAAGCTAATGCTCTGGGGTAGCTAAGAGGTAGTTTTTGATTACCGAATCATAAAACTGGGGCCGTCTATCACATTCGTGCAGTCGAATATAGTTATAGTGAGTACCCTGAAGTGGCCTAATGGATGCTTCGCTGCTAATGTGTATTTTGTGGTTCCCAATGTCGTCATCGTTGGTGTACATTGAACGCAACGGAAGGCAAAAATTATACTGGTTCTCGTGTTTCTGCGCGATCAAGAGTGCCACTTTGTCAATATTAATTTGTATTTGTCCGCCAAGTCATGACTCGTATCTCTCTGTGATATTTAGGGACGTTAGATATGATCTGGAAGAGCGTGTGTTAATTGTGGGGCTAGTTGACAACACATATTATGAAAACTTATGCGCTCGGAACAAGCCACAAGAGTAGAAGCAGACAAGACGAGCGCAAACAAACAACTGATTTAATAGTGTCACCCAATCTTGGCTTCTGAAACAATGCGCGTGAGCAACAATGGTTGTTACTACGTGAGAACAATACACTCTTAACCAAGACCCCTATCTAAACAAGAAAATCAAGCTCTCATTGAGGAAGTGCATAGATGTATTGCAGACGCACTTATCAGGGTCAAGCCTAGCTATCTACGAAGCTCTATAGCTCTTCGCTTGCCCTAACAGATAGATATGGTGTTATAACGGTTAAATGATGTATGATATAGCTTAATCTTCTGCTAACTTTAAGGTGATAGCCCCGTCGCGGAGGTCTAGTGGCTAAGGTACTGGGCTGCTGACCCGCAGGTCGCGGGATCGAATCCCGGCTGCGGCGGCTGCATTTCCAATGGAGGCGGAAATGTTGTATAGGCCCGTGTGCTCAGATTTGGGTGCACGTTAAAGAACCCCAGGTGGTCGAAATTTCCGGAGCCCTCCTTTGCGGCGTCTCTCATAACTCATATGGTGGTTTTGGAACGTTAAACCTCACATATCCATCAGTATTAAGGTCACAACAAGAAAAATAGGGAGTGGCTTGCGCTGAAAATGTTGTCTGCACCCAATCGCACGATAGCGAGCAACGCAAATATACAAGCCGTTACACCTACGCTGCAGGAATCTCGGGAAGTGGTGCTTATTTGTTCGCTTTGAGTTTACAGCGCCGATGCTTCTTATAAACAGTGATTAGGAACGTAGATGGGCTGATTTTTTATAGTATATTGCACATATATATTTCTCTGGTCTTTTCATTCTTCACTACCGAGCGGACAAGCGACAAGAAATCGCTCCATGAGTCTTATTACAGTCTTACACATGTTGTGGTAAGGACCTTACTAACAGGAATAAATGCAAGTCCATGCACTATATATTATAGCTCGAGGGATTGGCGGTGCTTCGCAATCAAAAAAGTTGAATTTAATGTTTGGCATTCTGATTCTACGACATAGCAAAGCTATTTTTAGTCAATTCACCTCTTCTTATTCAGTGGTATATATGTATGTGATAACGAACATTCGTTATGTCGACCTGTACACTTGTATCACCTCTCTCTCTCAAGGGAACATTCATTTCACGCACTCCAAAAGAAATTCCGAACGTGATGCGCCATGATTACACCGCTGCATTGACTGAGCACTATCGCTATACGGAACAAAATAGGCTGCACCAACCAAGCTACTGCCATGCTGTCAGCTGTATGCATAACAGGCACTTCAGGACGCTTTTCCTCGGAGACAATGTAATTACCGTCAGGGCTCTCTTTGTACGGCACCGACTTCGCCTTGTTCTCGATGAGAATGGCGCACCGCTTCTTCTCTGAGGCACGTCGGGCGTAGATGAAGAGAGAGAGGAAGGCTCATTTGCATCGGAATGCCAGAAGCGTTGTTTTCCGTCGCACGAGGTTGGCGTGTATACCGCCACGCTTTTTTTTCTCCTATACCTCTGGTCGAAACGGTATCGCCTGCGCGCCGGCTGTGAAAGCGCTGCGTGGGTGCAGGCAAACGCAGCAACGGCGCAAACCATTAGGGAGACGCGCTTATACACGGGCAAAACGGCTCGCATTGCGAGCGAGGTTTGTCTCTAATGCCGTCGTTCGCGCGGAGATGACGGCGGAGCCCGTTTCGTCGGTAAACTCGGACGCCCAAGAACGTCGGGCATTTTAACGACCAAAGACGGCCGAATGCGACGTGCCTGTATCTATACGTGCTCGCTCGTGGTGCGCGTGGCCGTGTTGGGCTCTCGGCAATCGAGAAACTGTTCGGCGCGTGCGTGCCGGCAACTTCGCGCGCATCAGACCGGGTGAGCTTAAACGCAGCTCGAAACGAATAGAGAGAAGTCTGTTTTGTCCGCGGTATTTATTTCGCGCAATTCCCGAAGGTCCGTGCGCAGCGGAAACAGCCGAGTCTTTAGGCGAGTGGGAGTAATGGGGGGGAGACGCTTTCTTAAGGCACGAAAGGGTGTGCCAAGTCTTCCACATGGCTTTACTCAATCAGACCTGGGCCGTCATACTCAATTCCCATGGCTACGGCAGCAATGCACGTTTGTGGACAATAATGGTCCTGTATAGGAGGAGCTCTGCTGCATGTCGCGTTCCAAAAGCTGTTTGCTTTCCACCTTAATCCCCGTAAACCATGGAAACAAAGGCAGGCCGTCGCAAGCAGCTCGTCATTGCATTTTTTTTTTTGCTGTCCGCTACGACGCTTGTTTTCTTTTGGACTCGACCAGAAAGTGGGGGGGGAGGGGGGGTCTGGTTGTATTTGCCCTAATTCCCCCAACTCCCTAGTCTGGAGCCTTGTGTATGCCTTTGGTCAAATCAGTTGCTTTCTGCGAAATATATATAGTTTTAATTTACTAAAGAGCAGTTTATGGATGATTCGTCCGGTATGTAAAGACGGAAATGATAGTAGTATATATAGCGAGCTGCTATATGTCTTCGATTAAGCGCTGCGTAAGTGCAAGCGCGTCTACTAAGTTTCGCTCCAAGAAAGTGTGTTTCGAACGACCCAATTCACCAAGCCTGATGCCACTCTCTCTTGTTGTGTGTATACAGTACCCAGATTATGTCCGCCTCGGTGGTATGGTGGTTTCGCTGCTCGGCTGCTGATGCGAAGATCGCCGGTATGATCCCGGCGGTTCCACTCAGATGGAGGTGAAATGATACAGGCAATCGTACTGTGCAACGTCCATGAGGGTTAGAAAACACCAGGTGGCGTAATTTACAGAGACCTCCAGTACGGCGTGGCTCGTATTCATATCGTGAAAGAACGGCCCAAATTGAACACGGATAAGAAGCATCCAGGATGGCGCTGTTCTTACTTAGCTTACACTTTGCGCTGTTTTTTAACTATTGATAGGCATCAATGGGCTCGCATTCGCACGCTTTTAAATCAATATCGTGGTTCTCACATGTAAAACCCGAGATATCAAAAGTATATGCGCTTCTGTCAAAATGTTTGCGCCGGAGCTGTCTCTATCTTTCTCGCAAATGCAGAGCCAACGTTCAGATTTCCCACTCGAGTGCAGACTCGCGCGAATCACGTTTCGATGCTGAATTCGTCGGTGAATATACTGAAGACCCGCGCGAAGGCGGACGCCGCTTTCGGGTGTCGAGCTGAGTTTTCTTCTTTTTTTTTTCTTTGCCGAGGTGTTCGGTGCAGTGGAGCACAGAGGAGCGCGCAATTGCCATACACGCGCAAGCGTGACGAATCGCCGCTGTCTCAAAAACGGCCGCGCTCCGCAATTGGAACTTTCGAAACATTCGCGAGCCGCGGATTCGTAGCAAACGCAGCCGCCACCGGAGAACGCTTGCCTTCGCACGGCTGCAATTTCAAACCACCGTGGCGCCAACTCCTTATAAAGAATCCGAGTGTAGACACGAATTGGTACTGGCGCCACCTTTTGTTGTTTTTTTAAAGTTTCCTTTAGACATTTTTGATTCAGCGCAGAATCGGGAGCTCGTTTCCGAGGACACGAGTGGGTCTCAAAGTTTGCCAAAGAAAATGGAAATCCCACAGTCCCCCCTCCCCCTCCTCCTATTACTCCAGGTAAAACAAAACAATGAAATCGTTCCGTATTTGAGGAAGAGTGGGAAAGCAGAAAGCGGGGCGTTAGAAGACGCCCTTTAAGACAGCGGGACGAGCTTCGCACGTGTTCTGAGCCGCACCGCAAAACATCCCTCCAACCGCGGAGACTTCGGTTCCGCAGCAGGCAGACAGTTACGGAACATTTGCGAAAAATCGTGGAGGGGAAGGGCGGGCTCCGAGTCAAACGCTGTTTCGGTCGCGTGCCCCCGTTCAACTCAACCCGATCTTGCGGGATTTCGCGCCAGTGTACGGCGTGCAGATACGTATAGAAAGGGGGAAAAAAAGAACGACAGTTCGTGATGGTGCGCGGCTGGAAACCCTATGCTTATAGGGATACGGCCGCTTCGGGAAATGACACACCGTTAACTCTCATCGCAGCTTTCTCTGGAAGAGCGCGCCCTCCAATCTTCAGCGCCGTCCTTGTTTCTCTGCTCGGTGGCGAGAAAAGGGAGCAGTGGGGAGGGAGGGGGGGCGCTATCAGGCATACCGATCCGTTTGTTTCTCTTTCTTTCTTTTCTTTCTCTTTTGTTGCTATCGTGTGTACCACTGCTTGCATAAAAAAATGAAAGAACTGTGACATTACTTTGTGTGAAATCAGGGAGCGAAATAACGAAATGGGTGGCTTTTAAGTGCTCCCTGTTTGAGGCAGCCCTGGCATAGTTTTCTGGCAAAACTTGCTCGAGTGTTTGCTTCCTTTCGTGTTCTTCTTTTCTTCCTTCTTCTTCTGTTTGAAATAGGTAAACGTTGTTCTTTAAGGCGTTAAAGAGCAATTTCTTTGCTCAAAACCAACCTTCTGAACGAGTTCCCTACCTTTAGATCCCTCTTGTTGTTTTTACCCTTACTTATGCTGCTTTCTAGACCTCGTGTTTTTCGGGAGTAACTGCGACTGTGATCACACGCTGTACGACGTAGAGTCGTAGCAGCGAACGCGTGGAAGTCGATTTCCCTGCTGAACACTCGGCGTTGCCAAGCTTTCCTCCCTGGGGAAGCCGCGAGGGTAAAAGATTGCGCTCGTATCTGAAGAACGCCCTGTCGGTGACAGGCGAAGGCACAAGTTCCCGTCTTTAATTTCGAAAATGGAGTGCGTTTCACGACGTTGAAGATATTTTTGTTAAAGCGGAAACTTGCCTTGCTTTGTTCTTGCGCATTTGTTTCGCGTCGAAGCCACTAGTTCCTGTTTCCTTTTGGTGCCTTGACTGTTGTGATAACCACGAATGGACATGGCAATATAATACAGCGAATTCTTGAAAATTATTGTCTGCGTATATACCAAGCAAAAGCAATTGTCTAACATTGAGGGATGATTAAGCAGCTCTGCTATGTGCTCGTTAAATCTTGAAACAATAATTAGCTCACGATATGGCTATATTGTATACTACTCCCTTTTAATCATATCAAAGCTCACACATGTCAGGAGCGTTTTCTTCCGTTTATTAATAGCCACCGTATAGAAACACCTATAGCTAGTCAACATGGTGTACACAAATCCTAATTACAAAAGAAGAAAGGAGATATGCGTTGTGTCCTGGTGTCTTCCTTTTGTACTTCAATTTTTCGTGCAACTCAGTTGAAAAAAAAAAGAAAACCACGCATCAAGAGCTCTGCGGGAAGCACCAGTGGCATTTTATTTGGCCTTGTCGAAGCCATTGGCAGTCTGCACTTCGGTTTCGTTTTTGAGCGAGAGTTAAAGATTAATGTTAAATATGCAGAACAATACGAAATTAGTAAATGCTGCTACAGTACAAAAAAAGTTATCGCTGGAAAGTAAAAAAAAACACAGCTTTGTCATTAATACAGAGCTTCCAACTGTATACACGCGGGACAATTAAGTAAGTGCATTCAATCTGCGCAATCATTTGTGCCCGGTGCAACTGTGGTAAACGGCCGCGCTAAAAAAAAAAAAAAAAATGCGTGGGAAAAGCTTAAACTTCCTTTCTATGAACGCAACTTTGAGAAGATGCAAAAAAATACTGCTATATTATCAGGTTTGTGCGCAGTGCTGTTCTTTGTATTCGTGCTTATTTAGATGACTTTTGCATCGTTCATTTTTTGCTATAGTGTCGCGCAGGCGTGGCTTGTTCATAATCACACGCTCTAAAAAAATTCCAGAGCTCATTCACGTGGACAAAAATTGACCAAAGTATTACTACTGTGGGAACTCACTGATACTCAGGGCCCCATCTGAGTCTGAGTCGACCCATCAGTGAGCTTGCCCAGCTATATGCCTATACGGTACGATAATCAATCACTAGAAAATGTAGCGCTATATTTCTGTCACCAGCTCTTGTTCGATGTGACGCAGGCTGCAAAGATATAAGGAACGCGGTCGCCGAAACCGAGGAAGAACATCGAGCCGATTCCCGGAAGGAGCATCGGTAATCCCCTGCTTCGCGAAGCCAAATCGGCGGCTCCGCATAAATGGATCACCTGGCTTACCGCGATTCGCGAAGCTCGTCCGTGCATTCCCCTTCCATGCAGAGTCTCAAGCTATGCTTCGACGGCAGGCCCCATCGGCTTGAGTGTGTAGCCGCCGTTTGTTAAACTCCGGCGAATGCGTAATGTGCTCGGGGTGGCTACGATCGACTCGGACCCCTAAGTCGGCTTCGGTTTCCTCTCGGTTTGCACCCATAGGCAACGAATACGGAGGCCGTGGTTCGTGATAAACCACCACATCTCCTCTTAGGGTCGCAATGTATTATGTCGTCCGCCGGGCGAGGCGTATTGCCCATAAGGCCGTTATTCTCCCCGCCTCCCCCCTCCTGCATCTCTATAGCAGATTGTAATGCATGTCGAGGCTTTGTCTTCATTACATTGATTGCATGAGAGGAACGTTATGAAGACCCATCGTTCGTTGTATCCCGTCCTCATATTTTCTTAAGGAAAAAAAAAATCCCTATCAGGCTTAAGAAAATGTCCTTACGGTGATATCCAAGCAAATGCGCGGATGTTATTACCATTCTTGAAAGAATCAAATGAATGAATGAATTAATGAATGAAGAGAGAGAAGAGGGGAGCGAGAAAGCAGAGAGGCGGGGAGGATAACCAAGGCAAAGAGGTTAACTTTCACTTCGCTGTCGTCCACAGTGCGCAAAGTATATACCGCCTAAAATTTCGCTTTAGACCTGAAACATTATATGGTGAGCGGCATTCATTAAGTGCGCGTGCAAGATTAGAAGCGCGGTATAGCTCATGTTCATAGGCTTTCGGTCTGGGCATCTTAACTAAGCAACGCTTACGGCTGCCCTGTGCATGTTACCACCTCCACGTATCTCTATCGTGTTACGGGTGCGCGACCTTGCTGAGGCAAAGAAGGGATTCGCCCGTAAATCTCGCAGTTTTCGTAAATGGTCCAGAGTTGCGCTTAACGTCGTTGATCAGGCGCTTCGAAAAGCGAACGTGTGCATGGCCGCTCGCAAAACTTCCCGCACGGCATTCGTCATTGCTCGTGTCCGGGACTCGCACCGGACGCTGTCGGAAATCGCGCCGAGTAAAACGCCGCGTCCACGTATACAGTATAAACAACGCTCTGCTTCCCCGCCATTATTGGGGTCCACAATGGCGGGCCAATTATAACGAATCGCAGCGCGTATGCGCTCAGGCGGCACGTATCTTCCGTTTCCTCCCGTTATATATTTCACTGTGTTCCTTTCGGGTCGGGCCCGATGAGACAATAACCCCGGAACAGGACTAATTCCGCGAGCGCGGGGAAAATTGTGTTGATTGCGCGCTTCCCGCCCGGTTAGCGCACCATGCAGGGTGCTCACTGGGGATACGGCTTCGCCAACGCTTTCGTCTGTCTCCCTGTCAGTGCCCGGCTGCTCTATCCGCTAGTGGGTCGGCCTGGACACAGCGGAAGGACGCAAAACAAAAGTGCAACGTTACACAAGGGGAAGCCACCGCTCTCTCGGTGCGAAATAAACGCGACAGTGGCTCGCGCACCCGAAAGGGAGCGGACATTAGCAGCAGCCACGTTAGCCAATCGCTCAGCGCATCAAACGATGGCGCCGCCGGCGTTTATGTTGCAGCGACTGGAGACAAAAGAGCGAATCGTGTCCATAGAGCAAGAGTCAATAAGGGGCTGCCCTCGGCTCTGCGCGCTCTGGGTGGCGGCAGTGCGAGGGAGGTGGCGAGGCCGAGAGATCAGCGGGGTCGTGTATATAGGCTCCGCCGCAGTTGGCGCTGCAGGAAGAGAAACGGGCATTTTGTCAATTGCGGTTCCGCGCATCAAGGGAAGGCGAGCGTTCCCGGAACAATGCGTTTTTGTTTCACAGACTCGCCCCCCTCCCTTCGACTGGAGCAAAAGAGTCTAGTTTCTGTTTCTGGTTTTTATCGGGGCTTCCTCCCGCCCCTTTCATACGGCCTATACGGAAGACCGCGAGCAAAACGAATTCCTTTGTTCTAGCCATATTTTTCGGTCCCCGCGCCGAACGGAAAGCCCGTTCCGGCGACAGTACCAATTGTGACGCGTGATTCAGTGGCTTAACAGCATGGACGATGTTGCCGGAATGTGCGTGCGCGTGTGTGTGTCTGTACTTACGCGAGCCTGCTTCACCAGTTTGTCGCTGCATGTGCACCGACGTCCTGACGGACCCTCGATCGCTTTGTCGCTGTGCGCAACGACGCGATGTCGGCATGCGTGAATAACGCTTGCGCAGTGCTTTATAGCTGCATCTGCGAACCAGATTGAACGAGCTGCAGCTTTGAGCTCATACCCGATAACGAGCAGAGTTCATCGCGCGCGCTCCGCCTTAGTTTTGTGAAAGATTACAAGGAACAAAGAGCGGTGCCGAACGAGGAGTGCAAACGCGCATCACGAAAAAAGTCCAGCTGTCATTGGGCACCCCTGCAAGTCCGCCAGACCGTTTGACACGTTTTACTTTTCATTTATAGGCGCACGCTCGCGTCTCCCGTTTTTTCAACGCCCGCAAAAAGCGCTCGCAGCCTTCGTTGACGGGAGCAGTCACTTTGCTCTGTTTCGAGAGTTTTCGACGCCGCTTGAGCGGCTTTTGTTTTGTCGCTCCCTTGTTTGTGATAGGATTTCCGTTTCCCCCGTTTTTCTTGCTTCTCTACACACAGTGGCATGCTTCTGCTTTTCTCTCTTTTCTTCGTTTTCTGTCTCTATGCCGGGGCGGCCGTGTTGCTCCGTGTGACGAGCACCGTGTCACTCAGAACCGCTGGCGCTTCCTAGAATCTGGAAATAGCGTCGTCGCGTTGCTGGTGCAGACAGTCGGGTTTGTGGGCGCCGCTTCACACCGTCGAGCTGGCTTTTCACCTTCCTGGACATCCTCCGCCGGCGTCCGTCGCCGAAAGCGCGCTGAAGACGGCGCATCGCTTAAAGCACAACAGAAGCAAAGTCGGAAAGAACTGTAGAAGACGTCGCGAGCATATACCGAGCTTGTACGCTCTCTATCCTCAACACTCTCGCCCATAGATCCAGCTAACATGCTTCTTTTGCCACCCGAAACGGTCGGTAAACGCCGCCTTCCTATTTGCAGCTGACCTCATGTGTTGGCTCCAGCTTCACGGGGCATGCACCGTAATGCCTCTACTTCGGTTTTGCTCGGCGCTTAATGAGCCAATGAGCGGCGTTCAGTCCAAGGACTTGCCACGACAGCGACGCGTCCCAGTGTCGGCAAGCTCTTGCACCTGCACTTTTACGCGTGCGGTGCTCAGCGCCGCGCCTTGTCAAATTTGGGGCGCACGGGGTGAAGTATGCCTCTTCCATCCCTTTCCCGCTTTCGATGCCGCAGAAGCCAAGACTGTTAAGGAAATAGAACAACTTAGTCTTCATTGTGTTCGCCCCCTTCTAATGAAGATCTGCTCAAGTCAGCGCGAATGATCCGGATCACAGTGTCTTTTGTCAGCACGCAGAAATTATAAATAATGAGGCTAGCACCTTGTTAAAGAAGCCATTTGTAGGCTTAAAGAGATGGACAAGGGCAGCCTGAGAAACTGCGTATGTGGTTGCCAGATGCCAGTGGACAGTCATTTTTAATACTAGCATTTCAAGCTTCTGTATACGTGAAGCAGACCTGCACGTATTTATCTTGGCCGCTTTGATGTGGCATGGGGCAATTGCCACTGCATTTTAAAAAGTAAGCGAGTGAGTGAGTGAGTGAGTGAGTGAGTGAGTGAGTGAGTGAAAATAACGCCACTTCGCAACTTTCTGCCACCATGTGGAGCAATGTGCTCCATGCAATATTATGACTACATACATATGCTTGCTTTAACGTTGGCGCTGACTGCTATATTTCCATTATGTATACTATCAGCACTTCTCAGCATTCGCACTACAGGCGAATCCTCGGAGACTTGAACAAGACCTCACTCACTCACTCACTCACTCACTCGTGTACAGTCACTAGCGTTATAATTTATCAGCTACGAACTCCACCCAGGAGTCTCACTCGTAAGTCAGCGATGTGCCAACGGATCTCTCTTTGTGAAGCTCGGCCATCTTTCGAACATTTGCGATGAGATGTAAGGATGCGAAAAGACAAAGCGCCGTTATTTTAAGGCCGTCACTGGTGCGTGCAACAAAGAGTAACTTAATATTCTTCCCACGAACTTTAACGTATTTGTTATATCCTTCCATGCCTCGTTCTCACACAGCCACGATAGCTGCGCATATTTTTTTTTTCTTCTTCCTTTTCATCTCACGCAGCATGCATGTTCCGAAAAAGCTCTCGCAGCACAAACGCGCCCATTCGCGCATCCATCCAGGACGGCGAGCTGGACATGCGCCGAGGAAACTGCCGCCGAGCATTCATATACAATCGCCCAGTCATCAAAGCGAGCCATCTCATTGTCCGCAATTTGGCCGGCCTCCGAGACGCCGCGTCGGCCATTAACGCCGCAGAACCGAGCGTCCGCGCCGACGACAAGAATCAAACGGCGGCGGCGCGTCTCATGCGGGACAAATTGTCTCCGACTCGCGATAGGCTCGAGCCGGCCATCATACCATTCCATCTTCCCTGGCTCCGCCTAAAGACCTGCTTTGTTTCTTTTTTATTCTCTGCCCCGCGAAACCAACGCGCGAAAAGGAGTTCTCGCCTAATCCGATCTTGAAGGACTCGCAGATGAGCAAACTCTGGAGGCCAAATAAGCCAGCCTGATTGTAATGCAGCGTATGCGGAGCTCGTCATTGTGTTCCCCAACTCTGGCACAGCAAACCGCTCGTATAGCCTCGCTCGGAGGGGGGGGGGGGGGGGACAGACCAGGTAGCAGCAACGGTGGCACCTTCTCGTGGACGCACGAGGAATATACATCGTCTTCACCGGACTGCGAAGCTGTTATGATCTTAATGGCGCACCCATTAGCTTCTCCCTCTTACCTCGCGCGGTGCCCAACGGTGCGTGTCCTCCCGAGCTTACGCTCCTTAGGCCTCTTCGAGGTCCTAAGGAAATTCGGTGGCGCGCGGCGTGAATTTTCTCACGACCGCGGAGGAAGGAAATGATCGGTGCCGCAGCGGCGTCGTCGGCGATGACCCGCGCAAGCGAGGCGCTCGACTCCGTTGCGTGGCTCGTTTAATAAGCATTCGGGTCAAACTCCGGACCCGCGAAACGATAGCACGTTGTGCCCGCCAGTGTACGAACTCGGACCCACCCGCTGGAAGGCAAAGTGTACACTCTGTCTTGCCCACTGTCGTGGGAGTCGCACACCCAGCGAACGAGGCAATTACGCGGTGGATTCACTGGGGCAAGAAACAAAATGGCGGCGATTACAAAGGCTCCCGAAGGTGATATGCGAGTCTCTGTCGTCTAATGTTCCGGGATCGCAGTTGTTGTCGTGTCCCATTGGTGTCAACGTCATTATGAAGTTAAAAGATGCATGTCATGAGAGCGTCATTGCGTGATCCTCGCAGGTACACCATACTCGGCGCACAACAGGGAATGACATTAACCTAGCGCCCGGACATATTGGGCTTAATGACGTATTTAAGGTATCCGTATCAGCATTCACGACGCCCCGCCACGGTGGTCTAGTGGCTGGGGTACTCGGCTGCTGACTCGCTGGTCGCGCGATCTAACCCCTGCTGTGGCGGCTGCATTTACGATGGAGGCGGAAATGTTGTAGGCCCGTGTACTCAGATTTGGGTGCACGTTAAAGAACCCCAGGTGGTCAAAATTTCCGGAGTCCTCCACTACGGCGTCTCTCATAATCAAATGGTGGTTTTAAGACGTTAAACCCCACAAATAAATCAATCAATCAGCATTCACGACACAAACAAGAGTGTCTGTGGGAGAGAGGGTGGGGATGTTAAAGGAAGAGAAAAATCTGGCTTGTTGACATGGCATGTTGTGACATGTTACCCTGCGAAGGAGGGGGGTTGAAAGACAAAATAGTAGAGAGACAAGCTTGAGTACGGAGACCGGGGTAGCTGCCAGAAATATTTTTCATGGTAAGTTATTATATGATCGTGTGGGCATTTGTATGTGTGTGTATACGTAATCAAAATTCAAAAAATCTGGAAGGTTTCAATTCCCCGCTCCCCCCCCCCCCCCCCACCGCCCCGGCTACACCGCTGATAGAGACACTCTCACAATCTGTGACTATTACCTCAGACTGTCACAGCAGAACGACTTTGGTGTTCCACAACGAGCACCGATATTTAGGCTACGCTCACTTGAGCTGGTATGTTTCCTAAGTATACTATATGGCAGTGCAGCCGTCGAGGAGAGGAGGAGGAGGAGGAGGAGGAATAAATGAGGAAGGACAGGGAGGTTAGCCAGTTCTCAGACTGGCTGGCTACCCTGTACTGGGGAAGGGGGTAAGGGGGATAAAGGTTGAGAGAAAAGAGACGTTGTAAAAAAAAGAGAAAGAAGATCATCAGACGATCCACGACGCTGTTTACAGTCTGTCTCTAAGACCACTTGCCCGCAGAAAGCGCAACAACGCTCTCAGCAGAAATGTGAATGTTGACTACAGGATGAGCCACATTTCGTTCGATTACAATAGCCCATTAAGTGTCATCCTCTCGGTGGCACGAATGCAAATGAAAATTCAAGATCTCTTCACTTGTTGCCTCATGAAATAACATCTCTTTCTATGCGATCTCATATATATCTATTCCTTCAAGACCGTACTTTACATACATGCATATGCATGTATATATACAAATAAACAAACAAATATTTTGAAGAGCATACAGCCTGGTTCTCGGTTATGTGAAGCTATAATCGCTACTGATAGTTAAGCCAGTAGTCCTGTTGCCTCAAATTAAGTGTTCAGGTTCGTGTCAAAGCAGGTATATATTGCGCAGCTCTTAAACCTATCCATTGCTCTGCCGACTGCTGTCTCGCCGGCGGCAGGCGCATCGTTTGTCGTTGCGCCTCCAGTTGACAGTTGTAGGCACAGGGTGTCGCCGCACTCGACTGAACCCAGGGGAAAAAAATCGCCGTCATAACTCAAACCAAAGCACGTCACATAACAACGGCAGCGCTTGCCAGCCCAGCCCGGTAGTCGTGGGGGGCACAGCCGTTTTGCTGGCAAAACCTGAACGCTCGCACGTGTGCAACAGGTGCACAAAGACTCACACACAAGTGTATACTTTACACTTAAAGTGCTGTATGAGTTTGGTTTCTGCCGCTTCCGTCAGTTTCGGGGACCCTCGCTAATGTGTGGTCGTTCGAACTGTTTCCTCGGGCGCAATGATACGGTTTTGTGGCTGCCGTTATCAGACCTCAATTGAGCTAGGACCACACTATTGAAACCTACAGCTCCAGACAGCTCTATCCATGCAGTGTGGGCTCGGCATGGTCTCCAAGGCGGCTATATATAGCTAACGGAAGATATTTTAAGGTCTCTTGATACCCCTCTGGCGCTGGTAATGTCTGGAAAGCTCAATGCTTTTATAGACTGTCCGTTGCTTCATCTGTATGCAATGGGCAAAACCATCGCGTCTGCTATCTGTAGTACACGTACCTATTATTCCTCCTACTTTTTTTATATCACCGACGGCAGCTATTTATGTGACGAAATCTTTCGGTGCCCAATGCTTGCTTGCGCAGCACACTTGGTGTGAAACACCTTGACGCACAATGGGAGCTCGTCCCGAACGAATGTCTCCGGAAGCAGAAACGGCCCGGGGCTCCCATTCGGTTGCGGTAATTATGGGCATCCCCGTGCAGGGAGGAACCGCGAAATCGAACCCTAGGGAGTGATACGTGCGACTCCGCGCGACAAAAGAAAGACGCATACGCCGCCACCCGACACGCTTCGTCAGATATATACACGCACGTAAGCGTATATCCCTTTCATATTAATGCATGTAGTGCGTTCGGCCGTATAGCTCTTTGCTTAACACCTCGTTTTGACGTTATTGCGAAATCCCGTCTATTTCCCTGCGTGAATCGGGAAGCTATAGAAGATGCCGCTAGATGCTTTCACGTACTGAAGAGCGCAATGGCGGAAGTTGCGGTCGTCGTCTCATGACTGTGGATGAGTCACGGGACCCTCCGCTCAGCCAATGCGAACGATCGTCGGTGTGTTCCAAAACTCACCGTAGTGACGGCTAAATAGACAACTAAATGGACAGCGGCCATCTTAAGTTCCAGTCCAATTCTCACGTAGCTGGCAACATAGACAGCTCCGAGAAAACCGCATCGTAGACAAATACGATGCGGGCTACATTGCTGTCTAAACAAGATGGCGGCTCAGCGAATCACTCAGATAGATCAAATCTCGCCGGAATGATCGTCTGCACACAAGCAGACGCTTTCCCAGACGCTCAATGTGAGTAAAGTTTATTTGTTTTTTATTTCAACATAAAATAAGCCAGAAATTACAACTGCTATGCCTGTTTATTTTAGCCTTTTCTTCTCGACGCGAGGTGGCACATCTTCGCGTGAAAACTGTGTGAGTTTGTCCCATTTCTCGGACAGAATGGGCTCGATGCTCTCTTCTAAGCAGTCTTCGTAGACTGTCTACTTGCTGTCTAAGAATTGGAACACAGCCTGCGTCGCTCTTGCTTCCAGAACTGTATCATCTGGAGGGAGTTTTTGTGGCATACGGTAAAATATATTACTACTACTACTACTACTACTACTACTACTACTACTACTACTACTACTACTACTACTACTACTACTACTACTACTACTACTACTACTACTAATAATAATAATAATAACAATAATAATAATAATAATAATAATAATAATAATAATAATAATAATAATGATAATAATAGGTTTAGTCTCGAAACGTTATGATTATGAGGGACGCCGTAGTGGAGGGCTCTGGAAATTTCGACCATCTGCTGTTCTTTGACGTGCACTGAAATCGCACAGTACACGGGGGTCCACCTTTTCGCTTCCATCGAATTGCGACCGCTGTGGCCGGGATCGAACCAGCGACTTTCGGGTCGGCAGCCGAGCAGCCTATATATCCACTGATACACCGAAGCGGACTACTGTACAAAATAAGCAATGTGCCGCAGGGCTGTGTGTGTAATTCGTCTGTCTGTACATCTGCAGCGCATGCTCCAGTATCCTTGTTCCGGTGATTATATCCATGTCATCCCTTACTTCAATATACAAATTCTACAAAATAGGCAAACTATTTGTAGAATAAACTGAGACCGACATAATGTTTAGTCCGTTGATATCAATTATATATATATATATATATATATATGGTAGAAAGGAAAAGGGATCTGCAAGGCATGGACACAACCAAAACACACACACACACACACACACACACACACACACATTTTTCTTATAACTCAATGAAACTGTTCTGCTGTCAAATCTCCGAGTATACTTGTGTTGCGGCCGTGTGGAAGAGGTATTTGCGTTGCCTGTTTCATTTTGCTCCTGTTTGTGTCCACACGCACAACTTGTACCGATGGTGAGTTGATTAAACAAGTAATCCTTTAAGAGTGATACTTCTCACCGCTTTACTTTCGCTGGCGTTAGAGTTTATGTCGACGGTATGCGTAATTATACTGAGACCACATCGGCAACATCTCAGATGGAGCGTGTCTGGGCCTCGTAAACATAGCTGCTGCGAGTGGGCCATCTTCTGCATTTTGGATCTCACTGCATTGCTCATGATCACGGCGAGGCACGTAGCTTTCTTTTGCTTGGTGCTGTGCCCTGAATATGCGGAACGGCAAGCTCATGCGTTTGGCCTGCAAGCTCGTTGCATACCAGACTGCTCACGACTGAGGCATGGTTGTCTTATACGTTAAGCGCTATCAATTAAAATTAAGAACGTGGGCAGACCTTTCGGCGCCCGTTGCCGTGCGCCAACTTTATTTCTGTACATTGGTGATTCTGACGAATACGCCAACTTTCTGGCATCATTAATTTTAACGGGACCGTTGCAATGCCCCTCACAAAAGGGCTTTTTCACGGCTTGTAATACAGCCTTGGTATTAAACGTTGAAATCACGTGTTGAAATAGGTCGGTTGCTCCTACAGTAATTTTCGGGAGTCATGCATGTTTTGAACAAATATAGTATATTAGAAATGTCTTTTAAACCCCTGCAGTTTATATGTACATACAGCGTTCACGTGAAGTATCGCGGTGACCATCGCAAAAGAAATAGATGCACTTGTTGTACCATTCGAATAGTAAAATATGTCAAACGCGAGGAACGGAAGTCGCAATCACTATAGACTACTATGTCGAATTCCGCAGCTAAATTTATATTTACACACAGCTGGTCTGGCAGCCTCCCCTCATTGTCCTGTTTGTGGAGTAAATGAGTCAATTGAACATTACCTCATTTACTGTAATAGATTCTCTGCCTTCCGCAAGAACACTTTAGGTGCCGTTTGCCACCTTCTCGGAATAGATTTAAATGCTCAAAATGTGCTTTGTTTCGGGGCTTTGTCTCTTGGCCACGCGGCGACGGGAAGATTGTTGACGCATTGCAGGAGTTCGTCAAAAGTTCAAAGAGGTTTAAGTGTTGAAATCATTCTTTGGTAGATTTTGACTTTTATAAATTCATATTAAATCAATTACGCCGCTTTAATGCACTACACTGCAGATTATTTACTATTAAACCATCAAATTCGTCCTGTTGCATCTTTCCTTTATTTCTCATAAATAGATTAAGCTTAACTTGTTGTTAAGGAAGTAGTTCATGAAAACTACCCGGCTCTTGGCCGATCCACCAACGTGGGTGTGCGCCACATCGTCAAGGATCTTGACTTGACTTGTTTGACAGCACACACAATACTTGGTTGCGTGCACGTTCGTGCCATCCAACTTTTGACTGCGAGCCTTGGCACATGTTAGAACACCGTGTTTATACGCAGAGTTGGTGCCTGAGAAAACTTTCAATAACATACAATAAAGCTACGTAAGCCACAAAATCAAACAAATCATGACCGATGTCTGACTAAAATTGGCCATACATCGGTCATGACTTGATCCCATTTTTCGTCAATAAATACCAATATTTGCAGCCGGGCCAGCCCTCACAGGTTCCTCCTGGCCCTCTTGCTCGCTCTAGCGGTGCCGACCTCTATGGTCGTCGTCGGCGCATCCCCCGACGGGGGTCGCACTGTAGCGTGCACTGCGCACACCATCGGCAGACAGAGACGGATCGCCTCGATGGAAGGCCGCACCGGCGGCCACGGTCGGGACGCCGCACGTTACGGTTGTCACGCGACTCGGAGCGTCGCCTCATTCGCCGCCCCGTGGCATGACCGCAGCTTTGCCGCATAGGCGCAGGGGGGTCACTCCCCTTTAACCGAAAGCCTTTGAGCATCTCTGGATGCGGCGTTCGAACCGCGTATTTTTAGTGCCGCCCGCGGTGATGAACGAGCCCCGGGCTCGACAGGGATCGCGGCTCCTATCTGCCCGCGCTGCGAGTGCAATGAGTCGGAACAGCAAGCGACACGTCTCCCTTTTGTTTTTCTTCGCTCTCTCCTCTTTCTCTCTAGGGGAATACGACGAGCGTATATACATGCCGCCGGCGCTGATGAATTTATACTCCGCGTGCGATTGTGGTGCCGCGTCGGAATCCTTTTGTCGTGCGTCCGCGGCTCAACTGCGTCTTTTCTTTTTCGGCACGTATACCTATATGCGCGACGTTCTGGTTGCTTCGTTGGTTGAATTGTCTCATCGTGGCGGGGATGTCGGGCAGGGCTCCCAGCTCGACACGCGGTTGTGCTTAGCGTAGTCTCCAAGCGAAGCCACGATAGGCGGAGACGATGGCAGAACGAAAGGGACTTATCGCTAATGCCTGCGTGTGGCGTTGTGTAATGGAAGGTGACTAGGCGAGAGAAAACGAAGGCTCAGAGACCTTGTGCGCGATCCGCAGCCTTATATACACTCGAGCGTGGGCCTATCATCTGGTCCTGTCAGTCCTGTCTGAGGATACGTCACCTATAGACTCGCGCCTCGTCCTGTTACTTGAACCTGTCAGCCCAGTCCAATCATATGCGCCCTATACACTCGCACTTGGTCCTGTCGCTTACTACTAAGCGGTTCTTAAGAGAGAAAGGAAGAGAAAAGTGAGCCCCGTAACTGTCTGCTTCAGCGAGCGACACCTCAACAGTAGCTCACAAGGGATGGGGGTGAGGAGGGATTAAAAGGATAGGAATAAATGTGTAGAGAGAAAAAAGGGCGTGAGGTGGTAAGCCAGGGGGCGACGACATATCGAGGGGATAGGAGAGATAGGAAAGATGGAAACACGGTCACAGGAGTCCGAGGACGGGGCACCACTTGCGACAGCTCTTGTCGGCGTCAGTAGATGGCGTAGAGCAAGTCCAGTTGGTCAGAGCTACACTGTCGTCGAAGGTCGTCGGCGTCAGGAGATGACGTAGGGCGAGCCCAGTCGGCCAGAGCTACGCTGACGCCGGAGATCGCGAGGGCACAACCGGTCGGCACGGAATCCAGCAAGCGAGTCCGTTCTGTCGCTTGGTCCTGTCAGTTCTGTATCTACAAACGTAGCCTATACAATCACGCTTGGTCTAGGGCTTGTTCCTGTCTGTTCTCACTGTGTTTTCATTTTTCGTGAGGTTTTACAGTTGTGAATCCATTCCAACAGGTGTATCGTTTAGCTCAGAGACAAGACGACGATGAACACGTGGCTGGGCCTCGCCATAACGAAAAGACCCCTGGCCGTTTATTTGCTGGGCTTAAGTAGCCGCGCTCACAGCGGGGAAGGGGGAAAGAAGAAAAGGAAGGAACGTAAAGCGCACGAAACGGTGAAGAGGAGGAGAAGACGATATCGCCTAGGGCGAATGCTGATAGCAGATAGTCCGGTCTGTTACATCTTCTCTTCACACATTTTCAAAACACTGATTTCTTTTGCACTCATTTACTTGATGGAAGGATGGCCCGTAGTGAAGGCGCTTCGGTTCGCTGCGCTGGCGTCCTGACCTGCGCAGGCCAGCCAGTGGGCTTCCTGGAGTGTCTGGAGAAGTGGTGGCGCTATAATCTTCTTCTGGCTGAGCTGGTTGCACCTGGTTACACCCCAGTGGGTTGTCCGGCGTGATGTTGCCGCGGTGTCCATCACTGAACTTCGTCGGGGGCCTCGTGTCGGGGTTCGGATTACCCTCGGGGCTGACCTTGTCGTTGAAGTTTTCGTCCGTTCGCAGCAAGTGTTGTCGGTTCCGTCTCAGGAGCCCATGGTCTTCCGTTCTTACCACGTATGATCGTGGTGCAGTCTCTCGTACCACTTTCGCTCGGCGTGACCAGCTTCCATGTTTGATCAGGACCACATTTCCGGCTTCCAAGGGTGGTAGTGGCCTGCCTCGGGAAGACTGTCGCTGTTTCCATACGGGTATGCCTCCGTCGACGTTGTATTCCGGAAGAGTGGCGTGCAGGCGACGACCTTGCAGTAGTTCTCCGGGTGAGTGACCGCTGTCAAGGGGAGAAGATCGATAAGCCAACAGACCAAGCCATACATCACCCCGAGACTCGTGGGTTTTCTTTAGAATACGCTTCACGATCTGTACCCCCTTTTCAGCTAAGCCATTTGATCGTGGGAACTCTGGACTTGAGGTGATATGCTCGAAGTCATATCGGCGCACGAAGGACGCGAACTCTCGCGATGCAAATTGAGGCCCGTTGTCGGTGCAAACTTGGTTGGGAATGCCGTATCGCGAGAAGATAGCAGATATCTTGTCGATTACTTCCGCCGCCGTGGTACCTCCGAGTTTCTCGACGTCGGGAAAGTTAGAATGGGCATCAAACACAACTACGTAGTGTTCTCCAGCGAATGTAAATAGGTCTATGCCTACGCGATGCCACGGTCGGTCGGGCGTTGGCTGAAGCAGGAGGGGTTCACTCGGTTGACTGTATGCGTACTTTCGACATACGCTGCACGTTCGCGCTCGTCGCTCAATGTCACTGCTCATTCCCGGCCAGAAAACCAGTCTACGGGCTCTAGCTTTGCACTTGTTCATACCTAAGTGGCCTTCGTGAATTCGCTCAAGAATTTCCGCACGCATTGATTTAGGCACCACAACTTTGCAACCCTTTAGCACCACTCCATTGACCACGGATAGCTCTTCCGCATACGGTTTCAGCACACCGTCTATTGCCATGCCATCTTCCATTTGTTTCATGGTGCGGCTGAGAAGCGGATCTTCGAGGGTTTCCTTCTGCAGCCGCAACATAGTCGCTTTGCTTATGATGCTGGTGACTACTTGCGTTGTGTGGACGTCCACGTCCTCGACTTGGTCGCCTCCACCAGTTGGTAGTGCAGCCCGAGACAGCAGGTCTGCGAGTAACAGGTCCCTACCAGGTACAAACTGCAACAAAAAATCATATTTCATAAGACGGATGAAAAACCGCTGTATCCTGGGTGGCATATCTGCAATTTTCTTTTCGGCAATCGCAAGTAATGGCCTGTGATCAGTTTCTATCGTAATGCTTCGTCCATACACGAACTGATGAAATTTTTCACAAGCGAAAACAATTGCCAGTGTTTCCTTTTCTATCTGGGCGTATCGCTCTTCACTCGGCGTCAGCGCTCTTGAGGCGTAGGTCACTGGGCGCCAGTCATCCCCGTGTCTTTGCAATAAGGCAGCGCCAATACCTGTTCCTGAGGCGTCCGCAGTTATCTTAGTCTTTCTTTTTTCATCAAAAAGAGCCAGCAATGGAGGATTAGCAAGCGCTGCGCAGATCTGGTCCCAATCGCGCTCATGGGCTGTTGTCCACTCAAACACCGATGCTTCTTTCACCAGGCTACGCAGCAACGCCGTTTTATCACTCAAAGCTGGCAGGTATTTCCGAAAGTAGTTCACAACCCCGAGTAGTCTGCGCACACCCTGTTTATCTTTTGGGGCTGGCATGGCACGGACGCTTTCGATTAGATCGGGGTCCGGACGAATTCCGTCTCTTCCGATAACGTCGCTAAGGAATGCAACCTGCGTGGTGCCGAACACGCATTTAGCTGGATTAAATGTCAGCCCTTCCTCTTGCGCCCGCCTTAGTACTGCGATGACGCGTTCGTCGTGTTCTTCCTTTGAGTCGCCCCATATTAAAACGTCGTCTACGTAGACGCGCACTCCCGGCAGCCCTTCGAACATCTCTGTTAGAGTCTTTTGAAACACCTCGCTGGCTGAGCAAATTCCGAAAGGCAGACGCAAAAAACGGTACCGCCCAAATGGTGTCGCGAAAGTGCATATTCGTGAAGTGGCCTCATCTAAAGGAATCTGATGAAAGCCGGCATTAGCGTCGAGCCGGGAGAAATATTGTGCTCCTGCCAGCTCGCTCTCTATGTCCTCTCTTGAAGGGATAGGATAGTGCTCGCGCTTAATGCTCCTGTTCACTGCTCTAGGGTCCATGCAAATGCGAAGGGTACCATCCTTCTTGTGCACAACTACCAGGGGGCTCACCCATTCAGTTGGTTCATCCACCTTGACGATGATTGAGGCCTTTTCCATTCGTTGCAGTTCTTGTCGCAGGCGTCCTTTCAATGCTATGGGTACTCTGCGGGCAGGCTGCACGACTGGAATGGCATCCTCTCGTAGCACCATTTTGTAGGGTCGCCTGACGCAGCCGGTGCCGCTGAAGAGGTCAGGAAATGCAAGCTGGAATTTCGTTTGCCCATCGCCTACCTTCACGGCGTCCGTCGTCACCGGTACCAGACCAAACTGCTGGCATGTCTTTAAGCCAAGGATGGCTTGGCGCCCCTTTTTCACGATAAAGAACGAGACTGAATGCTGTGCTTCGTTTATCTCGAGATCTTCGGTCGCCACGCCAACGTGTTTGATTGTACTGCCGTTGTAGGCGGAGAGGACAGCGGCGCTCTTTCGCGGAGTGCTTGCGTGGGCGATTAGGTTGAACAGGGTTAGGGGCAGCAAATTTGCCTGAGACCCGGTATCTACCTTGAATTGTATCTCCTGACCGGCTATTTTTCCGCGAACCATCCAATCCGCTCCTATATCTCCGGTGACGCCGCAAATGCTGATGCCCAAGATGTCAAAATTTTCATCGCTTTCTTCGGCTTTGTGAACCTCGCTTATCCTGCGCGCATTGTTGCAGCATGCGGCGAAGTGATTTCGTTTTTTGCATGCATAACAAGTTTTTCCATACGCCGGGCACCGCTCGGGGGCATGTACCTTGTTACAATTTTGACACCGAGTTCCATTCGCAAACTTCGTGCGGAGTGTGCGGCGTGTAACGTCAACGTGCAGGCTTTCATTTGACCATGCTGCGCTCTGAATGGCAGCAATCTCAGCAGCTTTGCAAATTTCTTCTGATTTCTGCAAGTTTAAGTCTTTGTCGCTCAGCATTTTTTCTCGAAGTTTCGCATTATTTGTCCCAAACACCACTTGATCCCTGATCATGGACTCTTCAAGCGTACCGAAGTTGCACAGCTTTGCTTGCTTTTTTAAGTCCCGTAGGAACCGCTCAAAGGGCTCAGCCTCTTCCTGCTTTCGCAATCGAAAAATGTGCCTTTCGTAGACTTCATTACCCTGGTCGACACAATATTCTTCAAATTTCCGCACTAACGTGTCATAATCTTCTTTGCTCTCACCTGCCGCAAACGAGAAGTTGTTGTAGACCTCGAGCGCCTCGTCCCCCGCGGTGCTCAGAAGAATCGCTGCTTTTACGGCCGATGGGCGGGGCTTCTCCGGTTCCGTAGCGGTGATGAACAGCTGCAGCTTCTGCTTGAATACCAGCCAGTTTTTCCTGATGTTGCCGGACAGTTGCAGCGGTTCCGGGGGCTTGACGAGGTCCATTTCGAACGTCAGTATCCCACTTCTGACACCATGTATCGTTTAGCTCAGAGACAAGACGACGATGAACACGTGGCTGGGCCTCGCCATAACGAAAAGACACCTGGCCGTTTATTTGCTGGGCTTAAGTAGCCGCGCTCACAGCGGGGAAGGGGGAAAGAAGAAAAGGAAGGAACGTAAAGCGCACGAAACGGTGGAGAGGAGGAGAAGACGATATCGCCTAGGGCGAATGCTGATAGCAGATAGTCCGGTCTGTTACAACAGGCTCATTTCCAGACTCTTTTATGTGCTTAAAAGCGATGTTGACTTGTGTATAGATAGCCATGTACACGAATGTTGTACAGCCTCGTCATGGTGGTCTAGTGGCTAAGGTATTAGGCTGCTGACCCGCAGGTCGCGGGATCGAATCCTGGCTGTAGCGGCTGCACTTTCTATCGAGGCGAATATGCTGTAGGCCCGTGTGCTCAGATTTGGGTGCACGTTAATGAACCCCAGTTGGCCGAAATTTCCGGAGCCATTTACTACGGCGTCTGTCATAATCATATCGTGGTTTTGGGACGTTAAACCCCACATCTTAATCAAATCAATCAATCAAGGAGTGGTATATAGAATGCAAATCCTCTTCAAAGAGAGATAGAAACCACCGAAGTCGTTCCGGCTTTATTACTCTACTCTGAAGAAACGAGATAGGACTCGAAATATATAGAGGTGGAAGTAGATGACAAGTATGCGAACGAACGTAATATTGACGCAGCGCTGCTTTCTGTACTCCAAAATGAGGACAAGGACGGAGATACACATAAAGGCAAACGCAAACGAATACGTTTCGGCATTTAGTACCGAAAAACGTAAAGAAACTGCATTTGCTATGGGTACCAGGCCACCGCGGATTATATTTGAACGAAATAGCGGACTCTTTACCAGTAGTATCCCTGGGTGGGCCCACCATCCCAGTTTTGCCAGATACGGCTAACGTAACCGCGCTAAGGTTCCGAAATGCTTGCCTGCAATGGGGAAAAGGTAATTTGGATAAATTTAAAGATTTCGAGCATTTGAGCTATTGCTGGAATGAACAGTGGTGCGTATCTCGCCAGTTAGAGGTCACTTATACCAGATTGCGCTGTGCAGTTCCACAACTAAATTATTACCTTAACAGAGCTCGACTCAAGGCGTCACCGCTATGCAATTGGTGCAACGAAATTGAAACAATTGAACATTTCTTTTTATTCTGTCATCGTTATTCTTATCAGAGAAAAAGATTTTTAGTAGCCCCATTACAAAAGCTAGGAATACAAGTAAATTTACCAGTAATTTTATCATTTGGCGGAACTTCATTTGGTTACTGCCACAGGGATGTATGCTCCATTGTGTTTGATTACATCAACGCAACTAAAAGATTACCATGCTAGTGAACCACTACCTTTTCAGATCTTTAGTTTATAATTCGTAGTTATGTCTTTCAAAAACAAAAGATGGTTTGACCGCTTCCTCAGCACACATTTTTGTTTTTTGGTAGTATTATTTTAAGCTTCTTTTTCAGATTGGCTTCATTTTCAGTTTAGTTTCATTTAAGTATCCTGCCGCCCGGTTCTTGGCCCATCCCCCTTTGTGGGTAAGCGCCATCCATCAGAGGTCATCAACATCAACATCAACATCAACTTCCGACTAGGTTCATTGTGCAGGACATGAAAATATATAGACGGTTGCAAGATTGCAAGCATTGTACTCCAAAAAAATTCCGGTCACCTAATTTACCAGGTCATAACTTCAAAGCTGAAACCACGTGTTTAACTTTTTTCCTAGGGTAAGGAAAGTCTTTTCACCTTTTCAGATAAAAGGAATGTTCGCAAAGTACAAGAGAATCTCTTATAATTTTTATGAAGCTCGAAAGAACATTATTTTAGTATATTTTGCCAAATAAGAAAAGGAAAGTGTAGAAAATGAGCGGGGTATTTTATAAAGCTCTTCTTGCGTACCGATGCTATCAGGGCACATCGGTGGAAGAAACCGGATGTCATCAAAGGCTCGTGTTTGTAAACAGTTTAAGGGTCCATAGACCAAGAAGACGTGACAAAAAATGAGTTACGCAAAAGAGTTTAGCAAAGTAATGAATTCAAACAGAAAACATACCAAAGAAAGAAACCAAAGGAACACCAAAAATAAAAGAAAACTGTCACTGCATGATCGGGCTGATGCTTTCCAGAAACAATTCCCACTCGGAGAGGGGTCATCGTGACATACGAACCACTAGCCCAAGCCAGAACCCTTCTAATGCAGTGCAACGTAGTATTTAAGGGCCCCGTCGTTTTGAACCGAGCAGCAGGGCTTGTACAGCAGTCTACGAGGGTAACGGCCAAGTGCATGGTTGATGGTGCTTCTCTGACGTTCTGTCGGCAAAGACGAAAGGGGTGCATGCAGGTGTGCCCACAAAGACTGTTGTCGGCATTTTTCCTGTGACAACCCTTTTTCACATTTGTGTTGGTAAAAATTGAAAAAAAAAGAAACAACCGAAGAGCACAGATAATTTTATTGGTATATCGCCAGGACTGCGCGCAACGTGGTGCGAAAGCTTCCTTATATGCTGACGGGCATTTGCACATGCCCTGCGCAAGTGCGAATCAATGAATCGAACCCCTCGTAGCACAGATATTCAAGCTTTTCACGGGCTTTCGTGTCTCCTTGTATTCTCGCATGGTGCGGCTAAATAGCCCTCAATATAATCTTACTTACCATCGTCATAGCATTGCACTATAGTCATAAGCCGTCTTACTGTATATGCGTTCACTGCGCAACAACGATGTTCTGGTTAATGCACAGGCATGACGTTCAATTACGGCCCATACTGCCTGAAGTGGCTTGGAATATGATGCAGCCTTTTCAATCAAAAGCTGTCTTCCTGAAAGCTTCAATGATATCTTATTCCGTTCTTCTAAAGCGACCTAATGTATCTTAATTTACGTTGTGGGCTTAGCTATGTGGGACGCGCTTTCTTCTTCAGCATGAGTCAATAGGCAACGCCAACACCGATGACCGTAAGACACCTGTTTGTGTTCAGATAGTATGGCTTACTGGCTTGACAGATGGCATTAGATGAAAGAAATGTGGCTTGGTGGTCATAATATTTGCACTTCTATCCATGGCAGAACGAGTGAAATGGTTGTTACGAATATTGAATGCTGCGAGCAACTCATGTTTGTTGTCTGGGTTGTTCGCTTTATGAAAGTACATGCGTTCGTCAGGCTGAAGCTTAATTGCATTCGATAATACGCGCTGTCGTTGGCTTCATGCTGATCGTGCTTCAGTGAGTATATAGGCACCCAGGCATAAGTAACCGACGAGTAGGCTGTTACTCGGCCATTATTGTATAATGGCTCCCTTTGTTTCCTCGTGATCTGTAGCTTAAGAACATTTCTTTACAAAAACAGCAGGCATCAGTGCTAGCTGTGTATGCCCTCTCCTTTTCTATTTTCAACCAACGTCTCGACGAGTAGTAGGCGATATTAGCGCCTGTCGCTGATGACTTGCAATTATCGTGGGCATCTAACGATTCGAGAGAAGCGAAGATACGAGCGGCCGTGTATGTTCACTAAAGTCAGAACAATGCTGGATTACCAACATTTGCATAGCGGAGGTGAGGTGCCGATTTTACCTCGGGAACACGTGCGTAGTTCGGCTTACATAAGGGACACCTCATTCTGCGTGTGCCGATTGAGCTTGTTGCGCAACAGATTCGAGACTCGGGCTCAACTGCTGCAATGAACACAGTTTCGGCACAGAGAGTTGAAACGTCTTGTTCTGCGGAGAGACGCACATCCGATCGTTGCGACATTTGGCGCTGATACCCAGGCAGACAACCGCAATGGCTGGAGCCTTGAGGAGCCTTGAGGAGCCTTGAGCAAGAGCGATACGCGTTCACTGCAGGGCGGTTCTCGGCGTCAGACGCTCGGTGACGCGCCGTGTCGCGCGTTGGCGCTCTGATTGGCCCGTGCCTCCCTCGCGGACGCCCCATTATATTCCGACCGGATCCATAGACCGCCGAGGTGAGGTGCCAATTTTACCTCGGGAACACCGCGAGCCGTTCCATCTTGCGCTCTTCATTCTCGCCCTCTCAAATGCTGTTTCCCGAATTAACCCTCGAGCTGAGTGCGAGAGGGCGACGATTAGAAAGCCGCGGGAACACACACGCTGTGGTGCACGCTCGCGCTGTAATAGCGTGCAGCGTTCTTTACCAGAAACCTGCGGGTATACGGTTGCTGAAGCGCCCGAGTGCGCAACTTTTTTTTTTCCTTGGGTGACAGTATGCGTAACTTGCGGGATGACTGCGCAGTCAAAGTTATTATATCTGTGATAGCGTAGGGGTAAAAAACTGCGACGTGTTGCCCCGCCGTGGTGGTCTAGTGGCTAAGGTACTCGACTGCTGAACCGCAGGTCTCGGGATCGAATCCCGACTGCGGTAGCGACATTTTCGATAGAGGCGAAAATGATCAAGACCTGTGTGCTCAGATTTGGGTGCACGTTAAAAAAAAAAAAGACCAGGTGGCCGAAATTTCTGGGGCCCTCCACTACAGCACCTCTCATAATCATATGGTGGTTTTGGGACGTTAAATTCCCACATGTCAATCAAAACTGCAACGTTCTCTCACATGGACAGCTAGGATTCGAGTCTTATCTTCCACGGGCCCACGCAATGATGGACCTTCATTGAGCGGGCACTGCACGGAACTTTGCCGGCGAACAGCTTCTATAGGTGCGCCGGCGGCTTTTTTGGAAGCTCGCATTTGCCCGCGCGATATTCTGCTGATGGGGCAGCCAGCGGCGGCCGGAAGTGCGGGCGCACAGAAAGCGCTCTGACGCTTGGCCCGGACGCTGCGAAGCAGCTCTTCTGCTGCCCTCCTCGGTTTATTTTCGAATGGCTCGCGCCGGTGCCCCCAGTGCGCGAGCTGATGCGAGACGGAATGTTGTCATTAATGTATCGCCGCGCCCGCTGTGCACTCGTGGTTGAGGGGGCTCCGATCGCGACCGGAACGTGGCCCCAGGAACAGGCCGAAATGTCGTCGAGCTCTGGTTTTTTCCTCGGGCACTGCGCTTGAAACCGAGCGCGCGGGTTTGAAAATAACCCGTGGTCGCGGCTGCCACGCCGTTGTGTGTAGCCATTAACAATCCGTCCCGTCGCAGTCGGGCATCCCTCGCGTGGAGACTGCTTGCTGGCCCCTTTCTCGGGAGCGGCCATCGACAGCCGTGTTCGTGGTTCGGCACGTGTGCACCTGGCAGCAGGAGCCGGCTCCTTCTGCCTCGCTTGGCTCCACGGTTGCTGCCATCGCTACTACCGCGGTTTCCGTAGTGGCGTATTGCCTTTTTTTCTTTTCCGCGGTAGGAGTCTGCTTAATGTTCCTTGCACTCGAAACAAATCGCCGAGCCTGATACCATGCTTCCAACTTATGTCGCGCGCATGTAGCGCCGTACTTCCTTGCAGCACGTACGCTTGCCCCCTCGTGTCAAGGGGGTATTCACCCCTGAGGACTAATCTCACCGCATAAAGTTCCTTGATGGAACTGTTTGTAATATAGTGTTACGAGATCTCTGCAAATATGCTCTAATGAGCATACGTGGACACTTTCTTTTTTTCTTCGACTATGTTCGTAACAGTTCTTGGGATCTGCCTCAGCACTCTCGCGGAGATGAAACAGCTGATTTTATCGTAACTTCAGAGAGCGTTTCGACAACGTTGATGGATATAACCTATATGTGAGTTTCTTTAGGAACATCGTGCTCGCCTTTTAATACGAATTCGCACGAGTTCTGCAAAAGCCCTGTGATATCGAACACCATTGACCGCATGCCTTCACCAATACTATTGATATAGATTCGCTCCATGAAAGTTTTTTTTTTTTTTGCCTCGGCCAATTAACGACACTTCTGTTTACAAATGACAGTGTTTCATTTGTATACGTTCAAAGTCAGCAAAGCCTATTAGCGTGAAGGTTTATGGTATATAGTCGGTACTCCATTGCACAAGACATTAACAGTGCAACAATGCGTGGTTAATGTCCTGTGCCTGGCTGCAGGCAGTATACTTCTATCTGATCAATTACCCAGGTCTGATAAGCGTGTGCTTGCAACATTACTTCACGGTATCCGCTTTGAACGAGACGTCCTCCTATCCCGTCTTGTGCTGGCGCTTGCCACGTGGAGTACCAACTTGCTCTACTGTCTTAATTTTGTCCTAGTCCCTGTCGGTCGCACCGTGTCCTTGTCTGAGATCTCCACCTCCTCTCCCCTTCGCGAGAGCCAGTGGCTGCGGCTCCGATTCTGGCAGCCTCTCTCGGACAAAAAAGCGGGCGGTCTCAGCCAGTGATTGGGTGGAATCGAGTCCGAGCCCACTTTAGTTTCGGAAGGGGTTAGCAAAGCCGGAATGAAGGTTCGCTTGCGGGACGCCTGTATATCTGCGTATTTATACTCGCGATCCCTCCGATGGCGGCGTGGAGCCGAGTGCTTCAACATTTCCCCACAGCTGCGACCGTGGCTTGATTCCAAGTTGCCTCGTCATGCGCTCCGAGAACCGCAAATTGACTGTCTCGGTTGTCCCCCCCCCCCTCCCTTTCGCCGACACCACGCTACGGACGAAATCATAGAAAAGGGGAAGGGAGTGTATAGAGAACGCGCTCAGTGAACCCCCCTCCTCCCCCCTTCTCTTCTAAACCTCCTCGGCGCTTCGTGTTACACGGCGCGAGAGGGGTGTGGATGGTGGCGGGGGGAAAGCCGCTCGGAACTGAGGGGGGTCCCTGAAGCACACCCGTAATTAGAAGGCTGAAATCAATCAATCACGCGAGCCTTGATCTTCCCCGGAGGCCTCGCCTCTCACTGGCGCGCTTTCGCTCGGATTATTTTTAAGAGCCGTCGTCAAAGACCGTCTGTCTGTCTGCTCCTCCGTTTGACTTCTTCGCCCCGTTATTATTCTTATTCGCTCTAGCGACAAGGACTGCCATGCGCGTTGCACAATGCGACGTGGGGATCGCGCCACTCGTGGTGCTGTTCGCCGAGACCAGGCGGTCGCTGTTGTCTTTGGGAGTGCCGCCGATATCCGATTACTCGGCCCACGTTCTTTTATCGTGTAACACGTGTACTACACGACTCCGCAATTAGACCCTGTTTTCCCCCTAGTGTTAAGGAGCGAGCATTATTAAGCAAGGTTACCGTTGGTTAATTATCATTCAATTAACCAGTATAATTAACTACACAAATAGTGACATAAGTTCGCAGCTGCGGAGCACATGCTGGTACTCGGATCTCCAGCACTCACTAACGAATCCAATCACTATAAAATCAGCAGAAAACACGCATAACAGGAACAGAAAAGGAAGACACTTCGCTGAACAGAACGGTACATTTTGCTGTGTCGCAAATAGGCTGCGGTGGTGGGAATTCAACGCTCTCTCGGATCCCGCGGTACGTTAACTCTAGTGGTTGACTGTGTATGTAATGAAAGTTATGTTTTATTATGAGGTCGCACGAAATGCCCCGCCGCGGTGGTCTAGTGGCTAAGGTACTCGGCTGCTGACCCGCAGGGCGCGGGTTCGAATCCCGGCTGCGGCGGCTGCATTTCCGATGGAGGCGGAAATGTTGTAGGCCCGTGTGCTCAGATTTGGGTGCACGTTAAAGAACCCCAGGTGATCGAAATTTCCGGAGCCCTCCACTACGGCGTCTCTCATAATCATATGGTGGTTTTGGGACGTTAAACCCCACATATCAATCAATCAGGTCGCACGAAATTCAGAGTCTGCGTAACGCCTATTCACGGTGATCACGTGGTGCTCCACTCAGGGACGAGTATACGGTCGCCGTGCCAAGACGCCCGTGTATAAACGCCGGTTGATGCGAGCGACGAAAAGGATCCTGCGTTTTCCGCGGAGTCTGAACTCTCTATGGAGAGAAGAAATGAGGTGACTTGAGGGTGCAAAAAAAAAGAAGAAAAAAAAAAAAACAAACGAAGCCCCCGATCCGTCTTTCCGTTAAAAACGGAATACGCCAGCTAGCAGTCATCCGTCTGTCTCCAGGCCGCTCCTCTGTGTGGGCCTCGGGACTCGAGTGAAACTCCCCGTCTCCTCCCTTTGCTGCCGAGTCTGTGACGACGAGGACGCCGAGCCTTTTGCACATTTTAATAGCGCACCCATGTCCCGCGTTTTTTTTTTTTACCGCAGTTTTTAAGAAAAATATTTACGTCTTCGGTATACGTTGCTGCGGTTTGCCACGTGTCCTCATAAATCATCCCCGCGGAAACGTCACGGGAAACTCGTTTCCCCCTTATCCAATCAGCCGGGGTGAATGAAAAGAGTCGCTTCGCATTCTCCCGGTTCGTATCTGCGGCGCTTTCGCGAAATTCAATATGCGCACGGAAGGAATTGCGAGTCAACTGCGTGCACGAGGCAGGTAAAAGCGCGCTTGTAAAGCGTGGGAATTGGTTGGAATGATGAATGGCAAAAAGAAGTCTGCAAGTTCAAGTATGAATGATTTTCAGCTGGCAATACTTGAGCATTTTTGTTTTAATTGTATATAACGATCGATTGGTATGTGGGGTTTATAACGCCTAAAACCACCATATGATTATGAGAGACGCCGTATAGTGGAGGGCTCCGGAAATTTCTATGGGGTTCTTTAACGTGCACCCACATCTGAGTACATGGGCCTACAGCACTTTCGCCTCCATCGGAAATGCAGCCGCCGCAGCCGGGATTCGATCCCGCGACCTGCGGGTTGGCAGCCGAGTGCCATAGCCATAGACCACCGCGGCAGATCAATTGTATATCATGAGACGTCGATGTCAATGCGTGGCGCTGGCTACTCGTTCTTTGCATAATATTTAGTTTTGAAAATACTATACTACTACTTCTATATACTACTTCTAAATACTACTTCTATATATATATATATATATGCAGAGATTACGAACTCGAAGCTATACAAATTCACGTAGTATACAACACATGTCGTACACAGGAAACCTTGGGAGGCCGTCCTGGCTAGAACTGACTTGGGTCTATCAGGCTCAGTCCTAGATTGGGACCCACCCTTGCAGCTTTCTTATCTTACCTCCTTATTGAATGAAGTTTTTTGCATAAATCAATCACTCCTATTTGCCGCCGCAAAGCATAAAACAAACACAAAGTTGTACAAAGTCACTTTGTACAGATCAGTCGTTCGGTCCATGCAAGTTCTTCAAGACAAAAAGGTGTCCTCGCAACACAGAAGTTCACAAAACACAAGTATTCACGCAACTGAAATGCCCACACGTAACATAAAAGTTCGCAAGAATGTTATCGTTTGTCTTGCTTTTTTGTGGAGATGTTTAACACCGGTCACTTACTGCAGACTACTTCTTGATGAGGAGCAGAAAATGACAGAATTCTAATCATTTTCTTGCTGGCTGAAGTACCGTGTAATGTATCTTCTATGGATACTATAACGTGAGATTTCACTTTAGTGTATTATTATGATAATCTGTGGTGAAAGAAACGTTCATATTGTCAACCTTCCTACCTTTAACTCCTGCTCTCTCTCTTTCTCTCTCAAAGCTTAACACGTTATGTGTACAGTGACACATAGTGGTCGTCGCAAGTATGACTTCATTGACTTGAGAAGGGAACAGCGAGGCCCGAAACTATTGAAGGCTATATAGACGAAAACACAGGGCTGACGCTGAATTCCTACCATAATTTTTTTTAAGAACATGTGAAATTTATTCTCTTCGCAAGAGCAGCATCGTCTATCACTTTCGGTGTATAATCTAAGCAAATAAATAAATAAATAAATATTTAGAAATAATATTTACTCAACCAACCTACACCAAGCATGTCTATATTCACGGCTGATTACATGAACTGTCAACACCTCCTACACTGTCACTCATTTCTCGCCGCGATGGCATAGTGGCTAAGGCATTCGGCTGCTGACCCTCGGGTCGCGGGATCGAATCCCGGCTGCGGCGGCTGCATTTCAGGGGGAGGCGAATATGTTGCACGCCCGTGTGCTCAAATTTGGGTGCACGTTAAAGAACCTCAGGTGGTCGAAATTCCGGAGCCCTCCATTATACGGCGTCTCTCATAATCATTTGGTGCATTTGGGATGTTGAACCCCACATATCAATCAATCAATCAATCAATCAATCAATCAATCACCCATTTATAGATACTTATAGTGCGTAAAAATGGCTAAGAGAGTAGCCGACTGTATTAGGTATGAGAACTCCAATTTTATACCGGTGTCATAATCAGTTTTAATCACAATCGGGCCTGATTCAGATCAGAGTTTATGGCCTTGAAGCAGCAAAAGGTAGCCAATCACTGCTGAGAAGTTTGATGACGGACGGGCTAAATCGTGATCAGCAGGGCACCGCGTGGTATTAAACAACCGCGTCATTACTATGGATGAGTGTGAGTTGCAGGATTGTAATTAGCAAATCGCAGAAGTGGTTTCTGCGCAGTGAGCACAAAAGGTCATCATGATACTGACTGTGTCGCGAAAACGCAGGATACCGCTGATTGCTATTCCTTCTCACTATAAACTGAACGCATTCTCGAGATCGAGTCACCTCACAGAAATTGCCCATTATTCATCCAGCCACCCATTGAATTGTGGGATCGGATCCCACTGGCAGAAAGAGTGTTTTCTGGCCCACTTTAATTCATTTAAGCTTACGTCATAATTTATACACAAGAAATAGACTACGAATACAGAATCTATAAAGAAGTTAAATACAAAAATTAAAGACAGGACACAGTATCTCTCATGGTTTCCTTCTGTCTCTTGGACTCGCTTGCTTGGGTCTAACAACGAAAAGAGCATCTCGAAAAAAAAAACTTTCTTTTATTTACCCACACTGCGGAATTTTTGTAGTTAGTCGGACTTCACAGGAGGAGGGTAGGACAGCTATCGTAACTCAAATTTGTCAAGAATTTTATCGCTTTTTGATAGGGAGGCATAACGTTAGTATGATGAATGGGAAGAAAAAAAAAGCGCCACCGCGGTTTCTTGAGCCAAGTTAGCGTCGCGTTTGGCTCCCGTTCAACCAGCTGCTAACCTTCCGTGCATTGTGGCTGCCTTGTTGCGAAGGCAAAAAAAAAATGGGGGGGGGGGGGTTAACTCGTGTCACGCTTAACCCAGGTATGCTCAATTTATCAACCGGATGGTATACGTCATCCGCTCTCTCATTTTATGACGATGGTTGACAGAGTGTTGTAACGCCGGCGTCAGTGCAACCTCTTCACGAGGTGTGGCGCCACTGTCTGTGGGCTTCAGCACTGCTTCAACGCCCCAGACATGGTCAAACTATATGGGTCGCCAAACTTGGAACGAAAAATCTCGAAAACGTATTGCCACAGGTGTCAACGCCCGCCGAAGATCAAAGCGCGAATATATAGGCTAGGAGGGGGGCGAAATAATTGATGATTGATATGTGGGGTCTAATGTCCTAAAACCACCATATGATTATGAGAGACGCCGTAGTGGAGGGCTCCGGAAATTTCGACCAGCTGGGGGTTCTTTAACGTGCACCCAAATCTGAGCACACAGGCCTACAGTATTTTCGCCTCCATTATATATATATATATATATATATATATATATATATATATATATATATATATATATATATATATATATATATATATATATATATATATATATATATATATATATATATATATATATATATATATATATATATATATATATATATATATATTCGTTATTTTGTATATGTGAAAGTAAAGCAAACATTTTATTTACGGTTTATCTGACACCTGGCTAAATGGTTCATTGCCTGAATTTATCGTCGATTGCCAAGAAGAAGGGGAGGAGGCAATCTGCTATTCAGGCAATCTGCTATCAGAGCTTGTGTTTAGTTCGGCGTATATTGCTGGGTCAACGAGGCATCGCTCAAGTTTGCGTGGTGGTTTCGTACGTATAGCGTCCGTAATTTATTTATTTGTCGATGTGCTGTTCACTGGTGTGACTTTTCAGAGCTGAACTATCTCACAGAATGTGTAGATAGCCGCTCCTATGACTGCCGACTGCCTTCGCTGGCACAAGGCCGGCATGCCCTCTCCTTTGGTGAAATTGAATGCGACACGTGAAGAAACGAGGCGCTGTTCTCTGCGGTTGCCCAAGCGATATTATCAAGGCTGTTCTCTCGTTGCGGCGGTTTTCCACGATTGGGCAACGTGAGGTTTCGAACTGCTATGCTATTGTGTCCGTGAACAGTTCTCACATTTTCATTTGCGAAGTTTTCGGTATATATTGCAAGCACACCATTTGGCAACAACTTGGCTTCCTGAATCTTTCTTGTTGGTCTTTCTTTCCTTTCACGGACGTAATTACCGAGTCGTAAGGCACATAAAAATTGCGTATATATAACAACATGTAAAAGATCGGCAATCAGAAAAAAAGAATTTCGCCCCATGTTTTGTAAAATGCACGACGTCGATACCACTTCCGGCTTTGACGTCATATATATATTTTTTTGGTGTTAGTTGTCCCTTCCATACGCAGATGGCGACAGTTGAAACGAGCCACCACCTACGGGATACATGGAAGTTTCACTACCAGTTTACGTATACCTTGCCCCACACGTTGAAGCGGTGCCCCAAACTGTATGCATACATGTGCACGCAACTGTTGTATATCCACTGTTAACCGCCAGCGACCTTCCTCGTTCTTGCCCTTTGGTATGGATTTCCTTGGGCGCTGTGTATAGCGCGATAGAGTTAAAGAGCTCGTTTCGCAGAAATGCCGGTGGTAGTGGCGGTGGAGTCTTTGGTTGCGAGCGCAAAAGCAGCGTCGGCCATGATAGAAAATTTGAGATATAGCTTCAATAAAGATAGAAGTCGGAGGACGTTTGAAATTTCGCTTTCTTGGCGGCACACCTTAGGTCTCCACCTCGAAGCGAAGACAGACTAACGACTGGGAAGGCGGTGGTGTGTGTGTGTGTGTGTGTGTGTGTGTGTGTGTGTGTGTGTGTGTGTGTGTGTGTGTGTGCGTGCATGCGTGCGTGCGTGCGTACGCAAGATACCGCTGTCGCATTCAAGTCTTAACGGAGGAACATAAGATCCCCGAATTTTCCAAATGCATATGTGTCCTATAGACGTATATTGCCGTGTTGTTGGGAGCGCGCGGTGGCAATATGCATAGGCTGTGCACGATGGTGTGTGGAGTGAAAGCAGCTCGGAGATCCTTACAATCTTTTCATTAACCGCGCGCGACAAGCCGTGACCCACCGAGGATGCAGCCATATATATATATATATATATATATATATATATATATATATATATATATATATAACACTGTACACGCGTTTCATATGCAGCTAACCAGCCACTATTTCCTATCGTGCACTGTGACAACTATATAGTTCGCCAAGACAATTTGTTATGTCATTATACCGAACCCAGCTCTTTGCTGCCCTCAACCGTGCTTCTTTTCCTTCGAGTATGCGTACAGTCTTCCACCCTGACGGACAATCGGCTATCTGTCCATACACCATTGCGTGATTTGCCCCATCGAACAACCTCACACGCGAAGTATACCATCCAGCAGCGCTTGAACTCTATAATCCAAATTGCCGTGTTGCGCTCTCCTATAATGCTACACGCCCATCATTACACGTCGGTATACAGACACTCATAAATAGACTCTGTGGGCTACTTTACTAGCTGTGAATGCGCGCTGCTCGTATACAGTCCACGCGCTGCAGCACAAAGCACCGTTTGCGATTCCCAACGTCAACCTTCGTAAGTGGTGCTTTGTGTGCGCACCTGTTGCTGCCCCGTTCCATTTTGAAGTGAAGCGCACATGCAGCCGCTCTGCGTGATGTGTAGTAAAGCTATTAATAAACGCAACGCAATCAGAAACTTAATAACGCTCTGTATCGGGGCCCTTTCATGCACCAATCAATCAGGAGTGATGGCCCGTAGCTGGTTAGACGTTTTCGTGAGTTGTTTTGCTTTTGCTTTTTTCAACACCACCCCCTATATGGCACGCTGTCTATATAGAAGAACAATAATATAAGCTGCGGGCCGAGAAAAGGCAGTTTCGTAAAAGAAAGGCAAGAGAAAAGGATTGCGTCTTGGCGCACGCCCCCTGCTTCTACGGCATACTAATAGCGAGGCTGGATAACCTGCTCTCCGGTTTCGATGGCCTCCAGCGGAATCGAGACCCCGGAGCCTTTTCGATTCGGAGGTCGCGGGCGCGCTGTCCATATACGCAGCGGGGCGGGGACGAGCCGCGTTCGGGGTGGACAGAGGACGCTGACGGATCGAAGCCGCCGCGTTATGATACAGCGCTCCGTTGCGGCGCTGGTTTTAATTTCTCATGCCGGACCCCGAAGCCCCCCTGTTCCCTAATAGAAAGCTATCCTCAGGAATTCCTAAACCTGCTCGCATGCGCGTCTATATAGGTGGATGGCCTCAGTGGGTTGGCCGCTGAACCGTCTCGCCGGCGTCGATCATCATCGCTTACACGTCGCCGAAGAGAAGAAAAATATTATTGCTAGCCGATGGTATAACCCTCAGAAATGGCTGTTGGTGCTTGGTCGTTATGGATTCCTTCGCATGGCAGAAGACAGGGAGGGATACGTACAGTCCTGGTACGTCTAGGTGTGCGCCAAACATATCTTGAACTTCATTGAAGAGTTGGCATTCAAGTTGTGGTGGCATACCTTGTTTTGATTTTGCCCGCATACTTGACTGGGGAGCTCTTCCTGTTCTGACTTAGCGTATCGCATTGTGACAGTGGCAAACTGTTGTGTTCAGAGCACCAGTAATTACTTTGCAGCGGTCATGAAGGTCTGCGTGTTATTGAGCAACTCATATAAATCCTACAAAGTTAGATCAAGACAGCTTGCAAGACCGAAATCTGCTCACCGGCTTCATATAAACCAACGCTCAAACGATGCGAGCGTTGAGTGTACAGCTGTCAGCCGGACTGCAAGCCGCGACAGCCCGACCCACCTTACGAGGTTCATTTTACAACCCTGTGGCGCTAGACTAGCTCAACTTCTAGCTATAGATCGCAGGCGTCTTGTACAGGTATAACTTCATCAGTATGACCGCGCAAATTGGCGGCCATTGCACACAACTTGACGCTGTCTTTATTAATTTTTTGGAACCTTGTTGTTTGACATTCACCAAATTTAGTGTTCTCTAGCGAGCAAAGAAATCACTAAATTGTGTACTAGACCACCGCTTTGTGTGCTACATACCTTGGCAACTTTGCACGCCTGGCGAAGTTTCCACGCACACGGTTTCTCGAATCTGACGCGACAGGTTTACTCAATTCGCTCCGAAGAGACATACGCAAGCGACGAAAGTGCCGAACGCGGAGTGAATTAAGGCACACGATGGCGTACAAACTTCCTGCTCTATTGAGAAAGCTCGACGGGGCAGGAAAAACAGAACAAAGACATCGACTCCTCTGCCGCGTCGAGCCGCAAGTTGCTCGACAGAGCGAACAGCGCGTCGAGAAACGAGATTATTCTTTCACGTGTCGTCGACGGCTTCTTACGTTACAGCAACGTCGTGTCGCGTCGTCGTGTATTTGTACGCGTGCGAGCGTCTTCCAGCCGTTTCCTCAATTTGTTTTCCTCGCTCCACACACGTACACACATTGCCCGTACTCACCGTGGCGCGATGCTCAGTCTTCGTGAAAAATACACAGGCGTGAAAATGTTCGTCGCACTTTGGGCTTGCAATCACGACCGCCTCTAGCGGTGGTCTCCCATTACCTTACTTTATTATTTTTATTTTCCTGCGAAGCATGTATGCACGCATACTCCGCTTTTGCAGCCTCGGTCACATTCAAGACGGGGAAAAAAATAAATTACGCGAGATAAAAAGAAAGAGAGAGAGAGAGGCGAAGTCGAGTCGTCGTGATTCTGCAGCGAGAATCGCGGACAAAGAAGGCCCTCAAGAGCCAAAGCGTCTCTACGCGCTGTTCTCGTCAGGCCGACGACTCGAAATTTCGTTCGTCGACTCGCATCGGCGTTGGCATCGCGCTAAAAGGTTGGTCACGCGTACACGCGCTGTTTGAGCCCGATTCGACCGCTTCCCCGCGGTGCGAGTCATCGCGGAGCTCGTTCGTCTCTTGTTCGCTCGAGAATTGGCCGGCTTCTTTAATTCCCCCGAGCATTGCGGAATACTCTATGTGGACGTACGCGACGCGTCACATTGTCGCCGGGTCGGTGATGCCTGCCTTCTTCTTCTTCTTCTTTGCCTTTTATGTTCGGTATTCGGTCAACTCCTGCGAACCGTACGTTTCGTTTCTTCCTGGCTGCGTTGATGTTTAGAGAACAAGCGTACTGTAAAATAAATCGCGTATATGAATATTTTAGGAGAGTATTGAAACTCTGCAAAAGAGCGTTGTACATCTGTCAAGCCAGGACTTACCAGAAGAATTGACAGTGGGCACGTGTTTTTTTTTTTATTTAGGAGGGTAAAGTAAAAATTCTCCGCGTTTTTCTCGCACACTTCGAAACAGGAAGTTCTCGATATGGCTTTTCATTCACGTTCGCAGAAGTAGTTCAACAATTTTCCTTGGTACAAATATTTCGACTTCTTGGGCATTTCTGTACGGCTGCACATATAGTTTCGTTTTCAATATACGCTTCTTCATAGCTCGAAAACGTTGCCTATAGTCGTTGAACTGAGAAGCGTCCTTTGTGGCACGCTACGACTGCCTCTCTTTCTGCGACGCAAAAGTGCAAGAAGAAGCCGCAATGGTCAGTTTGTACATATCAAGCTGCAGATGCGCGTTAGAGTGTATCAATCTTAAAGGGTCCCCTACACTGCCACCGAAAATGCGGAGAATGAGCGCGTTATCCTCCCCGGATGTTTCCCGTCTTTTCGGCACAATTCGTGGCGCCAGCTGTCTGTTTACGAGACGTCAGAAGCGGAGGTATAGTGGCTAGAAAACCGTCTGTAGCAGGGGTGTAGGCCGACATTTGTTGTGGGGAGGGGGCGCCACATCTTATTTTTGGGGGAGGGGGGAGAGATTTTCTTGAAGTTGACATTTCTCGCTCTGTATGCCATGGCGAAAAACATTTCCGGAAGGGGGGGGGGGGGGTCACAAGCTTGGTGTGTCACACCCTGGCTACGCCACCAGTCAGGAATAAACGCTCATCAGTTCCATATATGACGAGTACTTGTCGGGAAATTTTCCCCTGCCTTGTTTCACCGTATAAAGTTGCTCACCCGTCCTGCCTTGTCTTGCGCAACTACCATTCGCTATCGACCGATCTGCCTTCATTTTGTGAATTTTCGAGTTCGCCCGCTGAGATGACAGCGTGTGGCCGAAAAGCGGGAAATCCTGACGGGCTCAACGCTTAATGGTGAATTCTCCCCGTGCATTGCGAATGAATAAGCGCCGAGGAGGAGACAGCGCCCGTAGCAACGGTAGTGAAGGAGTCTTCACTACTGTAGCAACGGTAGTGAAGACTCTCGTCTGAGTAGTTTAAGGTCATTTCATGATCATGGTCGCACGATTAGCTCTCGTAGAGGGCCGTTGTAATGAACCTCCTTCTTAGTTTTCACAGCGTATCGGCGTCCACTGCAGGCCTGCTATGTACTCCACCGAAAAAGAAAGCCGGAACGGCTCACGTGTGTAGATGCGATAAGGCGTCAGCGTCGTCGATTCGTGCCTGGGGGCCAGTGAACTCCGCCAGGAGCACAAACAGCGAACGATGCCGCCGTAGCGCTCGCCCGTCTCGGGTTGCTCAGATTCCGTCGAGGTCAGTAAAAAAGAAAGCACGCCGGGATTCTGTCTCCAAAAAATCCGAGTGCTGCGCGACCGTGCATCGGATAATGCGCGGCCACCCTCGCCCCGAACCCATCCGCATCGCAGCGTGATTCTCAGCTCGCTCGCTCTTTCACAGACGTCAACGCGAGTCGGCTTTTTTACTCCTGTCGACTCTCTTTCCTTGTTTACGTCCCCGCGTCGCTGTTTGTTTCTTGACGTTCTCGGCGTTTTTGCATCGTTCGTTCCTAGACTCGGAAAAGGCGCGCGGACACATTCCCTCGCGATGTCGTTGCGGTCGGCGTCGTCGTGCGTTGACGCTGCAGCAGTGTTGTTCGGACCCTGACCTTCGCTCCTACATTCGCTGCTTCCTTGTCGCGCATCGCGGCGGCAGCTCGCTCCCGCTGCTCCGAGCCGTTCGAGGAGGGCGCAGCCAATTTTTTTTATTTTTTTTGACGCGGCGTGCCTGATGCGAGCTCTGTAGCTGACCCCGGCGGAGTTCCCCTTGTACGAGGGCGCCGCGCTTAATGGTCCCCTCGGTTCGGTGTTGACACGTCGTAACCGCTGCCCGGAGTTGTCGGCGGGCCGCTGATAAAGTGAGGCGACGCGGCTCGCCTACAAAATAAGGGCGCATCTACTGCGGACTTTCCAAAAACTTCCAGAAAACTTTCAGTGCCGATGCTCGAGACCTCAAGTGAAAAGAAATCACAGGGTCCCCTTCGCATTCGTCTAAGATGAAAAGTGGAAGCCATCTTCCTTTTTTCTCACTCGATGTGTTGATTTCGCCATGTCACCCCCGGATAGCGGTTTGCACCCATTCTGGCTTTGCATAGCCCCCATGACCGGCCCAGCTTTGACCATGCGACGATGTCGTGTGAATGCACCATCGTGTGACGTCATGGCGTCGTGTAACCAATGACGTCACAACGTTTTAGAAAATGGGAAGTCATTACTTGCCTTGTTGTTATGAAATTTTAACCATTCTTTGTTTAATCCGTACAAAGTGTTTTTCACTGCTTGCTGCATTGTTATCGCACTTGACTTAGTCTCTAACGAAGGTCCCCCCGACAGTTTTCTAACTTCGGGACCTCCTCTGTACTGTAGAATTTTATTCATGTAAATGTATGCATTCCTGAAATAAAGTTTGATTGATTGAGTGATTGATTGATTACGGCGTTATCTGGTTAACTCATCACGTGGCCATTTTTTATCGCATCACTCGTGTTAACGCTGCTGACCGCCGGTGGTCAATATTCGTGTTTGTTGGGACGTCTAAGGCTTTCGCTTTAAGCCACGGCACTGCTGCTGATTATGTAATATATGCATATAAAAGGCGGTGCGTACTCGCAACTGACCGTGCTTTCTATAAGGCGGAAGTTTGAAGGTCCTCATCAGACGGTTACTTTGGAAAACGTGGCAGGTTGTTACAATACTCCGCAACCTTACACAGACAGCGTAAATGAAATCAGGCTCCGAGCCGTAGCCAAACCCAGGTATTCTGCGGACAGCCAAGTATTCCACCAGAGAAGCAGGGCAGTGCTCGAGACGATACTGCAAAAAAAAAAAAAAGACGCTGCGCAGTCGTCTTGTCGGCCAAGGAGTCAAGCAAACACATGTATTACTGAGTGACAAGCGTAGAATCGCTCAGGAATCCCGTGCACGTGCACGAAAGTGCGCACGCAACGTGTCGGTGGCTGAAAGTTGTCCACCTGTTAAAAAGGGTAAAGCTATAGTTCATAAACGGCAGCCACAGCATCAGCGAAGCCTTTCACGCGGGTCTCAGTCTAGTTCCATTGACGATTAATGAGTTACCCCCACCGGATGACTTTCCAGGCCGCTGTGATGAACCTTCCGATTCTCACCCTAGCAGCAATCAGGTGAGCTGGATTGGTGTAGCTTGTGCAGGAGTACCGAACTTTCTTTCAGTCGAAGCTTGTGAAGCAGCGCATCTTTGTTGTGGGAGACGTGTTGTTGAACCTTTTTGCTTTTGAATGTCATATAATGATATTTTTCACTTAGTGCTGTCAGACCACTTCTGCAAAACAAGCCCATTCAAATGCTAACGACAGCGAGGTTCTTGTATGGTGTAACAGGCAGGTGATTAACATTATCTTATGACGGGAGAGATAGGTTAAGTGAAAAGCATGGAGGTTAGCAAATATATATATATATATATATATATATATATATATATATATATATATATATATATATATATATATATATATATATATATATATATATATATATATATATATATTCGCGCTTTGCCACCCGGCACCGGAAAAAGAGTAGAAAAAAAAGAGGAATTGATAAAATAAATGGCCATGAGGCTATCTATTAAGACCATTTTCCTGGAGAAGTCAGTGTTGAAGGCTGGCATCTATTAAGAATCCTATTATCCAGGGTGTAGACAATATTACTACATTTCAACGACTTTTTACGAATACACATAAAGGTTACTACTTCCAAACAAAGAAATAAAACGAAGTGAATAAAAGAAAGAATATGTGGTTGCCTACTTCCCTACTTTTGTTTCACGGTTTTCGACGAATGTTTCGTAATCTGTGATAGCGTTGTTGATTTCTATATGGTAAAAGCCCCAACCAGGAAGAAACTAAACAAAAATTTCGTGGTCGATCAAACGACAGCATGCGACGTAAATCGCGTGACCCGGATGCTATAGATGGAAGCCATGCATGTTCCTTCGTCGAACCTCACGGCGCGGGGAAGACTCCACCTCAACATTAAAACGACGAAAGCTCTTCCGGTGCTGGTGCTTGCTCCCATCAGCACATATTTTGTTTGATGGAAGGCAAGATTGCTCTGCAGATCTCACGTGAACTGCACAAACCTTTCTTGTCCAATGCTGCAAGTTCACCTGCACACATGTTTTGCAGTGCCTCTCTTTCCTCTCTCTCTCTCTCTCTCTCTCATCTTTATGTCCTCTTCCTATTCCTCCAGCGTAGGGTAGCAAACCGGGCATGTGCCTGGTTAACCTCCCTGCCTTCTCTCTTGTTATTCTTGTCCTCCTCCCCTCGTAGCTTTTGCGTGAGCATGACTGAGTGCGTATTTGTTTGTGCGTGTATGCATAACTTCGAGTGCATGTTTATCTGCGTGGGATTCAAAAAGACACTGGTGGTATAGAAGGAAAGCAGGGCGGAAAGCAGGGCGGAAAGATAAGCGTTATGCGTACAGCCTAAGCGTGACGCTAATCTCGTGTGCTTCACTGTAAACGTCGTTATCAGCTAAGCCGTCTATCGGTGGGATTACGACGGCAATCGGGGGTGATTAGAGGATCAGTGCCTAAATGATGGCAAGGTGAAAACGACATTACTGATCGTTCCCAGAATTTGCGGGCATCTGTGTGTGGCGCCACCTCTCGGTGGCAGCAACGGCGTCGTGCCATGGATAACTGAATGGAAAATAGACGAGGAAAAAAATATAACCTTTTAAAATGCCTCCCACGTTTCCATTAGGTGGTCGTCGTTTATTCTTGGGGCTTGGTCCCGCTCCAGTTGCACGTTGTGGTTTGCATTGCACTGGCATTCCAAGAGAAAGTGTGCCAGGAAAGTGTCCTCGAGGACCTGGAAGACCAGCGACTATACTAGTCGCCAGGGTCAAGAGAGCAGTCGAAGCCAGTGGGTTCCTGGACTAGGGAACCCTTCCACCTTAGGGTGACACCGGGCCTCGCTCGGAACACTGTTTTATAAATAAACGTTTATTTCTCTCTCTGTTTTAAAATGCGTTATAACGATTTGGAGATCTATACAGCAGAGACCTACAAGAACGCTTTGGGCAGATTTGAGATTCGGGATACAAAGTGTGTGGCTTCCCAGCGCAATTTAACACCGTCCATTGGAAATGCATGTAGCCCCACTGTAATATATTAAACACCCTGGGAAGCCGCGCGGTTTGTAGCATGTGACTGTAACTTTAATAGAATGTTTAATTAAGTGTCTGCTGTGTAGATCCGGGAGTCGTTTTTGATAGCTTTCTCTTTATTTTGTCAGATATGATTGTTTTCGATTATTTCCCATTCAGTTACGGCAGGCAACAACTGTCACAGACGTGAGATGGCGTTACGTGCGAATGTCTCTAAATTCTGGTCATGGAAGGACAGCGGTTTTGCGAATTTCAGTGCCTTCAAATACGCGCGTGAACATATCAACCCTCCACTATCGTTCCTTCAATGTGCTGAGCCAGTCAGCCGCCCGCGCACTATATATCCTTCTCTCAATTCGGTATTAAGCGTGCACCGTATATGCCTTCCAGACGCGCTGCATGCATGAAAGATGGCGCGTGGCTTGGAATTCTGCTCCTTCCTGCTGTTGCAGCGTCGATGACCGGCATTCGTCTCCTCGGACGAGCCGGCGCCACGAGAATCTTTTTTTTCCCCTTCTCGTTTTTCTTTTTTTAATCTTTACTGCCCTCTGTAGCGCTCGGGTTTCAAATGGACGGCACCGCGGTGCCGTGTGGCGGGGCAGCGATATACGAAGCCCAATTGGATCCCCGGCTGTCCCTGATAGTGCATTATTCGAGAGCGACACCGCAATCGAGCCACTCTCGCCTGGGAGACTGCTGGCGTCTTATTTTATCGCGCCCAACAAGAACCTTGAACTGCGGATGCGCAAGGGTGACTCACTCGAGAGAATCAAACAACGTGTCTTTGCCGCTTGGTCTCCACCGACTTGCGTTAGAATCACGGCCCTGTGCTCCCATATTTTCTCTCTCTCTCTCTTTTACAGGAGTTATACGTTCATCCGGTCTCGCTAAAGTAAAGAGGAGCAAACCTCATCTCCTTTGCGAAAAGGAAAGGCGCCTATTGCCGAAATGATTGCTTATCGCGCGTTCACAATTCGTTAAAAAACAATCATGATATATCCTCGGAAGGCAGCACTAGTGAACGCGGGTTAATGGAAGGAGCACATATTCACCCAGACGTATGCTCTAGCAACAGTTTTTTTTTTTATCGAAACTCCGCCCTACGTACATACATCGTCACTTTTTTTCTTTTTTGTCACGCGACAATTTCAGCGTATACATTACTCAAATGAAATATAACTGGAAATCTCGGAGCCAGCCTTCACTGCTCTGATACTAATCGCTGCGTGAAGGCGCTCCTTAGTATCATGATGCAATACTTCAATAGACCAAAAATCCACCCTTGAAATAGCGCCATGAAGGGGAGTATATAGGCGGGAGAGAACACTTGTCGTTACTCTGAACTCAACACAACCTGGAAGTGATCGCCCTGAGTTATAGATAATAATAATAATCGGGTGTTTGGGGCAGGTAAAGCTGTTATAAGCCTCATTTAGGCTTGTTTTGGTTTGTTTTATAAGCAACACTCTGACGTACGTCAACAGCTTATAGGTCCCACGCATTTTATTGCGATAGCGATTATATGAACACTCTCGGCTGGATTTCGCCGCCGGCGTCGGCGTCGATGTCATGCATCGTATATGTATACGTATCTATATGACAAAACGCAAGAAAGAAAAAAAATCCCAGAAAAAAAAACTCTGGCACGCGGAATTAAACGTGGAACCTCTGCGTCGTGAATGCGAGGCGTTAACCACTGAGCCACCGAGGAGTTTTTTTTTTCTTTATTGGCTGTGTACATACAACATTCACAAACAAACGTACATCTAACAAAGGACAAACATGAACGAAAGAAAAGAGGCAAAAAGCTTCAAAGTTAACAGGCTTTTTAAAATAACTTCATCTGTAGAAGGCTTTCCACTTCATGAAGCCATTTTGGCACCTCTTGTTGAACCTTTTGCGGTTCCACGAATGAACAGACAGATTGAAAGAAGTATTGCCGAACCGGACGTGCATTAACATCAGCATGGCGCACCAAGCCATTGAGAGGTACCTCCCTCAGCGTTCAAACGGCAAGCTATTCATATCTACCACTTACCGTTGTTGGCGGGCATCTCGGGGAGGGTGGGGGGTATCGTGTTTTCAGCATTATCAGCAAGATGGCGCTGTGAGCGCGTGGCTGCTCTCATCTCTCACGCGTACTTTGGCCCGCGTATAGAGAATAAGGGGGTGTACGCTCGATCGCGCGCCCTTGTCTTGCAGTGGGGAGAATCGTACGTCTTGGCTAGCCTTTGAGTTTTGTCGGAACGATTCTGTTTGTAGTTACCGGGCACACAAAGGTCACTGGAATCGTTGCAGAGCCTCCTTTTGCGAAAAGGGCGCGCTTTTCAGACACACTGAAGTAACAACTGAGACGCTTATTCATGTTAGTCTATACCTGTAAGTACGTTTCGTGCGTCCTTTGTGCGTGAGGAACGCGGGGCAAGCTTCGATCTGCTTGACATTCTGCGCGTGACCCTCCAATTTGTTCCTATCGCGTTCATTGCTTCGCCTTTGCGGCAAAGTTGGGACTTATTTAGATTTTCTCATCATCCTCACTCCACAAAAATGCGTATAAGAACGTTTGTCACCTGGGCTGATATCTTGGTCAGATTCTGCCCTCCTTCGGTTTTACGAGCGTTCCGTTTACACTCACGTGATTTAGGAAAGCCCACTTTGTGCCGACAAGTCAGCTGGTTTCTGGCGAAACGTGACAGCCGGACCTAACGTCCGATAACGGAACAAAGACCGAACGTGTACTATAGATTCCGCCTCTGGTGTCGAAACTTTTGGTAAGACGACAACAGGATTCATTCACGTGTCATTCTTCACATATTTATCCATATTAGACTGGATGTTCAACTTTTATTTACGCCAAGGCCACGCACTTACGGGAATAAAGAGCCGCAGCGGCAAAGCAGAATGGTGGACCCATACTATAGGTTGCCCCAGCTATCTTTAGCCATAGTGTAAAAATATGCTGACACACGCAATGACGACGTGATCAAATACACGTTGCTGGCTGTTGCCCGAGTCAGACTACTGTTTAAGTTCTGGTTATTTGCAACGATATAGTCAATCTCCATGGCGTTCGTTGGCCAAGAATGGCATTTGCGCCGTAAAAGCCCACATAGCATCATCATTATTGCAACGATATGAGCCTCACTGCAGCAACTTCTCGAACGACGCCAGCTGAATGCGGCATCCGGTTTCTAAAACAGTCTATCCGTGGCCATCTGCGTTTCCATTTGCTGGTTCGTCACTACTGGAGCTTCACCTGTAAGTGCCCCAGGAATCCGCTGTGTGGCGCCTCAGTGGCCCGTGACGTCAATTCTGCGGACGGGCTGCGTCGCATCGTTCCGCGGAGGAGCGAGAGAGCCGAACTCCGCGTTCGTGTTAAAGCCGGAAGTGCGTTCGTGCGTGCTCGTCAGAGTGAAGCTTTCGACCCGGGCCTCCCGTATCCCCCCCTCCCCCCGCACTTCGATGAGGGCATCCGAACGGGCGCGAAGGGCCGGCGGCCCGTCCCGATTGGTCGCCTTAAGGTACCTCTGCCGACCCCATTTCCCCCCCGTCCCGTGGCGGAACCAATCGGGAAACGGCGTCGTCGAACTGCGGGGGCCAATCCGGAATGGCGGTGCCTTCGAAAATCAATTAGGAGTAGCGAAGCGCGAGGAGCGTGACGCCAGCGCCGGCGCGGCGTCAACGGCGTCGGCGCCGTTAGCGCGGCGGCCGTCCCGGCAAACGCGCAGCGACCAATCGCCTTCCGGATCGATGGTCTCCGTTTCGTTCGGACGGCCAGGCATGCGCAGAGTGCGACCCTCTTCCTACCCCCTTCCTACCCCCTCCTTCCAAACCCCCCCTCCCCCCATTCGATGCCCGTGATCATCTCTCGCTTTCTAGTCCGAGGGCACCGGAGCGTTCCGAAGAAAGTGCATACGAAGAAAATAGAGGCGGCCGAAGAACCGAGAACCGCCATGCCTCGGTCACGGAGTTCTCTTTGACTGGGTTTCACCTATTGTTTGTGATTAACTCTCAGTCGTCCAAATGGAACGTGCTTCTTTAAGTCAAAACAACATGTTGAGCAAACATTTGTTGTTCAAGCTGCCGCTCGTGTCGCAGTAAGAGCAGCGTTAACAAACATCGCATTGCCAGTATACCGACGGTGCATGGAACTTACGTTTGCTTGTGAAACAAACGTGTTGAGGATGGTGAAGATGTTTAGCTCGGTTATTACGAGCGGACGTGACGAGAGGCGAGCGGCCAGAGCGATATCGGTGGCATTTGGAAAGACGCGAGGCATCTCGCCATCGACCGCCAGCGCGTTCAGTCGCGGCGAGGAAAGGATGTGACGTGCAAGAAGAGAGTGTGATCGCCTTCTCCATCTTCGGCGCTGGTGCGGCGGCCGTCTTCTCCCTCTACTATCGTCGTTCTGGCGTCCCGCTCGCCTTTTCGGTTCTCTCTCCGTCGTCTATGGGGGGAGGAAAGGGGGGAGGAAGGAATCGGCCGCCGCCGATCGGGGCTCGTTCGACGTCGGCGGCGACTCCGCCTCCCGACGACGCCGACGGCATCGGCCCACCTTGTTCGAAGACCGCCTCCGAAGATGCGCTCCGATGCGCCGCCGTTTGATTCCGAGGGACGAACCGATACGAGCCGCGTTCGCCCCGCCTTCGGCTTGCCAGTCAAACAGCGTCGTCCGGCCGCTTTTCTTGATACAGGCGAATCGGGCCGCCAACATCCGCGACCGCCCATCAAAAACGGAGGGCGTCTGCGCCTGGCAAAAGGCGAGGCGTGAAAGCGCAAAATAAACTGGCAACTACATTAGACAGGCCGCAGACGCTGTAGGCGAGGGCGCTTTGCGTACAATGAACTCGGACGCATTGAGCCGGGGACTCGGCTAGAGCTCAGAATCCTCGGAAAATTCCCAACGAAGGTCTCCGACGGGCGGGCACCTTCGAGTTCTGCGCTTCAACCGCTGTTATCTACGGGTGAAAAGATTGTTGAATTAACTATTGCCATTAACCGGGTATTACTTCAGGGGTTGTTCGCCTGTTGCGTCATCCATGTCAAGTAGCGAATCGGGCTACTTGGAACATACTCATCGCGATCAGCGCACTAAAAAGCATAAAAAACACAAGTGCAGCGCATGTGTCGTGCACTTTCTTGTGTGTGTGTTTTGTGCGCTGATCGTGATGAGTCATCCATGCCATCACGAGTGAATGCGCAATTCACAAGCGTGATCCGGATTATGTCGGTCCGCTCCGTGCAATCCTCTATTACACGGTAGTGCATTCCCTGCTGCACCCTTATTAACTATACGCCTAACAACTTTTTCAGAGAACATCGCTCACAAGTGAAACTTGAACCATCCTTAACTCGCTATGAGTGCCTATACTAAAACACTTTCTCGGGCAAGATTATAAGCTGTCACCGACCCCATCTTGACTCATCTCAGACACTGATGTGATGCAGATGTGGTGCAACACGATTACCCTGCCCATCTACTGTTGTAATTTTCTCGTTCTGTTCTTAACACGATTACCATGCCCATCTAGTTTTATTGCACTTTTCTGAGATTGAAGATCAAACTGTCACTCTCACGGAATGCAATTCTTAAATCGCGGTGTCAATCGCTTTTTTTTTTTCGTATACATTCTTAGCAGACATGCAGCTACATGCGACTGAGTGGTTTCTTTACAGAGAGACGCACAGTGTGCCACTGCATGTAGTGTGAAAAAAGACGTGATATATACAAAGGTGAATAGAAATGCGAGCTTTTTCGTACGCTTGTTTTGTGAATTATGGTCCCGCGTTTGCGAATTAGTTCTCGCGACACTGCAGTAGCCTATACGTAAGAACAGATGAGATCCAGTCTATATATCTAACGCAGCAATTTATTTAGCGAAAGCACTGACCCATGTATAAAAGCAGTTATTATGGAATAAAAGGCTTCGTGAAGTCGATTCTTCCTTCTGCAGTCTTTGTCGCAACAATAGTCGCTGTGCAGACACTGGGACGCAAATAATGCATTAAGTGCAAAAACGTTGGTTTAAACGTTAAACTCGGTTCTTAAATCTCGTTTTTGATGCAAATCTCGCTGTACGGAAAACGATCGTGGTGCCTACAAGCATTACCAATGTACTGTGACACGGATGACTTGAATGCTTGCGTGGTCTTCAATATGTACAAGAAATGATTCCCTAGCACAAGGGATCTTGGCAGGCCATAATCTTCAGCCACGTATATATGCGAAAGACGAAGTATACAATGAATCAGCGTCTGCTATTTTTTTTAATTTTGGAACAGAGCTCATGAAGCACCTTCTTGGTTGAAGCTCTGTGACCGCCTGTGCAACCTTGAACTGTGTGTGGTGTGCAATGACACCTCCTCCTCCTTCTTTCTCTCTCTCTTTTACTTCCATATTCTCCTCTCCCCATGGTACGGTAGCAAACAGGACGTAGCCTATAGTTAACTACCTTACCTTTTTATATCCCCTCTCTCTCTCTCTGAGATGAAGTGGTTTTAAGTAACGTATAGTCACGTACCCAAGTGTTAGCGTCAAATATTTATCACACTATAACATAAAGAATTGAGTAATTTTACTCCTGTTAGGGAGTTCGCGCTAACCACATACGCAACTCCCATCAAAGGTGTACGTTAACTCTCACTTGGAGATGCATGGCTATACCCTCCTTGTAGATTATAGCCATCAATAGACAGGCGCGACTCTCCAAAGAAACTTAAAGGGGCCCTGAAACACTTTTGTTTTATCAACCATGGAATTAATTCACTAAGAACGTGTATTGCATCACAAGTTCAACGCCGCAAAAATTTTAAGAATCCGTCCACTACAAGTGGAGTTACAAAGATTTGTCACATGCTGCAATCGAATTCTCCCTTCTCTTGTGCCGACGAAAGCGCTGGAAGCTAAGCAGGGAGGGATGGCAGGGGCAAAGAAAATACGTCGCGCACGGCTTGTGACCTTGAGCACTTCTTTTTTTTCTTCGAATACGTGGCTTTTTCAGTGCGATCACGTGCGCACGCGTGGACCAGTGACGGCCTTCCGCAACGACCGAGCGCGCCATGTTTGAATAAGCCAACGGCTGATAGATGGGCTTACGAGTGATTTTTAGGCTTATTGCGTGATTTTTCGAGTGAAGAGAAAGCAATTTTTAGCTGACCTCGAAAATTTATTGTGATTTCCAGACCGCGTACTGCACTATAATATTTGGCTCGCGTGTTGTCGGGACCACCTATACTACCGACCGGCAGCATTTTCTCACTATGCTCAAAAAGTGTTGCAGCGCCCCTTTAACGTGTATTTTTAAAGAGAGTACATATGTTGTGGCAAGTCAAGATTTACCAAGAAGAGTAACAATTTCTCTTTTTGTTTCATCTATATCGTATACGGAATCGGACCGCCAGTACCATTTGAAGGGGACGTTTCTCGTTCTACAAGGCAACTTTCGGATCTTTGTAATTAGGCTTACAAGCAATAATTCCAGTAAACAGAATCTCAATCGGCAGTGTCGCACCACCATGCACAAGTTAAATATAATTGACCACGGTCGGATGGCGAGCGCTGATTTCACAATTTGGTCCTAATTAGGAACTCGCTGCCTTGTAGCACACTGCATATGCTACTCGGGGGAAAACAAGTAGTCACTTGACCCTTTTCTTGGGAGTTCTGATTGTCTCGTGTATGACTCCCTTTGACGAGACACGTTAACTCTCTGTGCATTATTAACTCTCTGTGCATCTCTATGCATTATTTGCACGTTAACTCTCTGCTCTCTGCATAACGTGCATAGAGCATTCGTTATGCTTGGGTCATAAGCAGTCTATGTGTGTTTGAAGATAGACAAATACGTGGCAAGCCATAACTACCAATAAAGAGCCAAATTACTCTTTATCTAGAGTGTGGACTCTATGCGTATTCGGTAAGGTGAACTAATTTGTTAAATAATGTTCTTTTAACTAGCTTTTGTTTAAACTCCATCTAATACTCGACACAACTTTTTTAGGAGTCACAATATCGGTAATAAAGATTCACAAATGCTGCTTGATTTTGTGGTTTATTCGCTTTGACCAATGCTTCACGAATAAGTATACAGTCATCGACCCCATGTAATGGCTTGCAGTTATGTTTTATTATAATAAAAATCATGCATGTTGGTGTTAGTTATTTGACTCCTCTTAAACGTTTGTTCGGGATACTCATTAGGTCAAACGCTTGGTGTGTATTTTCATTGCTCATTCTTAATGTTTCCTTTATTAAGAGGCGATGGAAGGAATTATTTGTTTTTATTTACTATCGAGCGTTGACAGGAATGTTTTCCTTCTTATGCAATAGCCGAAAATTACTTGTCGTTGTCAACAGTGCTTTCAGAAAGGAAGATGAATGTTATCTCTTGAGAACGCAACTAAGTAAACAGCCGTGCGACTGGAGCAGCCGCAGAGAATGGTCGCTATTGCGTATGTATGTCACATTGCGGCTTACTTTTTGTCTGACGTTTTGCGCTGAAAATTTATGGATAAAACGCTCCATAAAATACATTCAAGACATTATCAGTAGACAAAGTTTACCTGTATTATGGTCTTATATACGTATTGTACGTAGCTCCTCACGTTGATTTGTCCACGTCGGAACTTTATGCACGACCCTATTAACCATATAGTTCGCATTTCGTTCATCAGGAGCCGGCAGTCAGTTGACGAATATGCTTGGGTCATAAGAGAACTCTGTTTTTCATTGTTTCTTGTTGAATACCGTGTGCTACGCTTATTAACCCCGCGTAGCCTGTATGCTTGTTATTTCTATTAATATTTTATCTCATGTACCTTTAGTCGTCTCTGTGAAAGCTGTTTTCTGGCTCGGCATTATTCATCTCCGACCAGCTTGCGATGGCGTTGTTCCATAACTTGGAAAACTTTTCGTTTGTTTGTAGACAAGCCGGAGACACAATGTGGTTGCAACACTCGCACGTCAATTCGACTCACTCACTCACTAAGAATATTTAATGTAAAAACTCATCAGACGCCGTAATTGCAATACTTTTTATTACTAAGAGCTATTTCACCACTGGCGGGCTGCTATAACAGGACCAACATTATACCATTGGCTGGAATTTGCTCTTACGAACTCTGCATTGTAGAGACTTTGTATATCATTGCGAGCCCTGAGTAAGACTCGAGTGCACTATAATATCCCTCCTCTGGACTCCTCGCCCCACAACCCTTTCGCTTGATGCGCGTCTGAGGACCCAGCGCATCTGGTCATAGAGCACTTTTTCACGAGACAAGTACTGGCATTATCCGCAGATCGCTTACGGCGCAGACAGCTCTTCTTCGCTTCCTGTCGCATCTTCACTCACCGCGAGGAAACGGCGACACCATGCACTGCGTTGCGCTCAGCCAGACGAGCATCGTCGCGCGAATGCAGATAGCACGCGTATCTTCCAGCGAAAGCAGAGCGACGCAACCGGAAAACAAAAACAGGGGCACATATAGGCAAGAAGGGAGGGTCCACACGGGAGACGAAAAGCGCACTCCCGATGATTACGCCAGCGTGTGCTCCTGTTCTGCATGCCTCAGTCCCCCGGACGCACATGTATACGTGAAGAACAGTGGCGATAAGAAGAACGCTCCTTGTCCGAGTTCAAGTCGAAAAAAAAAGAAAGTGAAGAAAGAAGAATGGCGGAATTGAGCATGGCCCGTCCTAAACAGCATCGAAGCATTTCTTTCGCTCGGAAAGTACACCAGCGGTGAGCAAGAATAGAGAGGAGTATTGTGAGAGGGGAGGGATAGAAAATAAATGAGCGAGTTAGCGAGAGAACGGTGCACTGCGGTGCTCGCGGCTGCATGCGCTAAAAGCGTCCTGAGCCACGCTGCAGACCGAGCCAGCTGTTCACCGCTCGATCAATGCATGCAGGAGTCGAGCCGCGCAGCCTCCTCCGCTGGTCCCATGAAGACGTGCGAGCGCCGCTCGGGTCCATAGCTGTTTGCGCGATATACGTTCTATAAAGTTCCATGAGCAAAATTTATATTCTGCTCTTCATATCTGCAGTTTGTGCCGTGCTCTGTTTACAGTATACGTCTTACGAGCGTAGCCTTGCGACATGCGAGACAAAGCAATTGACATGCGAGGCGAAGCTGATCATTTTTCCTTGTCGGCTCGCGTCGGAACCCGTACGACTAGGAATCGGGCAAAGTCATACTTGGACGTTCTCGGTTTAGCAGAAAAATAAGCATTGCTCGAAAGTGGGCACGACGTATAGGAGAAGCCACAACGGAACATCATGATCCTCGGAGTTGTACACATGCACAATCATTGAACAAGAGACAATCAGTTCACTGAATGTATAGAAGACTTTATTTGTTCGGTTCGACTGCAATGCGCTAATTGTGACGTAATTCGAAATAAAATTGAAGTAAACAAAAAAAATCAACCTTTTCCGTCATCTGAATAAGTTGGTGATTCCCTTCGCTGCGAGTTAAATCGGTATAAAATTTGGCGCACGTTATACTATAACATCTGATTGGACTGCCTTATGCAGACCGTGCTTTGAACATCTTGATCGTGGTCAGCAGCTGCGCGGGATATTCACTTCTGTACTCCCGCACACTCCGTCGTACCACAGCCGGACTTCGGAAAGGCCGGCGAGCTTTCTAGCACGCCATCCTTGTCCGACCATGGCCGTACCAAGCATATAATTGCTTGGCATGGCCATGACCGGGCAAGAAATGAGTTTTAACAAGTGGCCTTGTCTTCATCAAGCATAGAACTGTTCTAGTGGTTCAAGAAGGCAAGTTCACATCTGGAAAGGTCGGCTGGAGAACACAACTCTTGTTAATGGATATTTTCATCGCAATCTTCCCCTTCCTGCTATTGTGTGGACAAGCATAGTCAGAGATGGTTGACGCCAAACTTTCCCCAAAACGTTGTAATTTTTTCATGTTCATGCTGCATTGTTTGTTTGAGCCCGGCAGAATATGGCGTATACCCACTACTCTGGGGGATTGGCCAAGATTTCGTAGTTGCGTTGTTAGAGAGCGTGTTTCTTCTTCTTTATTATTATTATTATTATTATTATTATTATTATTATTATTATTATTATTATTATTATTAAGAACAGTAGTGGTAACAGCAATAGGGTGTCGAAGTGGATCGATCACAACCTCTTGATTTTCTAACCCGAAACGGCGAAGAGAAAGCGAAACGTTCGGAGGCAGAACTGGGAGACGGCTTAGCTAAAGTGCTCGGTCCACTCTGATGCGTCGCGGGAGTGCTATATTGTTGGAGGGTATAACGGAGTAGGGGTTTTACCCTTTGGTCCCGCTCCAGAAGGATGGAACACCGTGGTGGCATCAACGCTATCGCACTTTGTTTCACAAACACGGTAGCTGCTGGCACGAGCATCGTCCGAGCAGTGTTCAGAGAAAAGCACCTTCGCTGGCGTAGCGTAACGAGTTCGCGAGAAGGAAGGGTGTCCTGCTGGCGGAGTAAGAAGAGGGGGGTGTCTCAGAGGGGCGGCTGCCCTCGCCCGGGCCGGCGCTGTTAGAGACGGGAGGGGGGGGGGTGTCCTCCCCCGCGCGCCCGTGTGTGTGGGGGTCACGTGGCACGCGCAGTCTCCGCCCGCATCCGCCTGGCGTCGCCGCCGCCGCCGCGTCCTCCACGGGCCAACAGGTTGATTCCGGCGAGCCTCTTCGGACGACCTGCGGCCGCCAGCGCCGTTTTCTCGGCACCATCTGCCGCAGGACCACGCCGCGTCGTAGCCGCTCGCGCGAAACCCAGCGTTCTCCGACAAGCGCACGGCAAGCGCTCGGAGCTGCTTCACCCCGGAAGTGAAACCAGCGCGCGCGATCATCTCTCTGGACCGCGGCTCGGAGAGCGGGAGGAGCGACCTCGACTATCGGATCACCACTGGTCTCCCTCCCACATCGGGCGTCCCCCCCCCCCCTAGCACCGCTCCCCTCCTTCGAGACTACTCTCCCCCCCAATCGCTCGGCTACTTCTCCCGAGTGGCATCTGCGTCTGGTTTCGGTTTCAGTTTGCCCCTTCACCGAGCTCTCGGTTTGCGGAGTGCAGAGGGAGGCTGTGGTGCTTTTGACGCTTGCGTCGTGCTCGCGTCTTCGCCGAAACGTAGCCCGTCATCGTGGCTGGAACCTTCGCCGCACGCCGGTCGTCGTTGCTGTGTGTCGCGCTGACCATCGCTGTGTGAGGCTGTGAACGGCGTGCTGTGTTCGCCAACCGTGTCTCGACCTGGACTTCTGCGTCATACCCTCTCCTGCCGCAGACGCCTTGATGTGAGTAGCCTTAGGATTACGTGTCATTGCCCCCACTTCACCTTGTTCGACGAAGGCCGGTTAATTCTAATTTGTTGTAGTGCATGCATGATTATAGACATGAACGTGTAAGGCACTCCGGGCAACACAAATCTCAGGTGTCTTCTGTGTGCACTAGAACAAAATAGCGTTACATACCAACAGTGCCGTACAGCTGATGAGCGACTTGATTTGTTTTCTGCCTAGAACATTCGTTTTGAAGATATGACCGTGGTGCAGATATGTCAGAATGAGGTGGGTGTGCGACTTCTTTTACGCAAAACAGTCATCCAGAAAGCTTACACTTTTGCTTACTTGTCATCTTCGCACTATACTTCGAGTTGTCGCACTCCTTGTAGAGCCATGTTTATGCTGAGTCAGTCTCTTTCGGGAATTCGGCATAGGTATATTAGTCGCTGTGCTAGCCCACTACCTTGCGTTTAATACTCCTTGGTGCAATTTTTTTTAACAACCCACCCGGAAACAAACCCCCTGGGCAGTAGTTATACGAAATTGAGAGGCGCCCGGCATGTTAACATACCAAAGGACTCCATTTCTAATATAACAGTTTAGGAAAGAACACGGATTAGTGGCTATTGGCTTCATCGCAGCAAAAGTCTAGAATAGTTCAGAATTATGGCAGTTCATGGTGTATAACTCTAGACTCTAAACGTACTTCAACTGCACATGTCACCTCAGCAAGCTTAATGATAGTGGTTCTTCTCTAGTTGTCAATTTTATTCGTGATTTAACTATATACGGCTGCATGGAAAATAGACGCTTTGACTTTTCACGTTTTTTTTTATTCTTGCCCTTATAAGGCGACTCTAGATGTCACCACTGTGTCAACATTAATGCACCACATACGTGGTAGACGGTATGTACAACAAAGACCATGCTGTTGAACATTAACGTGGATTCTCAAGCAAGTGATGTAGCTTGAGGTTTTTTTGAAGCAAGCTTAAACCCAATGCAAGGAGAGGCTTCTCAAACTTTGTAGTAATACAACATGTTGAGAAAGGGAATTTTATGATGATTTCAATCACTTCTGAGCAAAAAATTAAAAAGAACAGTAATATAGTGTGTGTATACTAATAGCACGGGACTCGTATAAGATGTCGCTGCTTCTTCTTTCAATTCGCATGTTAATTCGTTTTATTGCATATTCAGTATTGACTGTTCTAATGCTCTAAAGTTGAGAGTTACCGCAAGCTGATAAACCAAAACACCACAGCACAGCATGCTGATTACTCTAAAGCTCTGGAGCACAGCTCTCCTGGTAATATTAGCTGCAATGGAGCGGGTTTTATAAAGAAGTACGTGGGAGAATGGGCAAATGTGTGTATCCGAAATTACTAAGGGTAAAACTTTGTATGTATCATGTTAACGTGACCTCGAACGAAAACCTGCGTGTAGTACGGAAAGTCGCATGGCCCCCACGCGCCTCGTGAATCTCTGCGCGTTTGCTTCATCGTTCGCGCGGTGGAAGCATGAAAAACTTTATTGGGGTCCTGAAGGACACCACCCCCGTTTTATACGGGCAGGATCGCGGGCCGCTCACACGTAGGGACGGGGAGGCCCAAACTCACCGCCGCATCGTGGGCCTTCTGGACAGCCTCGAGTTGTTGTATCAGGACCGGGCCCGTAAGCATTTCGTGAAAAGCATTTTCGGAAAATTCTTGATTTTTTTCCCTGTAAAGAGGGGCACCTCCAGAGCATGTGGTTAAAATCATTGCGATTGTGGCAGTCCGAACAAAGTTCTGAAATGTCGGAGTAGTGGCTATAGGTTACGAGGCTAGGGTATGTTCCCGTCTGAAGCATGCGAAGGGAGATTGCCTGTGGCCTAGACAACTTTTCTTGTGGCATTGGGAAGGACCTACGGCCTGATTGACAGTGTTTTGTGAACTTTTTGAAGGTAGTCAAAATGTTCCTAAAATCAATAATGGGGGCTGATTCCTCTGTTTGAGCTACGCGAGTCCCAGTGCGGTAAGTGAAGCCTCGCACATTGAAAAAAAAAAGTGGTAAACTGACTTTCACGTGCACGTCCGCTTCGTCATCACGGCGTTCACGTGATATAAAGTGTAACAGTGCAATGTATACTCATGCTGGGTGGATTTTGCCTTCGAGTCGTTTTAGGCGAATGCGTGAGGGATTTTTTTTTAAGACGATAGTCTTTCTTGGGGTACTCCAACGCAAAAATTGTTGTCTATGTGTATATTTGTCTGTTTGTCCGTTGTAACGATACCCACAAACTAGGGTGGCTACCCAAACGACCCCAAGCAATACTTTCAGTCTCAATGGTTAACCCCATCCGCAGCGCCCACCAATATTGCTCAAGTTTCAGTGTTCAGACTTGTGCAATTGTCACTTAAAAAGCAATTATAGCGCATATATGAGGCACCATAACAACACGTCAACAGTTTGTATGTGTGGCTTTATACTAAAGAAGCCACACATAAGTAATTCTAAGGACCGTCGCGTTTATCACGCTGCGCTGACAGTGCAATACGATGCTCAAAAAGGCAAGTGTTTCCAACGTTTTGCTAAGACAACACGGTGACGGCACCTGCCCGTCGCTTTGCGTTCTCCACCTTATCGCCTGCGAGACAGGCGCGCATCTTTCTCCGTGGTCGCGCACGCCTTCCTTCGTTTTCGAAGATGACTGCCAGATAGCGCTCGTGTCTGACGTGCCTCGATGCGCTCGATTGCCTTCGCTGCACAGATCGAGACTCTCTCACGCAGTTTTTTTTTAGAATACAATTTACCAATTTTCTCGCGCAGAACATCAAATAATCGTTTTGTTCATTCTCTCCACACGCAAGACTATTGTCTTTAGACGACATTTGCTGTGATACATGCAGATAAGGGGTCATTTTTTTATTGTTTCTGTCAACACTATGTGCTTCGAGGTACCTAGAGCTTAAGCATTTCAAAGTTGCGTGACAGAGGGCAGGACAGTTACAAAAAAAAAATAAAGCAGGGAGCTTGACGGGATGTTTGTTTGGCCTGCTATCCTGCAGTGGGTGGAGGAAACATTTGTGCTCATTCAAATATTTAAGCGCAGGCTTTCCGCAGCCGAAGGCGTACTTCTGTGTGTTTCTGTCTCGCTCGGCAATATCACTCCCTTTCCCAACTCGGACTGAAGAATTAAGTCAGTGTCTTTATCTAGTATATATAGGCCGAATGTGAGATTGTCCTAAAGTATTCACACATATACGGGTAATAAATCTTGAGAAACTGTCCGAGCATGTCAAAAGTGTAATTGAGCGATGCTCAACATCTATAGCGACAGACTGAACTGACGTTTGCTGTTTAGCAATGACCTATTATACTTTTAGCCCTATGTTGCACCATCAGGCGGATTCTACGCAGCTGGGAAACCACTTCTGGTTAAAAATGATCGAAGGTCGCGAAAGAGGAGAGCTTGAAATGCCTAACCGCTCTGGTGAATACGACAAAGTTAGTTAGTGCGCTTCATTCAAATGAGAAGACTTGATGCAAGTCATTCCGGCATGTGCTATCACCGAAATATCTGGAACGTAATTATCTACTTCACCGCAAACTCTCTGGTTGTATTTGCTAGGGTCTGCTCTTTTCGCGAACAAGTTCAGTTTCATAACATGAGATCGTTGTTATTATTTAAATATGATATTACGATATTCGTGGGAAGTGGTGGGTCTTCCAGACGGCAGAATCGCCTCCGACTCAACGAAATAAGCTCGAAATAATGCCGGAGAGATTCTGTGTTTTGAAAATGCCATCTGTGAAAACTTTTATTGGCAGCACTGTTGCCTAGCTGCAGTTGTGCTAGTTATGCACATTATATAAGGATATCCAATATGCATATAATGTTGCTTGAAAAAAAAATGCAGGAGAATATAACAATATTTTGCATGTCAGTTGATCTCAATACACAGCAATGTTCTATATAAGTAAAATATATAACGCCGCGCGATGCTCGGAGCCTTAATGAAGTTTCAGGGGGAAAGAAGGGATAACTATACACCGTGGTACTACTGCACATTATTGCACATTGCATTTATTATTTCAAACATATTTTTGGCACTTTTTCGTGTCTATTTGTGCATGTCCTATCGGGATTCAGCTTATTTTTTGTGTTGTCGATTGTATGAAAATTTCATCTCATTTCCATACGTTAAAAAACCGTAAACACGGTAGTTATTACAGCCTAATCAAATGCACGCCTTAGGGCAGTAGTTACACGTCGTACACTTTATGTTTAACACACTTAGCTGATAATTTTATAAAGCCGCACGTCGACTGAAAACATCGTTAAATCATAATATTGTTAAATGGGAGTCTCTCAAATGTTCGTTTTGTTCAGAGGAAAGTGTGTGTACGTGTGTGTGTGTTTCTTTTTCACCCTTCAAATAACACGCTGTGAGCTTGCCTTACCTGTTTTATTAGTATTACGCTCTTGCAAACTGAATCAAGTGATACGTACAACCCAAAACATCATTTAACCACCTTAGAGTGAATGATTGATGTTTCAGTCGGTTTTCATTTCAGAACTGGCCAAAGTCTTGACACATTTTGTTTTTCTGCGGTTTATTGAAGATTACGTACTGAATTCACAACCGGACGTTACCATGTATCATATATATTTTTACAGATATGAACAAAGGATTTATAAGCAGGTGATATTATTGATGTGAGTGAGTACAAGGTCAGCATAAAAGAAGGATTTATTTGGCGCTCGCTTCGGTTGTCCTATAGGTATGATCCACTACTCAAAATCGGCCGATGTCTGTGATAACGTTCCGCACTGTCTAACTCTTCACGAAGTATAACGAAATCAATCGTAACATAGTTTTTTGCTGCCGTGAATGCGTTCTCTAGCTTTTTTTTACATGTACAGCCAATAGAAATAAAATACGCCAGCAAGCCCTTTTTGCTGTATCATATATGATATTGTTCTGTGTCTGCAGTGTTCCTTGCTTCAAGATTCAAACGAGTGAAGCTCCTGTCTTTCTCGTTCTGGATTAAACTGACACGTTAGTAAAATGTTAGTGTTTAGAAGACGTTAATGTATTCTCGCGTTTCATGTCCAAATGTTTCAGAAACCAACTTTGGCTTACTTGAGACAAAACAAGGAATAAAAGTATTTATGGTGAAAATACAGTATTACGCAACTCATTCTTGTGTTCTTTAAAGCTAGCGGTTTCTGAAACAGCTCGTCTAGTTTCGCGCTAGCAACATTGTGCCAGAATATTGGTGAGCATGAAGTAATGATTCCAGAAGGAAGGGTCGTGCTTTTACGCCGTGTATATTCATTTACGTTAATGCTGCTCATAAAGTCTATTTGAAAGAGACATATATGAAGTCATATATTAGAGAGTAACAGAGAGAGATTGTTCGTTGGGGGTCCAGGGATTTGTTGTCGAGCATAAGACTGCCTGTTTTTCGTCTGACTTTCTGTTCTGAAAATATTACATAGACAAGGAGCACGTTTAGAATACTTGCGATGCGATTTTATAACTTTTGATGAACTAGGGGTAGGAGTGACAAGAACATAAATCATTCAAATCAGATATCCTGAGCAGTATTCGTGATACCTTCTTGACAACACAGATGAATGGAACTTCAGGCAAAACTTTTGTTCCTGCTTTCACAATGAGCAGAAATGAAGAAAAAAAACTCAATCTGGAATAATGTATTTGCAATAGCTGATACCCTTCGCCGCGTTCAATACATTAAACCTAAATACCAGCAAGCGATGCTGCGCTTTTATGCGATTTTGAAGGAACAGAAAGCAATCTTAGCATAAGCTACGCCACAGCATGATTGAACTGTAGTTCTGGTATCATATTCATAGAACAATATTTCGCAAAAATTGATCGCAAAAGAACATATTTGCTTTTGTGAGTCGTCGTTGTTGAACGCACTATTGCTGAAGGCTGCCGGTGAATGACAACATCACATATTAACCAATAACCTTTTTAAGTCCTCATTGATCAGATTATGTTGCACTGACGAAACTATAATAAGTTGCGTGATTGAGCCCTCCTATACGCGGTGAAGCTTTCTGTAGCGCATGGTGAGATCCGCTGGGAATACTAGAGCTCAATGAATTGAGACGTATGGACAGAAATATGGCCGAACAAGTTTCTGTTAATTTCTCGAATTAACATTAAACCATCTAATAATGAAACAGCTTTGGCAATGAGCGAATTTATGAATGATACTCGGCGAGTGTGTCTTTATGATTCCTTCGTTTTATTTGGTTCCATATATGTACATCGTCCATATGTCCAGTGCAGTGTTCGTATGGGTCATCAGTTATTTACTTACGTGATTCTTAAAGGAACGAAGAGGAAATTGAGCCCCGTAACTGTCTGCATCAGAGTGCGACACCTCAACACTAGCTCACGAGGGATGGGGATAAGGAGGGATTAAACGGATGGGATTAAAGGTCTAGAGATAGAAGGAGATAGCGTGGCGCAGGGACAGCGACACCCAGAAGCAAGAAGAAGATAGGAAAGATGGATGGACACGGTCGCAGGAGTCCGAGGACGGGGCGCCATTCAGCGAGAGCTCTTGTCGGCGTCAGGAGATGGCGTAGGGCGAGCCAGTCGACCAGAGCTGCGCTGTCGTCGGAGATCGCGGCGGCACAACCGGTCGGCACGAAATCCAAAGATTCCATATACGTACTGTGTCCATATGTCCAGCATCGTGTCCATATGGTTCCCGTTTGGTTACGTGTATGTGTAGTGTCCATGCGGTTCACCCGTTCCTTCCTACGCCATTATCGTCTTTCTGCTGCCCTGAATAGGTCGCCGGGCGCCAGGTGGCAGCTCGAACGAACCACCCTCGCCGTTCGCAGGACCGCAGCACGTCTGTATAGCGGCGGCGGAACACTATTTTTCCGGTTGGCGTGGCCGTGCGCTACGGCGCACCTTTCGCGTGCGTACATTTTTGTGCGCGATGCGTACTGGTATACACACGCACGCACGCAGGGCTGAATGGCGCCGCCGTCACAGAACCGAGAAGGAGGCGTTTCGGCAGTATTAGACTCTGAAGCAGATCAACGCGGCACGCTGTCAGGGCGGCTGCTGCCTTCGCCGTTGCGCTGCTCGAGGAAAACAAGCGCTCGGCAAAGAGGGGACGCCCCTTTAGCTAGTCGCCCGCCTTTTCTCTTTCTCCCCTTTTTTTGAGCGGCCTACAATTTCGAGATTGGCGCCCTCGCGCTGCGCGGCTACTTTGACTCCCGTGTTTTCACAAGCGGCGGCTCCGCTTGTGAGAGCCACGCGCGCGCCGCGCGTGTATACGCTGTAGACTGTAGCACACGGAGCGGGCGCAACACAGTAAGATTGCTATTGAGGGGTCTCACCACAGTGTTACCCCCCCCCCCCCCAAATCATTTGGCTGAGTTAAAATAGAACCAAGCTTCGCCGTGGGCTCAAAACTTAAAATGAAGCAATGACGTCTTTCGCGCAATGACCTGGGAACATTGTGGGAACTATAGACGGTTCTTGAAATGCGCATATTTAAAGAAAGCTGCATCGCCGTAAAGTCGCACATAAAAAAAAAATGACGAGGCAGGTCTGACTTACATTCTTAATAACGTCCCGCTTAAAGTGCTAGATGTAGACGGGAAACCGGACATTTTTCGTCCAGTTTCCTGGATAGAGCCAGAATTTAACCGGGACCTGATTAAGAGTGTAGTTAAAGTGAGTGGTAAATCCGGCACCCCCTTCCCATAGATGATCATAGAAGGGGGGAAACGCCGCCCTTCCCTCGTGCCCTGCTCGTGCGCACGCTTATGGACAACACCAACACCACGCGGCCGCCCTCTTGCGCCAGCTGAGAACGCGGGCAGCGATATTCGGTAAGCGCACCTAGCGTTTGTATCATACACACACGAATGCGGTGATCAAAGAAACGCGCTATCGAGAGGTCGCATCTATAAGACAACGTAATGCGTTGTGTGCACACAGCGAAAACAGCTCTTTGGTGGCAGCTTATAAGCTGCAATCGCGGCAGAGGTCTGCATGTTTCACCCCCACACGCAAGTTGTCTGATCCGTTACATTTTCGTTACCTGAAGAGCGATTGCTACAAGTACTGGCTAATCAGCGTACCAAGAAGGTTCCAGCTGGGACTTGATTGACAGTGTTTAGCCTACATCTCTTCAAGCTGGCACCTCATTTCAGGTGATTTTTTTTTTTCACTGACCAGGCAAGGTTGTGCAAATTGTGGGACTTCCACTCCAGGTGGCAATCCACATTCCACTCCTATTCTGTTTCTCCTCTCCAGGCGCAGCTTGATATTGCGCCTTCACTGATGGTGCCGGATAAAACGCCCGTAAGGAAGCTAATTGTTTCAGTTGAACAATGAGTGAAGGTACAAGATGAGTGAAGCGTCATAACGAAGGTTCACGTTATAATAACAGGAGAATCAGTGTAACGTGTGGAAGATTGACTGCTGTAGCATTTTTGGAGTCGTCCCCACAAGACGCGCTTCCTGTACCCGCTTCCTCACTAAAACACTCAGCTTACGAAACAACTGTCGCACTCAAACAGGTAAACGATGCATCCAAACAAGTGCGCATTGTTGTCGCCATTCCACTTGGAAACAAGGACATGCCGCCCAGTGTCTAGCATTTTTTTCTGTAAACAACGCATGCAGTGGGCCACCATTCACGAAAGGTGTTCTGCAGGGTCGACGCTCGGTCTTTATCGCCGCGCGGCTGTGGTATTCGTCCCGCTCCACTAACGGCGAGAAGCGTGCGGCGAAAACTGGGCTGCTCTGACACCCGAGGCACGCGGACGCTAATGCAAACACACTTGGCTGCACGCAGGGGCGACCACGTGACCTGTTCGCGGGAGCCCTGACTCGGTCAGCCGGCTCATAAAGATGGCGGGCTCGAGCCGGCCGCAATTCCGCGCAGTACTCGTTCTTATAGCGCCTTATTGGGTCGAACAATAAGGCGATTGGATCGCTCCGTTCCGCGAGCACCATCTCGTAGAGCTCATATGCCTTCCCAGAGGTGGACATGCACTTTTTCGTCGCACCGTGTACGCTATACGTGAAGTGACTCGGCTGCATAGGCTAGAGCATGGGGGAGACCCCCTCCACCCCTCTTCACATAAGGAGGACACCAAGTACGCTCCCTATGTTAACTCCTCGGTAGGGCATCACTTATTGTGGTGTAAGGTACGGGGTTACGGCCATGCCGGTTATTGATGATAATGGCGGCCGAGGGCACCTGATGCTGCGTTTCGGAAACTCACGTAATAACTATAGTCGCGTCACTAAAATCGCGTAACATCGCGTAACTAGTAACGCAACGTGCTCCAGCCACAATCACGTGACCTGTGCTTAGGGAACCCACCAAGACCGGAGAAAAATAACCAAGTGTAGTCATACTTAGTGCTACTAGCGAAAAAAGCTTGGCGTTACTAATAACACTTAGCTAGGTGGAATACTGGCTCCCCTAGTGGTTCGAGCCTTGCGCCACATGTGCACGCTGCACAATCATTTTTTTTAGATTCATTCCAAGCGAAGCTTGTTAGATTTATGGCTCAAGGGACAATTTTTACTAAAGACCACGAGGAAGGGGAAGACGGTAGGAGGGAGGAGAGAGATGGGGGTGGATGTTAAACTACGACAACCTTAAATAAACACCGCTCGCGCATGTGTGAACCGCTACACCTTGTGTGGATTTAGTTTTACGATCCCTTGTTAATTTCCCTGTACTGTTCCCTACTTTTTTATTATTTACCTGCAGTAAAAAAGGGGAAAGACAGCAAAAAAATGTCAAAAACTGTCGTGATGTTCACGCCAATCCCCAAAGACGCACGTCTACGTCCTCGTCTGTGTCGTGACCAGCATACATCCTCAATTATCTCAAACACAACAAAATATTCGTGGCGCTCCTGGAATTCCGTCGGTGTCCTCCGCGCACGGAATGACACGTTTCGGGCGCCACGAAGCCGACGAGTGTCTGCACGAACTTGTGAATCCATGTCGCACATCGCATTTGAGCTCTGTTCGCCATAGTTTTTTTTAGAATTGTAGAAATTGGCCATATAGGTTTTGTTTGTAGTTTTGTGTACGGTGTCGTTTCGCTTTTCAAGTACTCTCCGAAGGTGGACCATATCACCCGGATCGAGATGTCATCATCAGCAGCAGCAGTAGCTTAAGGTAATTTATGTCCACTGTAGTACGATAGCATATCCCAACAATCGCCTATGCTAGCCGTCGTTGGCCTAACCAGATGGGTTAACCCCCCTCGCCCTTTCACCCAGCTAAGTACGTATTTCTATCTATACACACATACACGCGACCTACAAGCACACACACGAACACGCATTATAGTGTGGACAAAGCCCCTCCTTAAACATGTTTCTGGCTAGGTCTTACGCGAACAATTTGGGTGTGTGCTGTTGGGACTCCGGGTCCTGCCGGTCTCGTTTTCGGTAGCTGGCCCCGTCGCAGGATCCATCGTCCAACAATTCAGCGAGAAGAAGCGCCCGAACGAACAACAGAGATTCATTTACATGTGGAGAAGTGGTCAACTGACCCAAAGAGAGAAGAGTGCGTGCGATACAAAACGTCTTCGGCATTTTATAGCGCCACGTTGTTGACACTGGGCGTCTTGTCTGCATCGTCAGCCAATACGGTGTCGCCGGCACCTCGGCCACGAGGGAGGGGAAAACACCTCTCACAACACAAGGAGTGGCACAATCCAACACCATATATGGTCCCGGCGCCCCAAAATGTTACCAAATATGGTCACGAACGCACAGCAGACCCCGTAGCTCTCCCGGCGAGGAGGAACCCGAATGGGGAGGTGGGGGTGGCCGCCACCGCGAGTCACGAACCGGTTCTCCCCCAAACACTTCCTGCTTGGCTCCCCAGGGCCGATCGTAACAGTCCACTTCCTGCTTGGCTCCCCAGGGCCGATCGTAACAGTCTCTCGCGCGGGGGGGTGAAGATCTCGATGGGCTGAGGTTTGCAGCCACTGTCCGGAGAGATCAGCGCCGGCAGTCGGTTTGGTGACGACCGTCTTTGATGAAGTAGAGGGCAACACCTGCTTCATTGTGGGCTCAACAGACGTCACATACGCACATGAAAACACAACTACTCAGCCGGTGAGCGCCGGACAATTCCGCCAAACTCCACCAGGCAATTTTCCCCTTTAACTGATATTAAAGGAAATACACAATTTATTCAAAATGTTACTCACACTTTAAGGTGACACAAAACAACAACACTGGAAGCACACCGAACCCGAAACCCTGGATAGCCGTGTCTTCAACGTTTTAAAACAAGTACACCTAAAAGAGTAAAAAAAAAAAACAATCACTAGCTCTTGTTTAGGTCAGGAAAAAAAAATGCCAGAGTTCTCGAGACATCCTCTCGCGTCAGGGGCATCGACTTAAGCCATCAGCGTTGCCATGGAGTACACCCTTTTTGCAGCGTATTTCAAACGTATATTGTTGCAAAACGAGGCTCCAACGCAGCAGGCGGCCGTTCTTAGAGGACATGGTCTGTAGCCAGGTGAGAGGACAGTGGTCCACTTCCACAATGAACTTGCTTCCGGCAATATAACAAGCCACTTTCTGGACTGCCCAAACCAAGCACGCACATTCCTTTTCGCTAGCGCTGTAAACCTGCTCGCGAAGGGTGAGTTTCCGGCTAACATATAGGACGGGATGCTCTTGATCCCCCTCATCCCTTTGACTAAGAACTGCCCCCATGCCTCTATCACTAGCGTCGCATTGTACTATGAAAGGCCTCGAGTAGTCCGGTGAACTAAGCAAAGGTTGGCTCGACAAGGCCGCTTTCAAAACGCGGAAAGCCTTTTCTTTCTCCTCATCCCAGTCGGCCATTTGGGGCTCGGTCTTGCGCAACGCGTCAGTAAGAGTGCTGGCAATGTCGGAATATCTAGGGATGTACTTACGATAGTAACCAGCTATTCCAAGAAAAGCCCGAATATCGGTTTTCGTTCGGGGCTGGGGAAAGTCTCGGATAGCTGCCACTTTCATTTCAGAGGGACGGCGATGCCCTCGACCGATAACATGCCCGAGATAGAGTACCTCTGCTTGTGCTAGCTGACACTTGGGCGCCTTTACCGTTAAACCTGCTTCGCGTAGGCGTGTCAGTACTGCTCTCAAATGCGTCAAGTGTTCTGGCCAGGACGAGGAAAACACGGCGACGTCGTCCAAGTAAGGCAATGCGAAGTCCTCTTGACCACGCAAAACCTTATCCATTAAGTTGGAAAAACAGTAAGGCGCGTTCTTTAGGCCGAAACTCAACACTTTAGGGCGGAATGTCCCCAATGGTGAAATAAATGCAGCATACCGGCTCGCCCTCTCGGTGAGTGGCACCTGCCAGTAACCTCTCACTAGGTCTAGCGTTGAGATAAATTGCGCGCTGCTTACCCTCTCGACGCGTTCCTCAATGTGGGGAATTGGGTATGTCTGATCCTTGGTGATGAGGTTTAACTTACGATAGTCTACGCAAGGACGCGGATCTTTGCCGGGTACCTCCACGAGAATTAACGGGGAAGTGTAATCACTTTCACACGGCTCAATCACACCCAATTCCAGCATCCTGTTAACCTCCGCTTTTATTAGCTCAAGCCGGCGAGGAGACACCCGATACGTCTTAGATCTTACCGGTTCCGACGAGGTAAGCTCTATGTCATGAGTGAGGACGGATGTCCGGCCTGGCTCGCTTACAAATCTGTCCTGAAACTCGGTCAAAAGACCACGCAATTCCTGCTTCTGCTTCGTTGTTAGTTGTGACTTTGATACTAAATCCTCAACTCTTTTCTTGATCGGGACTTCGTCCGATTCGGGAGCTAATTCAGGGATTTCTGCCGGAACCTCTTCCGGAACATTTAAAGTCATGTTCACGATGGCTTCCCTCTCTTTGTAGGGTTTGAGTAAGTTGCTATGATACACCTGGTGTGCCTTACGACTTCCTGGTAATTTTACCACATAGTTGGTGTCAGACAATTTTCGAGTAATTTCGGCCGGGCCGACCCATTGCACTTCAAGCTTATTCTTTTGGGAGGGCCTCAACAACATGACCCTGTCTCCTACAGCAAAGTGTCGTGCTTTAGCGGTCCGATCGTAGTAAAGCTTAGCCTTCTGCTGTGCTTTGGTCATCGCACTCTCGGTCAGTTCTTGGGCTGTTGTTAGACGATCCAATAAGGTGAGGACATATTCCACTACTACAGGATCATCACCCTGACCTTCCCACGACTCTCTCAGCATACGAAGAGGAGACCGCAGTCTGCGGCCGTAAACAAGTTCCGCTGGCGTAAACCCTGATGTCTCATGTGGTGCAGTTCTTAGTGCAAACATCGTTGCAGGTAAGCACATTTCCCAGTCAGTTTTCCGTTCAAAACATAAGGCTCTTAACACTCGCTTCATCACGGAGTGAAGCTCTTCTATCGAGTTCGACTGCGGATGGTAGACTGAACTATGCAATAATTTCACGCCACACCGCTCTAGAAAGGTTGTCGTTAAGGCACTCGTGAAAATGGTGCCCTGATCTGATTGTATCTCGGCAGGAAAGCCTACCCGGGCAAACACGGACAGAAGTGCGTTCACTACTTCGACGGAACTTAGCTCTTTTAGCGGGACCGCCTCTGGAAATTTAGTAGCTGGGCAGATTAAGGTCAGGATGTGACGGTAGCCTGAAGTTGTCTTGGGCAAAGGACCTACTGTGTCAATTACCAACCGACGAAAGGGTTCCGTGATTACGGGTACCAGCTTCATTGGAAATTTCGCCTTATCTCCCGGCTTACCCACTCGCTGACACACATCGCAAGATTTTACAAACCTCTCTACATCTTTAAAGCATCCAGGCCAGTAGTATTCCTGTAAGAGACGATTTTTCGTCTTCTTTACGCCTAAGTGGCCTGACCATGATTCTCCATGCACCAAACTAAGCAAATCCTGACGATACGCCTGAGGTACGACTACCTGGTCAAATTCTACTCCTCGCCTATCTAGATATTTTCGATAGAGTATGCCGCTCCTCTCTTGGAATCTCACATTTCGTTTGGCGATTCCCTCTTTCGAACTGTCCTGGAATTGCTTAAGCGTTGGGTCACCCTTTTGTTCGGTTATTAATGAAGTGGGGCTCACCTGCAGCAGCCGACTGAAATTATCCGAAGTTGGCATGACACACAACTCTTTTGTAGTTCCTAGTACCTGGAATGTGTCACCCTCTGTGCTATCCTCTGTACTACCAGGAATCGGCTTGGGAGCAATGGCATTCTCTATTTGCTCGGTCAACGAGGCGTAATTGACCCCTTCCAATTCGGGAGGAGGTTCAACGTCGCCTTTAGGAATGGTTGCCTCCGCGACTACGGCTTCTGCAGCCTGTTCTCGCACAAGTCGATTTGTTTCCGTGGTGTCCAACTCGCAACCAGGCCCGTTGTCGATTTGGGGCTTGTTTGCCTCAGTGAATGTTGCTCTCGCAGCCAGCGCACGTGCCTTTGATCTAGTCAGTGCCTGCACTATGCCTTCTCCCAACGTTAGACCTTTCTCCTTCAGCATTTGATCTGACTTATTTGAAAATAAGTAAGGATACTGAGGGGGTAGATATGGCGATACCGCGGCTTCTGTTTCCAATGTTCCAAATGCGCCTTTAAGGACAACTTTAGCTACGGGAAGGCACTGACTGTTTGCTTCTACGGCTTGTCTAATCCAGGCACAGTCTCCTGAATACTGTCCGGACTGAACAAAAGACGGATGAACTACGTCCATAGTGGCTGCGGAGTCTCTAAGAACCCGACACTGCTTGCCGTTCACGATAAGGTCGTACATATATGGCTCTAACAACTTCATGTTCTCGTCGGCTTCATTTATAGATAAAAAGGCCACCTTTTCTTTCGGGCAGTCTTTCGCGAAGTGCCCTGTTTCGTGGCAATTGAAACAAGCAGCCGGTTTTCTCGCCTCAAATTTCCTTTTGCTTGCCTCTGCCGACGCCCCATGGTTAGATGAATTGTTTTCCTCACCCTTTTGTGCGAGACTTGTCGGTTGTTTTCTAAACGGCGCCTTATTCGGCCGTAGGAATTTTTCCCTTTTTGGCTCGCTGTTTGCCCCGAGGGCGCGGCGCGTAACGAATTCTTCAGCGAGCTCTGCGGCTTTTGTTACGATGTTCACGTCTGGTCTATCCTGAACCCAGAACCTCACCTTTTCTGGTAACCTTTGATAGAATTGTTCCAGACCGATACACTCGAGCACCTTGTCATGATTCCCATACGCCTTTGCCTCTTTCAGCCACTCCCCCATGTTGGCCATTAACTTGTAAGCAAACTCCGGGTACGAATCATTGTTCTCTTTTACGGCGTTGCGAAATTTTTGTCTGAAACCTTCCGCTGACAACCTATATTTCTTGAGAAGGCTCGACTTTACCTCACTGTACTCGTCAGCCTCCTCTTTCGTGAGGCGCGCGATTACTTCTGAGGCCTCCCCCGGAAGTAGGGACAACAAGCGTTGAGACCATGTATCCTGGCTGAAACCTTGCCTTTCACAAGTTCTCTCAAAGTTGACGAGGAACAGCCCAATGTCCTCCCCTAGCTTGTACGATCTCATTAGGTCCGTCATTTTGAACCTGGCCCGCTCTGCTGTACCGGATGCCTCGCTGCCTCCTGTTCTACTATTATGGCTAATCTCTAGCTCGAGGCGCTTCATTTCAAGCTCGTGCTTTCGCATCTTATCTGCCTCGGCTTCTGCCGCTTTCCTTTCGGCCTCAGCCGCCTTTCTTTCGGCCTCTGCCGCTTGCCTCTCCTGAATCTCCACGACACATTCTGACAGCTCGTCATCCTCCGCCCCCAATGCGAGAATCGCCTCTATCAGCTCTGGCTTTCTTTGAGAGTCCGACACCTCCAGATTCAACTCCCTTGCAAGAAGCAACAACATGGACTTTCGCAGGGATTTCAGATTCATGGCTGCCTCCAGTACCGCTGTCTCTGTTCCACAAAGATTCCTGTCCTGCAACTAATTAACCTTGACGGCAACGACAGCTCTAGATACCTGCCTTGCCTCAAGTTTTCCGTTAACTTAGTCTACAAATAAAGCTTCAAAAGCTCTTACACGGAATCCTGCCCTGTCACTGTTAACCTTGACGCCACTGACAGAAAGAGCTTAACCAAGCTATCACACAATTTCTGCCTGACGCAAGTTACCTGTTAACCCAATGACCAAGACAGCCCCTCTCTACCAGCTTTTACTTAACACATAGAGTAAATGCCTGGTAAAATTTAACAGAGAAAGCCGGTACTCACCCAGTTCGCAGTCATGTCTCCGGCGTCGTGCCTCTCAGAAGTGCCGTTCGATTCCCTCTGGAAGTCGATGAGCTCGTGTCCTCCTTCTCCTGTCGTCCCGTTGTTGAACTTCGGGCTCACTCCGTCCAGTGGTCGCTTTCGGGGTTATCGGCATCCCACCGCTGCCACCAGTTGTTGGGACTCCGGGTCCTGCCGGTCTCGTTTTCGGTAGCTGGCCCCGTCGCAGGATCCATCGTCCAACAATTCAGCGAGAAGAAGCGCCCGAGCGAACAACAGAGATTTATTTACATGTGGAGAAGTGGTCAACTGACCCAAAGAGAGAAGAGTGCGTGCGATACAAAACGTCTTCGGCATTTTATAGCGCCACGTTGTTGACACTGGGCGTCTTGTCTGCATCGTCAGCCAATACGGTGTCGCCGGCACCTCGGCCACGAGGGAGGGGAAAACACCTCTCACAACACAAGGAGTGGCACAATCCAACACCATATATGGTCCCGGCGCCCCAAAATGTTACCAAATATGGTCACGAACGCACAGCAGACCCCGTAGCTCTCCCGGCGAGGAGGAACCCGAATGGGGAGGTGGGGGTGGCCGCCACCGCGAGTCACGAACCGGTTCTCCCCCAAACACTTCCTGCTTGGCTCCCCAGGGCCGATCGTAACAGTCCACTTCCTGCTTGGCTCCCCAGGGCCGATCGTAACAGTGCATTAGAAGCAAAAATTTCGACGGCGTTCTCAATACTCGATTGCCCCAATGGATCAGGCGTCCATTCATCCATGGAGCATGGTTGCCAACCATAGGGCAATTACCCTACTTGTAGAGTATACTTTCGGATTTTTTCGGCTGGCGTTGGGTATAGTACGGCGGTGATAGGACAATTTCAACATTTCGCTCGTCATTGATCAGTGATAAATGTAGAAGATCGACGTGACGTTCCCGAAGGTTACATTCGTGGAGAGATCCGAATTGAAATGGTCTTAATGCCAATGTCACCAGCACGTAAGGCGAAAGATAATACGTCAAACACCTTTGTGCTATGTTCTTGTTTTTGTTTTTTTTCTCTGGAATGTTTTTCTCTCTTTCTTTCTCTCCCTCCCTGTCATCTCCAATCTCTACTTTGCGGGGAGCAGTTTTTAAATTTTGTAACGGTCGTCGGCTTCAGTTATTAAGGGCGAAAGATCATGTACGAAAAGTGGTGATTGGCGTCAACGCGAGTGATGCAAAATATATCCATGCCTCCTCATAATGTCATATATTGGCATGGCATATCACCAGAAATTTTATGTCATCATGAAGTCATCATGACGTCACTGTGGCATCAAAATGTGAGGTCAAATGGTGGCGTCATCAGATGTCATCATAAAGTGGTCATAAAGAAACTGATCCTGGAGGCACCCCATTTGTCAGAACGTCGTAGAGTGTACTCTATCGGTACGTCATCATTGTTGCACGGCGCTATATTTAGGTGTAGTGTAAAACGTAGGGTAATGAAACAAGTGTAAGGTTGCCCAATTTTAACTTTTGCGTAAGGTTTTTTCGAAAAATTGATTGGCATTTTGGCCATGGAGCAGGTGTGCACGTCTATCACTAGGGTACTGCTTGTAGATGAATTCGTCTACCGAAGCCCCGATAACCTAGCGGGGTCCAGGTTATACGGCAATGATAGCCGAAAATAATAAAAAAGAAGCCATTGTTTGGAGCACGCACAACAAGCACGCTAGATGAAGCCGAAAACAGTGAATTACCGCTATGTGTCAAGAGACTAACACTATTCCACCTGTATGGGGTTGAAAATTGCCGGACGATGAATAACTTTCTGAAGAAACGAAGGATGAAGCGTCGAGCAGTCAAACACCACGTCCAAAGGAAGTGCGGAATATGAGACAGCGATGTAGTGTAGCGGGTATATTGTTCGATAAAGGATAGGTCGTTTAGCGCGTTAGCGAAGAAACGATAACTGTGGCTATTTTTAGAGAATGAAAGGTAAGGCTGGATAGATAGAACTCAATGTTGCAAAAACAGAGAACTTTCCAGGCATTCGTCTACGTGGTATGCGCTCTGAGAGTATAGGGTGGAAGAATGACGCAGAAGGCGTTTCAGAAAACTGCCATAACAAGGAACGCGCCAGCGGCGTTGTATGCAAATGGTGTCCTAGACATATATATCACGTGAACTTACAGTTACAATATACTCAGGGAAACGGCGCGAAAAACCGGACGGAGAAAGATTGAACACACAACACGAAACGCTTGTGTCGTGTGTTCAATCTTTCTCCGTCCCGTTTTTTTTTTTTTTGCGCTGTTCCCCTCAGTGTCATGTACCAACTGGTCCTTCAAGAAACCCTTCTGCAGTTACATTATCTTTTGAGGAAACATGAATGGGCATCGAAGAGAGTGGAGATGAGCGTATGATTTGCCGACAAAGCTGCTTGCTTTCCGGGCAGCTGTTCTTGTGTGAGTTGTTATACAGCAGAGAAACTATAGCCGTGTCTATGTTCGGCCGATGGCGTGACCTCCCGACGAGGCATGTAACAGCTCGCGCAGGCTGGCATAGTTCCTGTTGCGCACACTCGATCTTCGCCCACAGCAATGACATCGTGTGGCGCCGTTTGTTTTCACATTGAACAATGCGCGCGGCCTGTTTACGCCGTCTCTTGCCCCACTGCGAATGCTCCACCGTGGAATATTTTGGAACCGACCCCGAAACGTCCAGCCGGGAACATCTCCAAGAACAGTTTTTTTTTTGTTCTCGACCCCACTTTTTTTGTGTTGTTGCCAGTCACCAGCGGCGGTCGGCGACGGCTTCGGCGATTTCCTGTCCTGCGGGAAGTTTGTCGTCACGGGCTGTGCTATATATATATAAACGTGACGCCATGTTTACCAGAATTAAATGTGCTGCAGCGATAAATTGTCGCGCCTCAGCCTAGAAGTGTGTGAAAGGAGTGCTCGGTAACGAATTCTGCGAAGCTCTCCGGACTGATAACACGTAGAAAGATTGAGGTCGCTGACATATTGCATCGTATAAAGCATCTTCTTATACCACACGCATGAAAGGGAGAGGGTGCCTGTTCCTTAGAAAGTGTTGATTGGCTACTTCGAAGTACAACTTTTTTGAAAATCCGAAAATGGGAGCCAAAAGACATTCCTGTACGAAAACATTGCCACAGAAAGAACGAAGATTGTGCTGTTTGTTTTCGGGACCATGAAATATGCTATAATTATGCCGCAGACCCAAGTTTATGCGCTTGCTAAAACTATAGATATGGTCTCTCTCTCTCTCACTCTCTCTTCGTGTGTGTGTGTGTGTGTGTGTGTGCGTGTTGTGTGTGTGTGTGTGTGTGTGTGTGTGTGTGTGTGCGTGTGTGTGTGTGTATGTGTGTGTGTGTGTGAGAGAGAGAGAGAGAGCGGGAGGGTGAGCGGGTAGGTGGGTGGGCGTGCGCGCTGTGTATCCCTGCAAAAGAACTTTCATTGTCGTTTTGTCTGTCACTTAATTGGTCCCTTATAAAGGTTTCTTTATAGTAGACAAAAGAAGGAACAGATCATGCTCGTTTCGGCTTACCACGCTTTCCTCCTCGCCATATGACGTCAGCGCGCAGGAGACCTGCCCTGCGGCCCCCGCAGGAGGCGAAGACGTGAGAGCTGACTACAGGGTCTCGGTGTGCGGCATTCGGGGGCGCCCAATATCTCGGTTTCCAGCCCCGTCAGCATCCATCCTCCCCGAGCTGGCTCGCCTACATCCGCGGATGCCGTCGCGCATCCTCGGCTCTCCTTCCTCAAGAAGGCAGGCATGAGGAGGAAGAAGATCGGGGCATACACGTGGTACGCGTATATTTCGGGAAACCCATTGCTCCCGAGCCTCCAGCGCCGTTTCCCCCCTTGTCTCTCTCAGCAAAACATCAGTGGACCGCCGATGTATGAGTCCTCAAACTTAAGGGCATCGCTTTCTTCTGTTGCGCTCTGTCGCTCGGCGCCTCGTGCGTCTTGTGCAGCGCAGCGCCTCCCGTTTCAGCTCTTGCGTACAGGCAAGCACGTCCCTTCCTCTTCCCTGCGGCTGTCTACTTTTCGCCGAGGTTCGAAAGCTCATTTTTCATCGTTGCCGTTGAGAGGCGCTCGTGCGACCCTGCCTGCCATCCGGGCCTTCGCGTCGACGATCAGCGGTCCGCGCCAAAGGCCTCCTCTTTCCTTTTGCGATACCTCTGCTTTGTGAAAAAGCGACCACTTGGCACTGGTTCAGGAGCTCTGTCATTGCCGTGCGTGCATTTGTTTTTGCCTTTGGCCCGTCGCTCACTCTACGTCTTCGCGGCATGCGTCGCAGAACGCGAGTTTCCCCCAGCTGAAATCTCCCAGAAAACAGCCTGACAACTGAGGATTTCCGGCTATTTGTGCCAACGCGTACCTGCACTTTACGCCTACATTTAGCGCTTTCGATTCTGCAAAGTGCAAAGGCTAGCTCCGCCGCGGTGGTCTAGTGGCTAAGGTACTCGGCTGCTGACCCGCAGGTCGCGGGATCGAATCCCAGCTTCGGCGGCTGCATTTCCGATGGAGGCGGAAATGCTGTAGGCCCGTGTGCTCAGATTTGGGTGCACGTTAAAGAACCTCAGGTAGTCGAAATCTCCGGAGCCCTTCACTACGGCGTCTCTCATAATCATATGGTGGTTTTGGGACGTTAAACCACACATATCAATCAATCAAAGTGCAAAGGCTAGATTTGTTAAGTTGTTGTTGTTTTTTCTTTCGCAAGAAGCTCATGCCTGTGAGGATATTAGGGTTTTTGATATAATATCCATAGTTTGGACTGCGGACCGCCTGACGCGCGTTATTGCGAAACCTTCCAAACTCAAAACAGTTTTGCGAAACTGCGTGGTGTCATGAATTCTCCAGAGACTTTTACTTTAAATTGCGTTTACTTGCTTTTGACTATGTCAACTTCACTTATATATATACTCGTCACTTCACTTTCACCAACTTACGTTATGTGGGAAACCTGCACCATAGAGCACTGCGCGAAGAAGACTGGAAGTATATAGATATACTCTCGTGTGGGCTACGTCATTAAAGTTACGCCGCTGTTATGAAGTAGTATTGATACACACGCACGCACGTGCACACACACACACACACACACACGCACACACACACACGCACACACGCACGCACGCACGCACGCACGTCGCCATTACGTGAGGGCTAAACGAATTGCACATAAGTATAGTAGCTCAGCTTGAAGGGAGCAATACGATGGCAATATCCGAAGTCCCCCACTGAACTTCAATTTGTTTTGTTAGCGTGTTTTCAGGTAAGGACAGGACATGGGAATACGTCACCGCATTCGTGGGGCCTTTAGATTGCTGCAAGTGGGAAAGTCTTGGAAAAAGCGGCCAAAAAACACACCACCCCGAATACGAATGTGAGTGTCTTTGCCAGTGTCAGGTATGAGAAGAAAATGGCATATGAAGTAAGAGAAGAAAAGAAATGCTTGGAACAGTTGCTGGAAAAGGAATTGGAGGAATAAAACGAAGTCTGCGCACACGAGAGAGCAAAAGGCGGGCGCGTGCGGAAGAGGAAGGTGTGGCCAGGACGGCGGAGAACACGACAAATGGTCGAAGTAGCCTGGACTTGCCCCAGGTCTGCAACGCTTAGAGAGCCTCCCGAGTCCTCTGAGCTGCCCGAATCCTCAGCTGGCGGGCGGTGCAGCGAGTGGCCGGGACAGGTCAGCGTCACGCCACTAACCTTGAACGAGCCCGGGCTTCCGGACATCCGTCTGCCATGTCAACGACGCACGGGCCAGAAGGGCCTAGGACGTGTCCAGAGTACCTGCCGCCACCAGTCCGAAACCGGATGGGAACTATACGTCCGTATACTCTGTGCCTCGTTTTCGGGGCGTCCTTTAACACCAGCGAGGACGCCACGACCGACGGACGTGGTGAGCGACAAGAGATGCATGCGTGGAACTTGGTCGTGCTGGGACGTGTTAATTAATGTGTTTTGGCAGACTACTTGTATGTATATACTTTTATTCTTTTGTGTGTACCTGTTTATGACTTTGTGTATGCAATGAAGGTTGTGTTTTTGTGCCACACCGTGTCACCTTCGTGTGTCAATCCCGCTTGCTCAAACGAAACGCCCCGGGTGATATCAACATCGTGACAGCCAGCATACATATGATAAGGAAGAAGTAAGTGTGGTGGAAAGCAGCCGTATCTTGCGAGCTTCTAGTTTTTCTCGAGGTGAAATGCGAAGAAAACCTTAGTTGCATAAATGCGATGGGAATCTGACACTTCGCGCGTTAGAACTGTGTGTTCTAAATGCAGGCAAGGACGGCAGGGAGACAGTGTTTTTGAGACAAGGAGGATGGGAGAGGTGTTGGAGAGTTCTAACATGCATATCTGTCTGAAGCTGTGCTAGCACAATCAGTTAACATGCATATACCAGCCTAGGGTGTGCTTCGAATCTCCCCGTATCAATATATATAAGCCTCAAACTCTAAAATCACATGATTTGTCTGCGCTGCACAATTACAAGCCTGTAATGCACGTACCACAAGGACCCCCAAAGAAAGATGCTGGGCTTCCTTGAGTGCATCTCATCCTTTGTTTCAAAATGGCTGCATTTTCTTTTTTCCAAGGACAACATCAAGGAAAATCAGCCAATTTTGGTTTCGAAGCTCGGAATCATTCATGAAATGAAGACACTTTTTCAGATGTACTAATAGTCGGCTGTCACTTATATATGGATGTAAGTTCGGCGTAGAATCTGCAGAGAGGTTAATATAGTATAAAGGTAGCCAGGACGTCCGGCTTGCTACGCTACACTGGTAATGGGTGAAGAGCGTAGAAAGTTAAGAAGCAACATACTGGATCTTTTAGGGGAACGTTCGGCACCCATCGGATATAGATGGCCAACAACGACCACACATCGTTTTCTACAGCGAAAGCTGTTATGATATCAAAACTCGGGTCATGCGGACGCCGTAGTTGTCCGCCGCCGGTGTCCGTAACCACGTCGCACGAAATTAGGAAGAAAAAAAAACTGGTGCCAATGACACAGTGGGGCTCGAACCTGGGTCCACTGGGTGCCAGCCCAGTATTCTACTAATGAGCCACGCCGGTGCTTGACTCTACGTGAACGATGTATAATACAGCAGTCATATGGGTTAGTCTTGTGACTTTGAGCAACAGTGATTGTAAAATATCTGCAACTCACAACTGTACATATAGATTTGAATGATAGAAGGCACGTGCCTTCGTTGTCGAATCTGATCTTGGCACCGCGGCCACCCTGCTGCAATCAATCTGTATATCGCATAGCAGGCGCCGCGTTGCGACACTGCGACGCTGTATGGCCAAGCCCCGACGAGGCGCTCATTAGCGTGGAGCCGGTGGTGGCACGCTGCAATGGAGCCCAGACAGAGTGGGTCTATAGACAGCCGAGGGAGAAGGTCGACGTAGAAGGCGACTGCTTTCAATTTCTCATCAACGTCGAAGAAAACGTCGTCTGGAAAACATATGTGCAGACCCCGTATAGGGAGGGGCTGGACAACTAACGGACAATAATACTGGGTAACATAAACGCACTGGCACGACATGTACTTCCCTCTTCCCAAGTCACATGACGAATGCTTTAAGTTCAGTTTTTTTTTTTCCACGGGCCATCAGTGAGTGGAACAGGCAGTCGAATTTGTGCATGTATGATAATCTTTTCCGCCCTCGTTATAGCCCAAATGGGGCTGACTGTGTGATAAAACAAAATAAAATAAAATGAAAAGAACGACAAGATGTCGTTGTCTGCTTGTTCTCGTTAATAATTTTGCTAGGCATGTCATTCAGTGGTCATGAGTCTTGTTTACACGTTCAATTAAACACGGATTTCGTAATACCCTTAATTACTGCCTGGCCATTTGTGGGTTCATACCTCTACTGACTTGGCACTTCATGTTACGCCACAATGGAATTTTGTAGATCTACCGTTCCAGAACCGTGAACTATACGGTGCGCGTTGGTTTCGCCACACGGCGCTTGATAAACTGTATCGAGTGTTTATGGAGTCACGTTTCATTTTGTATCGTGTTCGCAGCCCATAAGATCTCACAAGCGTGGTGTACACACTCAATCAAGCATTCTGGACAGCTCCTAGGCGTGATAACGAAATGATCACATAAGAAAAGATTGTCTCTATTGTCGCTATCGTGTGAATTAACACATCCAAAGCTGTCTATGGAGCGCAACGATGTAAAATAGTTGAACATAAAATGGCATTAAAGCCATCTTTTCAATTTTTATTCGTCAGGGCAGTCGCTGCCTGATCAACATCCCTTGCTCAACGATTCGTTATCACTTGAAGCACTCACATTCGCCTGAACTTCTGTTGTATCTGAATTGCGATTTTATTTATAGCTTTACTTACGCGTTCGAAAAAAAAATGGGAGGTCCTTAAGCTTCTCCTTTAAGATTTGGACGCGATAGTGATATCCTTTGTTTTGTGCGTAATTCAAACACTTAGCTCATCAAATCTCTTTGAACTTGCTATACTAAACCTACGTGGTTTTTTAAAAGGACAGGCACAGTAACGTGTGTGCCTTGTGTAGTGGGTGACCGGCTTTAAACCATGAAGTCATTGTGATAATCACCTTTCCTAGCGCCTGATGGCAATGTATGCTTGTACCACGCCTTGTTACTGGAATAATTCATGTTGTATTGTGAATCATCTATATACACGACAGGTGTGTTCGTAAAGCATGAATGTTACTTTCACTGCATTTTCAAGCGGAGGAAGTTATTTTCACAGCATTCACAAGCAGACGCGAGGCTGTGTGGTAGAACATCCTCTTGCCACACAATGAACCCGGGTTCGACCCTTACTCTAACCCTGGATTTTTTTTCATTATTTGGCCCTTCCTCGATTTTTCGGTCATGCACAGTGTGATAAATTTTCACCCTCAACCAAGGACACCTACGCCGATGTCGGAATTTCTGCGAAACGAGCTCTTCGACGCTTTCGTGTGAAAAGTGCACACATATTTGTCCGGGAATCTCGCAGCGAATTTTTCGATATGACTTATTCGCTGTTGCTTAAGTATTGGCCCAATTCTTTGTCTTCAGTACCGAACACAGGGCGGACCCCCCCCCCCTTGCTTATCAATATCGGCTATATTCATGCTACTTCTACACCCAAGCGGATGACGTTTCAGTGGCGAGCTGTTGGTGTGCACTGGCCTCACTTTATCTGCACGGAGCTGGCGATTGCACTGACGTGTGTCGCCTTATCGAGTAACCTTACACTCTGCAGGAGTCGGGTCGTCCGCCCCGACTCCGTGATAAGCTGTTCAATGATTCTGTTCGGCCTGGATGGCGCCGGATTCTCCTTTCACTCGGCGATAAAATGTTACTTTCTCGTCTGACTGCCTGTTTCTAAAGCGGCTCCGAATACGATGGCACGTTGCCACTGTGTGGACGGTTTCTTTTCTATATTTTTTGTGACCGGAAGTTGAAAGAGCTGAAAGTTTGGTAGCAACGGTCCGTATTTTCAATTGCTTCGTCGTGTAGCACACACACACACACACACACACACACACACACACACACACACACACACACACACACACACACGCACACACACACGCACACATGAATATATATATATATATATATATATATATATATATATATATATATATATATATATATATATATATATATATATATATATATATATATATATATATATATATATATACAACACTTCCAGGTTTAAATGCGCGCGCATATATACCCCATAAAGTGAATGGAGAGTCGACCGCCGCTGTAAGCTCTGCTGGTAAAGCATCTGACGCGTTATTCGGTCGAAAGTTCGGTCTTTGTCAGCGGCAAGTTATCTTTTCGTCCACAATTTTGTTCTTCACATTTACATTAAAATTACCACTAATACCATCCGCTATGCTATTTCTCTTGGCTTCATTGTCTGTTAGTGTCCGCTAACAGAATGTCTATAACAGAGAAAAAGGGGCCCTTAAAATGTCCACTTCTTCCTTCATCCTTACATATGCGACTTGTAGACCGGATTTAAAGACGAGCACTGTGGGTGTGCACTGGGATTGTGTGTTTTTCTTCGTGCAGTATGAGATTTACATTGTCATAGCGTCTATATGGCGCCTTGATAGACTTCTCTCTTTTATTCTTTCATACCCCCATTCCCTTTCATAAGTATACAGCTTAGCCAACTCGAGATCTATTCCGTCTAGCTAGCATCTCTGTCTTCTCAGTGCCTCTGTTTTCTCTCCTTTGTGCAAAGTTTGAACCATTGCAGTGAAGTTGTGCTTGGGACGATGACAAAGTTATTCAGTTCTAGTTCCAGTTTATTTGCATCTATAACAATATATTACGATAAATTGCATGCAGAAAATAGTGTATAAAGCACAGTGGTGGGGTATGCTGTGAGAAGATGTTGCGGTAACCTCAAGTCAGCTGGAGGAATGACTTATATGTGCTGAGGAAGTTTCAGTACACTTCAAATTATTTGTCTAAATATAGCCATCTTCTTTTTCCAATGTGGAGTTGCTGACCGAGCTCAGTAATGACTAACCTCCATATTTATCCATTTCCGCCTCCTCTCTCTCCATCACAGCGGCAGGTGGCAATATCTTAGGTACGCTTGTTTTTCAATGTGGTTATTTCAAAAAACTTCACCCAGTTTCAAGTGCGTTGAAGTTCATATCTCCTCCATGCCAACTTGAGTCGCAGGGAATGCGTCATCGGTCATTGCTTTCTGCGTTCATTAAATGAAAACGCGTTTTAAGCTTACTTAATGTTGGACGGAATTGAACCGGCGTCTTGAAGAGTCAACCTTAGCAGCCTTACCCCCGTATTCTACAACGCCCCTTCACTCAACGCTCCACCTTCACTAGAAAACCCAGGTGGTCTAAATTTCCGGAGCCCTCCACTACGGCGTCTCTCATAATCATATAGTGGTTTTGGGACGTTAAACCCCACATATCAATCAATTCACTTGAGAAAGGTTATGGGAGCGCCATCTCTAGGCAGGGCAAGTCACTGCATATCAGTGATAATTTGCTGCTATTCTTGAGTAGCGCAGCGGCATTTTCAGCCGAGCGGCGGCGCAGTGATCAACTCTGTGAAGTGAAGGGTGAAAGTCGAGTTGAGGAGCGTTTGTGAATACGGGGGTTAGACGCTGGGACGAGTTTAGTTCGGAGGAAAAACCACGGTGTGTTCTTGGTAAACTGCTTCAATGCTACTCCCAGCAAGGTGGTCTAAAACATCTCGTTCACTTGTTATGCTGTTGCACATTTCTGACACCGTTCCGTCTCCACTGCGCCCCACACGCGAAGACTTATGAAGGCGCCGAGTGAATTAAAATAGCAAGCGGGGCGCGTCTGGAGGCTAACACCTTCGAAGTAACCAGTGCAAGGCAAGCAGCGTGCAGGTGGTATACACACAACAAGAGTGCTAAGCCGCTACGGTGTTCTACGGTGCTCAACTTCTGATCCGAAGGTGGTGGGATGGAATCTCGGCCGCATTCCGAGCTAACTTGTATCATCGTAGTCAAAGTGACATAAAGCCCTTGCAATCATTATTACTACAACTGAAGCGCTGAATTGATCGACGAATTGCCGTATACAATCCCAAAGATCATTTTTCTACTGGGTTTCCCCAACGCAGTTTGATTCGCCGTCGTTTGGTAGCGTATAAGGTGCTATAACTAGAGTTCTTGTGCTTCTCCGTCACTGAATTGACCGCGCGGATGCAAGTCAAAGAGCGCAGAGCAGTGTACATAAGGGGCCGACGTTACGTCACGTTGCATCAGGGCCTGTCCACGCAGAGCATTTGTGGCTGGGACAGAGACCACCCCGAATTGAGATGCGCTCGTCTTCCTGGCCGGCCTGCCAAGCTCTCTCTCCCGCGGGTCGAGGTCAGCCGGTGGCCATTGTATGCAAAGGAGACTGCTTCTGCTGAGCCGACCGCTTTGCTGCTCTCTGCCATAACGGCTCGGACAGTCCCTCCTCTCCGGGGCTAATTAAACTGTCCCTGGTCCATTAATCAGCGCGCGGCGGCGACTTGGGCTGCGCGCGCACGTCCATGCCACGCAACAGCCGCAATGCAGCGGACACGCCACGCCGCTTTGTGGAAACGTGGAGCTCGATCTGCGTGACGATTCGCAACCGCCGCTGCTGCTGTTCGGGCCCTTTACGCGAGCAGAGACGTTGCACGACTGCCAAGTTGGCAAACGCAACAGATCACGCTATACTGCTTTCTGCAAGTGGAGTTCTTTTTTTTCTTTCTTCGACAGAGATATTACATACTGTGCTCTGGACATTAATTCTCCTTCATATTCGTTGCTGGTACTTATACGAATATACGGCTGCTTAAATAGAAAATGGCATTAACAGATAGTTTCCTGAGAATGTATGGGCTTCTATGGACAACTTGTGCGTCACTCATTAAACGCAGAAAACGTCAACAGAAGAGGTTGTCGGACCCCCACGTTGGTTATTTTTGCCCATATTTTATTTATTTCTTTATTTAAGCCCCGCCATGGTGGTCCAGTAACTAAGGTACTCGACTGCTGACCCGCAGGTCGCGCGATCGAACCCCGGCTGCGGCGGCTGAATTTCCGATGGAGGCGGTAATGTTGGAGGTCCGTGCGCTCAGATTTTGGGTGCACGTTAAAGAACCCCAGGTGGTCTAAATTTCCGGAGCCCTCCAGTACGGCGTCTCTCATGATCATATGGTGGTTTTGGGACGTTAAACCCCACACATCGTCATCAGTGATCATTATTTATTTATTTATTTATTTATTTATTTATTTATTTATTTATTTATTTATTTATTTATTTCTAATAACATACCTCTAAAAGCTGATATTGTTGTCGCCTGCGGACGTTGTCTACTCGTCCTCGATCTCACGACAGGTATTCGGAGTTTCGCCGAAACGATTCCTGCTCGGTGGATAACCTGCGCTGCTCCGGCATAAACCTGTGACACCGGGCATTGCGGCCAGCGAGCCGAGTCACCGCGACCTCGTGTGACCGAGGATAATTTGTCCGCGTTCAAGATGGGGGGCCGTGCGGGACACTGCAGCGCCACGGTGGTGGAACGCGGCCGACCCTTCCGCACACTGATGTGACGTGCGGAACAATGGGGTCTTGTCGGTTGTTGTGGTCTGGGTCCTGTGGGTCTCGTCGTTGGTAGCTGGCTCCCATCGGACTCGTCCCTTATAGCGAGATGCAATGCTTATATGGGAAAACAGAGAACAGACGTTTATTTACATTAGAGAGAGGTCAATAAGAAAGTTTAGATATATAGTGGCGTTCTTCGTACATGGCGAGCTCTCCACTCGAAAAAGCACCGAATGAGCCGTGGGGGCTCATTATAAAGGGTCTGTCCTCCCCAGATCCCTAGATCGGGGACCGCGTACAGATGGCACCGTCCAATCACGGACCACACATTACCCGCGAGGGTGACGAGCACGCACGGTCCACGCGAACGTTCAAAACTGAAGCGTGGTCACCGCACGGCCATGTGGCACGAACGCGGCTCCCCCCCCCGTCAAGGTGTGTCGCTGGGCGAGGGGTCTGGAGTTGATGACTGCATCCATCGAAAGGGCCGCCGTAAACAAGCTTCAAAGGGTGCCGAACGACTCGTTCAATTAGCGGGACGATTCCCGGCCGCCGCCGCCGCCGTCATCTTCCAAAGAAGAAGCTGCACCGGTGGTCTCCCGAACTGCTCACGGCGCCGCGGCGGCAGGACGCCGCACCCTCCGGCCAGGTGGGAACAATACATGGCGGACACCGGCCGCCCACCCGTTTGGCGACTCAAAAGGAACATCAAAAGGAACGCCGATCCATTGTCAGACCTGGCGCCGGTCCTAACAGCCTCTCCGCCGGGGAAAGAAGATCCCGAGGTGCAGTGGCCAGCAGGTACTGTGCAGCGGGATCTGTATTGCAGCTTGTCGGCTCTTCCTCTATTATTTTTGTCCCGAACACTGGATCCGATGATCATTGACCAAGAGGGCGTTGCTCGCAGGGATGAGGTGACCCCTCTCCACCATATTTTCCGCCCACCACCAATGAGGAACTGCGGAAACTGCGCCGAAAGCACACCCACACACGAGCAAGCACACGGCAATTCCCTACTCAGAATCACCAGACTTAGATTCACCTGTGGAAGTCATTTCCTTCTACCTCAACTTTATTCCTGTGGCCCCCGCCGAGTCGCAACACCACATCAGCCACTTTTGAAGATATTAAACAAAACACTTGACACATGTTTGGATAAATACAGAAAACTAGTGGGCCTCAAATCGAGGATAGAAAGCAGAAAATCGTTTTGAAGCCCTCGGGGTACTAGGGACAACGACTCAGACCATCTGCGTTGCTGTTGAGTTTACCCTTCTTGTAATGGATATCAAAGGTGTATTGTTGAAGAGCTAAGCTCCAGCGCAAAAGACGGCCGTTTTTCGATGACATGGACTGTAGCCATGTGAGGGGACAGTGGTCAGTCTCTATTGTGAACCTAGAACCGGCGATGTAGCAAGCTAGCTTCTGCACAGCCCAAACAACGCAGGCACATTCCTTTTCTGAGGCACTGTATGCTTCCTCACGAACAGAAAGCTTTCTACTGGCATACAGTACAGGGTGTTCCTGGTCGTTCTCTCCCCTCTGACAAAGCACGACACCCATACCCCGGTCGCTGGCGTCACACTGAAGAATGAACGGCTTAGAGTAGTCAGGCGCGCTCAACACTGGCTGACTTTTTAGTGCCTTCTTTAGCGTAGAAAATGCATGTTCCTTGGCCCCATCCCATTTTACGGTCTGGGGTTCAGTCTTTCTAAGAGCGTTTGTCAAGGAACTTGCAATGTCAGAGTAACGCGGGATATACCTTTGATAATAACCGGCCAATCCAAGAAACGACCGAATGTCTTTCTTGGTTCGTGGTTGGGGAAAGTTGTCTATTGCGGCCAGCTTTACTTCTGACGGCCGGCGGTAGCCTTGGCCTATTACATGCCCTAGATAAGCTACCTCAGCGCGCCCCAATTGGCATTTCGCAACCTTCACTGTTAAGCCGGCCTCACGCAGACGACATAGCACAGCTCGCAAGTGTTTCATGTGGTCTATCCAGGAAGAAGAAAAAATAGCAATATCATCTAGGTACGGGAGGGCAAAGTCCTCCATACCCTGTAACACTTTGTCCATTAGGCCAGAAAAGCAATAAGGGGCATTCTTTAATCCAAAACTAAGGACCTTCGGCCGAAATGTTCCCATCGGGGAAATAAACGCCGCAAGCCTACTAGCCCTTTCAGTTAGAGGCACCTGCCAGTATCCCCTGACTAAATCCAAAGTCGAGATGAAATTGGCACTGCTGACTTGCTCAAGCCTTTCCTCAATATGCGGAATTGGATAAGTTTGGTCCTTTGTAATCGAGTTGAGCCTCCGATAGTCAATACACGGTCGCGGCTCTTTCCCTGGGACCTCAACCAAGATCAGAGGCGAGGTGTAATCACTCTCTCCTGGCTCGATCACTCCTAGCTCGAGCATTCGGTTTATCTCCGCGGCCATTATTTCCCGTTGCCTCGGGGAAACGCGGTAAGCTTTAGAACGAATTGGTTCCGAAGATGTCAGCTCAATATCATGAACTAGGGCTTTGGTTCTGCCAGGTGTGTCTGAAAATGTTTCTTTAAAGTCAAACAATAGTTCCTTCAGTTCCGCTTTCTGATCTGGCTCCAACTCCGCCTGCTCTACCAGGTTACTAATAGTCTCGCCAATGTCTTTGTTTTCTGTTGTTAACTCCGGGAAATCAATAGGCATTTCTTCCGGTTGATTGAGCGACATGTTTACAACGGCATGCCTCTGCTGGTACGGTTTGAGCAGATTAGTGTGGTACACCTGTTGCGTTTTACGCCTTCCCAGTCCAGTAACCAAGTAATTTGTGTCTGACAATTTCTGAACTACCTCAACAGGTCCCTCCCACTGGACCTGAAGTTTATTCTTCAGTGAGGGTTTCAGTATCATCACTTTTTCCCCTACTCGAAAGCTTCGCGTCCGGGCTGTCTTGTCATAATAGCGCTTAGCGTTGTTTTGAGCTCTGCGCATTTCCTGCTCCGCTAGTTCTTGAGCTGCGTGAAGTCGGTCTAACAGCTCAAGCACGTATGCTACTACCGAAGGGTCGTCCGCCCGGCCCTCCCAAGATTCTCGAACAATGCGAAGTGGGGAGCGAAGAGCACGTCCGTAAACAAGCTCCGCAGGCGAAAACCCTGTTGATTCGTGAGGAGCGATCCGAAGCGCGAACATAGCTGCGGGCAAGCAAGCCTCCCAATCCTCTTTTTGCTCATAACAAAGGGCGCGTAGCAGCCGTTTCATGACTGAATGTACCTTTTCTACAGCATTTGACTGAGGGTGGTACACTGAACTGTGGATGATTTTAACGCCACACTTTTCTAGAAATGTCGAGGTTAGTGCACTTGTAAAAACAGATCCCTGGTCGGACTGAATTTCTGCGGGGAAGCCTACACGTGCAAAGATAGATAAAAGCGCTTTAACTACCTCCTCCGAGCTGAGCTCCTTTAACGGTACTGCTTCCGGGAATTTCGTGGCCGGGCAGAGCACTGTGAGTATGTGCCGGTACCCGGACTGCGTTACAGGAAGTGGACCCACTGTGTCTATAACTAGCCTGCGAAACGGTTCTGTGATAATGGGGACCAGCTTCATAGGTGCTTTAGCCTTATCCCCTGGCTTGCCAACGCGTTGGCACGTGTCGCAGCTTTTTACAAATGCCTCCACCTCCCGAAAGCAGCCGGGCCAGTAAAACTCCCGTAACAAACATTCTTTTGTTTTTTTGATGCCGAGATGCCCTGACCACAAACCTCCGTGGACCAGGTGCAGCAGCTCCTTGCGGAAAGGATACGGTACGACTAGCTGATTAAACCGAACTCCTTTTCGACTCGTGTACTTTCTGTACAAGACGCCCCCCTTCTTGGTGAACTGAATGTTTTGCTTAGCCACCCCTTCCTTCGCGTCTGGCGTTAAGTTACGGAGAGTGGAGTCATTTTCCTGTTCCACTATCAGTTCTGTAGGACTTACATTTAACAGCTTTATAGTGCATTCTACTTCTCGAGATGCCTCGGATTCATCCGGTTTCTTACATCTTTCTTTAGATATTGTGTTTTGAGGCTCCATTATAGGGCGGTCCAGTTTCGTGCCAGGTAAAGAAGGCTCTGCCGCTGAAGCTGTTTCGTCTGCCACCGGATCTTTACAAACTGTCTGAGCGGCGAGCTCCCTTGCTTTGGATCGAGTTAAGGCCTGTACGATACCCTCACTGAACCCAATTCCTTTTTGTCGCAGCAAGTACTCTGATTTATTTGAGAACAAATACGGGTATTGCACTGGGAGATGTGCCGAAACGGCAGCTTCAGTGTCTAGAACACCGAAAGGGCCTTCGATGCGGACTCTTGCTACTGGGAGACATGCACTGTTTGTCTCTACTGCTTGTCTTATCCACGCGCATTCTCCTGTAAACTGACTCTCCTCGACATAGGACGGGTGCACTACATCCATAGTGGCGGCCGAATCGCGGAGCACGCGGCACGGTTGGCCATTCACGACTAGGTCTCGGATGTATGGTTCTAGCAATTTCATGTTTTCGTCATTACTACAGAGTGACATTAACACAACTTTCGGGTTCTTACAACCCAAAGAAATATGCCCCGTCTGTTGGCAGTTATAGCAAACTATCGGCTTCTTGGCCTCGAACGCCTTTTTCTGTTGCCCTTCCGCCCTTTTCTCGGGTGCTTCTTCCTTTCTCTTGTTTTTCTCATCACCGCTTCCTTTGGAGTCTAAACCCTCCTTCGGCATATACCGACCCGACTTTGTCCATCGCGGAGGCTTGTCGGCCCGATATTTACTAATCTCCCTCCTAGGGACATCCTTGCCTTCGAGGGCACGGCGATTTACGTACTCCTCTGCGAGCTCTGCCGCTCTCGTGATAGTATCTACTCCTTGTCTATCCTGAACCCAGTACCTAATGTTTTCAGGTAGACGCCGAAAGAATTGTTCCAACGCAAAACACTGCAGAGTCTTTTCCGCGTCGCCAAGCGCACCCTCCTCTCTAAGCCATTCCTCCAGATTTACCTTTAAGGTGTACGCAAACTCTGGGTATGACTCGTCTTTGGCTTTCTCGATCTCACGAAATTTTCGCCTGAACGCCTCCGCTGACAGTCTGTACTTTTTGAGCAGACTCGCTTTGACTCTGTCATAGTCGTCTGCGTCTTCTTTACCCATACGGGCTATAATGTCAGCTACTTCACACGGCAGCAGCGTAAGCAAGCGCTGGGGCCACGTGTTTTTAGCAAAATTTTCCCTCTCGCACGTGCGCTCAAAGTGCACCAGAAAAAGACCCATGTCCCCTCCTACCGCGTAGGATGGCATCAAATCTGTCATTCGGCGCTCTCTTTCTCGTGCCACTGCGCTAGCTCCGTTCATTGATTGAGCCTTTGCTAGTTCAATTTCTAGGCGTTTCATTTCCATACGATCGATACGTTCTCTTTCCTCTTTCTCCTCACGACGTCTCTGTTCCTCTTTTTCCTCCCGGAGCCTCTGCTCCTCTTTTTCCTCACGGAGCCTCTGCTCCTCTTTCCTTTGCGTAATAGCCTCCAAGCATTCGCTCAGCTCATCGTCATCTGCCCCGATCTTCTCGATGGCGTCAATGATCTCCTGCTTTCTTTTCGTCTCGGCAATTACCTGGCCCAGCTCTCGGGCCAACTCTAACAACTCTGGCTTTTTTAGTCCCTTCAAATTCATGGCGGTCCTTGGTGCTGCTAACTCTTTTAACTAAACAACTTTGACGTACTATCAATACTTCCGTCAACCGTTACCAAATCACTGCTTTGTTTACAATCCTACGCAAAGCCTGGTGATATCTCAGCAAAGAAAAGCAGTGCACTCACCCTATGCAGTCATGAATTCGGACGCGTTCCTTCCCGTGTTGTCAGAGATGCCACGAAGCAGTTTTGTCCGACTCTAGGTCCTCCAGACAGCAGGTCTCAGCATTGCCTCCTGGTCGATGAGCTCGATCCCACCGCTGCCATCCAGTTGTTGTGGTCTGGGTCCTGTGGGTCTCGTCGTTGGTAGCTGGCTCCCATCGGACTCGTCCCTTATAGCGAGATGCAATGCTTATATGGGAAAACAGAGAACAGACGTTTATTTACATTAGAGAGAGGTCAATAAGAAAGTTTAGATATATAGTGGCGTTCTTCGTACATGGCGAGCTCTCCACTCGAAAAAGCACCGAATGAGCCGTGGGGGCTCATTATAAAGGGTCTGTCCTCCCCAGATCCCTAGATCGGGGACCGCGTACAGATGGCACCGTCCAATCACGGACCACACATTACCCGCGAGGGTGACGAGCACGCACGGTCCACGCGAACGTTCAAAACTGAAGCGTGGTCACCGCACGGCCATGTGGCACGAACGCGGCTCCCCCCCCCGTCAAGGTGTGTCGCTGGGCGAGGGGTCTGGAGTTGATGACTGCATCCATCGAAAGGGCCGCCGTAAACAAGCTTCAAAGGGTGCCGAACGACTCGTTCAATTAGCGGGACGATTCCCGGCCGCCGCCGCCGCCGTCATCTTCCAAAGAAGAAGCTGCACCGGTGGTCTCCCGAACTGCTCACGGCGCCGCGGCGGCAGGACGCCGCACCCTCCGGCCAGGTGGGAACAATACATGGCGGACACCGGCCGCCCACCCGTTTGGCGACTCAAAAGGAACATCAAAAGGAACGCCGATCCATTGTCAGACCTGGCGCCGGTCCTAACACGGTGCAGTTTCGACACCTCGTCGCGACGTCGGGAGATCGCGTCGTGTTCCGGACACCCCGTTCACCCGAGCGCGCTCTGCGGCCAGTGACTGGCCTTGCTGGGGGTGGAGAACAAAGTGACTGCAACAGCTTCGTGCCTGCCGATTGCGTTTCGCGAGGCCACCAGTGTTTTTCCGCGATACTTCCCTTCCATCGCGGCTAGTGCAGTGGGTGGTCACTTATTTTTCTCTTCGTATAAGTTTAAAGCTTAAGACGCCTTAGAAACAGCGAAAATCGACCGTCTACGCGTGCGTAAGGAGCAATGATGCAGATTATCCTAATCAGGTGACCAAAGTGAGGCGATTACTAAGGCGAGTTGGTTCATGTCGGAATCTTAACTTGAACAACGCACGAAATAAATCAGTTGAAAGTTGCTCTTTTTCTCTTCTGCTTCTGTCTGTTTCTACGTTTTATTCATCCTTGTTTTTGAAACTGCGCCTAATTAAGTCTTTATGTGATGACGTGATACTAAATGACATCATTACATGACTTCGTCTCTATGTCTGAGATGAGCTGATCTCGGAGGCCGCGCAAGACTAGGTAAGCAGCACGAAGGAAGGGGACGGGAGAGAAAGGAAAGACAGTGATGTTCAGCAGCCTAGAAAAAAAAGTGGTATGCTACCCTGTATCCACTGGGGAAAGGTAAATGATGTGCAGAAAGCTCAAAATGTCCATGATCACGAAGGCAATGCAAAAGTAATTGAGGCGCGGAAGGCTTTCGAAATAAGGGGGAGGGAACCATTGCATCGACTGAGAAGAGAAAGGTGGTTTTCGCCTTCGAGTCCTCTTAGGCTAAGACGTAAGAGACCCTAGAAATTTTCCCTCATTATATTTTCCACGTCTCTCAGTGTCGAGCAGCTAATTGGACTGTTAATTATGAGAGATAATCATCTCTCAGTACTGCTTAATGGGTTTTTCTTTTTTGCGTTTTTAGTAAAACGTTCCATGGGAGGAAGTATACGAAGGAACGTCGAATCTCTCCTCTATTTTCACAAAAACCACAAAAAAAAACAATGTAACCCTTAGGGGTGCACATATGAAGAACGAATCAGGGCGTCTTTTTGGTATGCTTGTTTAGCTGTATCCCATTTTTCACAGTGAAACCTTTTATGACATCACAACACAGGGTGGCTTGCGCCGTAGTTGGCCGCCGCCGCTGGTGTCACTAATCACTATCGCACGAAATTAGAAAAACACTGAGCAAATAAAAGGCACCAATGACACAATGAATCAAACCTGTGTCCCCTGCGTGTCAGCCCATTCTTATACCACTGAGCCATGCCTGTGCTTGAAACTTAGTTTCAAACTGACGCATGGTTCTTGGCGAATTAGGAATCACGTTAATGTGTGTAATAAAGTTTTTTTTGAACACCAAGGGAGCAATCAGGTGTCATGCGATGCGAATTATATGTAACGAGGGGGCCGTAGAATGCGCCAACCCCCCCCCCCCTTACACAAGGCTAAGCCATTAATTCTTCATTGTCAGCCACAGCATCAGAAAAATACTGCACGAAATTTATTGCATGGTGATGGTGCAATGAAGTTCGTCAATTGACGAAATTTTTTTCGTCAAGTTGACGAAAAATATTTGCGGTTCCTGGCTTGCCACATATATAACTCCTTACTGAAACATGGAAGATCTCTTTTGTGATCATTATAACCTCGTCATTTGGATCTTAGCACCCACAACAGAGCTAACGTGTCTCTTTGAAGGGATTCATCCACGCCCGCCCATGCAGTTCGCCTGCATCGCTTGTATAGGGAGAAAGAGAGAGGGAGAAAAAGGAAGAGAGAGAGCTCTTTATTGAAGGGTATAGAATTTAGCCGGCTTGTATAGAATCGGTACTCACGCGCTCCCCTTTCCTCAATTATAGGATTGTTCTAGAATGCTATACGCTCCTTGATATATTTCGTGGAGAACGGGCTATAGCGTGGAGGCGGCAGAGAACGTCACTTTATTAGTGACCCAATTTGGAAAGCGGTACACAGCCACGAACTGTTCCGAATGGGCGGTCACCTCGCCCTCCTGGTCCAAGCGGTCTTCTTCGTGCGGGATGATTCTTATGAGACAATGTTCAGGAGGATTGAAAGCTGGGCTATTTGGTGATTGATATTCACGCCGTATATAGATGAGGTGAAGCACATTTTGACTAGGACAGAAGAGGCAAAAAACGCACATCCGCGAATACCGTAGTAATTGTCGGGTCTTTCTTTGTCCTTGTCAAAGTGCGCTACTTCACCTATACGGTATGATGGTCACTGTTAATATGGCATTGAAGAATAGTTCGCTGTCCTTTACTGGCCAGCCTCATTAACACAATAGAGAGTTTTAGTTTAGCGCGCGCAAAGCGGTACCTGCGCAACGGCTAGCGCCCTATGTATACGTTACAGCTGAGGCTGCTTCCTACAGTATTAGTTTAGCGTACACCACAACGGACACATGGACTGAGCCTATAAGCGTCAACACCTTCGTCTTAGTGTGCTATTTGGCGCCACCTAGCGACTATGCAATAATCTACTATAGCCAACCATAGTTGACACTAGTCAAGACATGAGACATGAAACTGCAGACATTCCAGGCGTTCAAAGGCATCCCCGTCAGCTCCTCTATTTTCACAGCGATAGCTGCCCATTGCACGAGGTACGCGAACGAATTTAAGCTTTTCAAGTAAGCAAGGAGCTCCAAATCGAAGGCAATTGCAAAATTCACGCGGTGTTTACTGGCAGCCATGACTGCACTGCTTCTTGTGTTGCTGTTGGTCGCGGCCATGTTGGTTTTCGTGCTCTCACTAAGGGAAGATCTCGGCGCATCTCTCTTACGTACAGCGCATGCGTAGCTGCGCTCCCTCTCGGGCGATGCGTATGCTAAGCCGTTGCGCGCGCTAAACTAACCCTCGTATTCACAAACGCTCCTTGACTCGACTTTCACCTTCACTTGACAGATTTGAGCACTGCGCCACCACTCGGCTGAAAATGACGCTGCTCTACTCAAGAATCGCAGCAGACTGTAGCTGATATTCAGTGACTTGACGTACCTAGTGATGGAGCTCCCATCGGCTTTCCCAAGTGAAGGCGAAGCGTTGAGTGAAAGGAGGTTCTAATACGGGGGTAAATCTAATAACAGCTGGACAGACAAGAAGTCAGGACTAACACACACGGCGCTGTGTGTCCGTTCTTCGATGGTCCGTGTCTCTGCCAGTGCATTTATGCGCTATCATGGCCGAGTTTCCGTCCTTCATAGCTCCTTGACAATGCACGCGTGTAAGCAGAGTCGGAGGATGTGGTCCGGCATTCGCTAATGCCGCGTGGCTCCGCATGCGGGGCGCACGTCTCGGCACGCGCGGCTTTCGATCGGAGAAGCGAAGCGCGATTCCTGCCTCCTCTCGTACACGCTTCTCCAACGACGGCTCCTTGGGTCTCGTGGCCGGCACCTGAATGGCCCCTGCATCGCTCGCCTGCGAGGAGATCAGCGGCGCAGAACAAGACCGCCGCGATCCGCTGCTGGTCGGCACGCCAGCCACTCCGCTGTTCTTCTTCACTGGTCTACACACACGCGGAGAAGGGTTTCGCCCTCCTTCTTCCCTTTATTATATTTTATTTCGTTTCAAGAAAAGCCGCCGCTGGACGGTGGTGGAATCGGCCAACTATGCCGTCGCCGTGGAAGAAGACTTGTGCGGTCAGCGCGTCGACGCTTGGCCGGTCCTCCATTGTGAAGCGAAGCTCCTGCCATTCGTATGTACTCCGCTGCGGACGCTGACTGCAGCCGCCATACGAGCCCGAAAGAAATAAAGCGGGGCGAAAAAAGAAGAAGACTCGCTCTATAGCCTCTGCTCCGTTCATCTGCCACATCGCTGTATAGCTGCTCTCCCCGTCCGTCTTCCTCATATTCGGTTTTACCTCTTACGCACGGAGCGATAGCAGCCGCTGACGTCTTCCTTCAGAGGTTGACGGCCTCCTTTTTTTTTCTGCCTCTAACTATAATGCTGAGCGCTGTTGCGTCTATACGTTCACGACAGGCTACTGTGTAACGCAAGTATCGGTTTGTGCGGAGTTCAACGGCCTTTATGAGATTCGCTGGATCACTCCGGCGTATACTGGAGTTGATTACGACATGTCGTGACCGGCGGCACGAAGACATGGTGACAAGTAGGTTAACCTGACGTAACGTAACTCCAACTATACCGCGCAATAGTGCAACTTTTGATGTCCACCGCTGTATACTGCACGTAAATTGTGTGCGACTGTGCAACTTCGCCCCGATGCCCTCATTTGTTTCTAAGGGAACCTGCTCCAGATGATTCGCTGATTGTGATTGCATAACACCAAGTTGTGCAAGGCGCGTAACACGCATAATGATGAAAAGTGAGTTGTAGTACAAACCTATTAGCCAGTACTTTGTTAGACAAAATGCGAAAAGGCACAGCAGGTCATGCACTTGTAGCTGTGTTTTTAACAGGAGGCAGGCATCTTGACACCCCCGTGTTACCTTATGCTCTCCTCCGCGGGCAATCTATAGTTTCTTTCCTTCCCTCATTTTCTTTTTCGGGCCAGAAGTGTTTTGCTTTTCATTGTTATGCTTCACGTCGGTATATTCAAACAAATTACGACTCTCGACGACGTTTGAATCCCGACATCCCCGCGTGCGATCGCTTCCGTTAATGCATTATTCAGAGGTGTACTGCAGAGATCTTCGCATATTCGACACTCGCAATGAAAGCCCCGCCGGCAAGGTGAAGCTGTTCGTCCCGTCACACGGCGAAGCTAATTCGACGACTCCGCTGCATCCGCTATAGAGGGGAGCGTGGCAGAAAACGAGGAATGCGCATATATAGGTTCGGAAGAAGAACCATTCGCCTGTCAAGGCTTAGTGGCGTCGTAAATCACGCTGCCATGTTTTTTTGGGCGAACATGCAGGCACAAACATTCAACGCCCCGGCCACCATCGGTTCGGTCCAACTGCGAATGTGGGCGCACGGGGGATTTAAAGAGGGTGGCCTCGCATCTCTCCGCGGCATGCATATTCATGCACATTCGAAAACGAAGTCTTTCTCTCTTTCGCTGCGTAGCTGAATAGAAATAATTTAGCGTTTTCAGCTGCTTTTCTTCGAACCGCTCGCGTGTGGCTGCGGCTTCTTCGCTCGGCTAGCGATGGCTCCGCGTCGCTTCTGTCTCTGGCGCGGCCCGTTAGGGTTAAGCAGGATAAATCTCGCTCTCGGCCCTCGCTCTCCGGTGCCCCTCGTATGCTTTCTTGCCCATTGTCTTCGTTATTTTTTCGCTATCTGGCCCTCGCCAGAAAGCGCTCGGGGTGAGGAAGGAGCCCAGACGTCGTGGCAACAGCGGCGGATGCTAGCGGCTCCGTCTATAACGTCCTCAATATTCATGGCGCTTTCACGACGAGCGAACGGCAGTCCGGGTGCTGCGTCGCGAAAAAGCATCGCCGCGGTCACTGCGCAGGCGCGGAAGATGATTCTTTCCACCTCCCTTTCTCTCTCTCTCTTCCTTTCACTATACGTCCCGGTGGCTGGTCTCGTCTGTTTTTGTTTGTTTTCGAGGCTATTTTTCTTCATTCATCCCCTCTCGCTTGTTCTCTCTCGCTCCTCCTCTCCCTTTTGATCCCTTGGCTCCGTCACATCGGTCCACCTTGGGCATCGGCGCGTCTCCCTCCCGACCCCCCCGTTCCTAGCCAGCCCCGCCGAATGACAGCGAATGAGAAGCCACATCGGTGGTTGCGTCATCAGGTGCGCGTGCGCAGCCGCATTGCGGGAGAGACCCGGGGCGGGCCCGGGGCCAAGCCAGGCCCGGGCTTTCCCCTCTCCTTCGTCGCCCATGGCGGATCAATCGCTTCGCCTCAGGTCGAGCTTCTCTCGCACGCGCCTGCTCTGAGCCGATAACGGCGTCGTTCTCCTCAGCCTCTTCTTCCGCAGCGCTGCCTCCTTTCGAACACCATCTCTCGAAAGTCACGAGCGCATTGTTTTTTCCTCCTCGTGGCTTATTTGTTTTTGCTCGTTCCGTTCCAATGGCCGGTACTGCCATTCGCGGTTCGCTCTTCGCTGCGTCGTTTTTCTCTCTTCCGAGCGACGAGAGCGAAGGGTTCGAAGCACTCTCAATCGCCCATTGGCTGACAGAGAACCAATCGATGCACCGTGGCCGACTTTGCCGTTCGGCTATTGGACCGCGTATCAGGTCAACGACGGCTTCTCGTCGCAAATCCAGCGAGTAAGACTTCCGGGTACACTGAAGCGTGGACGGCAGGTGTAATGCATGCGTTCCGCAACGGTTGCCCAACGTTAGATAGCAAGTCAGCCTTCGAGTATACATTCTGCTGTAAAATATAAGCAAGAATGAAGAAAAGATCTCATTCGAGAAAGACGGTTTCTTTCCTGTCACTTCAATCGCGATTTAAGCTGTGCGATGCAACGATGATGAATGTTGCTAAAACTGAGTTAGTAAAAATGTCGAGAAATTGTGCGTGATGAGTTCCAAAAACGCGCTGTATTGAACAAATGTGCAATCAGTTTATTCGTATATTTAAACGCGAATTTCTTATAGCACTTTGGTGGACTAAGTAGCTGCGAAGAGTCATATTTTCAAACGGAATCAAACATAGCATTATCCACTTTCACGCATGCAAAAAAAAAATCCGTTTTTCAGGTGTACATACGGCTACATTACGAAAACTTACGTTATAAGCTTGCTGATGCATTACTGGTGGTTACATGGCGCTAAATGAGATAGGCAGAAAAGTGGCGAGTTGAGCCTGTTTGTACATCACTCTGGTGCACTGCAGCGCAAAAAACACACATCGAATGGAAAACCCCTATAGCGCTCGTTGTCGTCGTTTGTGTACCGTCCGTTGTGTTTTTTTGCGCTGCAGTGTAGTGCACCAGAATAGGCAAAAAAAATGAATGCAAGACAGGGAAGGCATGATTTATCCAGCGTGTTAAATTGGAAGCTGGTGCCTTTGAGCAACGACCATTGTTCGACCCCACCAGAATTATTTGAAAGTTACCTACGATTTCTTTTCTCATTTCAGTTTAATCTTGTAGTTACTGCTTGTATTTGAACAGAACCATGTATTGGCTCGACAGTTTGGAATAGTAATTTCTCGAACGGGACAAATATGAAACAGACAGTTCTATTCGTATTTAACATTGTCAATATTATCCTACCCTCATTGAAAATATATCGCACTGTTGAAGTGTCAATCCAGCTTGGTATTTTTTTTCAGATGCTTATTTTGGGCTGCTGCGTTTATCGCAATTATATATAGTCACAGGAAGTTGAAAATGCAGATATGATTGAACGCAGGTGGAATAAAATATTCAATAATGGTGACAGCGTTGTCCACAAAACGTTGACGCGTTCTCAGAATCTCGTTTAAAAGGAACCCAAGAGATAAAAACAATTTTCTCTCGTATTATCGAATAATTCTTTCATAACATAAAAAAGCACAACCCCTGCCGTGAAACAATGCTTGATAACGGAGAGAACGCTCAAAAAGAAATATCAGGTCGCGATGTCCATCTTACTTTATCGACCGCTTTTAAGTGACCGCACAGTTTATAATCGGCAAAAATGAAGTACGTATGTGTACATTGCCGTCTGCGGCTGCCAGAGACATAATATATACCATGTCTAGGGGTATTGTGGCAATGGGACTAATGTATGAAAAAAAAAAGTTCATTGATATTATGACGTCACTCTGACTTCCATGATGGAGTTTCTTGCTAATTTTAAACAATGCAATTTGGCCTAAAGTGTCATCGCGATATTTGAATAAAAAATGATAAATCATTGAAAAATAAATCTTTTTTAACAAATTTATAACTCCAGCACTATTGGCGATAACATATTGAAAGAATAGTTTGGCAGTGTGAACTGATTTTCTCCGGCGTTTAACTTCCCAAAACCGCGATATGATTACGAGGAAACTTTTGAGGAAAGCAGAATCAGGACATGTCGGAACACAAAAGAACAGCCATCATGTTCCGTTGGATCATGTGTACTCGTACAATTTGCGCCAAAGTTTTCTCAGTTATGAACCAGCACTAACTAGCTCAAACCAGTATTCTATTACGAGGGACACGGTATAGTGGTGGACTCCGGAAGATTCGACTGGGTCTGGTGTTCTTTGGCGCGCGCCATCATCGCACAATATGCACACGGGCCTCTTGCACATCGCCGTCATCGATATGCAGCCGCTGCGACCAGAATCGAACCCGATACCTTCTGCTCAGCAGCCAGTTCGGCCGTTTCGCTCACTTTCTTGTATTATTGCCGCATTTTTGTGCACACAGGTTGACAAGGAGTCCCTCACCCTTGCACCTGGGACAATGATAACTCGTGATGAGTGCGTTGAGGGGGGGGGGGGTGGATAAACAACAAGAGGGAAGGCAGGGAGGTTAACCAGGCACATGCCCGGTTTGCTACCCTACGCTGGGGAATGGGAAGGGGGGCATAAAGATGAGAGATAGAGGAAAGAGAAGAGAAAAAGAGAGAGAAAAAAGAGGATTGTCAGTCAATCGGCTGGCGCGTATGCAGCGGTGGCACTACACAAAAGTTAAAGGTGGTTACGTATACGCCTGTAGTCCTCAAAAAGCACAAGACAGCTTTGACTGCTTTTCGAGCCGACGAAAGGCGATGACGGTGTTCCAGTAGCATCAGCACAGAGAGTGGCCGATCGTCCGATTGTCGACCCTACGATCGACCATCTGATATGCCAATGCCCTCGAGTTGCCTCTGAAAGACAGAAGCTTTCGGACGCATTGCGACAATTAGTGCGTTGAGCGCCCGCAAGTACAACGGCGGCACACGCTCGTAACCGACCTCGACGAACGCAAGAAATAGCGGGAGTTGAGGAGGCAGCGATTTGTCTCCGCGCCGTGTCCTCTGTTTTTTTCCCACGCTGGGCGACATTTTCCGAGCTATACGGGGGGAAAAAAATGTGCAGCTGCAGGCGCAGCGGGCACATGTGCCGGCACAGGGTCGCATCAGCAGGACGCAGGAAGTTGCTCGCCCAGCCGTGCGAGGACGCGACGTGCGAACCGCGAGCCCCCGTGGGCCCCGGTTCAATCTCGCAAACAATTGTGTGCAGTGCCCTTGAGAACACCGTGATCACCGCAAAATGGAGACGATGAGTTACGGTACGCAACGGATGATCTGCACTCCAGATGCACGGCGAAAAATTGAAATGATTTTAGGCATGCCCGCGAAGCACTCTTTTATTATTTTTGTTTTCGTTTGCTCTGCGACTGTCCCTGCGCATGGCAGCTTCTGGACAGGTACAGGTAATGACAAGAAGGTTCGCTAAGACAATTGTACGTGGTACATTCTCAATAACCTGACGACCATTGTCGGTCTTCCTTGTGTTCTTATATTTTGTCGCGAGTACAGTAGAGCTAATTTTAATTTATAGGTGCTATGTGGCATGATGCTGCCACGTAACGTTTATTTGCGCTTTGTCTGTGAGTTAGTTTTAGACAAATCACAAATGAATAAGAATCTCGTGTTCTTCGTCTGACGAATCTCGTGGTCGATTTGCATCGAATACTATAGCATAGCCGCTTTCCTTGGAGCAGGCCTTCAAGGTATACATTGTGGATACATACTGTACATTGCGGATACATTGTCTATACATACGACTGGATACATGTGCAACACAATATATGAGTATAGCCTTTCTGCCATCTCAGTGAGGATGCTGTTCGAGATTGGGACCGAATTCGAAAGGCTTTTTGTTCGTAAGATTTTTTTTTGTCAATCGATGGCCGGCTTCACTGATAATATGTTCAGCATCACAATTGGCTAAAACTCTCTCTTACGAATAATTTTAACGTAAGGAACTTTTCTGAGCGCGGGGCAAGCTAATGCCGCGAGCTATCACTTGTTTCACTTGCTCACCTTATTAGCGCTACGGCAAGCATATGTGATCAACTGCGCTGTCGGTTTAACGGGTGCATTCACGTTGTCATGTTTATTTAGCATAAGCTAAGCAGCATTGCGAGAACGTCTATAGCGGTCATGTTCCTCCTGCTCTGTGTAGATCACGCATACGCGAACTCAAGAAACCCGCAGCCGAAGAGAGGCGAATTCACGAATTCCTTCGTTCATACGTGATGCCCCCCTTCCGCCACCTTTGTTATTATTACGCTCATCGGTCGGGTGTCATTACTCCCTACAAACATGTTGAGGCGCAAGTACACCTTGCCACGAGTCCTGCTCACATGAATGTATATAGCGAGCCGCCTCAAAACCAGAGCTGATACTTTGTTTAATGCTCAGCTTTATAAACTGGAGCAGGGCGAGGGCCAGGAATGGCGCTTGGCTGCCGACCCGAAGGTCGCGTGTTCGATCCCCGCCGTGGCAGTCGCATTTAGATGGAGGCGAAATTATAGGGGCCTCGTGTACCGTGCGATTTAAGTGCACGCTGAAGAACACCCGGGGGTCGAAATTTCCGGAGCCTTTCACTACGGCGTCTCTCATGATCATATCGTGATTTTGGGGCGTAAAGCCACCCGTATTATTATTAGACCTGTGCCTAGACAGTGCAGGGTACTGTATTGATCGGGACGTTGTTACTGGCAGTTGCTTTCCGCTCCTTGATAAATCGTGATTATTGCTTGTCGTTTCGGGCGGTCTTCTGGTATATAGGTCTGTGGTACTAGGAAAGCGTCCATATCGTACTTAACGCCAAGCTATACACCGCGGATACTCTTCCAAGCGCTGAACATATTAACCGTGCAGGACGGAGGAACGGCGAACGGGAAAATACCGAGCTGTTCTGTTCGCCCGCCTCCGCTCATTGCTGTTGCCTCTCACTGCACCGGCCTCGCGCTCCAGATGGGAGCACATGACATGTGTGGCTGAGTGTAGGGAGAGACGAAAAAGTCAATGCAGTCCCATTGTGTAGTGAGCGCCTTGTCGTGAGCGCCACCTTTCGCGATATTTTCCCATCGCAACCACGCCAAACAACAAAAACAAAGGACCGTATACCAGGAGCGCTCACCCCTGTGATCTCTGATCCTTACTTTTTTGTTGTTTTTGCAATAGCTGTCAAACATGGCGCTGCCGGAATTCGGCCGGTCGACCTCCGGTGGGCCTCTCTTCATTTGCCTCTATTCTTTGTATCATAGTGCGTGTGGTGGGCTCATGGATAATGTGTTCGCGTCTATACACCGGGTACCTTGTTCACAAAAAAACGTCATAAGCTAAAATTACTCATAGAATGTTTCAGCCGACAACTATGTCGGGCTTATGATCAGAAAAGCTTTCTGGCCCTTGACAGTGAACATTGACTACAAAAAACCTGTATTTGGCTTTGCCGGTTTTCACGGGGTGGCCACAAAACTCTTCTCTCAATTTTGTGTGCGTGTGTGTGTGCGTGTGTGTGCGCGCGTGCGTGTGCGTGTGTGCGTGCGTGTGCGTGTGTGTGCGTGCGTGCGTGCGTGCGTGTGTGTGTGTGTGTGTGTGTGTGTGTGTGTGTGTGAGAGAGAGAGAGAGAGAGAGAGAGATTGTCCTAACTGCCTTCGCTAGTAACAAGTTCACTTTACGTTTTCTTACCATCTTATACTGTTCTAGCGTAAGAACAGTTGAGTGAAAAGAGGTCCGCATACCCATGCCCACAAAAGAATGATACTATAAACATGGTTCGTACGAAAAACAATGAGTCGATCCTAATGTCGACGAATCAGTGGAGGCAGCGGACCAATTACAAGCAGCACTTCCAAACGAAACACACACGCGCATAAAACAAAACACAACGATTCCCATCATTTGGTCCGTATTTACAAATAGCTGTTACGCTTGAAAAGTTGAATAGGTGAGTCCGTTGAATGTACTCGTATACTGCGAGCGTCGATTGGCTAGTTGAGAAAACTATCTAAATATTTTCTATGACACCGCTTGGGGCATCGACGCCGATTCTTACCTGTGAAATGCACGATTCGCGTTCGTATATCTTAAATCATCATGTCGGTGAACCTAACGTAAATAAAAGTTTACGGAATAAGTAAAGCAGCGTGTTACGCTATATACTTCATCTCACCGTATGCATGCGAAATGCTTTGTGGCATTTGAGATCAGTGCACTATGAGAATTCCTCTTATCCGAAATGTGTCATAAATTCTTCGTAATGGGGAGCTTGAGAGAAGTGCATAACGACCGACGAAGACCGCCAGAAGGGTGCGCCTCTGTGGTCCGCACATGACGACTGGAAAGAGACAGCTGTTTTCTCGGCGCAGGCCAGGCCGAACATCTCGCTGGAGGCGCTGTGTTAATTCGTGTTGTTTCTCGACAACGACACTATATCGCGCGATTGCTTCGGCGTGTCGTGTCATCTGGTCGGGGCGGCCGGCGAGTGGCGCCGCCAACAGGCCCGGTCGTCGAGGTTGTTTGTGCGCGATCAATTTGTCCCACAATCGGCCCTCTTTGTGCTTTGGCCGCGACCTCTCGGAATTTCCGGGCCGACTCTCTCGCATGACTTCATCGATGTCGAAGGCCTCGTGTGCTTCGTCTTCGTTTCCTGTCACTGCGCGCTTTCTTTCTTTGCTCCTCGTCCATTTTCTCGATGCTCGCCTGTCTCGCGCCTTCGAACGATATACTCTCCGAGCACGCGCCTCACACAGCTATATGTTCTAGATTTCGCCCGCGAGTTATCGCCACTGCGGGCCCCCGGCGTCCTTTGTGGGCTTTCAGCTCTCGCTTCGCACTTGATCGCGTCCCACCCTCCTTCGCCGCATTTGCGCGCGTGGCAGAGTGGTATTGAAGCGGCCATCAGATGGCCGCGGAGATGCGACAGATCGCCAGCGTTCAGCCGCGTCGGCCGCCGCCGACGACGATCTCCAGACCACGCGCCGCGAAGCGGAGAAGGGCGCGCCGTGCGGGGCCGATATCGAGCTATCGGGTGTCTCTGGTTTCGCTCATTGCCCTGTCCCAGCCACGGCTACATCACATCGGGTGGTGATGCACGCGGCCTCAAAACGATTAGTTACTCTTGCCTGGGGAGAAGAAGCGCCAGTGACTTGGCGGTTGCGACGCCATTACACACGCAGGCCGATATCACTCGTTTTATGATCTGCGAAGTCGGTATACGCTATATATCATTTGGTCAAAAGCAGTTCTTTATTATTGTGTGTTTCCTATAGACTCGGTCGTCAGTGCGCAACCTATTCAAGTATTCTCGTCATAACCGCTTCAAGCTGTGCCTGCCTCAGGGATGGCGCACTCTTGGCAGATCACTCGCATTGGAGTACACCTTGAGTATTTTGTGGCGTTAAGATCGGAATAGCCTTCTGGAGCCGTTCTTGATACACTCGAAACGCCTTGAATATATCTCAGAAAATGACCGATTTTGAACTTGTAGCGATTTACCAATATGTGGTCAACTTGAACAATGATTTTGGACCCTATTGCGGTGAGCGCTATTTAAAGGAGACCTTAGGCCTGAATGAACTAGTGCGGGTTGTCACATTTATAGTAGGACATCGCAAATACACCAACGCACAGCTTAAGAAAGAAAAAAAAACAAGCAAAACAAAAACTTCGTTTTGTTGGTTTGGGTATAGCTGCAGACACAGTATGCTCTAATATCACTTTCAAAGTACGCTATTGACACGTTTTTCTCAAAGCTGATAAAGCTGACGTAGGTCCGTAGTACGACCTACGGATAACGTAACACCTGAACAGCGAGGATGCGCTGAATTCGTTATCTTTATTAGTCATGATTCTTCACTGACTTCATCGAAATCGTGAAAGTTGTTCTGTGTTTCAATGCGAGAACCTATATATAGAGTGCTCCAAATGTGAGCTGATAGAAACCAAATTAGCATGCCGTTTCATTTCGGCTAGATTTAAGCACAAAGTTGGGAGAGAAAAGGTGATATGCTGATTTCGCTGAACAAACAAATGTGAAGTACACACTGAAAAGTGCTTCGTCGCGCTAAAGCGCGGATTGATTTGCGACGAATGATGCGAGTGAATTTGACCGCTACCGAGTCGCTTACAATGCTGTGCGTACAACCTGACAAAAAGCAGACCAATTTACTAGGTCTTCGTTTACGGCATTCTCTGACGGTGTGGCAAACACGGCGACCCACATGGTCGCCGGGTGACAAGACCGTTGGCTGCTGCGAACGTCATCGTCGGCGGACCTCCGGTCGGTCGCCTCTTCGCGTCCCCGAACTTTTACGATCGACTGCTCTGTATGGCCCCATATAACCTGTGTATCAGCCGCGTCGTCGTCCCCGCAACGGCCGGAGTCTGTGGTCCTCGCATGGCCCCGCTTTTACGATCAGCCGGCCGTCCGAAGTGCCCCGCATTGACACGTCGATAGCACCGCAGCCGGGCGAGACGCGCAGATTCCCGATTTTACGGCGATTGATAAGGCGAGCGCTGTTGTCCGGCGGTCGCCGCTGCTGCGTCGACACCGTTATACGACACCACGCGCCTTCTTAACTATATTGACAGGCGATAAGTGAACGCGCGCCCTGTCGGCGTGTTTCTCCTGTATCGAGCTCAGCAACAAAACGGCAGCGAGTGCGAGGCCGGGAGCCTATCAGCGTGCAGCCACGCACCTTTCGCCTCGAATTGCCTTTGCACCTGGTCTCCTTCGCGTGTGCACGTCTATGTGCGTTTGGGGGAGGGGGAATGACACGTGGAAAGGAGGAGATATACGGGATGATTGCGTGGTGAAAGGTGATTTCGGGGCTCCTTTCCGCGGTCGAGGTGCGCGCGTGTCCGAACAGCATTGCGACACTCGCTTTTCATGCTTTTATCTGAGGGCTATAGCGAATCGTATATACGTACGCGGATGTTCCGGCAAATGGACGACTCCTTTTATAACGCTCGCGCTGTGACTTATCTATTTGTGTTGTAAGTTTGTGGGGTCACCTTATGAGGGCAATATAGACGATTCCGTGTGTATAAGGTCGATGCGGTCTGAAACTGCAATCGTAATTTGGCGTGGGTGGCGAATTGGCATAATTCGTGGCGCCTAATCGGAGCTGTATGAAGATGCTGGTTGAGCGTGTATCAAGAGAAGACAGGCGCATCCTACCGAGTGATGGTTTATCAGCAATAATGATCCGAGTATGCATGTAAGCACGCATACCTCCCTCCCCCCCCCCACACACACACACCTACAAACAATTACATGTGTTACGTGAACACTTGCATGAAGCCCCCATGAATAGAACCAATGAAGGCTTACGTGTTCATTCATTGGTTGTATTCATGGGGACTTCTACGTAGACACGAACGACAAATCATCGAACGTCTGTGAGTCAACCGGCACAAATAAAAGCGCTGCTGGCCATGAATACTAAGCCTGTGCACTCTGCTTTCGCATCCTACTATTCCGAGTTCCATGCTTTAAGGTGCGACGCGAAGAAGCGAACAGTTCGAGAGAGCGCCTACGGTATCCGCAGCACGCGTCGTACACGTAGGACGCTCCGTCTCCTGTTCCTATTCATAGCCGTCTCGTCGTTGTCATCGCCAGGCACGCCACCCGATCCTGGCGGCGGTGATGGTTCGGGCGTGGCGCCACTTCGAAGGCGTCCCACAAAGAAATCGCCCTCCACGCCACGCAGCTCGTCCGATATATTGCCGCCCAAAGTGATCGTCCTCTCCGGCCGCGCCAGGGCGTGTGACGAGCGCTCGCTCATTTGTCGATTTTGTTGCCCTCCCGATGCAGCACCGGTATGCTGCTTGCTGCCTGATGGTTTCGGGCCTCTTTTGTATCCGGCATTCAGCATCGGCGACCATTAGGAAGCCGCACGAGGCTCGTAATTGCGCCGGGTGATCTTGGAATACTCGCTGGAGCCGCCTATTATTCGAAGGGCGTCGTCTTCGTTTGAACAGGTATGCATTGAAGACGGTTTACCGTGATTCATCCTTTCTTTATACTTTTTTTTTTCACAATCAACGCCTTGAAGTCTTGGCTTGGCTTATGTCTCCAGTACTTACGCACGTGAAATAAACGCTACTACTCATATCGTAAACACCGAATCTGGCCTTTCATCTTACTGTGCTGCGTAGAAGGTTACGACAGCGAGTCGCATAGAATATACCGACTTGCAACCTCGTAAAGTGTACTCATCTCGCGACACGCTACTGTCGTTTGTCGTGGCTTAACTATCCAAGCAAGCGCCTCGATGATGACGGGCCTCCCATTGAAAAAGGGAAAGACGATACTAAAATAACAACGTTGATCTCTCTGTACAACTCATCTCTTTCGTTTTTATACTCACCTGTGTTTAATTTTTTTTTTTAATTTAATTTTCCTACACAGGGGTTAGGATGCTCGCGTTGCAAGACTCATGTTTTTTCCCGCTTTGCAAACGTGAACTTCGGGCTTTCTCGCCGTTTCACTTTATTGGTGACTGTAACCAATCAACTCAGCAGTGTACTATCGGCGTTTAATAAGACGCGAACAGTGGCAAGTATTAGCAATGGTATAATTAGTACGCGCCGTCTATAGGCATCGCCGTGTGCAGGCGCGGAGCTGCCAAACAGGAATGCTGTGCGCCCGTCAACGGTGATGACTGGACGGCGCACTTTATAGAATTTCCAATACTTGCCGCTGTTCACTTTTCATGCGATGCTGATAGTGCGTCTACCTCAACAATTTTATCACCTTGATGCTAGTGTAACGAGGGCAGTGGGTATAGAGCTCGAATATAGAAAAGGAAGAAGACTTGCTGTGATCGCAGGCTTGCGTTCAGTTAGCCCTTGCGCTCAATAAAGCTTTCGTTCGCCGAGTCAACTCCTGCTGGTTCAACACCCCGTTTCAAGTGGTGGAAGTGCTGGGTACATCTGGTCCTCACCCTGGAACTTCGTAGCCGCACACTCCAACCACCTTCTGCGATCACAGCAAGTCTTCTTCCTTTTCTATATTCGAGCTCCATGCCCACTGCCCTCGTTACACTAGGTTCATCTTTTTTTTTATTCCTTCGCAGTAGTTTCAAGCTAAAGGTCGACCCATCTCTTGCTTATTCTTTTTCTTTTCTCTTTATCATTTTCCTTTATAATATTGCTCCTTTGCCCTACCACAAGTGCAGGGTAGCCAACTGAGTCAAAGCTTGGTAAACCTACCTGTTTTTCCTCTTCGTCTTTCACTCTCCCTTGCAGTGCGAGCCTAGGCATCGCTCTGCCGCTGGGCCAGTGCGTTCTGCAGAGAAAACAAACGACTCTCTCTTCTCTCCTTGTTTTTGAAAACTACGCTCTAAGAGAGCCACAGTGCGATGTCGCAATCGCTGCCCGTGCGTCGGCTTCTCCGCTCGACACTCTGGAGTGAGCGTCGCGCACTAATGATGATTGGCTGCTCGCGTGGCATAAAGCTGCGGGCGACGACGATTATTGCCCTCATTCTTTACCGGGGCCTGGCAGCGAAGGCGGCTGCTGGTTGCTCCCCGGTGTCGTCTCTAGCCCCGGCTCGCACTCTTGGAAGCCCCTCTGGCGACCTCTATGGGCGGAAGAATGAGTTGGTAGCGTGGAATAAAACACTGTATACTTCTCGACTCTGAAGCGACCTCGCAGCAGCGGGCGAAGGCGACTTAACACCTTCAGGACATCTGGCTCTGTCTGCGCGTGTTTCTGCCGTTTTGTAATTGATTTTGTCAGATATATATATATATATATATATATATATATATATATATATATAAATAGAGATGAAATGTAGGGAGGTTAACCAAGCTTAGCTCGGTTGGCTACCCTACACTTGGGGAGGAAGAAAGGGGGAATAGTAGGAAAGAAAGAGATAGAAAAGAAGAGGAGTAAGAAAGAGAAGGACGAATAGCCAGCTCGATACTACACAGCACGGACTCACACTGTTCTTTCACAAGCGCTCGTGAAGTCTGCCTATGTCATGCCGACATAATTCTTAATAATAACAACTGTTGGAATTTCAACGTACCAGAACCATGACAGGATTATGACGCACGCCTGTAGTGGAAGGCTTCGGAAATTTCGACCATCCGGAGATCTTTAACGTGCTCGTACATCCAAGTATATATACAGGCCTCTAGCAGTTTATCCTCCATCGACTCCGCGACCTTCGAGTCAGTAGCCGAAAACCGCTACAACTTTTCCATAACGACATCGACACATATAGTTATTTAACTGTGTTACATAGCTAGCCGCTCAGCCACGGCAAGCATACGCAGACATCCGCAGACTAGGGCAACGAGAATGAGCGTTTATTGTTTCGCGCTAGCTTCTTTTGTAGTTTCACCTACGAAGCAGCGAGAGGGGAAAAAGTGGGGCGGGAACGGCTATCGCTTCAGCCATCGACAGAAACACTAAGGGGGAAAGAAGGGGGACGTAGAAGTGGGAGAGTTCAGTTTGCAACAGTTTAGCTGTTGTCCATAAGTTTTTTTTTCTTTTTTTGCCATCGGCTGGTCATCTTCGTTAATGTTATGTCCAATTTTCTTATTGGCTGAGATTTGCTCCTATGCAAAATTCGTGCATACGACCTATCTCGTAATTGCAAAGTTTTGTGTTGAGCCAGATGAGACGCTAGTTGAGCGAATGTAATACGGGTTCTATTGATTCGACGCAATATAAAAGGAAATTCGGTTGAAACCAACAGCACGTGAAATCTCAGTTTAATTTCCCTTTATATTGCGTGGAAACAATGAAACCTTAAACTGTTAGCGCCCGTCGCGTTGTTCCTTCGCTTGTTGTTTGTCTTTTGAGCTGTTTTTTTTTTCATTTACCAGTGGCGTGGCCAGGGGAGGATGTTGGAGGGAGTTTCATCCCTCCCCCCCCCCCCGAAATTTGCGAGTTTCGCATCTGTAGATATTCACCCACAATTACGAGCGCACGCACAAACATACAAATACAAAAAATGCGGTTGACCCTCCCCCCACCCTCAAAAACAAACAAAACATCTGGCTGCGCTACTTCCCCTTATAGAAGAGTGATCAACTATAGCCCAACAAGAAGCCACTCATCGGCAAACTCGTGTTTGCGAGCTTTCGATCTCAAGGCGTGCGTCATCCCGCTCGACATGTGAATGGCACAACAAGCAGACGTGCAAGTAAGAGCCAAGTGTAATCAATGCATTTGTCCATCCTCGAGAACCGGCCAGTGGGCCGAGCTGCTTTATATACGCGGCCTGTCGATAGTCGATCGGCAATCCATTACTTAACCATCTTGCTTCCTCTTGAGGCACCGCTGAGTCTTCCTCACTCACTTTCTCTGTAGCACGCCAATGTAAGCAAGGGTATAGTGCGGTGCTAAATAAGAGAGACAGCCGGACGTTTCAAGGCCGCCCTGAGATGCAGCAGACGCAAGCGCGCATTGAGGCGTCGCTAATTTGGCGATCATTATTGAACCGGTAATCATTTTTCATTTCCCGCGGTCACGGGCCATTAAACACTCGCCACCGGAGAAGGGCCCTTCTCTCTTCGCGCTCCACCACGCTCGAAGCCACGCCCGCGGTTTCTATGGCACTATAGTGTATGGCCACGTGCTTCGAACGGCCGTGTACAGGGAAATGAGAACTGATGAAAAGCTGCGCCTATACGGCACCTTGAGTCTGATGATCGAAGCTGTTGACGTTCTCGCGAATAGGTGCCTGTCTTCCTCGAGATTACTCTCGAGGTCTCTTTTCGATTCATTGCCTCCGCGGTTAGAAAGACCTTAGTGAGACCTTGCGCGCGGCGTGGTCAAAAAGAAAAAAAGAGCATTCTGAAACTTCTGAACAAAAAAAAAAAGCAAGGAAACTATAAAAAAAATTCGCATTATATCCACGGAGTGAGTGATGATGAGTGGGGCGAAGCGTCCGTCCTTCCGTCGATGCCTTCGTCCATGCGTCCGTCCATGCATACATCCGTGCGTCCGTGCATCCGTATGTACGTCCGTCCGTCCTATTTCACACACTTCTATTGGACTAATGCCATCTAGGAAATTAGACGAGCAATGGTGATGAGACAGCGCCATCTATTGTACTTTTCGTGAGATATGGCCGGGTACGCCTGGCGCGGGACAAGGTTAGACAAAGAGGAGCTTCGCCCCTAAAAATTTCACCATCTCCCGCTGAAGGGAACCATGTGTAGATGCGAAGCAGTGGGCGCTAACGCTTACACTGGCGGTGACGTTGAGACGAGCTCTCATCGCGGCGTTGCACAGGAGATAAACCTGGGGAGGCGCAAAGCGCGCAGTGATGGACCGTTGTTTCCTACCGGAACATGCCAATCGCTGCTAATGGGCAATGAGGGACAGAAGCTTCCGATCGAACGCAGAGACCCGCACTCCGCTTTTAGTTAAGGCGCACGTTGCAAATTTTTAGCGTTGGACAACGCACATGAGAAATCTCCCACCGGCACTACCGCGGGGGTTAAGATCCAGTGCCCGAATAGAGGGGGTGGCCAGTGAACGCTTGTGCTGCGCAAGCGGTCAGTTTTGTCAACTCACTAGACTGCAAGCTCTCTTTTGGCGCTAAACTTTTTCTAAACACACAGTAAGATGTACTAATTTGTGCCAACCGGGCCTCATCAAATGTGAGGTCGACGGGACGGCTTTAAACCCTCCCATAGTAGAGTACCTAGTACTCTAAATCGACACCCAATTTTTCTAAACACACAGCTCAGTGCTCTCCCATAGCTGAGTACGAAGTGCTCCAAGTCGTTAAACATTTTTTTCTGAACACACAGCAGATGCTACCTGTGTCGGTGTTGCATGGCGAGGGATGGAGCGATGTAGGGGAGGGGACGAGCATGCGCAATAGGGGTGTAAACACCGCTGGGGGGATGCCTAGAGGAGAAAGATGGGAGGGGGAGCGAGCTTAGGAGGGGAGAGAAGAGAGGGGCTTGCAGGTGCAGTAAGGTGATCGCGCCGCACACAGGCACTGCGCCGTGCTCCCGACCGGGCTGCAGAAATTAGGTGCCTTTTCTCATCTTCTAACCACTACCACCACCACACCGGATGGAGCTCAACTATAAGAAGCTTCGCATCTAGAACGAAAAATGTTTGTATCGTCTCGCAAGCGCATTCTCATGGCAAAATTGTGGCGAGAAGACCTGTAGGGAAGGTTGTTTCAGCTACATACGGGAAACCTGGGGAGAGGCGAAGAATGCAATATGCGCTGGTGTATATCGGTGCCAAGTTGCTTATCTTACACTAGAGACACAGACGTATATCTCCGCAGTAAAGCCATCTCCTTCAAAAGCCACTCGAAACACATCGGCAAAGTGATGGTGCGTTAGTGGGTCGGTGGCGAGTAAAGCAGTAAAGAGTAAAGATGCTGCTGTGAGAAACACGGGCGTACACACAGCATGCTTCGCTCTTTTCCACGTCTGATGTTATAGCGGAGCTGAAACACACTCTTCCCTACACGCCCCTTCGCCACATTTGTTTTTTCTTCTTTTTTAATCCGGTGCTCAAAACGTATGGGAGTTTTCGGGCTTTCACCGGGGGCCCATTTCTGTCCTCGGAGACTCATTAGCACGGAGTCACGACGGCGCGTGACAGGTGGCTCAAAAGAAAAAAAAAAGGTAACGTGGTCTTCGATTGAGTATCCTGCCGACAGCCGAAATGAGCGCGCGCCATTCATCATCAATGGCCGTCAATAAAGGCGCGCCGATGAGGGCAGAAAGGGGCCCGTTTATTTCGGCGGCGTGATTTACTGCGTTTCCCAACCGATCGCTCTTTGCGATTCGTGAATATACGACGCTCACACGCTCGGTGGCAAACGGAATTCTCTCCGTCGTCGCGTATGGTATGTGTGCGGTTGTTTGTGTGTGTATATATATATATATTTACAGTATATACACGTATCGTCGTTGGCTGCGCTCCGCATAGTTCTAATGCGCCGACAGCGGCGGCCGCAGTGACGGCTATATTTAGCCCAGTGCTCTGAAGTGGTGAGGCGATAAATCGAATTTTATGGGAGTAGCGCGAAGAACCCTTCGCGCTGCACCTTCAGCGTCGTAAAGTGACTCCCTCCCGCTTTGCGAGGCCGTCGCCGGGCGCCATCTGTGAACGAGGCGACAACTGCGCGAGGAATGAACTGCTTCCTTTTCCCTCTCGCAGTGCGTGGTCTAGCCGCGCGTTATAAAGGGAAGTGAACTTTAAGGGAGTACTGACACAATTCTGTGACACCGTGAAAGGGAAATTTATTTCATTTCCTTGACATGACAGCGGTGACGCTCTCCACGCACCGGAGCCAGGAAAGATGTACTAGATATTTTAGTTTAATCTATATGTGTGTGCTCTCGTAGCACAGCGTTCAAGCCAGGTACGCTCTAATGAACATTATCATGCCTAAGCAACACGGTTCGTTTGGTTCGCGAATTATGCGTTTTAATGCGGCCGAAATCGCTGTCAGAGCCACTGAAGTCGGAATGGTGTAAGCATGAGGCTTATACTTACCGCAACGCTTGAATTCGGAAGTGTCCAAAACCCCAGCTGTGGCGTACTTTCCGTTCAGCACTTGGAGCTGAACGGAGAATGCGCAGCATAAAAGTTGCTTTTCTTGCGCTACAGGGACTCCTGTCATTAACCACCTCAACGTGGCATGTCGACCTGTCAAGTATTGCTTATGGTGGACGTGTTTTGTAAGGCTGACAGTTTTTTTTAACAGAAATCAAAAGGAGAGAGCATACGTACATCCTTAGGTCGTCACAAATGTTTAGCGTATGGCAGACAGTTCCGGAAAAAATAATTGACAAAGAACGACGACGACAATAACAGTGAAACAATACGCACGCACACATACTTACATACACGCACATACATACATACATACATACATACATACATACATACATACATACATACATACATACATACATACATACATACATACATACATACATACATACATACATACACAAATACATGCACACACACATACACGCATACATACATACATACATACATACATACATACATACATACATACATACATACATACATACATACATACATACATACATACATACATACATACATACATACATACATACATACACGCACATACATACATACATACACGAAAACGTAGATGCTGGACTCCCGCACCAGGTATAGAAAAAAAAATAATAAATTACCGGGTGTAAATGCGCAGCAGTTGAACGTATATATACAGATATGGCTTCTTCATTGGCGTAGTAAGTGTACCGGTAGTGACGTCAGCGGCACGTGAGCGTGCCGCGCACGCGAACGTCTCTTCGCGGCTCGCGCACTCTCAAAGCAAACAAAGCGCCACGCGGCGAATTGGCCCGCCCGGGTCCTAATTACGGTAAAGCGCCGTGGCCGGACAACCGGTTCTCTCGTGCTGGTGTGCGGTTTCGTTCCGGCCCGTGACGTCACCGCGGCGCGTGACCTTCGCCGTCCAGCCGGGTCAGCCGATGCGGCGTGGCTTCGTGCTCGCCGAAGACGGCGCACCACGCTTCCATTCACCAGGCGGCTTCATTCAGGAGGCATTCAGAGGACGGGCAAGAAGAAAAAACACGCTCGGCTGGACCCTCTGCTGGACGTCGTTCACCTTACGGGGGCGCACTGCTTCCAGCACTTGCAAGCGCTACTCGTACGGTCTTTTAAGGCGGAATCCTTATAGATGCCGCACCAAACGTGAAAATTGACTGTTGGCGTCAGTGGCGGCGGCGTCAACATGAGCGATGTGCGAAAGTTATGCGATTACGTAAGCCTATGACGTCACGATTACGTTGCTAAGACGCGCAACACGTGACGTCAACGAAACCGACGGCGATGGGGAAAAAAGATTGCTTTTGCCTTAGAGTCTTCATATAAACATTTTTTTTTCTGTTGCATCTATTCACCAATAGAATTTTCGGGCTCGTCCAAAAGACGACAGTTCATTGGAGCTGCGAGGAGAAATTAAGTAGCTATGGCTGCTAGCCTCTGTGGTGTTTTGCTATTTATTTGGAAGCAGCGGTCTCAATTAAAGGCCGTGGGTTGAACAATTGAAGCTGGCTGAAAAGCTGTAGTAAAGGGTCCTGGCAACCAGAATGAATTCGGAAATTCATCGTGGAGTTAGTTGTTCACCGTATGCTCGGAGGTCCTTTTCATCTGTGCGATGCCGTAATAGCATTGACAGTCGTAGTAAAAAGCCTGCCTCTACGTTGGCACGATTTCTGACCTAAGACAGCCTAAAAGTGTATGTAAACAAATAGAGAATCTATTTTCCAAGCACTCAGGTGAGCACGGAAGTGTAATTTGTTCCGTCCAGAGGGCACTGAATTGCATTTTTTTCTAAACTTAGCACATCAAAAATACTTCGCGTGGTTCATCGGTGATGTTTAAATGGGACAAAGGCTTATGCATGCTCAGTACAACTTTTGAGACTTCAAAAATTACAGCATATCCACGGAGTGAATGATGATGAGTGGGGCGAAGCGTCCGTCAGCCCGTCCGTGCTTCCGTCCGTCCGTTCGTTCTTGCTTCCGTCCGTCTGCAAAGCATCCGTGCATTCATCCATGCGTCCGTCCGTCCGTCCGTCCGTCCGTCCGTCCGTCCGTCCGTCCATGTGTCCATCCGTCCGCGCGTCCATTCATCTATCCGTCCGTCAGTCCGTGCGTCCATCTAGTGAACACTCCAAGGACCGTCATGTCCCATCTCGCAATCTCTGTGGCACATACCCGCTCCAGAGCGCGTATGTGCCACCAATGGCTACATACATACATACATACATACATACATACATACATACATACATACATACATACATACATACATACATACATACATACATACATACATACATACATACATACATACATACATACATACATACATACATACATACATACATACATATGGAGGAGCGACAGACCCACGTCATGAGGAGATTCGCCCCTAAAAAAAGAATGACACGAGATTAGTGCATGATAGATGTTTCGAAGAATTTACGAAGACGATGCGAGAATAGAATTCCTTATATTTTGCTTAGGATGTCTTCGTTGAACAGAAGTTGCATTGACTAGTCTCATGAGGCGGCACGCTGTGTCAAAGGTATACCGGAACAACAGACTGATGGGTTAGTTTGTAGTATGCATAATTCACGCTGTAGCGTGAAGAATCAGATGTACAGTGACAGAGCAAGGAGATATGTCCCGTCTTGCCATTTCGCCGTTCATGTGATTCCGCAACAGCATGAAGAGGTATACTAACTGAAATGTAACACCGAAACCAAAAGTTCCTTTTCAGATTATTGCCAATGCAGAGCAGCGCTGGGTCGCTTTCAGAATCGGCAGTTCATAGGAACGTGACCACTTTTAAGTCGGGATATACGCTCGGTCGGTGGAGTGGCTCTCGGTATACCAGATCCTGGTGAGCCGGGCCAATATGAAGTGGTCGAAACGGCATCGTTGAAGAACGATCTTCAAAGAGGCTTTCACTTCAAAGTGCTGCTTCTAAGAGAGCGTGGCGGAACTTGCCACGAACTTTCCGGATTCGGCAAAGACCGTTCGGTGGGCGTCCCGCAGAGGCCACAGTTACCGCGGTTGCCTCGCTCCATTAGGTTCGCGCCTGGCGTCGACCGGCAATATAGCGTGGCCTGGTCGTCGTCATCGGCGGTTCCTAATGCATTTCTGATTGGCCGCCCAGTGGCGTCCACGTAATGTCTGTCGGCGGCGATGGTCAGCGACTCCGCCCCCGATTGCCCGCTCGTCGAGGCCGTTAACGATGTGTTCCGATCGTTGCCGGTCGTCGACGCGCGGCCAAAGTGTTTGGGGAGAGCGGCGTGTATATATAAGGTCCGTTCGACCCCACTCGGCGTGAACGATGGTCTGTCAACGTGTATATGTGTGTTCGCAACCGTGGCTTTCCCCCTTTCGCCCCGCGCGTTAGTTGCCATATAAGAGTCCCTTTCCACCTCGTGAAAATATGTGCTCGAAACGCAGAGAGATTACTGACAGCAGGTTGCCGAGTTCCGTTCCCAGTTCGCACGTGTGTGAGTGCAATCGTACCGTGAGAGAGAAATGAACTGCCCAAAGACCGAGTGCTCGGAAGTTGGAAACGAAAGTTCTCGCTCCTTGTTCGCTGTCGAAGAATCACTCTGCGGTCTGCTCAGAAATGATGACGACAGTCCATGTAGATGGTCTTAAGTGACCCAGACTTCAACCTTATTCCGTAGAGGGAAGACTGTTTAGCCTAAGTGTGAGAAGAAAAAAAGCAAGGTCCCGATTTCTGCCCTCTGCTCCAAGTTATGCAGTTGTTGACTGCAAACGTCGTTCTTGGATTCCTTTGCTGTCTTCGGCAAAGGTACGCACAGTATGGACAGTCTCATCGTTGAACACTCTTGTAATACATTATTTTTGTCCACGCAACCATACAGCGTTGACTTCTCACTCTCTTTCATGAACCATCACCACGTGAGTTGATGAATTACTGCGTTCCAGGTGATCGCATTGGACATACCGTCCTAACCGACAGTGGCGGTGTAGTAATTATGGAGCTGACCAATTGACCCGAAGGACGTGGGATCGAATTCTGGCCGCGGTGGTCGCATTTTCGATGGATACGAAAGTGCTTGATCAAGCACTTTCGTCTCCATGGGCCTCGAGGCCCATGTACTTAGATTCTGTAGCTCGTTAAAAGACCCAAAATGGTCGAAATTTCCGGAGCTTTCCGCTATACGGCGTCTCTCATAGCTATATCCTGGTTTTGGCGCGTAAAAGACCAGGTATCAAAAGCTTATTCCTAGTAATGCCTGCAACCCTTCAAAATCTTTTTTTTTTCCTCTTCGTCCTCCTCAGTCTCGTGTCTATCATCACCACGCGTTCTATCCAGCCCAAAGACCAAAGAAGCTAGGAGCATGTCGCGCCTGATGACTCGCATCCTGCGAACAAGGAGACTATATACAGGCCGTCTCGCGCTTACGGTTCGGTGATAGCGCACTATATATCCGAAGCGGGGGTTGCCCGTAAAAAGAACATCGCCCTCGCGCAGAGCGTGCAAGCCGGGGGTTTTCACCTCCTCCCAAGCCTCGGCGCTGTTTTCGTGACGAGCGCGCCCTTCTGGAGAGCAATGATGCGTGTTCGCCACAAACGCGAGGAGGCCAAGTTACGCGCCGCACGATGTGTACAACACGGCGCGTACAAGCCGAGCCGGCCGACTAAACGTGCACCGGCTGCCCTTTTTACACGTGCCATTACACGTGCCCCGAGTTTCGATCTTCGGCGGAAGGGCTTCTTCGTGGCGTCGTTGCTTGCTCCCTTCGAGATGTGCCGTGACACGATGGAGCACGGCACTCTCTTCTTTTCTTCCGACGGCTTATTTACGAGTCTGCCTCTCCTCCATCGCGCTTTTCTCCCCACGAGATGCGCTTTTCGGCGCCTTTTACAAGCTCTCGGAGACGTGACCTGGTGTAGATGAGCTCGCGGCGTGTTTAACACTCCTTAGAGGAGAAGTGCTCGGCTACGCTGAAACACTTACTTTTTTTTTATTGAGGAGCGAAGGGATGGCTAGTTCGTCTATTGTTCTCTCGAAATATTTGCCCTTTGCATCTGCTTTATTTCGGGAACGCCATAAGAAAGTAACTTGAGCTTCCCTTATTTGTATCTGGGCTATACGGGGATAAAAGTCGGTGTCTGTGCGGTATTCGACCCTCTACGAAGTTTTACCGAGCAGTATATATATAGTATTCTGGCTGCGCGAAAGATTCATTCCTTTTTGCTTTAATGTAACCACAAAAGGCAGGCTGTTTCGCCTTTATCAATGTGCGACGAAGCGCCCCAGTTGTTCTTAAAGTTTACGCAAGGTTTTGGTTTCGTCTTTCTTTTTCTTATGGCTATATATTTTTTCTCGTCATCTATCTCGCTCCTGTTATCACGTATAGCGAAGTACAGCATCTCACGCGCGTCTCGCTGAAACCTTGATGATCTCACGTGTGCTAATGTGCTAATCAGCGGGCGAAGGTGCTGAGCATTTAGTTGCCAACCACAATGAGCTGCTGAAAACAGTGCATTGTATACATTACACACATGCATGATAGTATACTACCTCGATTATATGATAATTTCATTATGCTGTGTATGAACAATGGATCGGTCACGATGCCTATGCATCTTCCTAGACATGGTCCCAGAATTAAAATAGAATATTTGATATTTATATAGACAGCCAGCGGATTTGTTTAGCAATGTACTTTGTCTATTTTTACTCTGTAAAGTGTGGTTGTCTGACTGGATTTCAATGCTCCGCGAATATGAGTTCCCGGTGTTGGTGATCCGCCAGTCTTTCTTGTCTTCCTTTGACTGTTAGATCGTATAGATTCGCGGTGAGATGCCTCGCATTTTGGACGTGTTCAGTAACATCTTGTTTCGGAACAACTCATAAAGTACGAAAGTTAGGAAAGCACTGCTTACTCGTTATTCTGCCACTTGGGCTGCCCACAAGTCACAACAACATTCACAAAAACTCTGTTTTTCCGTCATCAATTGCATATTGGAATCAACTTCCATTAATAGCTGTGGACTGTGACACCGTAGAATCCTTTATTGAAAAGATTAAAACTATAAGTTTTGAACAATAGACGCAAATGTACGAATAGGGATTTATTGTGAGCAGTTTCTTTCCCTTTGACTGGTTTGTCCTTTTAGCATGATTCTGAACGTTGCATTATGACACTGTTGTTTTGACTACTTGGAACTCAATAGTTTTTTTTCTTCTTCTTGGATTGTGTCGGTGCCTTTCTGTACGTGACATCATTGTTTGTATATCCTATGTACCACTCCTGCTTGGACCGAGAAGGTCTGCAGTATACTTAAATAAATAACATAAATAAATCATGCAGAAGGAGACATCATGCTATGCCCAGCTATATTTGGAAAAAGCATAACTTCAAGCAATCGTGTCAGCACCAGCTAAATTTGGAAAAAAGTCATATTTAGAAATGGCGTTTTCGTCAAAGCTGAAGTACGCGGTCTCTTTTTCGATGTGCCATGGAGGTGGCGCAGAAGGTCGTCAGTGGTCATGATATGAGCATACAAACATCGATCGCACTCGTGGGCCTCCTCATCTTAAAACTGGCTATTGGTGTAACCGCCGATCGACAATCTGGTCTAAAAAGAACAGCCAAACACCACCCACGCATAGCGGTACCGTGCCTGTGTACAAGCATACGCACTGATGTGGCTACAGGGTCGTCCTGCGGGAATTCTACGGGGAGTGCGGCTTTCGAAGTTAAGCAAAGCATAAAGCTAGTGCTAGCCACACCAGGAAATACGCTGCGTGGGGCCTTCGCAGGTAGCTTCGCTTGCATGTTAAATGATGGGGGAGTTTAGTGATATGTGGGATATATATATATATATATATATATATATATATATATATATATATATATATATATATATATATATATATATATATATATATATATATATATATATATATATATATATATATATATATATTGTTTATGCGTCGCGAGGAGAAGATGGCTCAATAAATTTGTTCAGTGCTAATTCAATGCGTGAACAACAATTTCATCACTCGTGATGAACTAATGGCTGCTGCTTCCACGATGCCACGTATAAACGAATGAATGAATATTACGTGGAACAATGATTATAACTAGATTGATTGATTGATTGATTGGTTTATGTAATAGATTAAGCAGCAATTTGAAGGTTGGAGAGCATCCACCACACTTTATGTGTGTTGATGTGTGCGTTTGTATGTGTGCCTGGATTTTCACACACAAACTTGAAAGATATAGTGGTGATGGCTGAACCCACATGCCCTTTTCTCCCTGGATATTACAGTGATTGATTGATTGGGCATTGAAAATACGATGAAATTCGATAATAGGTGGAATACCATGTCCTCGCTTTTTCAAGAAAGGGCCCGTATTTCTCTTATATTTTCTTTTTACCAACTCAACAATGCTGAGTGATCCAGGGGGTTGCTTGTTTTCTGAGACATCGACCTACATGAGAATTCTCGCTGAATTCGTTTGTCTCATTTCTCTTACTCGCAGGTACGTACCACCTCGTGTATCGATGGTAGCGCGTGCGGGAAGCGTGGCTCTCCCCCTCTCCACACCGATCTGCATCAGGTAAGGATAGGAGTGATCAACCAATCGAGATGTTGAGTGTTGAAAGACCGTCAAAGTAAGCAATTAAGGAAGAGACCAGCTATGCATATTCTTGGCATATAAATATCTTTCTTTGCTTTGTTCGCATTATTTTAGGAAATGGTTTGCTAACAGAGAACAGTATAATCAATAAGCATAAACAAAAATCCTGCTTTCAATGCAGCAGAAATACTTCGGCGCGGTCCAAACGCTCACATCGCTACGTTCGCACGAGCTCGCGCCGGCCTGCTGTACTGTTCCGAAGGCAGCTCGTGACTTCATCACATTCGCGTGAGTCGCTCGCCGCCGATGATCGCCTCAGAGACTATATACGTTGAGGAGGGGGTCACTACGCGCCTTCACTGCTGCTGGCGTCTGGTGAAATGTGGGCGTCCGAATGTGTTGTTCAAGTACCCACCGCAGACGGCTAAATGGATGTCTAAGCTGATAGCGACCATCTGAAGCCTCATTCTCATTCTCTCGTAGCCGGCAAAATAACTTGGCAGCTTCGCGACGATGACATCGGAAGCAAATACGATCCAGGTTGCTTTGCTGTCTAAACAAGATGGAGCGGAATTCTCAGATAAATCGGATCTCGCCGGTATATATGTTGTCCGCACACAAGCGCACGCTTTTCCAGGTGCTCAACGTAGGCCAAGTTAATTTTTTTTCGTGGATTTCAAAACCAACCTAAAGCGATAATTACGTTTTTCTTATCATTTTCTTGACCAAGTGAGGTGGCGTCATGTCGTACAGACATCCTCTAGACGAGTTTTATTTTTCAGAGTACTATAGGATTAGACGCTGTCTTTTCAGCTGTCCGCATATGCTGATGCTATCCAGTATTGGAACTCAGGCGATAGCGCATTCAGTCGCGCGCCCCAGCATAGGCGATTGAGTGTACATACAACGCTACGTCGTGGCGACGCCAACGCAATACGCGCGTCGCGTCAGGAGCCTCTTTCGAGGAAACCATTTGTCAACGGCGAACCCCTCCACGCGCACAAATTTTCGGCGACACAGAAATAACCACAAAAAACAAAAACAAAAAGAAAGAGTACGTCGTTCGAACTCGACCGGTGCATGCTCTCCTCTCGGATTATACACCGCAGTGCCTATATGCGGCGAAAAATGAAGCAAAGAATTATAAGCGGATAAATGTTAATAGCTCGCCGATTTTGTACCGCACTCGTTCGTAGGCCGGTGTAGCGCCCACGCTCGACGACCCCGCTATAGGAGCAGACCGGAGGAATGATAATGGTTGCGGCGGCAAGCGCAACCGGCAAAAGAGACGCGCCTTGAGGTTCGGCCACCACACAGCCCTGCTGAAGAATGGAAGACGCGCCCGCTTGGCTGCTCGCATCTCTATGCAGAAAAAGTAAAAAAAAAAATCTGTTATACCGGCGAACACGCGCACGCGTTCTCATAATCGACGACGGTGGCGGAAGGGCGGAGGAGAAGGGAAAAACTTTATGAACTTTTCTTGGCGTTTTCGAAGCTCTACGCTTTTTGTTTTCTTTTGTCACTATTTATGCTGCGTGGCTATACTATACGTACACACCCGGCGACCGGCTCTCCTTTTGAGCCTGTATATACGGAAGTCGTCGCCATATACACCACAACGGAGTCCGGATAGGCGTCATCAAAGCCGTCCACACGTTCGGTCACGTTCGGAGCACTCTCTCCATCTCGTCACCAGCTTTTCTGATGTTGACTCCTTCGTCGACTTCGTCTAGCTCCTGAAACGCGCGTTTTCGTTCTTTCTGTTTTGTACCGGGAGACACGGACCGGGCTGTTTTCCTTTTTTACTCTATCGGAGTCTAAGTCTACACCGGTATGATATAGCCCTTTCCCGCAAGCTTAGCTTTGGTTCCATTGATGGAGGGCGTTTGCAGCGTCCGTCGGTTCCCGCGGCGACGATACACATACCCGCAGGCACGACGTGAAAATGAGGGATAAATTCTTAGTGGGAAACTGCCCCTATATCGTTCCCCGCTACTGCCTCCCCCCCCCCCCCAGAGAATGTTCCCGCCGTCGTGAATTTATGATCGGAGACCGGAATTTGACGCCACTGCTGTGGCGATGAGAGGCAAACTTAATAAGCGACCGGGTAAAAAAAAATAAAACTATAGAAACGGGAGGAGTAGGAGCATTAGGGGCGAAACCCTTGCTTTCGAAGGTGGCGGGTGAAGCGCGGGAGTATAAAAGGAGCGGTAAGGCGCAAAATTGGAGCCGAAGAAGAAGAGGAAGGCCGTGAAGATTGGTGCCGGGCGCCGATGAAATCATGCACAAAAAAAGGCTCCGCGCGGTCTTTCGCTGTTCGGGTTGGTCTCGCTTTGGCCGTAGCAGCACCCGGTCTATTAGCATACACTTTATAGAACAGTGGAATCTCCCGGGAAACTCTTTTTGTCGTTGCAATTACCTCGTGGTTTTCACTCTTGCTCTTTGTCGCAATTGCGGATTGCTTTGAGATTCACTCTGGCATGCCCGCATTTAATGTATCGATTTCGTCGTCGCGAGCTACTGAGCTCTCCGCAGACGTGCTGCTCGTATATACCGTTGAGCGATCCGTCGGTATACATTCCGTCGGTATACGATCCGTCGGTATACATATGTCATGATGTGCGAGTGGCACATCATGACATGAAAGAGGGACGTCTAGATGTGCGCAGTTTAAAAGAGCTAATCTGTGTAGGCCCGCACAATGTTTTGATAATGATGATGATTATGTATCATGGTTCACGGTGCAGTGCCCTGTGGTGGCCAGAGAGCCCCACGACACAATATGGTGACCAATGTATGTAAGGTGGCTGTAAGCTGACCGTGAGTGCCATAAGGTGGCTGTGTAACGGCCTTAAATTCTACGCACTAAGTTTGCGTAAAGCAGCTAGAATATAGTAGTTAATAACAGTTATTAATACTTATAATAGAACAATGAAAGTGAGGGTAAATATATACAACGGGTTAAAAACTGTGCCATGCAAAAACCATACTACAAGGGTGAAGAAATACGAGGCACTACTTCCTTGCTTTGTGGCATTTGAAAAACTAAGTATCATGACCATCTCGTTATGCTAAAAAATATTACAATATTTCTTGATATAATTAGAAATGAACAGAGAATAAATAAACGTATAAATCATTCGTTTATTCTTTTCCCCCTAAGGGAAGGTATACGTAATTAGTATGGCTAGAAAGGTACGAGGATTCTTATCCTAAATTTGGTAACAGGCAACGAGAACTAAAAGAAACAAAAAGGTTTGCCCTGCTTTATATTTCCAACTCTTGCTCCCGTATGCTATGCTGCGACGCTATACTAGTGTGTGTGTGTGTGTGTGTGTGTGTGTGTGTGTGTGTGTGTGTGTGTGTGTGTGTGTGTGTGTGTGTGTGTGTGTGTGTGTGTGTGTGCGTGTGCGTGTGTGTGTGTGCGTGTGTGTGTTTGTGTGTGCGTGTGTGCGTGTGCGCGTGTGTGTGCGTCTGTGTGTGTGTGCGTGTGTGCGTGTGCGTGTGTGTGTGTGTGCGTGTGTGCGTGTGTGTGTGCGTGTGCGTGTGCGTGTGCGTGTGTGTGTGCGTGTGCGTGTGTGTGTGTGTGTGTGTGTGTGCGTGCGTGTGTGTGTGTGTGTGTGTGTGTGTGTGTGTGTGTGTGTGTGTGTGTGTGTGTGTTTGATGTCGTGCATGTAACACGTGGACGGGTAATGGCGGGCTCGAAACCGCCATGTACCTCGTGATCGCTGGACTTCGATGATGGAGCTTCATTAGCGCACGCGTCGGTCGCCGTGGTCCGCCATTATTTGCCGCGAGGTGCGCGCCAGCAATCTCGCGAGGAACGGGAGGGTTCGTCCGGCGGCTCCGCAGGGGGGCAGCTCGCGTGCGCAATGCAATCGCCGGTCCAGCTTCCGGTCAGTCGCTGATGACGACCATGACGTGGCTTTGCCGGCCTTCGACGCTGTGCGCGCCAATTTCGTCCCAACCGATTCTGGTGGCGCGCGCGGCAATAACGTTCCCCGCGGCCATCGCGACCGTCCTGCTTGTCCTCACGCGAGGCGATATTCGTGTGTAAGCTGCTCTGTCGTTTGACTATGTCGTGGCCACATTAGCCGAGTAAGCCTTTCGGCAGGACGCACTCGCAAGCGTATTCGGACTGTAGGGAAAACTTTTCGCGCTAGCCTTTTCGTCGCCGGACTTGGCAGCGAACGAGCTCCTTTTCGCGACGTTTATCATTTTCCTGCAATTCGTTAATGAGCAGACTAACACAATGGGGTTTCGATGTGCCAAAACTCCCATATGGTCATGAGGGACGACGCAATGAAGGGCTCCGCAAGTTTGGACATGCGGCTTTCTATAGCGTGCACTGATAACGCACAGTCCTCTATAGCGTTCCGTTTCCATCGAAATGCGACAACCGTGGCTGGGATTGATCTCACGGCCATCGGGTCGGCAGCCAAGCACCATTGACCGAGGCAGCTTGGGCAGACGAAAGCTTATGAGCTTTTATTTTCCAAACCAGGAAATATTATGAGGCATACCATTGTCAATACCTTGGATTAGTTTAAACCACTTGTGGCTTCTTTAGCACGCACGTAACTATACACAAGCGTTACTGTGCCTCACCCACACCGAAATGTAACCGCCGTGACCAGGAATGGAAGCCACGCCCTCGTGATTATTAACGGGTATAAATTGGCAGCAGCGAGCACAGGACCCAGTTGAATGGCGGAACATGGGAGAGGCCTTTGTCCTGCAGTGGACGTAGTCAGGCTGCTGCTGCTGCTGCTGCTGCTGCTGCTGCTGCTGCTGCTGATGATGATGATGATGATGATAGTCGACGTCACCGCAACAGCTTTTGTTATTGGTTGGAGGGTGAGGCGAGCCCTACGTTCCTCCGCCGTGATTGCAACTCCTATATACCACAGATGCAGGGCCCCGTAAGGATGAATTTCACTGCGATCATGGCTCGTAAGAGCTTAGAGGTGTCGACACGGCGTCCGAACGCTCGCGTAGGATATACATGCTACCTGTTCTCCTTTGACAGGCGTGTTCATCTCTCTGTCTTAGTCCTCAGGGTGCAATAATTTCTGCAAAGTGTCGACTATATTTTAGGGGTGTGTTTCGGTCCATCATTTCGAGATTTTAACCTTGATTTTTTTTATCCTGAACAATTAAACTAACAGTGCTACGGTGGACGTATACACATGAAAACGATTGAGTTGATGCGTTCGACGTTTCCTGAGCCTATTGATTGGCGTCACGAGATGCAAAGACTAGAACACATTCGTTTGGTGAAGGTGCAGTCGATCGTATGCCTTATAGGTAAAATCGTGCGCAGCGTTAAAAAATTATATCGCTTTGGGAGAGGCTTCTTTATTTATTCTTCGTCTGTTAAGTTTTTTGGGTTATTCATCCGCACGCTTCTTCCACGTAGGAATTTTTCTGCGCGACGAGATGGTTGATAATATCTTCATCACGATTTGTTGTTTTTTTACGAATACACTACGAGGCAGTAGCCTTCACAAACGGCCAGTTGTATTTGTCGGTCGCACATCGTGTCGTCGACCTTCCGCGCAACGAATCAGCCCACTTGCCGTCTGTATGGGCAAGCGTTGTTCGAGCAACTATACCTTGCATGACATGATTGCGCATTCCTACCGCAGCTGCTCATTGCAGTGTGATAGTTTTGAAATGATTGAGAAAATAGGCAGGCACCTTCGTTACTCTGTGTTCCTGTATCGTCGTGAAACAAACACAGTTCGGATACAGCTGCCATTTCACGCTTGCGTGCGCTTGATCGTACATCCACCGATCGAAATAGTTGTCCTGCTGTGAACGCGGTTATACTCAAAATAACTATACTTCATAAACTTTGTTCTAAAACGTATGCCGCACACATACGCATGCACACACTGTTATTGCTATAAAAGGCGGAGGTTGATGAACGCAAAATAAAGCTCAAATGCGTTGTCGACATTTGGGTAGCAGTCAATGCCCTGAAAGTCAATTTGGGTCTGGCATGTTTGGTGTAGCAGGTAAAGACAATTTCCCCTGAACCGCGCTAGTTTATCAATCCAAAAAAAAGAAAAAAATATGAAAGCTTAACTATAGCCTTCATGCACAGTGTGGCACTCTTCCTTATGCACCCCCTCCCCTCCGCACCCCCCCCCCCACCCTAATGTTCGTTGCTTGAACAACGATTTTCCCATCACATATTTAATGTGCGGTCACTTCTCGTGGATAAACTCTACAAGCAGTAAGATTCGATGCCGATGCACTGAGAATCGACGAATTGATTTCCTATGTATCCTTGAAGGAGAGACTGAATACTGAGGCTTGTCTGATCGCCTCGGGGTGTCTCATATGTGTTACGGGTATAATAGCTCAACCACTACTCTGGTATTCTTTCCAATTTAACGCTTCTATCATTTCTCGCGTTGTAATAAGAATATCACTTTGAGCATCATTTTGATTGATTTGTGGGGTTTGACGTCCCGAAACCACCATATGATTATGAGAGACGCCGTAGTGGAGGGCTCCGGAAATTTCGACCACCTGGGGTTCTTTAACGTGTGCCCAAGTCTGAGCACACGGGCCTACAACATTTCTGCCTCCATGGGAAATGCAGCCGTCGCAGCAGGGATTCGATCCCGCGACCTGCGGGTCAGCAGCCGAGTACCTTAGCAACTATATCACCGCGGCGGTGATACCCGTCATCATTTTGATTGACTTACGAATTGAAAAGGTGGACCATGAAGTTTATTTACTGCACCCAGAGATATCACGCATCGGGGACAAGATTTATGCGGTATCTTTTTGTGCTATAGAAACACCGAGAACAGTGACAGACAGGAATCGCACTTTAAAAAAAAATGGGCGTGGTTGTTCTTTACCTCATTTATTCGCTCTAAGCGTTATTATTGTGAACAGGCGCGCATACACTACACGAGGTCTTGTTTAGCTAAATTTAGCTGATTCACCCAAATACTGTAGGCAGGCGTCAAAATGTGCTCGAAGGTAAGTGAAATTTACGGTGTTGTACGCTTATTTATTTATTTATTTATTTATTTATTTATTTATTTATTTATTTATTTATTTATTTATTTATTTAGAACCGCACACAACAAGTACCTTTTCTTTCCCTTTACGGCACGAAAGAAGAATGAGTCATTTTTGTGCATAGAACCTAATTTCGTAATATTGTTTTTTGTGTATTTTTTTTTCACCCTGACGTTTTAGTGTCGACCCGTTATTTGCAAAAGGGATACTTGCAGTAATAATCTGTTCGTAGGGGTGCAGTCAGAATTATTTTTTCGGGGGGAGAGGAAGGGGTAAATGTGGTTCATGTGTGCCTTTGTACATGTGCGTGCATGTATATATTCACGCAAAATTGAAAACTTAAGGGGGAGGGGGAGGAAAGGGTTGAAAGAAGTTGAATCTTTTGGTTGCACTAATGGTTGATCCTTCTGCACTAGCTGTAACGATACTCTCGTAGACAAAGTTGCGCTAAATCCAACGCGAACCCATAAGAATGGCAGAGTGTTTAATGCCTGTCCGTTTATGTGCGTGTTGGGAAGTGGGGTGGAGAGTAAGCGTAAAAGAAAGAGAGCAAGAAGTCATTTTCTGGCCTAAGGACCAAAAGATACCCACGCCCCCTCTTTTCTTCAAGTCATCGTTTCAGGAATCTGAAACATCTATTTGAACAATTGATGTCTCCTATTCTATTCACGAGGTCAAATCCATGGACGCATGAGCAACACGTCAACATAGCAGCTGTCCCACAATGCTCTTCTGAGCCTAATTCCTTTTCAAAAGATCGAAATGTAGAATGTAGAAAAAAAAGCAAAAAAAAAATGTCTACCTAAGATGCCTACTACGGTGACCCTCGTAATCATATTTATGTTCTGACGTGTAAAACTTCAGAATAACTGAAAACATTTTACATCCTAAAGCAGCAGCGCTTGTGTAAAGAAGGCTGCAGTTAATAAACGTGATTTGGAAAACAGCCAGGGTGAATTTTTCGTCCTCGTAAGCTTTTTTTTTTCCTGTGAAAACCGCTATGTTTCTTTTGTAGCTTGGTGCGATACAATAACAAAATAGATGGAAAAGCTTCTATTCACGAACCTTTCATGATACTGCGGAATTGTTCTGCCCTTATTTGCCATACTCCGGCATAATACTGAATTCATCGACGCTTCGTGCTTAATGTGCTAAAATATAGTCAATTATCAGCTCTGAAGCTTTGTGGAAGATTTCTTCTGAGAATATGGTGTTCCTTAGCAACAAATTTATGCAAAGTGAGTTGTCCTTTAATTAAGGCTCAAATCTTGCAGAGGACAACTTCGGTGGCGTACAGACCATATTCGCTACTTGGCCAAATTTCGGTCTAATGCAGTTTGGACGGCAGCCTGTATAGGCGTTGCACGAATCTCCCATCTTCTCGGAGGAGAGTGATAAATTAGAAGGCACAGGCCCGCCGTACGCGTGTGGTTCGCCCCCGACACTCGACCGCACGAAGGCGTCGGCAGCACCCCGCCACTTTTCGAATTTGAACCTCGCCGGCCAAAGTGGCCGTTCCCTTCTTTGTTTGTTCATTTCTGGCTTTTTGTCTCGGCCTTTCTAACCGCACGAAGATCCAAAGTGGCGCACTCTTCTTCCCCTGCATGAGCTGACGCTTCCGTTCTCCTCCCGCCACATTTCACGTCGCCGGCCTTAGTTCAATTAGGGCGCAGGACACCGCATCTATAGACACACAAAAAAGTCACTCTATCAAAGTATATACGGCATATCGAACCACTCCCCATTACAAGGCTAGGAGTTTAGAAGTAAACAAAAATGCAAAGCAATCTATAGTATAAGAATGGAGAAGACACGAAAGAATGTTAGGGCTTCGCCGAATGGGGCTTTTAATTGTCGCTCGCGAAACGGTCCCAGCTTGAAGGAATGGATCGAACGAGAAAGGAAAAGGGCCTAGCCACAGGCTCTGCTTTACACGTTAGAGGAGACTGCTTAAAACCAACAGTACAGGCAGCGGTGAAGATGTTCATCTCCGTTCGGATCGAAGCGGTAAGTCATCACGTGGCGCCATCTACGAGCATTATCTCGAGCACGTATTTTAGCACATTCGGCCTGCGATGGGTCCAGGATTTGCTGAAACACTTGCAGGTAAGTGCAGTCTCGGATGTCTCACTGCAACGAATAAGGTCTCCCATGGCTCCAGTAAAGACGCATTTATGAATACATGTATACGCTTGGCTGCGGTAACAAGTATGTCACGTATACTCTTGCTAACACTTCGCATGCAATTTAAGAAGAACGAATAATTACGTGTTACTTTTTCTTTTAGTGAATGCTGATTCGGCACGTATATAACATGTTCACCCATTGGGAAATCTTTTCACCCTTTTAGGAGAGTCGTGCGATGCAAGGTTTCTAAAAAGAAAGTTAACGTGTGTCTTTAAAGAGAGTTATATTTATAGCAGCTCAGGAATCACGAAATATGGTAACCGGAAAGCTTTATTTTTCCTGAGAGTGTACACGGTCACGTCGCATGATGAAAATTTTAAGGTAGTGTCGAAACAGCTTGTATTGAAAATAACTCGATGCTACACTTTGTTTTTTCATGTCAGCTTCAGTATATGCATTAACAACAGCCATGCCGTAAATTGATAGCCACATTAACGCAGCGTAACACAGAGAAAAGGGGAGGAGGCCAGGTTAACGTTAAGTTTTTGCTCTTTAATTATGTTTATTAGCGACCAGCATGCGCGCATGTTTGGTCACCGAAACACGCCATGGCACCGTTGTTTCCCTTGATCTCTTCTTCGATTCGCTGGTATTACTGACGATAATAGACAGCTTTAAATTAGTTGAGCGGCGCTCGGGGTTGGTGGATAGAACTCTTGCTTTTACAACCGTTTCTCGCCGCAGCGCGATACGTCAAAAGTGGTATATACGCGGCTCGGTTATACGACGCGTCACGCCGCGTGAAATCGTGTGAGTGGCGCTCACGTCAGGCACACGATGAATGCGCGCCCGGCAAGCCTCGTCTCGCTAGGCACTATAGGAGGACATTACCAGCGGCGAGAGAGAGAGAACGTTCAGTGAGCGATGCAGGCGCGCTGTTTGCGCTGCGAACCGGCGTAAATTTCTGCTTGGCAGAACGAAAGCATTGTCATACACTCGACCGCCGTGCAACGTCAGACTGCACTGTGCTCGCACGGCGGCTCTCCTCTGAGAGAAAAAAAAAAAAAACGGCGGCTCGATAATTACGCGCAGCGTAGCCGAAGCCCACGAGTGCCCGAGTATTGCGGCTAAGCCTACTCGCGAGAGAAAGTGTTGTCCACCGATTGTCCTGCCTCGCCTGGATAGGTGCACGCGGCAAGTATAGCTGGACTATGCCTTTGAGTTTCGGAGAGGAGTCACGTGTGTACACTTAGCGTGACCGCGACAGCGAGAGGTGTGTCTTCAGGAGGAGCCGTCGTCGTTGCAATACATAGTGTTCACCCAAAGTCAGGTTCACACCAACTACGTTCAAGTCGTATGACGTTTACTTATTTACGAACTGCACTTTGACGGGCCGGAGTCGTGACAGAACGGAGGGAGGAAAACATGTGCATCCTGTAACATCGATACGAAAAATGTTTCAGGCATTTCTAAGGTGATCTGTGATTGGTACCAGGTTGAGGCAGTGATAGTGGAGGTAAGGTAGGGCCATGCGACCATTGTTATAGAAACAGTAGGCATTACTTAACTTTGCGTGACAAGATGGTACACACTCCTTACAACGGAGATCCGTCCTAGCTAACATGTAATGAGGGATTTTACAACGAGGTGCAAATAATGGATAAGAGGCTGTATCGCTAATGCACGCTCCAATATAACATGAAATCGTGTCACAGCGCTGATTATAAGGCTCTTAGTAGCTTAGAAACTCTTAGTACTTGAAACACTTGTAAGAGAGAAGCGCACTGAATCGGCGAGGAAATACTATTTCGGAAAGGGCTCGGTGCATCGCGCGCACTGCACGCAATGATGATCGGGCACGTGCACCGGCGGCGCGGCTGCCCTTTTTGCGGCCAACCGAGGCGCGCCTCGGCGCGTTCCTGGCTGAGTCGGTGGTGTACACTGGGACTTCGATATCTTTACGACCGAGTCGGGCGCGCATATATGCACGCAGCCAGCCGCGAATGCAAACACTTCGGCGGTGCTCACAAAGCGAGACGGCGCTCGTGTCGAACTCTACCGGTCGTGGGGCGCAGCTGCCCGCGTTGGGAGGCGTGCGAGAGATCAGTGTTTGCCCCCCGGCGCGGGAGAATTCCTTCGGGCCCCGTGTCACGTACGGCTGTGACATGATTTGTCGCGAAAAATTTACGGCGCTGCGGGCTATCGATGTGAATCATTCGCTTGTATCCCGACGCGTCTATTTTCGCCACACGTATAGGCATACAGACCCCCTAAGACGCAGCAAAGGACCAATACAGCCTTTTGCGTTCCATCAAACAAACAAAAAAAAGATACGCAAGATATTCTCGAACAGCACTGTTAGCGATTCATGTACCGACTTTCTGTCTTATTAGAAATACGGAAATACGGCCAAAGTGTCCGTATTTTGAATAAGACAGAAAGCCAGTGTGTAAATCGGCGTTTGTGTTGGATTTTGCGTCGCTATCGTGCCCGTATTTTGTACGTCTTCTTGTTCGTATACCACACTTGCTTACTGATATAAGACACATTTAATCTATCGTCTCGTTATTTTATGCTCTCTGAACAGCACAGCGTAGACAGACAGTTGAACCCATATCACTCTTTGCCTCTTGTGTCTCCTCGTCTTGTCGAAAATCAGGGTGAATAAACAATTTGGTGCATTAAATCTTCGGGACTTTCAGTAATGCACGCAAGCCCGGCCTCAGTGGTGAGGATTACAAGGGGCCACTCACGTCGGACCCTCGGTTCAAACGAGCGTGCTCTTACAGGGCGACGTGCTCGCGCTGCTGGCGTCTCTCGGGCGGCCCATCGTAGGAGCCGCCCGGCTTCCGGGAAGACCGGAGAAGAGCCCTTCTTTTGGGCTTGAGTGTACGCAGTACGTGATCGGCACGACCGCCTGGCAGATCGCGCGCATCGAGCCGGCATTCCAGCCGCTGATGGACGACGCGGGCCGCACATGCGTTGTCGGCGTGCCCCACTCCCTCTGGTAGCGGCACCTCGCGACCGGCCTTGTAAACAGACGGTCGCGCCGAGGCCGCGCCCTCACCTTTGACCCCCACGAACGGGCGCACGTTTCTCTTGCTCCTGTTGCTTGCCATGCCGCGGCGCCTTTTCGAGAGCTTCCTGCGTCCTATGCGGTGTGAGCGCAAGCTTCGAGGCCGATATGCCAGCCTCCACACTTCCACGCTGTGGCAGTGTTTTTTTTTCTTCTTTTTGCATGCTTTCGCGTTGTTATACGCTTTGCGATCGGGCTGCGAGCGTACATCTCTGTCCGATAAATCCTCGCAGCCCGAGGGATCCTAGTGGAGGTGTTGTATTGGAAGCAGGGCGTTCCCTTTTTTTAACTTGGCTCTGCATTACGTCGCCATGGTGTTTCTATAAGTTGATCTACGGTGCGCGGTGAGCGGCTGGCCTTCGAAACTTTGTTTGCCCAAGAACACTTTTCTATCCAGAACGTTTGTTTCAACTTTTATTTTTTTTACTCCTTCTCTCTTTACGCCAAAAGGATGATACTGTACTAGATACATAAAAAAAATGGCAGTCTCTCTCGAGAGCAACATTTCCACTGATCAGTAACGTCTGACTGCGCAACTGGTTGAGGTTACTGCTATACAAAAACTACCGTTGAGTCAAATATTACACGTGCACAACACAAATCAGATTGCAAGAGGCGCGAGACGGGCTGAAATTAGTCAAGATAATCAATATTTGCGTGAAACTATGTTAAGGAAGCACTTGAGGACCCAGAATATTGGACACAGACGCCAACAGAGACACGAGAACGATACACACGTACTCACTCGCCAAAATAACACTCCTGTATCAACAGTGAAATCGATAATCGCCAGGAACCGAAGTTTCGATCATGTCTCGCACGAACCTTCACATTGGGTGCATGCATTTGAGAGGAGATATTTGAATCGGTTTCCTTCCTTGTCGACGCGTTCGAGCTTTGCGCACCTACGCTCTACCCTAGGTGGCGAGAGACAAGTTACGAGAAGAGTCGGATGTCCGCTTGGCTCCGTTGAAAAGAACCGGTAATTTTCACCAATTACAAATACGTGCTCGTTAGGGGTTTCAAACGCTAGTTCCCCTTCGCATCCGTGCACACGAGCAAAGCTTTCCATTCATTCGCACCCCATGTAAATATCGAGGAGAGCGAACCGATTGCACCGTCTCCTCTGGATGCGTGGGAGCGCGGCTGCCTGCCATCCGGCGTCGTAGGTTCCGATGCTCGTTTGTGCGTCGTATATTGCATCTGGGCTGGCGGCGGCGATATTGCGCGTCGCGTGGGCGAGCGCTCGATCGAGTATCCATGTCAGGGCCACGTCGCCGCCCGACACAGGGGAGACGGCGATGCGCCCCGATGGGCCCCGAAGAAGGCGCGTCGCCGAAGACCCTTTCAGCCCTTTTCACGAGCCCCGAGCGGCAGTTGCGCTCCTGGGAAGGACGGGATTATAGACCGCACTCTGGGACAATGCAGTGGACGACGTCGCAAACGTTCCAGCACCCTGCGTGGACTTCGTACTGCGATCGAAGTCTTCTAATCAAGCGTGGACTCGTAACAGCGTTGAAAGTGTGGCATGCGGATGCTCTGTCAACTTCAACGATAATAATAATAATAATAATAATAATAATAATAATAATAATAATAATAATAATAATAATAATAATAATAATAATAATAATAATAATAATAATAATAATAATAATAATCTACTGAAACCTTCCGTATGCGATGTCCAATAATTCCGTATGTTTCCGTAAGAATCTTACGGAAATATATGGAAACTACATGGGAAACATATGGATTCTTTATGGAAACATATGGAATTATTGGACTCGCATACGGAACGTTTCTGTAGGGATAATAATAATAACAATAATAGAACTCAAATGTGGGATCCCTTACATGCATTCGCGTAAGGCTACTCGAAGGCGAGAAGCCATGAGCTTTTTCCTCTCCGTCGATTGCATTGATCCACGCCCGGTACCCTCCGAAAAATTTCTGCACCGTGGGGTTTTGCATTGCCTCCGTGATCAGAAGCATTACAAATTTTTTGCAATTGGTTTCTTTTTGCACTGCCTCCGAGATCGGTTCACCTTTGCCCGATCGGCAATGTCATGCGATGACGTCATCGTGCGACGGCATGATGATGGCACAGATTCTTGTGATCTGTGACGTCATATGACGATGTCTCAGCACGGATATTTTTTTACGTCACTCTCGTGGACGTCGACGCCCACGTCAATTTGTTTTTCTTTTGCGTTTTATGAGGCATCTCAGTGTGCCGCTTTGATTATTCGTTTATAGTTCTAGCTTGCCTGTTAAAATTAAATGTTTGTACAAATAAGCTGCTGCTACGAATGCGCTCAACTGTTTCCTGGCCATTATAACAACTCTTACAGCTCTCCCATGAACTGTGTTTGGGCAAACTTTGTGAGTCATCACTATGCCGTGAACTTTCACTTGAGTGAACTTCAAGGAACCCAAGAAGATAGTTAACTGAAAGTTCGCTAAACTGAATATTCACTGGGATACGGGACGGCTTTCTGCACAGCAGAAATCAAGTCAAACGTGTTAAATGCAATTTATTTCGAAACGATTTCTGTCGTTTCCATTTAGCGCATGAAGAAACAAATGTGTCCATAGAATTTACGTTTCTGTGCACTTACTCTGGCGCAGTTTTTTGCTGACACGAAGTCTCGCTACATTCTAATATATCCCACAGCCTCTGCTATAGAGATACCGAATTCGAACGTGCCTCAGCGATTACAGCATCTTCGCCGCACCCATCTTTCGTTTTGAGATGAGCACGGGAAACAACTTCCAAATCTGGTAGCTCTGCGCAAGTACTGATGCGCACGTGGCTAGCTTTCGTCTCCCGCACGGCCGTTTTAGCTCGGTGTTGCACACCTGCCGATGTGTGGGCGATTTGAGGGTGGCACTCATCGGTTACGCTAGTGCAGAAGAGCGGTAAACTTCGTTGAATTTGTTTAAAAAGTGAGCCCGGGTCCGCACAAGTTCGTGCAACTGAAACATTCAGTGTGTAGAAGTTCGTATGGAAAATCGCCAGAGACTTTATTTTAGACGTCTATAAGAAACGTTCGTTGAACGGATGTCTTACGATTGATTGATTGATTTGATTGATTTGTGGGGTTTAACGTCTAAAAACCACCATATGATTATGAGAGACGCCATAGTGGAGGGCTCCGGAAATTTCGACCACCTGGGGTTCTTTAACGTGCGCCCAAATCTGAGCACACGGGCCTACAACATTTCCACTTCCATCGGAAATGCAGCCGCCACAGCCGGGATTCAATCACGCGCCCTGCGGGTCAGCAGCCGAGTACCTTAGCCACTAGACCACAGCGGCGGGGCGTTCTTACGATTGAGTGTCCATGGTAGTCCTCCCAGCGCGGCCTATTAATGGAGGTTCAGCCTCACAAAACACAAGTTTCGAGGTCGTGTTCTGGCCCGCATCTGTTTCCTCTTTTTTATATACAGTTGTTTCAACGAGCACGGCCACACGTATACACGATTCACAGTATAGGCCCGATGAAATGGCGGGACTGAAGGGACTCACTGGGAGAAATTCAACCTCCACGATGATGCACTCAAGTTCGTGAGCTATACCGGTTCTAGAATTAACAGTGAATACGAACACTAACAGACCGTGCATCGCCTCCTTATCCTCGCCCCACGCAAAATAGGGAGGAACAACTTCTGTGCACCGTGCAGCAACTTCCGCAGCATCAGTCGTCGGCCCTTACTGCACCGCCGCGAGCCCGCGGTGACAAGAACGTGGTCGATCTTCGCCACCTTGCAGGACCCCCTCGCGCCGATCATTCATCGCTCCTCCACCGGACACGTCGCTTCCAACTCTCAAGGGTAGCGTTCAAAAAGCGATGCATCTCATCTGTTACGCGCCACATTTTGTTCGGAACACGCTCGGTGCCGAAGCCTTCCTCCGCGACAAACACGTGCGAGCCATATTAGAGGCAAGAGTCAAGGTTCGGCAACAAAAGAGCAATCTGAAGGCGATGAGGTGAAGGCGTTTGTCTGTACTTTCTTTTCTTCGCATTGCCCGAGTCTACACGCATCGGAGAAGCGAGAACGGATGCTGTGTGTGCGAGGAACAAAAGAGCAAAAAGCAGGAATGAAGTGGTCGTTACACGCGGAGGATCTGAATCGATTCCCGATTCCGCCCCCGCGTTTTCGCGCTTCGTAGCTGCCAGGTCAATTTGGGACAGCCTTGCCTTCAGGGGCCGGGCGACACGATAGGAACAAAAGAAGCAGGAAGCACGGAGGAGGCAGCAGCCTTCGCGTGTATAGTCACCATCCGGTTGCCGTGCGATTGTCTTGTCCCAGAAGAATGGATCCCGCCCACTTTAGTCTCGCTTTTGAGAGCTGCATCCCCCACGCACTGCAGCGGCTGTCATTGCAGTTTGGGTGACATATGCTGTCAGCTTGCTGCCCTTGCAGATATACACTTCCGAAAAAGTTCACTCTTTATTTTTTATTTGTTTGACGCGTCTGTTTTCTGTTTTGTTCTTTTAAAATCGGCCATAGTCTTTCTGACTAAAGGTAACACTATGAAGGCTCTCGGACATCGGTGTCACAAGAGCGGATGTTTCTGGCCAGGCCAACTCCGAAATTCAACTACTTTCTATGAAGAGCATCACTTTAATAACATGAAAGGCGTTATGCACAGTGATGCTGGTAGTCAGAGATAAAAAGCTCAGCTTCTTCACATATGGTCTGACTGTCCATATGCATTACTTTGGTGAACAATGTAATGGATTTCAGGCTTTCGAACATATGCTAAGTGTGGCCCTGATTGAGTGACTTATTGTCAATATTTTATCAATTAAATCAATTTGATTTAATTGTCGGTCACTGGTATGCCTGTTTGCATTCACAGCGTATAATGCAACAAAGCAATTATCAATTATCTGTTCATAGGTGCACGATAACGCTGTCTAATGACGCTCAGTTACGATAGCTTATTCCAATGTGATCAGTCAGTTTGTAATAATGATGATGTACGTTGTTTTACGTGCCAGAACTGCAATATGATTACGAGCAACGACGTAGGGGGGATTTCGGATCAATTTAGGCTCCCTGGATTTATTTGCATGCACTTATATCTAAGCACACGGGTGTTACTTGCATTCCCCTCCCACTGAATGGTGGCTGCCGTGTCCGAGAATCGAACCCGCGCCTTCATGCTCAACACGCCGTGTACCTGCTAAGCGACTACATAGTGCAACCGCAAGTGTCACAAGTGGTGACAGTTATCAAAAAGGTACATCACTCTACCGCCACTGACGCAAAGTCGGTCATTGCCTTAACTTGTTCAATTATTCTATCTGGCTATAGCTGTCTCCCAAAGAGATGTGCAAGTCGCAACTGTATGGACGCGACGGGTACATAACTCGCCGTTTCTCCTATGCAAGCCAGCGGGCTGTCGAGAAAGCATTCGTTAGTGACGTACGTGATCCAAAAGTGACGTCACTGACACCAGTTACGCACCACTTTGCACGTCTCAACGCAAGCTCGAGCTTCTTGACACTTGGATGCTAATTGAGGGTGATGTACAATAGGTAGCACAAAAAAAACATACCAGCAAACAGAACCTCTAGAAAGGCCCGGAAGAATGATATTAGTGCAGAAAAATAAAAGGAAATGTAAGCATACAAAAAATAAGATGAAAAACACAAGGGAGGAAGCGCCAAATCAAGTTACACAGAAACGAAATTTAAGAGAAACGAAGTGGCTGTGGGGATTCCGGTGGGAAGCAAAGATAAATTAGGACGACTGAAAAAGAAGAGCGAGATCGCTGATGAACGAGAGGTTCGGAAAAAGACAAGAGTTGAAAGGCGTAGCAAAAAGAAAAAACTACGAGAAAAAGTGAACAGGCAAATAATCGACCTTCCGAAGAAGGAGCGGGGAAAAGAAAAACGGCCTCTCGGGAGGGTGCGGCGGCAGCGAATCTTTTTCGATCGGCCGCGGTCTCAGACTGGATGGAGCGGATCAATTCTCTTTTACACGCTCGGTCGAGCAGCGAACATGTGCACACACGGTCGGATTTGCGAAACGCTTCAAGTGGCTGCGAGGCCAGCCCCCCCCCCCCCCTTCTCTTCACTCCTTGCCGCTGCGAGATTGAGACGAATCCTCTGCACCTGTTGATTCCTTTCCTCTGCCGCGTTCAGGATTTTTTATTGCCTCTTCTGCCCGTACTTGTTGGATCGTTCTTTCTGTGTCTCTCTGCACTCGTGTTAACAGCTTCAATGGATAGATCGGCGCAATTCGCGTCGCTTCTTTCTTCCCGATAAGGTTGATTCTTTATGCGTGCGGTATAAAGTGAGCCTTAATTGCTCGTGTTCTCTTCAGTGATTAACTTTTGAACTTGGACTCTGCACCAGCTCGTTCGAGGCAGCTGTTTTTGCTTTCATCAGGCGCATGGCTTCATGTGCCATTCGTTTGTGTTTCTTTTTTTTTTTTTGCTTGCGCGACATTTGTGGGGGCTGTATTTTGTTACACTCATCAGCAGAAAATTGGTTCCATAAAGTGTTCAGTTTGCAGAGACAAAACCCGTCAGCGGAGACAAAAATTTCACTCACACGCGTAAAGTTGGGGCCAGAATACTTTATAATCTGGGCCTTTCGCAGGTGCAGAGTTACGAAATTGGGGGTGCGTGGTGCATTTATAGCAGCCACACAATCTCGTGGATGCTGAAACTAACTGCAGTGAGTGTTTCCAAACGAATTGGTTGGTTCAGCAATACTCAGAGTGTAGCTGTGAAGAAAACGCGAATTGTCCGTAACTGAGTCGAGATACAGCGTCATTGCAATGCCGAACATAAAAATTTTGTGAAGTATTGCGTACAGCTCACAAACTTCTGTAGTCCACTCTAGTGGATCGTGCTGTTCTTTTTTTATGTCTGAGTACGCACAAGTCTGGCAAAAAAAAGTAACATGACTTACCATTAATGAGCTGCTTACGAAACTAACGTAGTTCTACTTGACAACTTGTTGGACAGAGTAATTGCCCATCTGTCATCATCATCATACTTATTATTATGATGGCCATCTTCATCTTTATCCTGATTTTCAGCTCACGTTGTGTTCACTGCACACTCTTAAATTTAAAAAAAATGTTTCATTCTCTTGTAGGAGTTCTGGCTTGCACGTATATTGCTCTCTTTCAAGAGTTACGGGAACTGTTTTTGGGTATCATTACAATGACTCTCATCGGAAAGTCATGGGAATCGCAAGATGGTTAACGTATTTCTTTCAGCAGAATCGTACATACGGGGTCAGTTAGAATACCTAGAAGGGAGTCTCCCTTTTCGCCTGTCTTGTGCAAGCTGGTTTCTTTTATTTTTTCGCCTAAAAACTTCCTTATTTCGTCCTTCTGTCTAATTTTCTGTCGTCTTCCGCTGCGTTTCTCATATTTTAGGTATTCATTTTTTCACTCTGACTGACCAATGGTTGTTCTTCGCATTACGCGACCAGCCCAGGTCCACTTATTTTTAGCGTCAGTTAGAATGTCGGCTTCTTACATGTGATCTCTAATCCACTCTACTCTATTCCTGTTTGTTAGTGCACTATTCCTGTTTCTTAGCTGCAGATTTATCCTTATTTATCTTGCGTGTTTCTTATAATTTTGTGTCCTTAGTGCGCTTAATATACAAACTAGGCCAGCATTCTCGAACCAGTCTTCTCCTGTTTACCCTGTTACCATTTTTGTGCCTTTATAACGCGTGTAGATAGAACAGAAGGTTAAAGAAAACGTGACGTAAAGATTATTGGGGAGTGGTAATATGGAGATCAATGTGGTTCTTTAACTACCTATTAATTTTCATTTAATCGCACGCTGCGTGGTCCAGTTATCGTTAAAAGTTTTTAATTTGAAAAGTTATTTATTTGAACACTTGCAGGGCTACGCTGGGTACCTTTGCAGTGAGCCAGTAATTACTCAACTTGTAAGAGTAACTATATAGCCTCATATTGTTTAATATCGATGGTTTTAAAACGACAAATTTTCGCAGAAGTTTCAGTCATGCAGGGACTGGCTTAGCACTCTTCATTTAGAGATTTCGTACCTTATTTATTGCTTTGCATATACTTTACCTATTTTTTGCCATCTCCGATGCATCATGTACGCTGACCTAAGTAAATTAAACTTTGGGAGTCGTTCATCCGTGTTGGTGCATTGTAATTTTCTGCCGATGCAGTTTTCATACACGATCGCTTACGCGTTTCGAAATATTCGCAGAATGTCCGTGCCTGGTCTACCGAGCTGTATATTTATACGTAAATGCTCGCCTGTCCTCCGTCTGCGCCGGTATAAAATAAAACAGCGGGGTACTTTCGTTTAGCAGGGATGTTTCCGCGCCCTCCATCAGCGATAATACTTGCGTACTGAAAGCTGCTTGTTTCCACCTACGCCCCCAAATGCAACTCGTCGCCCGCTCCCTAACGCTTTATTACATTTTTTCTTTCCCTTTTATGCGCGCATTTCTCGCGTCACGCTTGTGCAGAAGAAGAGCCCATGGTGCTTGCGTCGATGGTGGGACGGCTAACTTATTCATCGCGTCTGGCCGGGTAATCATGCTAACAGTATTTCCACGTCGATGGAATCTTCGTCGGCCAGTGTGTAGCGCTGAACGAACGTTCGGAGGATGCGCGAGCCAGTGTCGATCTCATTTGCGCACCCCTCACCGAGCCGCGCTCTTTTCTTTTCACCGCGCTGTAACACCGAACAGAGCTGGCAGGCTGACGGTGTGGCCGAGCTTCTGCTGGCGCTAATATAACAATTGTTGGGGTTTTAAGATTCAAAACCAAGATATGATTATGAGGGATGCCGCAGCGAAGGGTGGCGGAAATCGACCATAACGTGTTTCCTAACATTCGCCTAAACCTATAGGCCCATTGTCCTTTTGCTTTTCACCTGCATCAAAATGGCCTTAGGGTCAGCAGTTCAGCACCATAATAACCATAACCCTAACCAGAGGTGCGACGTGAAAGGGGGGGGGGGGGGGCTCTGGCGGTGATATTATGGTCAATGATACTATGTCCACACAGTGACGAAATGCACTACATATCCTGATTGAGTGGATGATGCGTTCACTGAAGTATCGGTCAGGAACTTGGCTGGACACGTTTGTCTGCTTTACAGAAATAATAAAGTTGGACGAAGATAAGCCCGATTTAATACCCTTACCGTTTACTTCTCGTTTCACTGCACTGTGGTCTTTCTTTCGAGGCCAGAAGTGTTGTCGTTAACATTTGACTGATCACGCTGACGAAAAGTGGCGCCATCCATCGGAAGTCACACCAGAACATACGCGTGCGCATAGGGATGGGCAGAAATGGCTGACCCCCTCCCCCTCTCCTCATAGTCATCTAAAAGGGGAGCAGAAAGTCTGCCCCATACTTTGACATAACAAGGAGTGGGGGCGCTGCGATAATCCCCTCGTCCCCTGAAGGGGAACCCTGCACGCTTTTATCGCCCGTGTAAGCTGATCTTTGGGTGTTGTGGGAATCCTAGTCTACGACAGAGAGGTGGTGGTTTAACCTTTAGAAAAGGCGCTGAATTCTGCTTTCAATCAAGCAGCACGGCGAAGCCTTTTTTTTTTTAATTGTATGGGGTGAAAGGGAGAGAGTCGAGAGGAGAGGTCAGATTCTCAAGATGTGAGCACCCACAACACCGAGCACCAAGCAGTGGTGTCCATCGTGATGTTTGCGATGCTCGGCTGCTGAACCGAAGATCGCGGGTCCGACAACAGCCACGGCGGTCGCTGTTTTCGCTGGAGGTAAAATGGTCGGGGTCATTGCACTGTGCGGTGTGAGTGCACGTTAACGAAAATCAGATGGTTGAAATTTCCGGAGCCATCCACTACAGCACCGCTCGTAATCATATCGTGGTTTTGGAAAGTAAGACCTGAGATATTACTGTTACTATTATTATATTTGTATGAGAATGTTTCGCAAAGTAATGAAAGCAGTTTGAAAACCTGACTGAAATATCGATCTTCCACTCAGAAAAAAAAAATGAATATGTATCCAACTTCGCCTTGACATTACAAGTGCGAGGCGCACTACCTAAGCAACGTTTGCTTGCAGCGGTCACCGTAGGAGCTCCTCGCTTAACATTGTAGTGAACAACATTAAACCATACAGCAACTGAGGCCAGCTACACTCCAACGCATAACTACATTTTCGGTATGCTTCCTGTTTTTGAGTGGCTCCAAGTGGCTGTATTGACCACATTTCGGTATTTTCTTCGCGCATTTAACATACTGATTGAAAAATATACAACACTGGAAGGTTCGAACTTGTGTGACTGCTTGAAGGATTTCGGCAGTGTGCGAACTGCAGTGTGCATGCCTGAGTACAGAGAGGTTAGTTTTACTGGATACTGTCTGCTAGATGCCTCGTCCGCAACCAACTACAAAGAAGGGTGAGAAAAGATGCTCTCTAGCCTTACAGCATCCGTCTGAAGAAAACAGGTACCCCAACGTACAACTGAAGTGATCCAACAGTTACGGCAAAACGCGAGTTACACTGGCAGCTTTGCAGCCGAAGGCGGTGTGGCAGGAGTCACAAAGGTTGTCAATTGAGCCCTTTGGCCACTTGCCGCGTACACGGGGGATCAGCTCTCAAGGCGAGAATTCCGTGCCGACCGGTTGTGCCCTTGCGATCTCCGACGTCAGCGTAGCTCTGGCCGACTGGGCTTGCTCTATGTCATCTCCTGACGTCGACAAGAGCTCTCGCAAGTGGTGCCCCGTCCCCGGACTCCTGTGACCGTGTTTCCATCTTTCCTATCTCTCATATCCCCTCGACATGTCGTCGCTCTCTGGCTTACCTCTTATCTCTTTTTCTCTCTCTACACCTTTATACCTATCCTTTTAATGCCTCCTCACCTCCATCCCTTGTGAGCTACTGTTGAGGTGTCACTCGCTGAAGCAGACAGTTACGGGACTAACTTTTTTCTTCCTTTCTCCCTTAGAACCACTTTGTGTGTGTGGTAAGAACGTCAACCGCGTACTCGGTGTGCTCATGTGCTAAGCCCGAAGTATGAAAGCATGCACGGCGGAAAAGGGCAAGGACGAAAGAGTAAAAGATGCGAGCAGCGGTGCTATATAGTGCAACAGAATGGGGTGGCACAAGCTCGGAATAGGGGGCGTTGATGATGGGTGTATACACTGCGGGCGGTTTGCGCCTCCGCTCGTGGCCGGCTCTGCGGCGGAAAACGCGGCGGAAAGCGCAAACCGCCGCCGCAGCTCTTGGCGCGTCGTTTGTTTGCTCGTCGCATGCGCCGCCACGCCCACGCTCTGTATCGCGAGTCGCGCGCGCGCGGTTAATCAGTTTGAATAAATTAGCGGCCCTCCGAAGGCTCGGTTATTAGCGGAATGCGGTTGATTGCGTATCCGCCCTGCTCTCTGAGGGCGCCGACGCATCCCCCTCCCTTACATTTCCTCCTCCTCACTCGTTCGCGCCTCGCCTTCGTCAGTGGCGCGTCTGCGTCAGTGTGGTGAATGCACTCCCACAGCGTTGCGTGTATGGATGTGTAGCGAGGCCGGCACTTGCCGAATTTGTTTCGCGGGGCTGCCATTAATTCTTCTCTCCCACCTACGCTGTTTCCCATCTTTCTACTCTACTAATGGCCTTATTTGTAAACTCAGTTTACTTCACTTTGCTGATGCGAGCTCGCCGGAAGCATGAACGTAGAGGCTCCGCGAATTGAAGGCGCCTTTAGCGGATAACACTGTTAGAGCCGTTGGTGGTAAAGCACAATGGCATTCTGGCATGCGTACATGCCGAAAAGCCTCAATAGAAGAGAACATGGGTACCTCCATCGTATCAGGCTTAACTTGTGGAATACGAAAATCTCCTGTTCTGCTGTGTTCCACAGATGAACTCGCACACGTGTGCTCATAGTGCTTAGCTCAAAATTATCATGACTTAGTAATCCTAGACAATTTTGGAAAACAGGACACTGTTTAGCTGGTTTAGATATATTTCGTTAGACATTGTTCTGTTAGATTTTACTCATATATTCTAAATAGTTGGTGATTCGACAATGACTTTATTCAAAACCAGAATCATAAACCGTTAAGAGTAATGTATGTAAGAGAAACAAAAAGGAACAAAGAATAGAACAAAGAAAGAGGGAAAAGAAAGAAAGAAAGAAAGAAAGAAAGAAAGAAAGAAAGAAAGAAAGAAAGAAAGAAAGAAAGAAAGAAAGACTCGTTTTACACAGTGTCATATGTTCACAATGTTACGTTGCAAACGCTATATGTATGAAAGTTATATAGTCTTGACTTTTGTTATTAACTAGTGGCTACATAAACAAATGTGTTTTTCATTGCTTTTCACTCGTTGCTGTTTCTTTTCGCAGAACAGGGAGTCCTAAAAAACACCCATGGGTTTTTCACAACATAGCGAAACTGCAATAAGGCCTAGTAGGAACATAGCCATCTTGAAATGTTTGCACAGGTGCACGAGGACACAGAAGAGAACACAGATAGGTGCAATCTAACAACTCTAAGTTGTTAGATTTCGCCTGTTTGTGTTCTTTTCTGTGTCCCCGTGTGCCTGCCCAAACATTTCAACATTTCAAAACGTATTTACAATATTTTAATCAGCTAGTTATTTGATGTGTAACAACTAAATTTGAACAAAAATTTGGAGACTCTTATGCTTTGCCTTTAAGTGTTGAACGCGATAACGATATATCCTGTCCCTAATGCGTACTGGGTTCAATGTGGCTTGTGTCCGGGAAGCTTTCTCATACGGCTGCATTCTGTGTAATGGCTGCCATGCTTTAAACCTCGGGTAATTGTGCGCATGAAATATTTTCGAACTTGCTATGCACCCACAACATGGGTTTAAGGAAAAGGCGTAGTAACGTATGTGCCTCTTGCAGTGGCTGGCCCGCTTTGAGCCAAGAATTCATGATAATTGCATCTTTTGACACCCGATCGCAATGTACGCTTGTACAACGCATTATCACTGCGATAGGGCATGTTGTATTGTGAAGCATGTATACGGGGTGCGTGTGGTTGCAAAGCATGCAAGTTACTTTCAGTGCATTTGCAAGCAGAGGAAGTTAGTTTCCCAGTATTTTCAACTAGACGTGTGGCTCTGTGATAGAACACCCGCTTTCCGCGCAAACGACCTGGGTTCGATTCTCCCTTTGACCAATAATTTTTTTTTATATTTATTTCATTTGCATCGTTCCGGACTTTTTGGTCACACATACGATCATGATTTTTGGCTCACAACCAACGACGCCACCACCGTCACATACGACGACACCAGAATTTCTGCGATACGAGCTCTTTAGCCTTAATAATCATTGGCATAATCATGGTGTGTGTGCGCGCGACACGATTGCAAGGTGGCTTGCAAAACGTTGACTCGATTAGCGCTTTTCAGGCAGTGAAGTATCCTTTACTAGAAGGACGCTAACCGGGAAGAAAAGTTGTGCTCGACAAATGACTATTAATCCAACGCTAAATAGAATACGCGCGATGCAAGTATATATAGTCTGCGCGCACTTTTCCCTCGGCACATGCATTCGTCGCCTTTGGGGCTTCCATAGATCGACCTCGTGGTGCGCGCGACGTGTTGTCCACCCCATCTCATTGGGCCCGGTCCCAGGAGTGTGCTCTCAGCAGATGAAAACATTCCGAATAGATAGGCGATACGCGAGCCATTTGCAAGTCGTCCCGCTGCGGGCGCATTACCCCTGCAGCAATGGCGCACGCACTGCGCACCAACAGACGAGGGACGATGACGTCCATCTCGCGCGGCTGACCGCGCCCTGTGAGCCACAGCGACGTCGGTTGCATTTCATCTCGCACTGCGCAGTCCCCTCATTTGACTAATGCCCGCTGCCGGACAGCGGCGGCGGTGACGCGAGAGATTCGCTCATCCGAGTTGTGTGTACAGTCAGTTCGACGCGGCTGATGCATCTGTGGCCGCAACCCGCGGTGCTGCTTTTTTTGGGTGCGCCGGAGCAAATTCATACTTCGGCGGTCACGCTATCATACGGTGACGCGTTGTATACTCACAAACGCGTTGGTGGTTGCGGGGTGCGACATAAATTCGGTGCTTAATGATTCTTAGTGGCAGTCGAGAGCGTGTGAAACGGTATTCAGCGTAAGTCTCGTTTGTTTTCTTTCATCTCTCCCCTTTTCGTTCTCTATCTATCTATCTATCTATCTATCTATCTATCTATCTATCTATCTATCTATCTATCTATCTATCTATCTATCTATCTATCTATCTATCTATCTATCTATCTATCTATCTATCTATCTATCTATTTATCTATCTATGTGTGTGTGTGTGTGTGAGCGTGGGATGTTAACTTAACCTTTTTTTGTCTGCGTTATAAAAATATCGTGTTCGTTCTCTCTCAGTCCAAACTATATAGATCTGATTTTTTTTTGCTCTTTCTTGCAATGATAATGATTATGAAGCTTTTCGTAGCACAGTGGCAACGTTTGGCCAAAGAATGCTACATGACCGCTGATGGGATGCTAACTATGAATGATGGTTTGCGATGGTAATATGTACGGTTGTATAAGGTTGCCCGAAATCGCGAGCTCAAATGAAGCATAGAATGTATGCGAGTGATGAAATTATCACAGTGATATGGGAATCGCTATATTCCTCGTTACAAGGTTGTTCTTCCTTGCTTTGCGCTTTTTCAGACCAAGGTATTTTTTTCTTCGTGGTTCTTCAGTGTACGGGGGTTCGTACGAGCTCCTATAATACATAAGGCTGCAGGTCTTATACTCGTGAAACCTTTCCTGTTTCGTATCTTATTTCCGATTGTGTCGTCTCTTTCATTACACGAGAGAACAACTTATCTATTTATAAAGTATTTTCATTCGTGCACAATGAAAATTTTCGCTCGTGTCCGTTTTTCGTCATCGCTGCGTGACTGTCTGGCAGAAATGGCAAAATGTATGCAACCCTGTGCAGGTCACATATGCATTAAGCGAATGGCAAATGCTGATGAAAGCGGCGTTTGTTCGGAAAATAAGGAAGTAAGTCATATTTCAACCATTGGCTAGAAAGGAGACGGTGCTATATGGTCTGCCCCGGGCTGCATTGACACGGTATCAGCCGGGATATGGCATGACCCGGGCAATATGAAGAAGAGGTTGGCAAGTGTGGCCTGTGGACTGGCTGGCACGCGCTGTCAAAATGATAGGTAGACTTGGCCGGCTTCGTTCCGGTCTTCCCAGAGATACGCTGATCATGACTTACCGCATATATGTTCGCCCGATTCTTGAATTCGGTCGTGTACTGTTCTCTGTTGGACCAGCATACAAGCTAAACATCTTGATTCTTTTAGAGCGGGAAGTTCTTCAAAGTTAAAAGGGGTGCCAAAATTCACAGCTAGCAACGTTTTGCATCAAGAAGCTCGGATACCCACTCTTGCTTGCAGATTCTGTATTTTAACAATTAAAACTTATTTAAAATTTTCTGAATACACTTTAAGAAAGCATCAGATAGTATTCATTTATTTTTTTGCTGAACCCAGTATTTTTTTTCAATGTGCACTGGTCTCGTGTATATAAACCTCAAATGTTGTTTGTTCAAACACTACTATATGTTTTAAATGTTAATATATTCGAGATTCTACCATCAGACATCAGACAAACTTATCGGCAATGTGCGACTAGAACTTGATGATATCTTTCCAACGAGTGCTAAACATTTACCCAAGCATTTGATTGCCTTATTAGAAGAACACCTCTCTTTAGGCATTAACATAATTAGGCACTAATATTGTAATTCCAGCGGATGCATCTATGAGTGGCAAAAAAGCAGTTGTGGGTACTTTTTCTCGCTCATTATCTTGGTGTTTTTCATTACGCTTCCCAGGCTATACACCCGTATCTGAAGCGGAATTGACGGCTGCTACTCTAGCTCTTCGAAAACTTTCTGCGGCTCATTCGACAGCTGTGACAATTACTGATTCGTTATACGTGTGTTCATTTTTATCACCGTCTTTGGCATCAGCAGAACTAAATACAGTTAAATCATTGATCCGCGCAAACATTCGTATATTTATGGGCGCCAGGTCACCGTGGTGTACCTATAAGTTAGATGGCTGACTCACTGGCGCGAGCATCCCTTGATGGTACGATTGTGCCAGTCATGCCTCTTACAGCTTATGTAACATCAGTGAGGTTCAGAATACTTTTCCTTCTTGGGAACTCATCAAAGATCACTATACCGAATGCAGAATTATCGCACTTGCAATTCGCATGGAATAATAAAATAATAAATGGTGTCCCACGCGTAAATTGGAAAGAAGGAAGGAGGGAGGAAGGACAGGGAGGTTAGCCGCAAATTGGAAGAAGAATTCGTAACAAAAATTACGATGCCGTATACGACCTGGTCTGGTGCCATCACCTCTGGGCTCTAGCTGTAACGAACCTGAAAATATCGAAAATTTTCTTCTGACATTCCGCCGTTTTGAAAATCAAAAGAAACAAATGTTTCGAAAATGTTTCGAATGTTTTATTTTAAAAACTAGCAATTTCACTTAGTACTCCAAATATTTTGTCCTTTGGGGCTGCTTCATTGGAATTTAGCCACAGGTACGTCTGCGGGGTCCTTTGCGAATTCCTATGTGACACAAGAGAGTTACCTTGCTGAGCCTTTGATCAGTTTCGATAGTTTTTAACCAAGCTTAAATATAGTATGCCATTATTATACTGTATTGACTTGACTAACATAAGAAATATGTATTATGAATGTCTCCTAGTTATTCGAAAAATCCTATTATTTCTCTTCTTCCATTTCTTTTTTTTTTCACCATGTGCCAAAATTATCGCGTCATGTTAAAAACTAAGTAATCACCTTTCTTTAGCCTACATTGTCCTGAATCGTTCACTTACACTAACCGCCGGCTTCTTGGCCAATATTCCTTAGTGGGTAAGATCCAGAAAAGAGGATCGAGCAAGCAAGGAAGCAAGCATCTGCAGCGGTGAGGTTATCCGGGATTCTTCTTCCTAGCGAGCCATCCCGACCACCAATGGTAACGGGGGAAGTCCAGTAAGGTGGCGGCTTCCAAATAGATCAGGCAGTTGAAGAACCGTGTTGCTTCGTTGAGTACCCGTATCTCCACAGTAAAACTGTTACGGTTGAATTAAGGTTGACTGTGTTTACAGGATCAGAGTGAGGTTAACAATGACAGGCATAGATGGCGTCTCAAGGTCGCATCGTCCCACCTCATCTTCCACTTGCACAGCAGATAACATAGCCCGGCTCATATGCCGTATATCAACATGAACTATACAGTACAAGTCGGTTCGCAGCTTGCGGTTTGCTAGCGTCTTTTGCTAGATCACTTATGATGGTTATTTCAGTGTTCGGAGTAATTAAACGCTCTTGATTCTGCTACAGATAACGTCCTCGCTGGAGAACAGATTTGCGAACGTCTGCAGCGCGCTCTTGTGAGTGATCGCGAAGGTGACAGGGACATGCACGCCCTCTGGGTGCGCCTCGCTATGTGGGCCCGCGTGCCGCCTCGCGTGTTGCCCGGATTCCTCGCTTCGAATGCAGAGTAGCACCTTTTGCACCGTCTGGCGCTGGTCGGCGAGGGCGCCAAGAAGAAGGCGCTCCCTTAAGTACAGAGTGGTGCCGGAATCGATCTTCCATTATGCATCGACATGCACATTATCGCGCCTACCCCACGACGGACGGTCGGCGCGAAATGGACCTTACAGCGGAATCAGCGGTCGGCTCGTACGCCTTCGCATTGCGGGGTATGGTGGATGAGTGATCGCCTATAGAGTCTTCTCTCCGTCATTCCTTCACCGAAGCGCTCGTTAGGCAATCGACCGGGGAATTTTCGGCTCGTTTATTGACTACTTTTACTCGTTCACCGTACTCTTGGTACCTTTATCTCGCTCGGCTATTTTTTCATTGCTTGAGCGTGGTGTTCCACCAAATCGCGCCGAGGAATACGCAACGGTGCCGAATGAGGAACGGAAATAACACTGTTGCTCCCACAAAGCGCTTGGTGTGTGCGACACTGGAAGTTATCGGGAAGAGATTGCACGTTCTTACGGGCCAAATGAATAATAGCGTGTTTAAGTATTTGTTATTAAGAAAGCCCGCAGAGGTGAAGGAGTGAAGAGAGGGGAACCGACAACTCTCTTCGCGCCTCTTCGATCTTTTACTGCTTCGCCGCATAGACCGATGGCGGCTTTCTTTCCTGTCTCTCTTGTTTGCACTCTTTTGTCTCTCTTGTTTGCACTGCACTCTTTCCTGTCTCTCTTGTTTTTTCTTCAAGTTTGTGCAGCAATTCAATTTTCCACACTCGGTCACCCGACGGCGCTGCTCTAACGTGATGAAAAAAGATTCCCTGAAACTAAAATGATATAAAATAAAATAATGCAAGACAGAAAAAAGGCGATCCCTTTTTTTTTTCCTTCTGACACCCGTCGATCGACAGGAGATGGGTGTAGCTTCTGGCACTCCTCGCGCGCATTAACGCGGCCGCTTGCTGCTGGGGAGAGAGGGGGGGAGTAGGTGCGCGGGGAAAACACAGAGCGGTGGTCGCGAGGAAGAGAAGCCGAGGAGAAAGAAGAAGAGGGGGACAGCAGAGCGTCAACGGCGACAGCGACGACAGGTGGGCCCTGTACGTCGTCTATAGGCGCCTTCGGCGAAACCGTCCTGTCCCCTCTTTTACCGCACAGCAGGTCTGAAGGGCGAGCTCGCGCGACAGCAGGAGAAGCGTAACAGGTGTTCGGAATTCGTCGATATCCGGCGTCCTGCGGCTCCTACGTTGGCTTCTCGGCGTATTTCGCGTGTACTCCTGTTTAGTTTGTGCGGCTTTTTTGTTGGCCGTCGTGCGCTCTAAGAAGTACGCTTTGAAGCAGCTTAGGCGGCACAAGTCGAGTGGCCCGTTTCCGACCTTCGCGCGATCTCCCCCACCCCCCTCCCTGCCCGGCTCAATAATAGTCGGTGGTGCCGGACTCGAGGGCGCCTTCACCGCGACCGCGGCTGTCATTTCCGGGAAGAACTAGCTCTTCTGTTTTGCTTTCGCTCGCCTAATAGGGCTGCTTCTACTCGCAAAAGAGAGTGAGCCGTAGAGAATGAGAGCGAAGTCGCAGCTTTCAAGGGAGCAGCACCACTTCTTTGCTTTTCTCTCTCGTCCCGCGTAAATTTATTCGCGAGATTATTTCTGTTTCACTTTGTTCGCTGTTTTGTCTTCGGTCATTAGAAGGAGTGAGCAAGGCGTCACGCGGTGGGCAGCGCGGCTTTTATCGCTTCAGCGCCCAGCGAGAGTGGCGGTGGGGGAGAAGTGATGGAAGTGTACTATGTACCCGCATCGAAACAGAAAGAAGGAAAAAAAATGATGCGAGACAGAAGAAACGCTGCAAGAAGCGTAGGAGACGCTCGGTGCATGCTGATTCGAAACGACACATGGAAAGCGTCTTCGACAACGGTCCGATGGAAGCCATCTTTCAAAGTCGCACTCCCACACATTACTCGCCCGCTGTCTTGCGTCTTTGTCTCTATCGCTTTTACTTTAGCCTCCCCCCTCCCCATTCCCGCTCTACACTCGCGTGTAGTACATACCACGTCATTACGCCTACGGCTCTATAGAGAGACGGCGTTTATTCCTCGACTCTCTCGAGGGCGCGACATCCGATTCGACTCACTTTGGCGGAAGAACAGCTTAGAGGAGTTTTGTTTTTCCGAGTCGGAGACTCCGAGCGAAAATGATTCTGGGGGTGTGAGCGGTTGGGGGATTCTTCGGGGTGAGAGAGTTCTTCTGGATCCGCGCATCCTACGCAGTGCTTGTAAAGCGCGGCTTTCACTCGCTGTGTGTGAGTCCTCGCACGTGTTGTGTGGCGGGACTGACCCGGTCCCGAACGCGCCGTTCGGCTGCGCAACAGCTGTTGATCACTTGACGCAAGCCGTCTGGTGGCGGTGCTTGAAATTGGGCCTCTCGCGGCACCATTCGTTCCCAGGGGTGATTATTTCTCGTAGAAGCGCTTGCTTCGGCTCAGATAACGTTGCCTAAACCGCCCTTTATAGCAAATTAAATAGAGAAACGGAGAAGTGAATAGATGGAGGCTGCGACGAAGTACTTTCGTGCCTCATGTGGCACAGTTTCAGGGAGCAGTTTCGGCGGTTTGCTTTTATGTTGTTGTTTTTTTAATTTCTACCTCGCACTCGAACTTGTGATCTTTCTGAACTACAGCCGCTTTTAAGGAACGCCTACCGCTGCTTATTAAAGCACGTTGTCTCTATTTGGGGTATGGCAGAAACCCTGAGAAGCTTCACTGCACTTCTGGTAACCTTAATTAAACTATAGGCGCAATGCAAGTAGACACCATCGTATAACGAATGATTGTGCATAAAGTCATCACATTTAGTCGGATCTTGATATGTTAACTACAACAAAGGCGTGCTTGCACAGGGCAGCCTAAATCGCTACCGTCACCTCTCTGCTTGGCCACTGTTTTGCCTTATCTGTGGCCTGACCACTACTCCTCTCTTCCTACTTTTTTTTCTTTACTTATTCGCCATTACGGGTGGTCCAAACAAAACTCGCAAAGCTCCGAATTTTTCGGCTTCCGTGCGCCTTCTGCTTGCTATGGTGACGGCTTACTGCCATTCCCAGCATGCCACCTCGGTCTCCCCGCGCTTACTATTCTCTCCACACACGTCCATCCATCTACGTCACTCAGTAGAGCTCACTTCGTCGGGCGGTTAGACTCAGGGTTGCCAGCAGTGGCAGCCGTAACACTGCATGCGTCGTCATCGTCATCGACTCGCCAACCGAGCGCGCGCGTCGGCAGCGGAGGCGTCTAATTTGAATAGTATTAACCCGCGGCCAGTTATGCGAGAGAGTTCCTGCCCTCGTCAGGGCGCACCGCCACAAATTAAGGAGCGCGGCGACTCGACAGCGGCGGAGGAGGAAGCGCCGATACGACGGACCGCCGGCATCACGTGGTTGGCCGAATGTATTCGCGCGGCACTCCCGTGATTTCATTAAAGATTGGCCCTTGCTATCCTCGTCGCAAGTTCTCCCTTCGGGATTATAGCGACGGGAAGAAGGCGCGACTTGCGGTCGGCGGTGCATCCGCTTGGGCGCGTTAATTAAAGGAGCGCTAATCGCGTTAGTGACCGAACCGCGGGTTGAAGGGAGGCAGGCCAAGCTTCTTGTAGAGTATTGCGGGTCTTGCACAGCTCGTTCCTGGGGGTCGATGGCGTCGCGCCATCGCCGTTCGTAATTAGGGTTTAATTCCACGATCCAGGCAAACCATCTCCGGTGTCCCCGCCATTGTGATGGAAGGCCGCGTCTGAAGTATCGCACTGATGTATATTGACAAATGGGACATGGCAGCCTTGTGTTGGCTGTTGGTCAGTTGACGGTAATACCTGGACAAGCTAACTATAATCATCGGGCGTCTGAAGTGAAAGCTGTGAAGTGAACACGGAATGTGTCCAGGTTTGAAACTTGACGTATTCTGAGTTGAACATTCTGCCCGTGGATGAAGTGGCGCCAACGTTGCACGGGTGTGTGTGTGTGTGTGTGTGTGTGTGCGTGTGTGTGCGTGTGTGCGTGTGTGTGTGTGTGTGTGTGTGTGTGTGTGTGTGTGTGTGTGTGTGTGTGTGTGTGTGTGTGTGCGCGCTGCTACCGTGTTGCGACTCTTATTGAGCACCGCTTTAGCTGGAGGTGACTTCGGCAGATTCTCTGTATACTGGTCGAATGCGGTTGCACATTGCGCAGCTTCGGGAATTGCGCTAAACGCCTGCGACCCTTCCAAGACTTTCTAAGAATGTTATATGACGACATCAAAAGTAGACAGGTGCATTGTCGCTTAGTCTTTGGCCGCGATGACAGCGCTTCGAATGCGCCGCTCGCGCATCTAAGACAGTTTCCCCGATGTAGAATTCTCGGGGCATATAGCACGCGTCATCGAAGCGAGCGCTGGATTCGCATGAGTCGCCACGATGCGTGTCTTCTTCGCCAGTGCGGCTAATCTGGCCGTCCCGTTCCAGCGCAGTGCGCAGCATTTCGATGACTCTAATCGAGCGCTCCTTTTGTGTCCGTTCACGGAGCGCCAATCTGATTGGCAGAGGGCGGAAGGCCTTTGAGTACGCGGTCCCATACATGCGATGCAGCCATTCATGCTCTTTCTTTGCCGCTTTGTAAAAAAAGAGAGAGAAAACTCCGGACAAAAGTCGCGGCGGGTGGATGCATGCCACGGGGCTGCATATGCAAAGCAGGCCGCTTCGACGACTGAATCGGTTGTGTTCTGCAAAGATTTCTGCGGTTACCGGTCCTATTACATCCTCCGGTGTGCTCTAGAGCATGCTTCCACGTGCAGTAACAAAGGTTAATGAAACGGAGAAAATATTTTGCTGACGACCGGGACACAGGAGGATTGCAAACTTTTGCCTCGCCTGGCACGCAGGCCGCGAGATTTCATTTGATTCTAGAATTTGCATTCGAGCAAAATAACGTTAAGCTCGTGGTCAGATAGTCTGGGATAAGCGTAAACCCTGCTGACGAAAGCAAAAAATATTATAGTGACTTTTGACTTCGTTTAGCACTCGGTCGCGAGATTTGTCTTTGGGGCAATCGAGCGCATTTCATGAGCGAGATTATCGAGATGCATGATTTCACGATTCTCTACGTAATGGTTTGTTCAGCATGCCAACAAGCACAACTTTTTTGTCACATGTTTCATGTTAACAGCAGCCTGGCATATACATCGTACATTCTCGAAACCCATTCGAACAATACGTAGAGAACATTCTTGCTATTCACCTTACAATGTTGCAGAGGCTTACAGTTTGTAATGACGAAAAGGCAACGCTAGAACGAATACAAAAAAAAAGAGAGAAGAGGACAGGCGATGCGCTGTATTCACAACTTAAGTTTTTATTTAAAAATACACCTTTTGTATGTATCGTTAAACAAATATTTATCACAAGTGTGATGCAGTTTATACTTATCAGCAATGCCGAAATTGATAGGTAGCTGGCAGCTAGATTTATAGGCAACGTGCGTTGGTCGACATCTGTACGAGTTGATTCATTATTGAGAGAGTGAAGATATAATCCACATACCATGCACATTATGCACTTAACTGTTAACTATATTGTTAGTAGCCAAACCATGAGGCTGGCGTTGTGATACATGCTTCCCCTTCAAGGCCGTTCGGAGAGCACGCGAGTGACTTTAACAGTTTACGTTGCAGTTAAGCGCATCGAGAAAGGTCGTGCTTTTCCCTCCAAGTATATTTATACATTACCTGCGACTTTGACAGATACATCAGCATGTCCAGCTGTCTGGATCCTGCCAGAAACATATCTGCTCTAAGAAGTATAAAGCATTGATTAGCAACATCGTGTTCGCTATCGAGTTCATTGTTGCTTCTCCCGTTGCGACAGTTGGCTTAAACCATCGTCACCACCATCACTATTCGTTGCCGTCCTATAGTAAACTAAATGCCGCATGCCAGCATTTCATGCTAAGTGGCAGTGCAGTCGCTCACATTAATACGGCATTCGTATTAAGAGACACGCCCTGGGCACTCCCAGTGTTAATCGAAAACATCAACAATAACAAAAAAAAAGTGTTGGAGCTGCACTATACCATGACGGGCAGGTGGCGCTGCACTCGAGTGGAATACTCTGGTGCGCCAGAAGTTACACGCCAATTTGGCAATTCGTAATGACGCCTCGCAAGAGATCACTCGCGCCGTCCGGCATGCACCTCGGCAAGAGCCACGCTGTGATCCGTTTCAGAGGCGAAGAAATCAGGGGCGGGAAGCTTGTTTGTTAGCGTGCCGTTTATTCGTTTTGGTATGCTCGGGATAAAAGGGCGTTTAAGGAGGACGGAAAGAAGAAGAGAGAAATCGCTCTCGCCCTCTCTCTCTCTCTCTCTCTCCTGGCGGGATACCCGCCGTGGTTGACTCGCGCGATGCCAGGTAATGGCGCGTAAAGGTTTTGCATGGCTGCATGCCCAGACCTGCTCAAAGACGAAGGATCGCGAACAGCTACTGGAAAACCAGGAGGGAAAAAAAAGAAGAAAGAAAAGTAGAAACAAAAAGAAGGCGTTTATTTTACTCCGTTGTCCGCGTGTTTGTGTGTACTGGAGCATTCCCGTGCGTATAGTGGCATCAATTTAATACATCGGCCTGCCCGCTGGCTGGCTCTCGTCTAGTTCCAGCATTATCATCATTCTCATTACGGCACCCTATTACGCAGCCCCTCTGGCTCGGATGTAATGATCGCTATACGGAACCACGACTCTTCGCGGGAACAGTGCACAAAGAACCGCTGTTTTGCTTGCTGTTGTCGTTGTTGCTGTGATATGACTTCCTTTTAGCAACTTCACTATTGGTGATTCTTTCGAGCTTCACGTATACGCTTAACCAGTAAGTGCATGGATATGGGACTGGACTTAATTGACACCCGTTTGATAAATTTCCCATTTTACTTTGGTTTCGCAGTGTCTCACGTTGGATATATTCTGCAGAGGTGTCATCGTTATATGGAACGTGCTATCGCTGCTCGCGCTTCTAAGCCAACAGGACTGGAAATTCAGACAGAATAGCTCTTCAGCAGGCCTCTCGTCATGATGCCGCCCCTATTAAGGTAATCTGAATTACGTGCGTTTCTTCGATTCACTGCACCAGACGGACCTATCGGCCGCCATTACCCGAGCAACTTGACGACACCGATGAATACACTCTCTTGGGCTCTTGCGGTGGGTCGGTCACCGCGAGAATCCACGAAGCAGTTCTGGCGCGATTCGTCCTCACGCATCTTCTTGTATCGGAAACAAACAGGTTCTCATCAGCCTCCTATAGTATACACACGCTACGTTTTTTCTTTCTTTCTTTCGCCTCGTTCCTAGCCACCCCGTCGAGTACGCCGACGGAAATTTAATCGACAAGCGGCGAGGGTTGAAGAGAGGAGGCCCGACGGTGCAATATGCATTCCTCGGCCGGCGAAGGCCGCCGTTGCGCGTTTCGGCGTACGCCCGCACACGCGTCTTCTTCGTTCCGGATGGGGCTTCTTCCCAAAGCGGTCCACACCCATGGTGGGTCTCCTTCCTCGCAATCATCGGCCATCCTCCCCCACGCGCGAAGACGTTCGACCTCCGACCTCTGCGGCGGCGTCCATATACGCTTTGCTCTCTGATGCCTCGAGCCCATGTCACGGGGCGACCGATGCGATAAATGATACTTGCAAATCGAAGCCGGCGGTGTGCCGAGTGCACGTCGCCCCCCCCCCCTACCCCCTTCTATGCCGAGCATTCGCGGCCTGAGTGGCACTCGACCTCTATGTGCCGCTTAGCTCGCCGCCACGTGGCGCTCGCGTGCCTATCTAAATACGAACGTGTGCGGTAAAACGGCAGGAAACGAGTCGAGGTGGTCTGGAATTGACTCTGAGGGCAGGCTGTACAGAAGACATTAGGAATTCCATGTGCTGTAAGAATAGCCCGGCTATTCCGGAGACCGTGGCGTCAGCGGGGCATTGGTGAGGAATTAAAGACTAGCTGCCCAGTGGAACAGGCTCGTAACATTGAGCGACTTAGATGCCTCGCTAAAAGTGGGAGCTGACTACGGACAGGATTGATGCGAAAAATCATTATCACGCTATGGCGTCTCCTTACAAAATTGCCAAGAAGTGACAGAGCCCCCGAATTGGTGCCATTGTGAAGACTTCACACTGACGTCATCGGGACGTGACATAACTGGACATCATATTGTCACGTGCATCATATTGTCATCATATTGTCACAAAAGGCGTCATTACAATGATGGCGTCAATACATTACATTGTCGCTTCCTCAAAGTGGGGCTGATTTTCATTGCCTCCAAGGCACTGAAAAGCATGTTAGGTGCAGTAGATTTTTTTTTGGGGGGGGGGGGAGCATGGGCCTGGCGTGCTACCCTCTGGCTACGCCACTGGTTTGAAAAAGAACAAATGGTTTTCGCCTTCGAGTCGTCATAGAGAATCGCATAAAGGGTGCTGTGAGTCTGTAATTTGTAAATGATGCACCATGCCATTTCTGCTCGAACGCATCTGGTGTGTGGCGGAGAGCAGAGCCCCTTGATATCAAGTAAGGGGTAAACGAACGGGAATACACACCTGTTGGGCTGTCATCCAATGCTGTCATTCAGTTCTTTAATTTTTCTACAGTCAGTGTATACTTACTGTCATGTAATGCAAGCGTTAATGCATGCGGCTGGATCTACAGAGTCAGATGCCTTGATTTGCCAATGTTTAGTTTTATTATATAATGCTACCATCACAGCCACATTAGACTACATAACAATGTTTCTCAGAATTTATTGTTGTTGTTTCTTTCGCTGTCATAAATAAAAGGTGACCGACCTTTGACGGGCGCGGCAATTCGTCTGCGTTCGTGTTTCGGAGAACGCAGGCGCGTAGGCAATCACGGCCAGCGTATTACTCAAAGGCAGAGACTGAGAACAAAACAAGTCGCTTCCGCGCGGCGACGGTATACATTGCCTTCATGCATGTGCCTTGGCGCATATACATCTCTCGCGTTTGCGCGTGTTTGCGCGTGCATAGGCGTGCGCAATTACGCGGGTGTGCGTTACGGTGGCGTGCCGGACGCCCTCTCTGCGCGAGCGGCAGAAGCATGATTCATCGCGAGGCCCCCTATGCGTGGGAGGGCCCACGTTGCTATTGAGACGCAGAGAGTCCCCCACGCGCTTGGAAGCGGGAGAACGCAATGCGAGTCTCGCGCGCCGCTTGTGTACACCGTCCTCCTCGTGCAAGACGCAGCGCTTCACGGTTCATTGTTCATGCGCACAGGCCGTAGTTTCGTGCGCGCAGGCGGTATGGCTCGGCCCGTGTCGAACACGCCTGGCGATCACGGAGTCTCGGTTGCTATGCGAAATGTATAGGCATGCTCGGCCGACGCCCGGGCTATACGGCACAACGGCCTCTATTTATACCTCGTACTGGTCGTCGCATATACGAGAATACAAAAGCGTTACTGAGGCGCAGGCCCCTTTGGCCTAACAGGAGGGCTTTAGTTTCTTTTTCATGAATTGATTGATCAATTGATTGATCGATATGTCCCGAAACCACTATATGATTAAGGGCACGCCGTAGCGGAGGGCTCCGGAAATTTTGACCACCTGGCGCTTTTTACGTGCACCCAAATCTGAGCACACGGGCCTGCAGCATTCTCGCCTCCATTTAAAATGCAGCCGCCGCAGCCGGGATACGATCCCTCGACGTGCGGGTCAGCATCCGAGCACCTTTTCCACTTGGACACGGCGGCTGGGCATTCATTTCCATGAAATGTTCATGTTATAGCACTAAACTCACCTAAGTCGGCTTCTCTGCGAGATGAAAAAAATAAAATAAAACTCACAGCATATATACGGAGGGAATGATGATGAGTGGGGTGAAACGTCGGAGGTTTTTATCGGTAAACCGTGAATCGTCTGTCTGTCTGTCTGTCTGTCTGTCTGTCTGTCTGTCTGTCTGTCTGTCTGTCTGTCTGTCTGTCTGTCTGTCTGTCTGTCTGTCTGTCTGTCTGTCTGTCTGTCTGTCTGTCCGTCCGTCCGTGCGTCCATCCGTCCGTCCGCACCTGTTGAGTGTGTCATTGAACTAGGTGGTCACGAACCAGGACGAGCTAGGAGGGACAGATTCATGGCTTTAGGAGCTTCGCCCCTAAAAAGAAAATTAAGCGAATATTTGTATCTTAACATCTCAGAAGTTTTGAGTTGAAGTACATGTGTGCAGAAACTTCAGCTGACGAACTCGTCCCGAGCCCCATTTCCCAATATTTCTCATATTTATACGCTCGACCTTATGAACAACAAGAACGAGAGAGAAAGAGAGAGAGAGATCCGACACACACAAATATACAAAAATCAAGCTTTTGCAATGTGTAAACGAAGCTTTCCACGTTCTATTCTCTGTTTAAAGTGTTTGTTAAAGCTAGTTTTCCAGCACTAAGTGTCTTAGTAAGGAAAAGCCTGCTTTAACCACTAAATTTTTTTATATACAACAACCATTTAGCAACTGTGAGCGATGTTAATGTGGACGAATGATGCATTAAATATAGTGATATTCGTGCCACTGTTTTCCAAAAACACGACCACAGTTGAACTCATTGATTGTGTTTCCCGCCAACATCGTCCTGCAGGGTGAAATTAAGTGGAAAGCAAGCGTAATCACAACACTCACGTTTTCTGCATCAAGTCACCTTTTCTCGTGTATTTCTCGAATACCTTACCGTCGTTATCGGGAGCGTCACAAATATTACTAAAGGATGAGAGTGCGGAACACACCTTGCGCATGCTTTCTGGAAATGATATCCCTCTCTGCCAAACAGATCTGACAGCTTCCAAGAGCGCCGCTGCACCCGGAGACTTGCTCTTTTCTTCACCACTGGCACATCGCGTGCCACGCATTTTCGCGATCGGGCATGGTTGCATCGTCGGCCTGTTCTTTTGCCCGTTCCATATCGAAGAAACATATGCTCTCTGCCCGTAATCCCGCGTTCAGCTCTTCCACCGCGGCTTCCACTGCCGGTGTGTTAGCTGAAGCGAGCCGGCATCGATAAGCTAGGGAGCGTGTGGCGCGTCTTTCGGGGATTCTTGGGCGCGCTAGCTGTCGTGGTGCGTGTTCTGCTCCAGTGGTGAAGGCGCACGTGTACCACGTGCAGGTGCAGCGCGCCTCCGGGAGTTGGGCTTCGCTCTTTTGCCGGGGATTGCTTGGAGAGTCGGGCTGTATCGCTCGCCGACCACCTGGTTCAATCACGACGATGCGCGCGGCCGAATCGGCAGAATCGCGTATGACCTGCGCGGCACTGTGTTCTTCGGTACCAATACATGTATTTTCATCTATAGTCATTACCCGGAACATTACGTTCCGAAACCAGTATATAACTGTGAAACACAAGTTACGTAGCGAAAATTCAGAAAAACAAAACAAATAGGTGAATGTGAGAGCTACACTCTTTAAAAAAAAAGGCAGAGCTACTAACTTTGAGGTAATAAATTGTTGTCACAACATTCACTACCTAAGTAGTAACTGCATGTAGTAGATCACATACGTTTACTACCTCAGAAGCAACCAGAGGTAGTAAATGTCTGTGGTCTACTAGCTACAGTTACTACTTAGGTAGTGAATGTTGTGACAGCAATTTACTACCTCAAAGTTAGTAAGTAGAACTGCGTTTTTTTAAGAGTGTACGCTCCGCGCGCCTATCCACTTACGAAAAATTTGAACAGCGTATCTATCCAGTATAATGCCGATAAAATTTGCAGTTTGTTCTCTCCAAATTTTTTTTTTTTTTGCAATTCTGTTATCTCCTGACTATAAATATGCCGGTCGTGAAGGTGTCGTGTTTGCGGTGTGCGGCTGCTGACCCGAAGGTTCGACCTCGGCCGCGGCGGTCACATTGAGACGGAAGGGAAGCGTCAGAGGTGCATGTACTGTACCGTGGCCTCCGCGATCGGCTGCTGGTGGCAGTGTGCGTTAAGGAACACCAGATGGCGCAAGTTTCCGGAGCACTCCAGTACGGCATGCCTCACGATAACGGTGGTTTTAGTACGTAAGATATCAGGTACTATGTCCATGATGGTACTTAGGGGCGCAAAAATGACAAGATGCGTGAGAGGGAATAAACGGGACGAGTCCTGTACTCACTTGACGAGTCCTACTCGTGTATCCTGCATGTTTTGAGTTCATATATAAGTACAAACGTGGATCTGCACAGACTCGCCCAAATATGGGCGCCTATAAATAAGATCGATATTATAATTATTCTCCACTAATTATGCTGATTATGCTGATTCGCGAAGAAAAATGTGACTTATTGTCTACTCCTAATTTATATAGTGTTCTCTCCCTTGTTTTCATGTGTTGTTCTGTTCGATCTGATATGCGAAGTGACATTGCTGACGCGAACACTTAAACGCGATCTCACCACGAAATCAGCAGATAAGTTCTTATATTTTGCCACACTCCCGGCTCTGTCAGTGTACACTTTGACAACAAAGTATTATTCAATCTGTGTTGACATTTTGCTATCTTCAGTGGCTCAAACCGAAATTCTGCTTCTATTTGCAGGTACGTACCAGCACAGGTCTCAATGGGCTTAGCGGTTCCGGAAAATGCGGACATTAGGTGAGCGGGCGCTCGTCCTGACTGGCAGAACTTGCGATACTATCTGCAATGTTTCAAACGGCACATTCTTTTTTTGTTGTTGTAGTTGACGTCTTTCGGGCACCAAACAGATAATATATACCAAGAATGAGATAATGATCAGCTGCTGATGACTGCATAGCGCTTTTCGGGATGTTACAATTGGTACAGAGACCAAAGTTCTTTACAGCTCTGGTCAGTGGTGTGGTGCGTAATATCGCACGCGCAGTTGAAGTTGTGTCCTCGGTCGTCTACATGCAAAAAACACGTAGAGTGCAAAAAAAAAGAAGACACAAATGAGGAAGAAGTATATACATGAGACGAGCGATATATGTTGCGTACTTGTTCCTCGCTTGTGTCGCTGTTCTTTTACGCTACCTGCTTTAACGTGCATTCTTACACACTAGCCCAACTTTCTGGTCTCGTATGAATAACAATCTATGTACATGCGTTGAAAAAGTTGCGTTGTTGCAACAAAAAAAGAAAACAGACATTAGCGTGTCTTGCACTGAGTCGTGCAAGGCTGGGTCACAGCAGAGCTGCGGAACACGTTCCAGCTTCTTTTGTCAGCCATCAGTGCAGTATGCATGGGCGATGATCCAGCGCGTGCCGGTTCATGATCCTCGATCGTAAAAGTTCTGCTGTAGAGCACGCGTTCGGTCGATATTTGATACCATGTGCAGTGTAATAATTGTGTTGAAGAGCAAAACAATTAGTCATTTCTTTCTTGGGCTGTGCTGAAGCAACCCTGTTTGATGTTCCTCTCTATTTTCCCGTTTAACTATTACTTCCATTTTACTGAAGAGGGAACAGCGCTAATACGGGACAAAAAAAGAGCTACCACACAAAACAAGTTCTTGTGTTGCGTGGTCATTTTTTCTTCGTGCCGTGTTTGCGCTGTTTCCATCTCAGTATTATGCACGTACCAACTGGCCCTTCGAGACACCCTTCTCGTTTTTTTTTCTTTTATCCTCGTGCCCTGCACTATTGTCGTTTTTTATTTCTATCGAATGCCCTTCACAACCGTGTGTGCACTATATGAGGTGAAGGCATGCAGCCTCAAATATGTGTAAATATTTGGACTAACTGCTGGAAAACCGATCTGCTTACTGTAGCACTGTCGATACTGTGAAGCTGGCAATCGACACTGAGGGCAAGATGGCTCCTTGTATTCTATACGCCCACTAAGCCTTCAGGAACCGTACACACTGCGTCACCACTTGCCAATTTTCAGGCAGAGATAGGCCTTTCAACCGTAAATCGTTGTATCAGCCGACCATTGAGCTCGACGTTCCAGAAAGGGTTAAGTTAGCTTGTGTGCGAACTTTCTTTCGCCTGTATTCCACAAACAACAATGCGCGGCCTTCTAAAACAACAAAGAGGCCATCGAGAAGGCGTTGTTTTCGCGGTGTGTGCCTGTATGTGCGCCACCTCGGTTGGTGCAGGAGTACACCATACATACACCCGCTCATAAAGCCGCCTTGGCGGGCATCTTTTATACGCTCTTGCTTATTTCGGCGAAGACCGATCTGGAGCACGTAATTGCGCGCCCCGCGAGGCCCCCGGAAATCCTTAATTGCCGCAGTCGGCTCGAGGGGCGATATCGTCGCGCCCTCTACCGGCGCTCGGATCGTCGCGCCGTGCCGCGTTGTTGTTCTGTTGCCCCCGCGGCCCGAAATGACTCCCAGTGCCGCCATCGTTTATTTGCTGGAGCTCTGTTCCGCGGGCGAACACTCTGCCCGATGCACACGTTCGCGCGCTTCCTTTGTGCGACTCATCAGCGCCCTCCTCCTCCTCCTCCTTCTCCTCGCCACTGTGGCCGTCTCTATGGACGCGTGCTACGCTTTTTTTAGGGCGCATCTTACATGCGGAACACCAAGAGTCGCGTCTTAGAACGCAAGAGAATGCTCTGTTCGAACGCCTTGCAGCGAATTAGTGTGGAAGACCCTCACATAGTGTGTGGAAAGGGGCAAGGCTGAAGCTTAAGGAGAGAGAGAGAGAGAGAGTTCACGTAGCGTGGCGTAGACATTCATATTAGTGGTCGGAACTATAAGTATTCTAAACTTTGCAAGACTCCTCAGCAGAAATAAGAATCGACGCGATGCTAAAGCTATACCTATCAAATAAGGCTATACAAGAACCTCGCATGTATGAGGTGTGATAATGGTGTGCATGAATATCGTGCTTCGCGAAGCGCGCGACAGAACAAACACTACGGACAATTACAATGCGGCGGGTGTCAGCGTGACGCGGGAGAAAGGGAAACTGCGACACGGTGCTTGCTCCACAAGCACGACCGTAAATGTTGTGCTGTACCATAGTAAACGATAAAATATTGGCAATCGGCACGTTATTTCTGCTGCGTGTAGTGAACGAGGAGAAGAGATCTTGGAGATCTCTCCTCGCCATTATGTAGCGATCGCCATGCTTTGCTTTAATTGTGACGAAATTTAATTTTAACCTCGTGGGACGTTACATACTGAAGGCTCTGTACTATGTTGTCATGAAAATATTACTTTTATATTCACGTGCCGACAACTAGCAATGTGTATGGGTAAAGACGGAATGCCACCGACAATAGTTTGTCTATTTCAGACAAGGAGGAAATAACTTTATTTAACAAAAGCGGCAAGATGTGGAAGAATTGTCTCCTTCCCCTAGGTGGCAGCCATGAGTCCTTGAGCTCTGGCGGCATCCTCGGCTTGCCAAAGGACGTCGAGTTGCATATTTCAGACAAGAGGTGCGGTAACTTTGGGAGTCTATCTGCAGTTCAGAGAAAGTGCGTCTACCGGGACTGTATGTGATACGAACGCCTCCATACCGGGAACCGTAATGGTGGAGTTCATTCTTCATTGCTCTTCGATGGCGGTATAACCGAGCTTGAGGAAATGGCATGGCACTTACGCAATAACTATGGCAGCGAAATATGGAAGGATAAAAACGACAAAGTTTCGAGCTTTTTTGCCGTTGACCTGTTTAAAACCATGAGATGATATGTGTTAATATGAAACTCAGCTATACCTCTGCAAAGAAAGAGTCGCTGGCCAACAGAATGGGGGCCATGTGTCGAAATAACCGAGAACTACCTGAATTTCGCCGAAGTTTACGAATATGCCTCGTATGAGCTGGAACGCGTGCACACGTGTTCATGATTCACAATATTCCGTCATACGGTTCAACTAAACATTGCAGCGCTCAACCATTTAGGCAAAAGTATGCTGCCATAGTGATTAAGGTGAAGTGGATCGCGCAAAGGTGGAGCCGGAGTGGCCCGGCATAGCACGTTGAAGCTTCATTACTAGTAGCTTCTTTTTGTGAAGATAATTTGGGGCGAAGCCCAAGCCTGCATTCGCAGCTGTATCGTTTCCATCCCTCGTTCAAAGTCGGTTCTTTGTTCATACTCCCTGCCTCGCCGTATTTCTGAACGAAGCTTCCAATTACTAACACGGCGCTTGGAGATGCCAGTGTGTCTTTTATTTCTCGTTTCCCGCCCGATGCGCCACTCTCTCCGGGACCGCTGGAAGTTCTCCGGCGAACCTATACTATTGCGATATGAGAAGGCGCGCGCTCAGCGATGCTCAGCCCAAGATAAAAAAATTATAAAAAAAGGCGATAAGTTTCTTTTTGCTTGCCCTGCGCGAGCAGCGGCCAAATTGCTGGAGGAACTGACTCTTCTCTTATTAAAAAGGCGGTCATCCTTTAATTAGGGCTCGCTGCTTAACAAGAGCGCCGGCCAGTCTTAAGGAAGGAGAGCGAAGCACCAAGCCCAGCTTGGCTGCGCACGGGTGCAGACGCACTGGCTGGCTAAATAATTAAAGCAGCGCGGAAGTATAACGTTTTGCGCTTTGCTTGCTGCGAAGTTGTGTAGGCGTTGAATTCTGGCCCCTGGGGGAGGTTGGCGCATAATGAAAAACAGCGGCGCCGGACAGCGCTTGAACGAGTGCTTTAATCAAAAACGATTAGCCTGACGTTGCGGTGAGGCTGCTGCAACGCCGGGCGTCGACGGCGGGCTTGAACTGCAGTCTGGTTTCGCATCGAAGCTGATCTCCTGTCCACCAACGCCACGGAAATTAGCAATCTGTCGTTCGTGGGCGTTGAGCGGTGAGTTCTCTTGAAAAGGATCGAGGACTTGTGCACGGCTATTCAGTTTCGGGGCTCGGATCGCTGATTGGTAATGGTTATAAGGCGCGCAAGTATTGCGAGAGTATCGGTGGTTGACGTTCGTTTGGATAGTCTTCGATCTCGTCAGTTTTATTCGCGCCGAGTCTGCGACGGAGAACGAGTCAGATTACCAGGCCTGATGGCTCCAGTTCTTGACGTCATCTTTCCTTTTTTTCTTTTTCTTTCGCGTCCTGCACTTCTAGAGCTGCGAAAGCTTACCTGCAACTTCTCGAACTAATGCACCCTGCCACACATTTTTTTTTATAGGAGTCAAACTACAAGAGCGACATTTTGTAATTGAAGATGATAACAATCATTCCTATTGCCAATTTTGCGCCATAATGTTGATAAAGGAGACAGCAAGAGCCACAAACGAAGAACGGACTTTATATTGGAAAATATACAGCGTGGCATTTGTAGTCCGCTGTTGTTCTGGATACGCGAATGATTTATGAGGGTCTGAAATAATTAACTAACTAATTATTCATTTAACCATATAATTATTACTACAATGGAAATCTAACAGTTATGCTTACAACGCTGCGCAGTACCGGACGTGGCATCCAATCACTATAGTGATTAATATGCATCTCGAGCACCATTATGGTGGACATCGGTACATCTCAAGTGTGGTCTTCCTTAATTAAGAACTAGAAAGCTAAGAACTGTTTTACGTAGTTCACGTCCACGGCACGTGGGTCACACCAATAGCTCGAAATAAATGCGATTTGGAGATGTTACGGCAAAAAAAATCGTTTTCAGACGAGCATGCGCAGATACAGTCGGTCAACCGTTTAAAATCCTACGCTTTGTAAAAAAAAAAAACACAGGACTAACGACGGTCGACAAATATTTGACATCGCGTGATGCAGGCGTCACCGACGCTGCCTCGCGCGAAATGAAGAGCTCCGGCCATTGCACCACGTTCCCGCAGCAGCAACGTGTGGCGGCAGATAAAAGGCTGCTTCAGAGACGGACCATCAGGGACAGTTGTGGACGAGAGAAGCAAGATAAATCTAGGGTGACAGACGGCCTGCAGCAGCAGCGTCCCGTTGAAGGGCGATTGTGGGCTTCCCCGCACTACAAGGCGCTCTGCGACGCATGGCCCCTACTCACGCAGACGAGCGTGCCGCGACCCCTTCGCGCACAACGCGGCAAGCAAAGAAAACTCTCGGAGCTGCGTCCTCCTGACGCGCGGGGCACACGCGCCATCCTTCATAGGCGGCCGTCGTAATTGCGACGTCGAACGGGCACAACATTATCGGAGCGGTCGGCTATTAAGTAGCAAGAACCCTGTGTCCACCAGCGTTGCGCCCGGCTTCGAGCGAACCCGCTCGTTTATGTCCCGCGCCTCTCTCCACTAAGGGGCGAGGAGGGGCCGTGCAAACAACCGTGCGCTATATAAGCGGGGCCCTTTCGCACGCCCGGGCCTGTCAGCCTGCTAGCCTCCTTGGTGGTGCGGCGCCCGTATCGGCGATTAATTTCCAAATTTACGAGCCACCCATGAGCCGTTCGTTAGCTGCGCCCGTCAACGTGGGCGCAGCCGGCGCTTCGACGTCGAGCGAGCCGCTTAAACGGCTTTTGCGCGCGCGCGCTGCTATTCTTCTCTTGCGCTTCGCCCATTTCACGCTACTTCCAGGAGCCTCGTTTGCCATGAATCGATGGCACACTTATTGAGAGCGCCAGCTGTCGCGGTGTCTCCGACATGGGTGCCGAGCGATGCACCATGTGCCGCTTTCTTTTTCTTGTTCGCGGAATGTCATTTTAAGCAGGCGTGCGAACACCGCGCCGCAGCATTCTGGAGAAGTGTTTACGTGATAGTTTCGGGACTTCACGTTGTGGAGCCGTCATCGCCTCTCTCTCAACGACTTTTCCTCGAGCTCCGCCGAAGACGCTCTACGCGTTTTCTGCTGAATGCCCGAGCTGCGGCTTCTTTAACTAGCCAGGTGTTCCGTGGAAGTACGATTGCTCGATGGAAACTTGATGAGAAGCTGCGCTGTCGTTGAGTGATGGCGTTATGCTTGTCAGAGAGCGTACTCGAGAATGGGAAACATTTTACTTCCGCTCCGTCGAAATTCGTGCTTGTCGAACACGTTCTAGGGTTTTGTTTATAAAAGTAGTTTCGTATGGAAGCGCTCTCTGAAGCACGCTTGAGCGGTTTGTTTATGCGTAATACTCTGCCAAAACGATCTACAAGTGGTAGTCAGGAATAAACCTAGCAGAATTACACCCACCATCAAAATAAGTGATATGTTCACTCAGTTATCACTCACTTATCCCCCAATTACCACTGAGTAATCAATCAGCAAGAACATTTGCGTACAGGGTGAGTGATATGCGTCTCGTGTTACGTATTGGTGCCTTTGTGTATATATTGCTGAAGTTGATGTAAACAGAAATGCTTCCGAGTGAGAAGTCAATTTTTTTTCTTCCATTGGTTTTACACCATGCAGGAATAAGTGTGATGCGATCAAATTTGGTGGGAAGCTCAAAGTATTTTATTTCAGGCACTTATTGGGGAGACAGCACATTCGCTGAATCTATCCAGTTGTAAGAGAGACACATTCGTGAGTAAGAGGACAGATGGAAATGATCAAAAGCATAGAAACCTAAAAACAAAATAAATACCGAGAAAATAAAAAGCAAGACAATAACGGCGGCGAGAAATTCATTTAGGGGGATAATATCCACCTTTTACACGTCTCAGAAAATTTCGTTTTTCGCTCCCTTGACCTGGATTGATTTACGCAGCCGAGCGTCGTGCAGGCGTCTCTTGATCGTATACGCATTTTTTCACTTTAAAACTGGCATAACGTTTTCTTAGCCGTGGTTATTCGAATGCCAGTCCAAAGCTAAAGAGAGCGTCTCAAGTAGTCTCTCCAAGAGATGCGAACACAAGACCTAAACGCGCAGGAGTAGTTCAGAAAGCACCTGCCAGATAGATAACTAGGCGATTTATATACCGAAGGAGACGTGTCTCGCGATTCCTCTTTTCATATCCGAGGTCGCCAGAACGCGAGCGAAAATGTTGCGCTTTGGTGTGACAAACCGAAGAAGAGGGTGGGGAGGGGGGCTTTCTTTTTTTCCTCCTTTTTGTTGTTTTGTATAAACTCGCCGCTCCTTCCGGAAAGTGGCACGTGGATGCATCATACACGCACAGCGTGTGGCAATTGCGCAAACCAACCGAATTTTAGAAGTTGCAAGCGGCGCGCTTATTTCGGTCCCGAAAAAAATCTTTTTAACGTTGCGGCACAGGGACAAGTATACGTGCCGCTCTTCATTTTACGGTCGTCTTCTAAATTCTCTCTCTTTATTTTTTTTCTCTCTCTGTTTTGACGAGCATTTCGCTTTTTGCTTTCTTCGCTCGCTCTTGCTGGGATAGCGCACCCGCTTTAGCGTAGCACTTTCGTATACTCTAAAGACTTTTTTTTCTTCTTTTTCTTCTCTGGCGTATATAGAAAGGTCGCGCTGTACAGTTCCCGGATCACGCCATTGGCGGCGCGGGTCGCAGAAGTTCTCTCTCTTTTGAACGGATATGTAATAGTGATTTACGCTGACTCGAGCGGCGACAGCGAGCTACGGATGATAGCGCGCGGAGCTTGAGCGCTTCTTTGGCTGGCTCGCAGCTGAACCGGCCACGAAAGGCGTACCTGCGCGTGTAACCAAGGTAGAAAAAAAAAGGTAAAGAAAAAAAGAGCCGTCGGGTAAGTACAGACTTCCGTAGGGAAGCGCCTTTCGGGGAACCAAAGTGGAAAAGTAAATAATCGCGGAGGCTCATCGTGCAAAGAAAGCGAGGACTTTGAACGCCGCGCGCAAATTGAGTGCATTCGTTTACACGCATGCAGTCCGCCATTCGCCGGGTTTCGGGAATATCTTTTCGATGGCGCATACTCATCAGGGCAGTTCTGCGGCGGTTTTTTTTTTACGATCGCGTCACGTTACGAGCGTGAAAAATCGTGATTGACGAACGCTCGTCTCGAGAAAAAACGTGTCCCACATAACAACTTTTTTCTTTTCTTTTCTCGCTTGCTTTAGAAGCGTATGGAAGCCAGTTGCTTCGTCCAGGGTGTTCCGAAAAGAAGAAGAAAAAAAAAAACCTGCAGCGACCGGTCCCCTCAGTGTCGCGTTCACTATCTCGCGAACGTCTTCAGCCGTTGCCCGCCTTCACTATTTACGCCTCACTAAATGCGTGCAGTATGGACGAAAACACAGTGTGTTCACTCAGTTATCATATCAATGCAAAGAAAAACAGACGTGTGCTTCGTCCTGACACTCATCGACACCCAAAATTAAAATTGTGATGGTTAATTAGATGATAACAAGACACTGAGATGTTGCCTTATCAGTCTTTCTAATGTGAGTGAGCGTGTCACGACTTGAGACGACGAAATCAAGTATCAAGGAGGATATTCATAAACGCCCGAGCATGCGTTCATGTTCTCGTTGGAGTTTGCTTAATGGGAAACGCGAATGAGCTTTCCCAAATGCAATGAAGCTCTCACATTTTGTATTGCAACTGTAGTGTACTGATTTGGGTGGCGACCATCAGGCGTGATGCCTGAAATTTGCTATCACCTATCAGTTGTATCACGCACGCTGTTCTCTTAGCGGATTAGTGTTACAACGGGAGGTGCAAAGTTGAAAGCTGCTCACAAATCTTACCCGAAAAGGCAAAATAAAATTGTTCATGGGGAAACAAAGCGTTTCCTTTCGGCATTATTCCGTCACCGAATAAGAGGATGCCGTTAAACATTAACGGTCTGGCGATCATGGACGTGTGCATGGAGGAGGGAGGGGGCAGGGAGCGCCTTCCCTGGTAAAATAAGAGTTGGGGAGGCCACTAGTCAGCCCAGTTTCTGGCTTAATGTTAATAGGATGTACGGGGAGAGGGGGGAGGCGCTGCGACCAACTTTCGCTCCCTCCTCTCAATGGAGACACTGCACACGGCTATGCTGGCAATACAGGTAAGCATCCGCATATGCTGTGATGACCACGTCGAATAAACTTCACTGGGCATCGTGGTCAACATCGTACCATTAGATAAGTTCGTAGATTCCAGTACCACGCATGCGTGGATTCGACTGACCTGCCGTGACAGCTTTCGCGACACTGCATAGATTTGACGGGAGACACAGTTTGAAAGAAGCCCAACCACTTCTTGAACTCTCCCGCGTCTCTTGCCGTGCGCCACCGGCGTGTTTGTCACGATTCGAAATCGCGAGCACGATCTCTTTTCATACTACCGAAAGGGCTTTACCAGCGGCTCGCGTGTGCGACCGAGTTCCTTCTATCTTCCGCTCCTCTTTTTTTTCTTGCATCTGCGGCTCGAATAGTCGCTCTTCGAGCCCAATCGCGAGCTTTCGCGACGACAAACTGAAGCGGGAGAGGGGGGTGGGGGCACCCACTTTTTGGTCGCTCCCGGGAATGGATATGCCGCTTCTGAGACATGGACGGATTCGCGCCAAAAAGAAAGTAGCAGCAGGCTCAGGCAAGAAAAGAAAGAAAGGAGCTTCCAATACACGAACTTCAACCTCGCGAACTTCACGAAAGCCCGACCTGGCTTCGCAGTAAATCATCGCAAGTTCCAGAGGGGAACGGAGGGTAATTAAGAGCTTCTTTATTTCCACTCTCTTGGAGAGGCGAGTAAACCAAAGAAAAAAAAAGGCGCGGGGGGGGGGGGGGGGGGGGGTGTTTTCGGGTTCGCCTCACCAAAACTTATCGCTTCGCGTGTCAGCAAAGCTTCTTGCCGCAGCTGCGGCTCACGACGCTTTTCAGTGGGTTTCGGCCCACATACGCCAATTTTCTGAGTGAAAACGTCTCATAGGATTGACGCAAGAAACTTCTCTTGTCGCCGCGGGAGGGCTCATATAGGCTGCGCCATTGTTGACTCGTAACTAAACGAGACTGAAATGGTTTCAATCTTTATAAAACGCACTCGCAAATGGTTTCAAGGTAAGTGATTAGAATCTTGGGGAACTTATATAGCAAGCGTGATGCTGCCTCATTTTTACCGGTCTTCCTTCTATTTATTATAGACCTTGTGAAAACTTATGGACAGCATGGAACACTCCTCTATTTACCGCATAATTTGCTTAAACAAACAAACAAGCAAACAAACAAACAAACAAAAAGGAGCTGTCAAATCAGTGTTACGTTAAGTTTTCTAAAGTTTTTTTAAAGGGACTTTTCGCAGCGAGAAAAATGATCGAAAATGAGTGTGTAGTGTAAGTCTGGGCTGTATATTGCTTTGCGTTTGGTTCGTTTATTAGATGCCTATGTGTCTTTTTTTTTTTCGTTCTTACAAAGGCCTTACGACTGATTCGCGGTCCGCAACATCGAGAAATGATTAAGGTTGACGCCACCAACAGGGGCTTTCGTACTGTGCAATGTCAGAGCGAGTTGACGAACACCAGCTGGTTGAAGTTACCAGATTATTATTATTATTATTATTATTATTATTATTATTATTATTATTATTATTATTATTATTATTATTATTATTATTATTATTATTTCTTTGCCTCTCGAGCTTTTTTTTCTTTTCTTTCTCCCTACCATGCTCAATCTTGGTTGACCTCCCTACCTTTCACTTCTCCTCCTCCTCCCCTAGCAACTCTTTTCTAGTGCCCTGTGCTGTTATGTACGATGTCTTCACATATTTGGATTGACTGATACCGCTAAGCTTACTACTAAGAAGACGTTTGTGAATATGCGGCATTTTTACAGTTACTCCGAGCAAGGACACCATAACTTTTTTTTTTAAGTATTGTATTTGAAGCGCGAATGGTTCTGTTGCAGCAGTAGACGCAGCAGCAGCAGCGGTATAACTTCCAGTTCGTTCGTGACTGACACTCAAGAGAGTGGGACCCCTCAAGTCCAGGGCTCCACTCGCTCTGGACTGAGGGCCCCACCCGTGCACATCATGCAGGTGACTTTTATCAGAATGAAGACAGCGTAACGAAGAACTCAGCATAACAGCTATACGGCATTCATATACTATGCGTCTTTAAATGTTTTACTGATGGTCAACAATGCGGCTGTTTTCAATAAAGTGGTTTCAAGAAAGAGCTCACTTCGCATAAATTTCGGCGTCGGCGTCGTTGGTTGTGAGCGATAAATCATAATCTTATGCGTTATCGAGAAATTAAGAATGATGCAAATAAAATGAATGATAAGAAAATCTTAAGTCCGAGTGGGCATCGAACCCGGGTCGTTTGCGAGGCAAGCGGATGTTCTACCACACGGCCACCCGTCTTATGAATGCAGTGAAGAGAACTTCCTCTGTTTGGAAATTCAGTGAAAGTATCTTTCATTCTGTTACAAACACACGCGTCCTGTATGCATGATTCACAATGCAACATGAAATATTTCGGACGCGTGGTACAAGCGCCCATTGCCAACGGGTGGCAGAACATGTGATTATCATAATGGCTTCGTGGTTTAAAGCCGGTCACCCACTACAGAAGGCACACTCGCAACTGCGCCTATTCCTTAAGGCCCTTGCATTCCCTTGCATGGCAAGTTCGAAAAGGTTTCATGCACTAAGTGTTTGAAGTACGCGTTAGAAACAGGATATCACTATTGCGTTAAAATCCTAAAGGCGAAGCTTCAGGGTCCCCTAATTATTAAAGCGTACTTGTGTTACGCCCTAGTTGGAATTGTGCACCAATTCTTGCGCAACGAATGCCAAGGCGGTGGCGAGCAGAACGGCCAATCTCTATGCTTCTATCTTGTATATAAGCTATTTATGTGTGCTCCGAGCAGCGGTGGATGACATCATCTTCCAGCTCACGGGTGCAGGCGCAGTTATGAGAGAGAGAGAGAGATCCGTCGTCTAGCGTGTACCATTGTGAGGGTGACCGCGTCTTCTGTACGCCTCCTCCTTTTCGGCCAAACGGCGAAATTTTTCTTCGCCGGGCCCGTTCCGAGTTGCACGACATGCGGAAACGACCGTTTGGCCGAGCCATATAAGCAACGCCTCGAAGAGCCCAAAAGACGGCAACGACGGGGCCCGCGAATGAAGCTGACGCTCATTGGCGGCTGGACGCGCAAGACATCAAAGAAGCTCGCAGAACCCGTCACCGCGGCGGGGCTTAAGGGCTCCGAAGGAAGGGGGGGAGTTTGGGGAAAACGGCGCTGTTTCTTGCTGTCTCGCCGAAATCCGCCGCCGGCTCGTTTTCGAGGCGTTGTCCGCGAATTCACGCGCGTCGTCGCCGCGGCCCCCTAACCAGCCGGAAACTGTTAGGACTCCGGGTTAGAGCCCCGAGTCGGGAACGAGAGATAGCCGGCCAGGCTTGGCCGCTTGTACTCTCGCGGCGATTTTTACGCCCCCCCCCCCTCCCCCGCCGCGCTCTCGATGCCATAAATCAGAGCCGGAATGAAGGGCCCCTTCCGAAAAAAAGAGGACCGAAAAAAATAAGTGGGCCTAGCGAGCACAAACGCCTCTTCCCTCCATTGATTGTGCCGACTCGTCTTCGTGTCGTCTGCGGCCGCTTTGCGTGTCCAGCGTTGCGCCGTCTGCTCCTCGCCTGCAGAGAGAGCAGACGATGGGCCCGCTCTGTGCCGACGCCGCCTCGAAAGGCTAGCTACGATGGCTCGTTTTAACCGTTTTTCTCCGCTCTTTCTGCCTCGCTATCGTCGTGGCAATAATGGCGCGCGGGCAATTATTGCCAGTGTGGCCGAGATAAGGGGAGGGAGGGAGGCAGGCCCCTCCGTGAGGGGTAGAAAAGAGCGTATGTAAGTGCTAGAAGACGGCGTTCCTCCGGCGGACGGCCATTAATAGGATTAAAAGTTTACAGGAACGGAAAAACGGAACGGTTATTGTTGGCGGCGCGCGCTGCATGGTCCCCGAGCCCTCTCCCTCCGGTCGTAATCGCCACTGGCGAGCAATATGGACATCGGAAGCGTCGCTCTGCGGGGAAGAAGCAAGATGAATGCGCGGGTCCGGCGGGCGCAATGCCGCAGCGCTGGTGCGCCGTTCACGTCGCTCGGCGGCCGCTGTGTGGGAGCCAGACGGGCACCTTGCTCACTCCGTCGGCTCTGTGCCACCTCCCTTCGGAAAGGCCATAACCAGCGGCGCGCCTATCTCAGCGCGAAGAAGACCGCGCTAAGTTATTTGGGACAGAGATTTCAAAACGAGCGCGCTCCTGTTTTTACGCGCGAAAGCGGGAAATGAAGTGATGAAAGTTGGCAACCCTTCAACCATTCTTCCCTTCCCTTTACGTGTAGCTGCGTGTGTACGTGCTTGAGAGCGAGTTAGGGGTATATGGGTAGGTAAGGAAGGGCGGAGATGTGTGGTATCTGGTCAGTTGGGCTGTATGTATTCGTAAAACAGCTTACGCCCGCAGAGTGCTGTGTGAGTTTGATTGCTCTTGCTGGGTCTCGTTCAATAACGTAATACGTGGCTGCGACAGCAGGGGGATCCGAGACGTATTTTTGTTTTACATTGCACTCTGGCTTGCCTTTAAACTTTGTGACCACTTTCATGTTGAGCACGTATTAAGCACAGGACAAGTTTGGGCATTTACAACTCACTCACTAACTCATTCACTCACTCACTAACACACTGACGCACGTTTCCATAATAACGACCACAATGTATTATATGCAACCTATGTCTTTCTTTTTTTCTTTTTTAAGGCCAACATCAAGTGTAACCTCGTGCGTATTTGGTTACACCACAAGGGTAGAGCCTGAGAAGGTATGGCTGTAGAAAACGTGAGGACCCTCCTACAAAGTTACGCTAGAAACGCGTTCCGACGAATATTTTCTCTATAACTATAGTGTGTAAGAATAAAGGTGGAAGAAAAGAAAAACAAAAAGAAGAAAAACCTCTGTAGTACGAGCCGGGAGGCATCGTTATTGTTTATTTGTGCTGGCATAAATATCGTACACTGCAGTTGCACTTGTGCCTCCACGTGCACTATTCAGGCTCGTGGTGACGCCACTTTCGCGATGGGCGCGGAATTGCACGTATACTCTTTTCTTTTATAAACTTGAGATTGATACCGCGATTGTTTCACCCGCGAAGCTGGAATTGTCCTCTCTGCTAATTCAGGGCCACGTCCTGCCGTTCATTGCCGGAACAATAGAAGCGAATCTCGCGAACAGGGGCAGGAAAAGATGTATAGCGAGAGGGTCGGGAATAAGAAGGGAAAACCAACTGCCATCTCACTTGGCCTCTGCAGTCTACTGGCTCTCATAAAGGCGGGTTGAAGCTAGTATTGTTTGCGCACGACCGTATGTCAACTCCCTCAGGCCGAGTGGTGACTCGCACTTGTTATACACTGACCTGAGACGCTTAAAGACGCAATGTGTGCCTCTGTGACATGCCAGTATTCTGACGCTCCCTGGTGCCGTGTTCGGGACATCCACTCGCTTGAATTGCCGCGCAGTCTACCTAAAAAGCACTGTAGCCTCGTTCACATGGCATACCCAGACACCGCACCACTGGACGTCGGGAATCGGAAGGTGAGAGAAATCCCCGTCAAATGCCTCGACTATAAAATGATCGCTGAAGCACCGAATTTTTTTAAATACTGACAACGTTTTATATAATTGCCGAATTATTCGGTCAGTCGTCCCTTGAAGGCTATATTCCAAATTTCGCTTGTTTTTTTTTTTCGGCGCGGAAACACAGCAACCAATGTTCATCTTTCAGAATTTAAGATGCATTTCCGCTGATAACCTTCCACATTGTCGTGTACCAACCTTACCGACCACTGCCAATGAAAATGTATCAGAAAATAACCTGTGTTCCAAAAAAAAAAAAAACTTCGGCTATTCTCCTTGCCTGATGTATAAGGAACGTTTAACTGTCATACCCTTTGGTTTGAATACGAAAGTTCCATTTCCGTCACGCAGTCATTCTCCGCTTCGTTTAATGTCGCTAACTTTCTTGCTTCTATATTTAAAGACATATAGTGATGAAAAACACACGAAGAATCGTACACACCTATGTTTATCCTATCTTGCAGAACTGTAACTCCATTTCTTCTTTCTCCCCCCCCCCCCCCATTTTTTTTTTCTTTCGCGCTGTGAAAGTTTGCATGAAGTAATTGTGGCGACTTTCCTTGAGCTGCTGGGTTTATTCTGCTTGATTCCCTTTAGCAACAGTGCAATTTGTGGAAACCATTTCGTTACGTTTTTTATCAAATACCTAAAATGCGCGTATTGCGAACCCGAGGAACCCGAAGTGGTTACATCGTAAACAACGTTACATACTGGACGCATGGCAGTGGACGTGACATTCGCCTCTAGACGTTCTGTTGCGACAATGGAAAGCAGAGTAACTACACCACGTGGCTTGGAGTACCTGCGGTCTTGTCGTGTCGTGCACGCACAAAGGTTTTACTTTACAACCCCTATCTATATACGTATTCTCGAGAGTGGTGAGACGGCCGCATCAATGTTTGAGACCCGGCGTCAAAAGTGCTTGACCGAGCCCACAAATGGCCGCGAGTCGCGAAGAACCAATCCAGCGTAGCACGACACGCGCGCCTCCGAGCACCGGTAAAATAACAGTGCCCGCCAGGTAAGGGCCTCTCTGAAGTTTACCGCCCTGGTGTCAATCTCGCCAACGAACGCTTAAACGTGGCCTGCTCCTCAAGGTTCTGCCGCGGGACCATCTTTGTTTCACTGCGTACCGCAGACGTGCTTTCGTTGCGCAAACATGGCATGCAGGGAAGGGAAGCCTCGGGAAGCAGCGCCGACGCTTCAGGAGCGCGTCAAACGGAGCGCGGGGGAGGAGGAGAGGAAGAGCTCCGTCCACCTCTGTATTCTTTCTCTTGGACCGTGCGGTTGGAGATCGGCCGTAAAGATTCCATTTGGTCGATGACGGGCTCTCGGCGCCTTTTACGATCCACCTTCGGCGCTGCTGAGGTCGTCGAAGATGGCAGTTAGGAGGGGGGATGGCCCGAGAGGCAACAGGCGGCGGTCATTTGGACCTGTGGACCCAAGTAGGAACGGGGCGGGGGGAGAAGCAAGTGGCCCGCTTTACGACGCTGTACGTGCGACGACAGGATGGTGTTCCGCTGCCGAAAAACAAGTGTTGCGGTCTCTTTTCTTCTCGTCTGCGCCGCCCTCGTGTCCCCTCCGCGTGTGTACATGGACGGCTTGTTACGCACGCGAGCTGACCGGATCACTTCTTCGTGTGTGGTTCGTTAGCATGTGACGCGGTGGTCACTGTTGCTGGAAGCATGGTCAGATCACAGAGGGCACCTTTAGTGGCGTCACCTGTCGCTATGCCCTTTCTCTCTGCAATGGGCGAGAGTGGTCTGTCCGTCAGACGGCGAAAGCTGCTTTCTCTCGGTGCCATATATCTTGTTCAGTCCCGCAGACGCACTTCCGACGACATCAGGTGGTATTCGAACTATACTGCTCCGTTGTTTGTTTAGAGGAAATTCAGCAGAGGGGACGTGCCGTCCAGAATACAGAAACCGAGTCGTGCATGCATAGCGCAGCACTTGAACGCCTTGAAAAGTTGAAAATAGCACAGTGAAGTTAATCAACTGAATTTTCTAGTTCAAGAATGTTTTCCGCTAGTCGACCGTGGCTGAATCTCGTTTTTTGTTTTTTTTTAAGGCATAAGCGACCTGTTTTTTTTTTTTGTAAACTTTGCACACAAACCACAGTATATCATCCTTCTGGTATGGCCTTTGTGGTGACCGGTACGCTGACCTAATCAAGTGGAGACAAGATTATTCTTCGACAGATAAATTATTCGGCAGCGATTTAGTGTTAGTGTGGTGTTGCATTAAAATTCGCGTTTTTTGATTATGTTTTCGAGGTATACGTTTTTAAGGCATGCTTTCTAGAAATAGTAATAGTACACATTCGACGCCACGTTTGAAAGATGCAGTGAAACAGCTTGCGACCTCAAGTTTTCTGCGGTTTTCTTTGCACACTCTCTGCGAGGCTCTCGGAGAAAATCCTACAGACACTCATAATTACAGTAATCGCGTATCACATGTGTGTTGCTTTGACCGGCTGCAAAGGCAGCTTCTGTGTCAGCAGTGTGCTCACCGCCACTTGGGGCCGTATTGGCCAGCTGAGCGTGAAGTCATTAATACAACGTATTTCTTATCCGCACGTGCGTGGCTGCGGTGAAGCCATAACGAGCCCGTATATGTCGGCGAGACAAAAAAGAACCTTGCGTATCCAGACGCATGGAATGCTGCGCTTCAGTGACTGTTTAGGTGGTGCCGGTCACCCCGCCGTGGAGTGTGGTTGTTTCGCCGTGGGTTTGGAGACCACGAAACATCTGAACCACGTTCAGAATCGTGCTCGTTGATGATGGCCAGGCGTGGCGCAAGAGTAGGGTCTGGCCAACTAACTATCTAGCTATAGCTAAGAAATGGCGATTGTGACGAAGAAGCGGAATCGGTGTCCTTGAGTCTGTGTTGTGAATGATCGTTACAATTTCAATAAAAAGCACTGGGTGTCATCACTGTCTTCCCGGCGTGCAAGCAAGCCACTCGTACAGCATCTTCAGTACCGAACTGATATGTAAGCGAGAAAGAAAAAGAGATGAAGCTTTGAAAACGTTATTTAACGTGATTCCACAAGTGGAAATTAAAAAAAGAAACATGGCTACAAAATTTTTGTCCTCAAAGGCGTATAGAAACTGTGTTCTGTTGTGGTCTGGGTCCTGTGGGTCTCGTCGTTGGTAGCTGGCTCCCATCGGACTCGTCCCTTATAGCGAGAAGCAATGCTTATATGGGAAAACAGAGAACAGACGTTTATTTACATTAGAGAGAGGTCAATAAGAAAGTTTAGATATATAGTGGCGTTCTTCGTACATGGCGAGCTCTCCACTCGAAAAAGCACCCCGAATGAGCCGTGGGGGCTCATTATAAAGGGTCTGTCCTCCCCAGATCCCTAGATCGGGGACCGCGTACAGATGGCACCGTCCAATCACGGACCACACATTACCCGCGAGGGTGACGAGCACGCACGGTCCACGCGAACGTTCAAAACTGAAGCGTGGTCACCGCACGGCCATGTGGCACGAACGCGGCTCCCCCCCCGTCAAGGTGTGTCGCTGGGCGAGGGGTCTGGAGTTGATGACTGCATCCATCGAAAGGGCCGCCGTAAACAAGCTTCAAAGGGTGCCGAACGACTCGTTCAATTAGCGGGACGATTCCCGGCCGCCGCCGCCGCCGTCATCTTCCAAAGAAGAAGCTGCACCGGTGGTCTCCCGAACTGCTCACGGCGCCGCGGCGGCAGGACGCCGCACCCTCCGGCCAGGTGGGAACAATACATGGCGGACACCGGCCGCCCACCCGTTTGGCGACTCAAAAGGAACATCAAAAGGAACGCCGATCCATTGTCAGACCTGGCGCCGGTCCTAACAGCCTCTCCGCCGGGGAAAGAAGATCCCGAGGTGCAGTGGCCAGCAGGTACTGTGCAGCGGGATCTGTATTGCAGCTTGTCGGCTCTTCCTCTATTATTTTTGTCCCGAACACTGGATCCGATGATCTTTGACCAAGAGGGCGTTGCTCGCAGGGATGAGGTGACCCCTCTCCACCATATCTTCCGCCCACCACCAATGAGGAACTGCGGAAACTGCGCCGAAAGCACACCCACACACGAGCAAGCACACGGCAATTCCCTACTCAGAATCACCAGACTTAGATTCACCTGTGGAAGTCATTTCCTTCTACCTCAACTTTATTCCTGTGGCCCCCGCCGAGTCGCAACACCACATCAGCCACTTTTGAAGACATTAAACAAAACACTTGACACATGTTTGGATAAATACAGAAAACTAGTGGGCCTCAAATCGAGGATAGAAAGCAGAAAATCTTTTGAAGCCCTCGGGGTACTAGGGACAACGACTCAGACCATCTGCGTTGCTGTTGAGTTTACCCTTCTTGTAATGGATATCAAAGGTGTATTGTTGAAGAGCTAAGCTCCAGCGCAAAAGACGGCCGTTTTTCGATGACATGGACTGTAGCCATGTGAGGGGACAGTGGTCAGTCTCTATTGTGAACCTAGAACCGGCGATGTAGCAAGCTAGCTTCTGCACAGCCCAAACAACGCAGGCACATTCCTTTTCTGAGGCACTGTATGCTTCCTCACGAACAGAAAGCTTTCTACTGGCATACAGTACAGGGTGTTCCTGGTCGTTCTCTCCCCTCTGACAAAGCACGACACCCATACCCCGGTCGCTGGCGTCACACTGAAGAATGAACGGCTTAGAGTAGTCAGGCGCGCTCAACACTGGCTGACTTTTTAGTGCCTTCTTTAGCGTAGAAAATGCATGTTCCTTGGCCCCATCCCATTTTACGGTCTGGGGTTCAGTCTTTCTAAGAGCGTCTGTCAAGGAACTTGCAATGTCAGAGTAACGCGGGATATACCTTTGATAATAACCGGCCAATCCAAGAAACGACCGAATGTCTTTCTTGGTTCGTGGTTGGGGAAAGTTGTCTATTGCGGCCAGCTTTACTTCTGACGGCCGGCGGTAGCCTTGGCCTATTACATGCCCTAGATAAGCTACCTCAGCGCGCCCCAATTGGCATTTCGCAACCTTCACTGTTAAGCCGGCCTCACGCAGACGACATAGCACAGCTCGCAAGTGTTTCATGTGGTCTATCCAGGAAGAAGAAAAAATAGCAATATCATCTAGGTACGGGAGGGCAAAGTCCTCCATACCCTGTAACACTTTGTCCATTAGGCCAGAAAAGCAATAAGGGGCATTCTTTAATCCAAAACTAAGGACCTTCGGCCGAAATGTTCCCATCGGGGAAATAAACGCCGCAAGCCTACTAGCCCTTTCAGTTAGAGGCACCTGCCAGTATCCCCTGACTAAATCCAAAGTCGAGATGAAATTGGCACTGCTGACTTGCTCAAGCCTTTCCTCAATATGCGGAATTGGATAAGTTTGGTCCTTTGTAATCGAGTTGAGCCTCCGATAGTCAATACACGGTCGCGGCTCTTTCCCTGGGACCTCAACCAAGATCAGAGGCGAGGTGTAATCACTCTCTCCTGGCTCGATCACTCCTAGCTCGAGCATTCGGTTTATCTCCGCGGCCATTATTTCCCGTTGCCTCGGGGAAACGCGGTAAGCTTTAGAACGAATTGGTTCCGAAGATGTCAGCTCAATATCATGAACTAGGGCTTTGGTTCTGCCAGGTGTGTCGGAAAATGTTTCTTTAAAGTCAAACAATAGTTCCTTCAGTTCCGCTTTCTGATCTGGCTCCAACTCCGCCTGCTCTACCAGGTTACTAATAGTCTCGCCAATGTCTTTGTTTTCTGTTGTTAACTCCGGGAAATCAATAGGCATTTCTTCCGGTTGATTGAGCGACATGTTTACAACGGCATGCCTCTGCTGGTACGGTTTGAGCAGATTAGTGTGGTACACCTGTTGCGTTTTACGCCTTCCCAGTCCAGTAACCAAGTAATTTGTGTCTGACAATTTCTGAACTACCTCAACAGGTCCCTCCCACTGGACCTGAAGTTTATTCTTCAGTGAGGGTTTCAGTATCATCACTTTTTCCCCTACTCGAAAGCTTCGCGTCCGGGCTGTCTTGTCATAATAGCGCTTAGCGTTGTTTTGAGCTCTGCGCATTTCCTGCTCCGCTAGTTCTTGAGCTGCGTGAAGTCGGTCTAACAGCTCAAGCACGTATGCTACTACCGAAGGGTCGTCCGCCCGGCCCTCCCAAGATTCTCGAACAATGCGAAGTGGGGAGCGAAGAGCACGTCCGTAAACAAGCTCCGCAGGCGAAAACCCTGTTGATTCGTGAGGAGCGATCCGAAGCGCGAACATAGCTGCGGGCAAGCAAGCCTCCCAATCCTCTTTTTGCTCATAACAAAGGGCGCGTAGCAGCCGTTTCATGACTGAATGTACCTTTTCTACAGCATTTGACTGAGGGTGGTACACTGAACTGTGGATGATTTTAACGCCACACTTTTCTAGAAATGTCGAGGTTAGTGCACTTGTAAAAACAGATCCCTGGTCGGACTGAATTTCTGCGGGGAAGCCTACACGTGCAAAGATAGATAAAAGCGCTTTAACTACCTCCTCCGAGCTGAGCTCCTTTAACGGTACTGCTTCCGGGAATTTCGTGGCCGGGCAGAGCACTGTGAGTATGTGCCGGTACCCGGACTGCGTTACAGGAAGTGGACCCACTGTGTCTATAACTAGCCTGCGAAACGGTTCTGTGATAATGGGGACCAGCTTCATAGGTGCTTTAGCCTTATCCCCTGGCTTGCCAACGCGTTGGCACGTGTCGCAGCTTCTTACAAAGGCCTCCACCTCCCGAAAGCAGCCGGGCCAGTAAAACTCCCGTAACAAACATTCTTTTGTTTTTTTGATGCCGAGATGCCCTGACCACAAACCTCCGTGGACCAGGTGCAGCAGCTCCTTGCGGAAAGGATACGGTACGACTAGCTGATTAAACCGAACTCCTTTTCGACTCGTGTACTTTCTGTACAAGACGCCCCCCTTCTTGGTGAACTGAATGTTTTGCTTAGCCACCCCTTCCTTCGCGTCTGGCGTTAAGTTACGGAGAGTGGAGTCATTTTCCTGTTCCACTATCAGTTCTGTAGGACTTACATTTAACAGCTTTATAGTGCATTCTACTTCTCGAGATGCCTCGGATTCATCCGGTTTCTTACATCTTTCTTTAGATATTGTGTTTTGAGGCTCCATTATAGGGCGGTCCAGTTTCGTGCCAGGTAAAGAAGGCTCTGCCGCTGAAGCTGTTTCGTCTGCCACCGGATCTTTACAAACTGTCTGAGCGGCGAGCTCCCTTGCTTTGGATCGAGTTAAGGCCTGTACGATACCCTCACTGAACCCAATTCCTTTTTGTCGCAGCAAGTACTCTGATTTATTTGAGAACAAATACGGGTATTGCACTGGGAGATGTGCCGAAACGGCAGCTTCAGTGTCTAGAACACCGAAAGGGCCTTCGATGCGGACTCTTGCTACTGGGAGACAGGCACTGTTTGTCTCTACTGCTTGTCTTATCCACGCGCATTCTCCTGTAAACTGACTCTCCTCGACATAGGACGGGTGCACTACATCCATAGTGGCGGCCGAATCGCGGAGCACGCGGCACGGTTGGCCATTCACGACTAGGTCTCGGATGTATGGTTCTAGCAATTTCATGTTTTCGTCATTACTACAGAGTGACATTAACACAACTTTCGGGTTCTTACAACCCAAAGAAATATGCCCCGTCTGTTGGCAGTTATAGCAAACTATCGGCTTCTTGGCCTCGAACGCCTTTTTCTGTTGCCCTTCCGCCCTTTTCTCGGGTGCTTCTTCCTTTCTCTTGTTTTTCTCATCACCGCTTCCTTTGGAGTCTAAACCCTCCTTCGGCATATACCGACCCGACTTTGTCCATCGCGGAGGCTTGTCGGCCCGATATTTACTAATCTCCCTCCTAGGGACATCCTTGCCTACGAGGGCACGGCGATTTACGTACTCCTCTGCGAGCTCTGCCGCTCTCGTGATAGTATCTACTCCTTGTCTATCCTGAACCCAGTACCTAATGTTTTCAGGTAGACGCCGAAAGAATTGTTCCAACGCAAAACACTGCAGAGTCTTTTCCGCGTCGCCAAGCGCACCCTCCTCTCTAAGCCATTCCTCCAGATTTACCTTTAAGGTGTACGCAAACTCTGGGTATGACTCGTCTTTGGCTTTCTCGATCTCACGAAATTTTCGCCTGAACGCCTCCGCTGACAGTCTGTACTTTTTGAGCAGACTCGCTTTGACTCTGTCATAGTCGTCTGCGTCTTCTTTACCCATACGGGCTATAATGTCAGCTACTTCCCACGGCAGCAGCGTAAGCAAGCGCTGGGGCCACGTGTTTTTAGCAAAATTTTCCCTCTCGCACGTGCGCTCAAAGTGCACCAGAAAAAGACCCATGTCCCCTCCTACCGCGTAGGATGGCATCAAATCTGTCATTCGGCGCTCTCTTTCTCGTGCCACTGCGCTAGCTCCGTTCATTGATTGAGCCTTTGCTAGTTCAATTTCTAGGCGTTTCATTTCCATACGATCGATACGTTCTCTTTCCTCTTTCTCCTCACGACGTCTCTGTTCCTCTTTTTCCTCCCGGAGCCTCTGCTCCTCTTTTTCCTCACGGAGCCTCTGCTCCTCTTTCCTTTGCGTAATAGCCTCCAAGCATTCGCTCAGCTCATCGTCATCTGCCCCGATCTTCTCGATGGCGTCAATGATCTCCTGCTTTCTTTTCGTCTCGGCAATTACCTGGCCCAGCTCTCGGGCCAACTCTAACAACTCTGGCTTTTTTAGTCCCTTCAAATTCATGGCGGTCCTTGGTGCTGCTAACTCTTTTAACTAAACAACTTTGACGTACTATCAATACTTCCGTCAACCGTTACCAAATCACTGCTTTGTTTACAATCCTACGCAAAGCCTGGTGATATCTCAGCAAAGAAAAGCAGTGCACTCACCCTATGCAGTCATGAATTCGGACGCGTTCCTTCCCGTGTTGTCAGAGATGCCACGAAGCAGTTTTGTCCGACTCTAGGTCCTCCAGACAGCAGGTCTCAGCATTGCCTCCTGGTCGATGAGCTCGATCCCACCGCTGCCATCCAGTTGTTGTGGTCTGGGTCCTGTGGGTCTCGTCGTTGGTAGCTGGCTCCCATCGGACTCGTCCCTTATAGCGAGAAGCAATGCTTATATGGGAAAACAGAGAACAGACGTTTATTTACATTAGAGAGAGGTCAATAAGAAAGTTTAGATATATAGTGGCGTTCTTCGTACATGGCGAGCTCTCCACTCGAAAAAGCACCCCGAATGAGCCGTGGGGGCTCATTATAAAGGGTCTGTCCTCCCCAGATCCCTAGATCGGGGACCGCGTACAGATGGCACCGTCCAATCACGGACCACACATTACCCGCGAGGGTGACGAGCACGCACGGTCCACGCGAACGTTCAAAACTGAAGCGTGGTCACCGCACGGCCATGTGGCACGAACGCGGCTCCCCCCCCGTCAAGGTGTGTCGCTGGGCGAGGGGTCTGGAGTTGATGACTGCATCCATCGAAAGGGCCGCCGTAAACAAGCTTCAAAGGGTGCCGAACGACTCGTTCAATTAGCGGGACGATTCCCGGCCGCCGCCGCCGCCGTCATCTTCCAAAGAAGAAGCTGCACCGGTGGTCTCCCGAACTGCTCACGGCGCCGCGGCGGCAGGACGCCGCACCCTCCGGCCAGGTGGGAACAATACATGGCGGACACCGGCCGCCCACCCGTTTGGCGACTCAAAAGGAACATCAAAAGGAACGCCGATCCATTGTCAGACCTGGCGCCGGTCCTAACAGTTCACAAACGAGGACTGTAGTCGCAAAATATGGCATGAACGCTCCCGATAAATGGAAATCCTGACTTCCCGTGCTTCAAATATACTTAAGTAAGGCCGACTTCAAACATAACTAGTGTTCGCGCTAATTGGCACGAGAAGAAGACATTACAGAGCTTTAAGTACCTGGGCCAAGACAGCCGCGCTTGCGCCATCTGTCCGCCACCGTTTCCTTTTTGTTTGCAGACCCGCCGCTAACGCTTAATTCTGCCGCTCACTCTTAGAGTATTGATACTCTGACAAAAAGGCAAGTTTTCACTGACAATGGGCAATTCGCTGTTGTGTAATTCGCTTAGGAAGTCAAGTCCAGAAACGCAGGGAGCGAAAAGGTTAACACGAAGATGAAGGCATAAAGTGCACAACACATGTGGAACGATAAATATAAAATATTGCGGATCTTCTAAATGCCCCCACCAAGTGTCTGCCTTTGATTTCTTTAAAGCACGAAAATGCGTAAGTGTGAGTAATCCTATTGTGCCTGTGCTGGTGGTGACATCGTTCTCAAAATCTGCAACGCAGTGTCCCCGCGCGAGTGAGTTTTCGTTGCGCATAGACATTGCGGTGCTGCTGCGTTGTTAGTCTACCTCAGTATAAAGTGCGTGCAGTTGAATATTGCTTCACGCTCTCGATTGTAGCTCATTCCGAAGAGCAAGGGAAGAAATAAGCGTAAAACTGGAAGTACACCAGATACGGGGACCAACGAATGTTCTTTGGCAATCAAGCGTCAGGAGAACAAGAGAAGATGGACGGTCGTGCGAGTCGGCCCCGCCTCACGTGTTCCGCTGCGGCAGCAGCGAGCGTTAATGGGAATGAATGCGACGCGGTCGACAAGCAAATGTTGTCCTCTCGGCCCTTTTCCTGTCGTCGAGTGCGTGTGTGTACACGCACGATACGGCACAACAAACAACGTGCCGGGTTCATGCCTGACGTGTCGTCGTCGTCGTTGTGAACAAAAGAGGAGGTCCGTCCCATCGCTGCATGCTCCAGGCTGTCCGCGCGCTGTACGCATACAGCGAGCGCTTGATGGGTCTCCGGGGACAACGGCTATAGCGAGGCGTCGCGCCAAGCAATGTGAAACAACGGTGGCTGCGACGGCAGCGGCGTGTCGCGCGCAGAAAGAAGAAGAAGAAGAAAAGAAAAAAACCAGAGCGACCCTTGCACTTCCCTTCGTCTTTTCCGCTGTGCGGAAGTGGCCCTTCCTCACGTGGTCTTCTTTTCTGCGGCTCGGCTTTCCGTTCTTTGTTGTCCTGCGGTCCCTCGTTTCCAAAGAACCGTCCGGGTGGTGCCGAGGATGTTGGATTCCTTTATTACAGCGCGTGCGCGACACGCGCTGTGGCGCACTCGGTTGCTTGGACGCGCTCCTGTACACGAGAGCGGTTGTTTACGCACGTTTTGTACTTCTTCAGGGTGCTTCGCGTACAAGTGTACGCAGACAGCCACACTTCCCTGCAGAAACATACTTTGGTTCTGGATACGCAATTGCGAAATGTAGACTACCCGTATTAAGGAATTTTAGAATAACTTTTGCAGGGGCTGCGGGCACAGCGGGCGCCACATGAGTTTTAGAATAGCGTTTGCTCCCCCTAGGGAAAAGTCTAGGGACTTTCGCCCCGACCGCAGACCCAAATACATTTTCAATTTCAATTCAGTTTATTCCGACATCACAGGAGACATTACAAAAGTCACAACAGTGATGCTGTGGGGCGAAAGCAAAAAGCCATTAAGGCTTGACGAAGGCTTTCGCACCATTCGACAACATAGCAACAGCAACAGCAGCATGAGATCATCAGTTATTATACAATATCAAAAACATGTACTTCAAGGTCATGCCGATTTGCATTTTATTAACACGTTGAAAAACATTTACAGAACGGAGCAGTATAAATGGTTTATTGTAATAAACTGTTTAAGGTTAGTGGCAGTAAGTAGCTCATCATCTGGCGACCATAGTTAGTACGTGTGTAAGGAATTTTCCAGTCATCGGTGGCTCGTGTGCTATAGGGGCAGGTATAGGGTGTCAAACGCGCTAAATCAGTAAGAAAAGAGTCGTGATTCTTTAAGGAAGTACGATATCGCTTCATTAAAATTGTATTGTATATCTCAGGCATTGGTTGTAAATTAAGAGCTTCGAAAATGGGTTTGGAATGTTCATCGCGAGGAACACCTGTAATTATGCGCACAGCCTTTTTCTGTAATCTATATATTCGGCCTAAGTTCTTTTCCGATGTGGTGCCCCATACTAGATAGCAATAGCTTAATGTAGATAAAAATAGCGAATTATATAGTAAGAGTTTAATTTTTTGTGGCAAGAGAAAACGTAAGCGCGATAAGATACCTACAGTACGAGAAAGTTTAGCATGGACAAACTCAGCCTGATCCTTCCATAGCATGTTTTCGTGGAAAAAAACTCCCAGAGTTTTCACTATCGGTTCAGTCCTTATAGATTCTGAGCCAATCACTAATGATAAATCGCAGTTTACGGGCTTATTTATTGGACGAAAGAGCACAGATTTTGTTTTTGAGGTGTTTATAATTAGCGAATTTCTCATGCTCCAAATGTGCAGCAGTTTCAAAACACTATTTGCTTTGTCAACTAGTTTATGCAAATCGCAGTCTTTAAAAAATAAGCTGGTATCATCTGCATAAATAATAAATGTTGTATTGTTATCGATGTTTGTCAAGTCGTTCACATACAGATTAAAAAGCAGGGGACCCAGAATACTTCCTTGGGGCACGCCATGTGACAGCTTTTTAAAACTAGATGCGTAGCCATTAATATCTACTTTTTGCTGTCGGTATTTCAAATAGGTTTTTATGACACTTATAAAGTTCCCCCGAAAACCATAGTGTTCTAGTTTTTTAATTAATGTAATGTGGTTGATTCTGTCAAATGCTTTTGAGAAATCTACAAAAATTCCAAGTGTATATATTTCCTTTTCAAATGCATCGAGTATGATTTCTTTTTGCATTAGTAGGGCAGTTTCTGTTGAGCGCTGCTTTGTGAAACCAAATTGAAAAGGCGTCATAATGTGGTGCTTGGTTAAGAATGACACTATTCGTTTATGTAACAACTTTTCAATTACTTTAGAAAATACAGGTAAAATAGAAATTGGTCTGTAATTGGTCATGCTATTTTTGTCACCACCTTTGAAAATAATAGAAACTTTGGCTATCTGAAGACGACTAGGAAACGTGCCCAATGAGAAGATTAAGTTAATGATGTATTCTAAAATAGGAGATATGACATGAATAACATGCTTAACTGGACGGATTTCTAGGCCGTCTACGTCACAACACCTGCTATTCTTCAGTGACATGAAATCTGCCGTAACCTCCTGTGTAGTCACTGGAAATAGAAATGCACTTTCGCCTACTTGCGAACCCATGAATCGCGCAAAATTATTGTCGTGCGAGCTCTCTCCAATAGAGGTAAAGAATTTATTGAAAGCTTCAGCAAGGTCATCACCAGTTAGAACGCGGTTGTCTACAATGAGTTTAGTCGGGTATGTGCTATCATCCGAGTGTGGGTGGAGCAACATGTTTAACTTTTTCCAGATGGCTTCGGACGTTTTGGTTTTTTCAGGGCTGAAAAGGTTGCTAAAATATTCAAGTTTGCTTTTCCTTAATAAAGAGTTTGTAGTATTTCTATGTTTTCTAAATGTCTTCAAGTCTTCTTTGTCTCTAGATATTAGAAATTTCTGGTAAAGTGCATTTTTTACTTTTATAGCTTGAAGGCATTCCGAAGTAATCCAAGGCTTTCTTGCCTTGCGTGGTCTGCGTTTTGCTTTGAGCGGAAAGCACTTGTTGTAGGCTTCACTAAAACGTTCGATGAAAACATTATACGCTGTGTCTGCATCAGTTTCACGGAAAACAGCGTCCCATTTTATCTTGGATATATATGCAGCGAACATATCAATTGTACTAGGACATATGTACCGGAATGGGGTAGGCGGTGGCTTTGCATCCCTAAGTTGAAGCTTCTTTTGACTTAAAATTGAGTAAACAGGCAAATGGTCGCTAATATGTGTCTTAAGGACACCCGAGCAAAGAGGTGCACTTGTGCTATTTGTTATAATGACGTCGATAAGTGTGCAGGATTGGGCATGAAATCGAGTGGGGTGTTTTATAACATTTTTAAATGCGTTTGATTCCATGATATTGCAAAGTTCAAGACGTTGGGGGCTGGAAGTTAGCATATCAATGTTTAGGTCACCCCCGATAGTAAGATTGTAACCATTTTCATTGACCCACGACAGGAAAGTGTCTAGAAACGTAAAAAAGTTGCACATGTTACATTTGGGGGGGCGGTATACCACAGAAAAAATACCCGAAGAACATTTTACAGTCATAATCTCGTAATCGTCAGTAACCACAGAAAAAGCCTCGAGTATTTCACACTCAAACACATCTTTGACCAGGAGCATAACACCACCACCTAATTTATCACTGCGGTTCAAGAAATACGTGGCATAGCTAGGTATACGAAGAACGTCGGATTCATGGCGATACCAGGTTTCAGTAACCATGATGACGTCAAAGGAGAACTCAAACGATTCAACATGGAAGCTACTCACAGCACTTTGCCGGCCTCGCGGGCCGCAATCACCGCACGCTATTTCGGATTTTCTGCGTGCGGGCTGCGAACGCGGATTCGCGTTACGACGCGTGCGCAGTTGCGGTGACCACACCGCAAGAGCTCACGGTGCGCTATTCTAAAGCTCTATATTGTAAGCATGTGCAGCGGTAGCCTCAAGGTCATCCGTCACGCAAATAAGGGTCTACGGAAACACGACAACATTGACGCCTTTTAAAGTCGGAACATGTCCTGGTGTTTCGGCGCTGTGACGCGAGGTATCACGCGTGGGAAATTCTTCCATTTATGTTCTTCCTTTCTTTCATCTTTCAGAGCGAAATTGTACATGGCGCATGAGGTGGCATTTCAGGCGTAGTTTCTTACGTAAGCGGACCTTTCATTTCCCCCCCAAAATGGGGAAAAAATCACTGACGTGCTTGTAGCGCTATTTCACAAACGGAAATCACGCAGGGCGTATCATCTTTTTAGTTGAAAAAAAAATTGTCATCCGGTTTCGAGGGGCTCTACCATACAGGGCGAGAGCGAATATTTCTTCAAGTCCGATGCTTCTGTTTGAAAATTGTGTAGTTTCCTTGTAAGTTTGTTATACCAACGATAGACCTTTTTTTTCAATATTAACCTTATTTCGGCTTGCAGGATTCCACAGACACTTGTCATATTCATCATCTTTTATAACTTACAGTTTTAGCGTTATATTCTCAGTGCCGTCTCAGACGTAGTCGCTCAATTCGTCTGGCATCAGCAGTCGCATGCGTCACTGTTTGTGAACTTTTTTTACGTGTGATCGTGGATGTTGTGGTTGCAAGATATTTTAGGCTGAGAAGGCTGTTTCATCAAAATGACCTATAAATCAATGCGGAGGGCAGGCCTTTAAGGTTTAAATTATTTCTCCGCCAGTGACAATGTGGCCACAATTGTCTCCATAGAATCCCGCAGACATCGCAATAAGAGCTATTCTGGGGGCCATTCTTCCGAGCTCACGATACACTTAAACTCTGGTCCCCACCATAGTTAACATATTGTCGCGGTACAGTGCGAACCAAAGGCAGATAAACGTTGACACAGCGACTCTCAGCAGCCGAACAGCAAGATCGCCTTCTTTATCTTCAATCAGCCAGAGCTCCACTACCTGGTGTTCGCCAAATCCCCTTATCGTCGTTTTGGTCCACCAGTACACACGCGTCAATATATATACGCCTCTCGCCGCGTGTATAGTTAGCATGTCCCATCAATCGCCAGCATTGTGAATCGAGAGTCGAGGCAACGAACCATGCATGGGGCACGCTAACTTGACGCAGCCTGTCAAGCCCCGAATGTGACCGTGCACGTACATAAATGCGTGCACACCGATGTTCCGTAAAATTGCGTTTGTTGTTCCGCCACGTCGCCTGCATGCTGCGCGAAGACCAATTTGCTCTTCTCGGTGCAGCGCGCAGCGGTGAACGCTTCCCTCGTCACTAAATTATTCCCGAAGAGAGAGTGAGAGAGAAATGGGAGGGGGGGAGGGGTGCAACGACACTCGGCCAGGTCTTTCGAAGCCCATAGAACGTTTGTCGCGTCCAGCTTCTTTCCAAGGAATAGCAGATACACGGGGTGCTGTAGCCTTGTTTTGGCGTCGTTACCGAGCACTGCAGTGACGGGGATCCTCGCTCTTCTTGATCTTCTGGAATTTGGCACGGTGCGCTCGCTTTTTCCGACAGCGGAGGAAGCACTGCACGCGCGCACGGTGAATTGCTGGTCTGTTTCGCGCTCGAACGAGACGCGAAGTTCTCCGGTGTTGCTCAATTAACGGGCGAGAAAGAGTGCTTTCGTAGCCTATGCTGTACGCGGGAGAGCTGATGCGACTGTCTCATGCACGTGCACACGTGTGCACGTGCACCGGGTCCTCTTTGAAGAAGAGGTAACTTAATTTGCACTCTACACTGTGCAGTTGTTTTTCTTAGCTTGTTCTATTGCTTTATTTATTTATTTATTTATTTATCTTTGTTATTGTGAGGGCTGGTTTAAACAGCGCAGTAGTTTGCTTGTTGCGTTCTGCTGTGCCGGCTTCTATATAAAGACGCTTCTAGTTCATTTTTTCAACGTATTCAAAAAGGTTAACGCAAGCGCTTCAACATGGATTGGTCGATGTATATTATTATTCTTATTTCTTAAGAGCATAAGAGTGCGATAGATAGGCTGCATTAGCACAGTTCAATTAACGAAGCACTTAGGTGCACCACATATGATTTTTGAGCGCGAAAAGCAGTTGGAATGTCTATAAAGATTGAATTCATTGTTGTACCTCACATCGTATACTTTAGGGCTTGTTTTATTACCTAAACCACAGCGTTTGCTTGAGATTGGTCGGGGAACCGCTGGGTGTTTCCTGTGATATACAATATGATGCGTTGAACATTAAAACATTGAAACAGTGTCTGCGCCTGTAGCACTATAAGGATTTTTTTTTAATAGCAGCGGGCCTTACTTCGCATTGTGAAGCAAACGACGAGCCGGCGCCATACCGCACATTAAAACAGCGGAATAGCATATTTGCTACGCCCCAGGCATCGGAGGCAGCTAGCTGTACGTCAAACGTAATGTTCGCGCGCCAACTTACGATGGTTGCATCTGGCAGATCATAAAATTGCGGCTTGTATTTATTCATTCAAAAAAAAAAAGAATATGTCAAGAACTTCGGAACATGCAGGAACAGCATGCACCACACTTTCCAGAGTTGTCCGTTCTCCCTACTTTGATGCAACTGCCCACAATTTGTTGCAGCGCATTCGGTCTGGTATGCCTGCGTCAGAAGCTTCCGTTCTGTGTTCAAGCCCGTGGTGATTTACGTATAATATCTGAGAGAAAACACCAAGAGCCATATTTTGGCAGTTGTGGCACCACTTGGAAGCGCATCCCACTGAATGACTTCTTCCGGTATGCAAGTTCTTGGCGCAGATTTTGGGCAACAAGAGCGCGCGCTTGCGATCTGCATTTGCGGCGTGGGCAACAAACTCAACATCTCCAGATGCTCGCGCGGTGGCGCAAGTTCGAGCCTGTTCCCCGCGCATTTTGCTCACAGCTCGTCCGCTGCCCGCGTCCATTCGTTCTAATCCCCCGGAAAAACTGAGAGAGCCTTTCTTGCGCTTTAGCATAGGAGTCGCTTTTTGCTGTTGCCCAATTGCCGCGTTGGCTGGTACAGGTGGCGTCGGCGTGCCAGAAGCGAGAAAGTGCCGCCAACAGCGGCGTGAAGGTCCGCGGCGAAAAAACGGCGCAAAACAACAAGTGGATTAAAAAGCCATCGTGGCCCTAAATGGGCCCCACTGTCAAAATAGACGGACGGTAATGGCGCCTATGAACGCAACGCGCCCTTTCGGCGGCGCCTGCAGCAGCGGGCACTCTTGCCAACAGCTCGCTTCCGGGGCCCAAGCGCCGTGGGCATAAATCCGAAGCCCCCTCGCTGTTCATTCTGAAGATGATTATGATCGTTTTGTTGGCCCCCGAGTTCTGCGACGGCGCGGGCGTAGATTCGGAGGTATAGTCTATGAAATATCTGGGGTCCCTTCCTTTTCTTCTACCAGACAAGGAGAAGGAGCCGTTGCGCGCGGTGGAGGCGAGGAACTCTACCGCTACCGCGTATGTGCCATGTTGTTGGCGATTTCATCCTTTCTCTGCGCAGCGGCGGTAACGGGGGAAGGCGCACAGTTGCGGCTGGTTTTCTGCCCGCCGCCGCGTATTGCCGTTGTCGATATTACCTGCCTGCCGAGATATCGCCAGCACTGGAAGGTCGGTCGCGGCTGGCGACACGCAGTTAAAACGGGAATGGGCCCGGCGGACGTATTAAAATGAAGCATGGCGCCACCCCGCGGCGTTCGGCAATGCGCCGCCGTAGGGAAGCGGCGGCAGACGATTATTGTTCGGGCACAGTGTCGTTCCGCGGCCCTTTTGTTTTGGAGCACGGCTGCCGCGTCATAAAGGAAGCCAAATGAAGCCAGTGCCGTCGCGTAAATCACGACGGGGCGTAGAAGGGAAAGGGGGAAAGCGAGAACCGCGAGGCAATCGGCCTGGATTTAGGGAGCGCCGTGGAAACAGAAGCGAGGCACGCGGGCCAGACCCCGTGGCAGACGACAAGCGCAGTATAGCGCGAACGCCATCTCCGTAATGGCCGCGATTCTTGTTTCGCCCCAGCATTCGCTTCAGACGTGCCCTGCCACTGATGACGCCACGGGCTTTGGCTGTTCTCAATTGGAAACGCGCTTTGGAACACTGCGGCTCGTCGCCAGAGGCGGATGTTTCTTGAGATCGACTGTTATGGGCCGCGCTTTGCGCAACGAATATGGGACTTCGCCTGAGCGGCGAGCTTGATATTGTGCGGTGCCTTATAGCTTATTGCTGTGTCGTCACATGCCTTTGAATTGACCTGAACTAACTGTTCCCGCCGGAATAGTTCCATCATGCGCCTACATAGAAGAGCGCTGTTTGGAATATGTTGGCTTTATATGTTCCACAAATAAAAGCTTCATAGGGGCGCGCTATACTGTTGTTCATGCGAAATGGACAAAATTTGCGCTATTAAGTAGTGATATTTCTTTCACGTTATGCAGCTAGATGCAATGAATAACCTGTGATAGAAGCATCACTGCTATACCCGCTCGCAATGCTGTATCAATTGTGTGGCCTACTACATCCAATATTTTTGTCAAGTGCTTTTAACAGTGAAGTTTTATAAGAGTTCAAGGTTCACTATTGAGTCTTGGCAGAAGAGTAGGGCTTGGTCGCGCCAATAAGTGAAGCCCTCTATAGAGGAGAACAACCCAAATGCTCCGACTGGTTGATACTCTCTTCCCTTTTATTTTGTTTGCTTATTTGCTTTATCTGTACTGATAAAGTTGCGCTATACAAATATTTTTGAAGACAGGTTCATGTCAGATCTTCATACAAGGTCTGGTTAGCCGGTGATTGTGAGCTACTGCGGTGTATTGTTTCATGCAGCGGAATAGACCGACGGTTAAGAGCGTCAGTAGTCCTTACAGGGGGTGTCGCTGAAACGATAGTCTTGGACGAAGCCCACAGGGGCTAATATTGTTCTTTTGAAAAGTGCCGGCAGGTAGAATGAAAAATTCGGTAGACAGCTCAATATTTGATTCACTCAAAATGCCTATGGTGATGTTACCAAAGCAAATATGCCATATCAGGCGACTTTACCCAACGCTTTCGGCATTTAGCATGTCCATAATATAGCCAACACTATCGATTATTCAACCACCATGTAGTCACTCCGGTCCAAATTTACCAATATGAATAGTTAGCCTGCAGGACTAATGACATCGGTCAGTTAGCCACATTTAGCCACCGCCAACCGTATTAGCTCTTGCTTAGACAACGCCAATGAAAATTAACAAAAGCCAACTAGTGCTGGATGTAAATGGGTAAACATGGTAGCGAAAACTAGCATTACATATTCATCGTGCCTCGTTCCCGAGACCACGGGTACAAGAGGCCAAAGAAGGAAGGCGCTAATGAAAACTCAACTAGAGAGAAATGGTTCTTTTTTCGTCCTTTTTTTTTTTTAGGAAAGCGTGGAATACAGGCGAAATGCGGCTGTCCCGAACAACCGCTCCATGTTCAGCGCAATCGCAGGATTCGCCGTCGGCAGACGACATTCGAGCAAGGGTTGTTCCGGTATCTTCGTTTTTCATTCCGCCGTTCATCACAGATCCGCCGCAGATTTCAGCGCGCCGGGCCGCGACCCGAAGACAGCCGCCTTCAGTGAAGCAGGCTGTGCACGATGTCTCTAGCCATGCACGGACGATGGGGCTCGCCTTTTAATTAGGGGCAAGCCAAGTGCGGCTAATGCAATCACGACCGTGCCTCCTCGACGTTGTCATCGCTGTTCGAAGCACCGCCGACGTCGTCGTGGTCGCGCTTGTCGGCGGCGGTTGACCCCGCCGTCTTCGACCCCCCTCACCGCCACTTCGGTAAAAATGCTCGGGCTCCTCGGACTCAGCTGCTCGTGCCATTTCACTGAGCCCCGCGGTGCTTCTTTTTATCGCTGATTGCGCCCCGTCGCGTGGCTGTTACGTTCGCTCGTATGTCTTCGACGTCGGCAACGACTCTGCACCGACTCTGTGAGCCGGTGCCCAGTATGCCCCCGAGACTTTCCCGTTGCAAGAACGGTTCTACGGCACGAAAACTAATTTGACTCGAATTCTTGCGCCCTCTTGTCCTAATTTGTTTCTTATACAGAAGGCAAGGGAACCCTACATGAATGACGAATATTACGTACGGAAGGGAAGGGAAAGCCACACGACGGTTCGGTTTGGTGTCCTTTTTCAGATGTCTGCGTCCTCACATAAGCGCAACGCAAGAACGTCCGTGTGTATATATTTAAATGCAGTGTTATTGAGCCCCTGAGGTCCATCCAATTGAGCAGGGAACCTTGAAATGCAGCACCCTTCATAGCTCTACGTGTAGATTTGACGTAAAAATTTAATTCATTCATTCATCGAATGGTTCTTCGTTTTATGCACAAATACGAGTTTCCAGGGTGAAGGGCATCAGGCGCAAAACGAAGCAAAACCGCTAAAGCGGTGTTCTCCTGTCATGTTTTTATATTGTGGAGAAGCCAGCTTTAACGAGCAGATGTTATAGAGCATGTCGAAAGTGAATACTAATCATTACCTCGATTCTCCGAACTGTTCAATGTGGTAATCATTTGATCGAATGATGAATCACAAAATCAACAAATCAAGTCAAACTAAATCAAATCAATAAGTTTGCGTTTTGGGCGTGCAGGAACAGCCCAACGTCTCAATGCTGCTACACAGAGAAGCAAAAGCGACAGGTAAGGTGGTAAATAACTTTATTTATAGCTAGAGAAAGATGTTTCAATAAATAACGAGAAATATACAGTATGAATCTTCTGTATTAGCTAACAATTAAGGTACTGAATGAGAGTGACCGACCAAATACGGATAATCAGACAATGAAGAGGTACATGAGTAAATTACATAAAATGTAACAACAACAACAACAACAACAACAACAACAACAACAACAACAATAATAATAATAATAATAATAATAATAATAATAATAATAATAATAATAATAATAATAATAATAATAATAATAAAGTTTTACATCCCAAAACCCCGATATGACGATGAGAGTCGTGGTAGTATAGGGCTCTGGAAAATTCGGCCGCCGCAGCTGGGATTCGATCATGCGACCTGGTTTTTCTTACGTAGGGTTTGACGTCCCAAAACTATTATATGATAATGAGAGACGCCGTTGTGGAAGGCTCCGGAAATTTCGACCACCTGGGGCTTTTTAACGTGCACCCAAATCTGAGCACACGGGACTACAGCATTTCCGCCTCCATCGCCTGCGACCTTCGGGTCTGCAGTGGAGATATATAGACTCCCACTTTCCGCGATAAGGGAATCACGGACTAAAAAGTCGCCAGTGCTCAGCGTGGTCTCGCAAAACTCGCCTCCGGGGTGCTCGCAGAGTCGGCTTGTAGCCGTCTGATCGCAGCTGTTTTCCCGAAGATTTAAGTGGCCGGCCACCTCTGTTACGCGTCGCAAGACCTTGTGTGGACTGCTGGTCGACGACGACGAACAATGGACAATGGGCGCAGCAGTTCCCCGTAAATACCACGGGGCGCTCAGCGCCCGCCGTAAATATTGTTTCCACAGCGGCTGTCCGAGTTGCGGCGTTTGACGCGCCGGCTGCCTGCTCTTGACGTCTCCCATCGGGACTCGTTCGTTCTCGAAAGTTCCTTATTACGCAGCACGCGTTTATACCGTTCGGCTTATACCGTGCTTTCTGCCGAGTCCCGGCTGAAGAAAACACGCCGCCAACTATGCCGAAATGTAGCGAGCATTCACTGGAGTGCAACATTGACTGACACAAACATCTGGCAACCTCTTTTCCTTTCGGCGTAATAAACCAAGTTTTTTTTTTAAGTCGCTACCTTTAAACTGATGCGCGAATGAGACGAAATTAGTTTCGTTTCATATTTATTACAATGTGTTGGGTTTCTTTCCATAAATTATGATTTTGTGAGAGCCTCAGTTTCCTAACACCTCAATTTCAAAGTGATGATGATGATGATGATGATGATTATGATGATGACGATGATGATGATGATGATGATGATGAACCTTCAGCTTTGCTGGCACTCGCCCACAAAGGGGGATCGGTCAAGAACCGGGCGGCAGGATCATCAAGTGTGCTAAGTCAGGCATTCAGGTAGTCTCGTAGCTGTAAATAATAACAATAGATTAACAAGGTAACCTTTTTGTTGCCATTATGTACTCGCACACATCAGAGAAAAACCTCCCTGTGGCTATAACCTAATGTAATCCCTCCGAAGGATAAAATTACTTCCACGTTTATTTTTAAACCTAGCTTCTCAATTGGTTCGACCAGGCATCTTTTCCTTTGATAAGAATATCGTTGACAGGATAAAAGAAATGATCTATTGATTCTGATTCCTTGCAAAAGAGACACAACAGAGATGCTGTTAGTCCAGCTTTATGTAAGTAGTAATTGACCATTTGCGGAAAAGTGAGCGCCCCCTGTCGTGTAAAAAGGAAAGCTTCGCTTTTGGTAGGAAAACATCTTCCTCAACTAACACGCTCAATGCAGTGTTTAGCGGTTTAAATGCACTTGTTTTGTTGCTTTAGGACCAAAAACGCATGCCCGTTACTGAAACAAGTAGGTAAAGGAGAAAAACTTTCTGTTGACGCTTGTATACACGGTGTAAAACAAGAATTTCTCGCGTTTCAGCCTGAGAAACAACCAAGTGAGGTGATACCTGCACTCCGCTACCTCGACGGTTCGCCAGGCTCATTACGCCTGCTCTTTTAAGAAGAACATTATGTTATACACTTGAAGTTTAACCTTGAAATGTCTGTCGATTAACTATAGGTTCAGTGAGGACGGCTTGTGCACCGTCTGTGAGGTACGGTGTTTGCGTGAAAACGGCAGTGTTCGCCGTTACTACGGGTCATATTGATGGAACGCCAGGCTGATGTTTTCCAACCAAAACCAAAACGCCTGTACAGGAACGCTACCTGTGCGGTTACTGCTCATGCGCAGTGGTTTTCCCGCAAATGGTCAATTCAGATGCGGAATTCTGCGTCGTAATCTGGTGATTGTAATTTGTCAACCATGCATAACCCTGCTTGCTCCTCGTGCCTTGCTCCTTTTTCCAAATTCCCTTCTCCCGTACTTAAGTTTAAATATAGTGTTTGTACATTCATATTTTGTTTGCTTGTATGATTTTAGAGCGAAGCTCTTGAGGGCCTGTTTTTGCGTTGAGCTGCGTCGCCGTCACCGTTGCCGTTGGTGGCGCATTGTTAGACATGAAAAAAAAAAGTGAGGAAAAAATTCTAAGATAAGATGGAATTAGAGCCCGGGCCCCCCGTGCTGCAGTCAAGCATTCTACCACAGGGCCACGCTGGTGCGTGGTTTAATGCTAAAATATCTGACGTGCAGTTCACAAAAGTGCCCCGATGCCCGCCTTATCTCGACCACCCCTTTTGCCTTTTTTATGGCTCTTTCCTAGCACTTCTATTCGTTGCGCTCAAGCCAGCTGACCATGTGATGAGCCGTATCTCATTGCCCAATGTAGCTAGAACAGCATTATATTCATTATTGGAAACGTTTCTGCGCGCACACAATAGACAATCAAATGAAAGGTGAGAAGACAAACGAGAAGGAAAAAAATAATGTCCCTCATACCAACTCGCACAGCTTTCCATACTATATAGCATTACATTCGTCATCGCCGCATGTACCATCTCACAACTATGGTGCGGGTGTGCAAGGCATTGCGCCATCGTCGTCTAATTGTCGCACCAAGTCATGTATTCCTTGGAAATACGCAAACACGCGTATGCGGCCGTAAATGCCACGTGATCTTCGTTCCCAGCAGTGCTGTCGTCACTGTGCTTTTCTCAGCGTCATTATTGTCATGGCATTGTCGTCATTGCTTTTCGTAGTCTTCGTCGTTCTTGACATCTCGGCATCGTCATCGTTTCGTCGTTGTCACTTTCGGCTCAGCCGGGCCGCGTCTTCTGTATACAGCGTTTCTCCCTTCATTCAAGTCTCCCTCTTTGGGCTTCTTGCATAAGAAAAAGTAGAAGTTTGAACCAGTTTGTGACGCTTACTCGGTAAAATTAGGCACGCGAGAACGGGACGAAAAAGGGGAGACAGATGAGACGTACGCTGCTAACGAATGTAGCGCTCGTCCCGTTGTAGCTCTCGTCCCGTCTCTCAGTTCTTAGCGGTTTATTTTATCAAAACCTTCAACGATAAAACACGATGGCAGGGTAAATTCAGCGCTCGAGGATCAACGATTGGCGACCACGATACAGACAGCCAGGCGGCGCTTCCTGTAATTTCCCTGTGGCCGCCGGACGGCGCTCAGCGAGGCCGAAAAATGGCTGCTCTGAACGGCTGCAGTCATCCGCGCCGCTGAAGCGTTTCCTCCGGTCGCCCTGACGGTTCCCGCTTAGATAGCTTGCGCAAGTGACGTTGAGCGGGTGGAAATCACCTCCTTATAGGGCGAACCTCGTATCTCGCAGCCATATTATTCCGTTGCGATCACCGCTCCCTTTAGATCTTGCGGCTCAATTTTCAGGACGTGCTTGGTCCTTATAGAACAATTTCGAGGGGATGGACGCTGTAAGCACAAGCTGCAATTTGTACTCTCTGAAGAGCTTTTTTGCCACTCTGAGCTACACTTCGGGTGGCAACTCGGGGCATTGGCCTTTATGTACCCGTTGAAACGCACGTATCGAATCGTATAGCAGCTGATTACCATATATATTTAAGGCCATTTGTTCATCATGATATAGCTGTCAGTCACATCAATAGAGTGTCGAAAAAAATTTTACGGAGTAAATGTAGTGGCAATTATACATAAACGTCGTAACGTGCTAACATCGCCCTTACTCTGTGAAGAAAAAAAAAAAGAACATGCTTTGAGAATGTTCACGTCAATACCATTACAACCATTGTGTTGAAGCTTTTGCAGCTCAATGGGCACATCGAAAGAAACAGCCGTCACCTCTGTAAACAAGGAATATCCTCTCCTTGCCGGACTTTTTAGGTACTGTACACACGATTCATCCAAAGTAAAACTAAACCCAGAATTGCATTGGAGATCGCAATAAAGAGAGATATCGTGGAAAGAAAGAAAAGCTAAGAGGTCGCAAGGCGGCACGATGAAGTCTGTAAAGTGTCGTCGTGGAGTTTTGATTGGGTCATCATCGATTCGCGCTGATGAGAGATTCTCCTGGCTGCAGTTGCCTGCAATATATACTTCCCAATGCTTTGACCCCTCTGATTTCGCATAGTGCTTCGCAGGACTCCATTAAGACATTCGACGATGACTATCTTGGTCTAGCGAGGCGACTCACACGTGTATGAAATCCATATACGCGGTTTGCCTTTTCTCTCCTCCGTATTTACCTTTGCCAGGCATCCATATCCGCGCCGCCACAGTCCAGCGCTGCCGCTGGACGCGCTCTTAATGACCGCGCTAACGGTCGCCAGGTTGTGCGTGTACGGCGACGTGTGAAAACTGGGCACCGCACATGCACACCCGCATGCAGCCGTGCGGTGTTTATGGGCGTAGCGGCGTTGCGCCGCGGAAGACTGCGCCTGCTCCCGATATATTGTGCGAGCCACGTGGACTGGAAAGCGCGATTTTGATACGCGTTGCGCACAGCCTCAAGGGGTCTGCGCGTAGGCCGGTCGGGAAAAAAATAAAGGAACTTCTTTTGCGGCTCCACTTCCGCCGCGCGCACTGAAGCAGCGCGGTCTGCGCAGTCCTGTTCTTCGAGCTTTATGCGAGATGCCGTCGCCTTGCGGTGGTGGTGCATCGCACGCGCCCTTGGTCGACGTCTCGTGCCAATGGGCGGGGGTGAACAGCCGCGCGCCTTGACGATTGACCGGACCAGGTCCCCTTTCAGGTCTCCTGCGACCGGCCGCCCTTTTGTTACGCGCCCCCATATTCATCGCGCGCTACGGGTGGCGCTCTGACGAGCGTTTATGTTGACCGCCGCTGCTTTGTTGTCCGGTGAAGGCAAACATTCGCGGAGCGCCCGAGGATAGCCGTTTCGTTGCCCCCGTTTATATCACTCGGCTTTCCTGCATGGCAGACGCTGCTTGAACGATTATGTGTTGCTTTTATTAACTGTTGAGCAATAAAACATTTTACCGACAATCCGGGAAACTTTCGGTGTGGCTCCGCTATCTTGCTGCTGTATCTATCTCTTTCTTTTTCTAAAATATCGGCTCAGCCGCACGTGCTCTGAGTGACGTAATGCAGTGAACACTGGCGAGCTAGCATAAAAACGTCACACACTTTGTTGTTATTTTTTTTCTTCGTGTGTGTTTGTACGCGTTGTTCAGGGGGGGGGTCGCAGTAACCCAACGAGTAATTAGAAAACCGCGAGGAGCGATGTGCTAAAGACACATTCTTTCCTTCTTAGGAGGGGGGGGGGGGTTGAGGTTTGAATTGCTGCTTCGGGATAACTGTTGCAGGAAGCCGTGGTGCAACTCGGAAAATTTCAATCGGTTATCTGATTTGGAATAATTAGCATTGTTTATTCTTCCTCTTATTTTAGTGATGTGCGACAGAAGCCAGCTCGTTTCGGAAATAGATATGCGTGCCAACATTTTTTGTGACGTTTACAACTCGTACGGCCACACATTCCTATAGCTCCATGTGTATCTGGCCCGGAGTAAAAGATCCGGACAGACGAATCGCAAACCAGCGCCAACGTGGCCGCTTTCTGCCAAACTGCGTTGAACCGAACGGGTCACTTCCGAAACGCATTCGTTTCGCGCGTTTCCGATCACCGAGCGGCGCGGCACTGCAAAGAAGCGCGCGCAGTTCTCGATAAAGCAAGTTTTTAGCCCCAGTTAACCACAACGCGTCTTTTCACAACACGCTCGAGTTTGGAAAAGATTTCCTCTTCCCGCTTTTGCAGCGCTCCAAAAAGCAGGAGGAGAGAGAGAAAGTCGGCAAAGTGAATTCGAGAGCATCGCTGAAAATGAAAGGGGAAGTGGGGTGGGAACGCAACGCGAGGAAAACTCGTGGCTCGAATTCCCCGCCCAAAAAGTGTGCTCTCCCCCTTTGCGAGGCTCGTTTTTTGAGCAGTCGCCGATGCAGGGGAAGAAGCTCCGGATGTTCGCGCCGTCCGAACGTCCGGAGGAGAAGGGGAGCATTAATGGCCTTCGCTCACGTGTGCCGCCGCTGCCGAGGCTTGGTAACGCGCCCGTGCGCCCAGTATTCGTATTCGTGTATGCCACGCGCGCTAACGATATTCCACAATCAAACGTTCTCTCTGACGTCCCTTCGTTCATGCTCCCTCTCTCCCTTTTTTCTCCCCAGCTCGCGGCGACACGCAGGCCCCCGGCTAGAGTAAACATTATCGGCCGGATATGCTGCTAATTTCCAAAGTCCAGAGCGCGGTCCGAGAAGCTCTCTCGCGCTGCGCTCCGCTGACCGGAACCGAGAAAGATATTCCGACGTGCGGCCGCCCCTCACCGCGCTCTAAACTAATCGCCGCCCGGGAGTAAGCCTGGCAAGAAGCGCGTTTTTGGCGGCATTCCTCCACCGAACCCCAATCGCATCACGGAGCGGCCACCGACAGAAAATGGATGCCCCCGGCTCAGAAGGAAACGTCGTGGGGAAAAAGAGGGGATTTCGGGGAAAGAAGCCAACTTTGGCGTTCGCAATAAGGGCAGCTCCTTTCCATCATCGCGTCGCTGCAGACGCTGCCGCAGGGTCCATCCTGCCACTCGGCTGCACGAATCGGGCGCTGGTTGCGGGCGCGTACGTGGGGCCACTATCCCGACGTGGCGTTCGTGTATATATTTCACGAGCCGTCCGTGCCGATGCAAATTAGGCCTAACTGGCTTTCCGGAGAGAGCCGGTCTGGCCATTTGCGGCGAGTGCGTCCGAGGGCGGCTGACGGACGCGATGTGTTATGCGCGATGCATGCTTAATGCAGTTATTGCTTCTCGCCGTCACTTCTTCCTCCCTCGGCAGCTGGCAACTTTTTGGAAGTGGAGCCGTACAGGCGGTTCGGGGGGTCGCGTGGAAGGGGTGAAAAAACGGGGCGTTGATTAGGATCGCGCTGGGCGCGTGCCTGTTGCGGCGACGAGGGCTCTGCCCGCACTGCGCTCATTACACGCGAATTCCAACAATGAACGTTTTCTCGTCTATATGCCCGCCACCGCCGGTTCTGAATGCCTGCGGTGCGCGCGCTTGGTTTGTCTGCGCCGCCATCAGGCGATGGCCTAATCGCCTCTGCAGATACAGAGCCTCCATCTGCGCGCCTTCAGAGCCGCGAGGGAGTGGGCGACGACCGCACACGTATATACGCGGTGCACACCTCGAGAACGCCTCCTTCATCTTTTACCGCAGCGTTCCTTCTCGTGGAACTTCCTCGGGAAGAATAGCGAGCTCGTTCCTCCAGGCGTCTCGCCTCGGCTGCCTGACGATCACCATTCGTTTTCTAAGCTGCGTTTCGGGCGCGCGCGTTAAGACGCACTTGTCGGGATGAATTCGCTATTGCGTGCCTCTCGGCCGAGTGCATGGCTGCTGTCAGGTCGAATGCCACTGCGCTGAAGCGCGTCAGGTATGTGTGATCTTTAGAAAGCCACTACGTCCCCCGGGTGTTCAGCGGTATACACTCAGACGACTTCTGGGCACAGCGACTTCCTAACGACGTGATTAGGCGCCTCTCTTCGTTTGTGAAATTTTTGTGCCACAGTATTTGTTGAGACAGCCCAGCGATGTATACCGTGACTACAGCGTTTCGGAACTATTACAATGGGGCTGTCACGTATAAGAAAAAGAAATAAAGACCTCAAGTAAAATACCAAGTGACCGCCGCGAGAAGATTGGCGTACCTGTCTGGCGTACGTACAAGCGTGCAAACGCATCTTACTGAGTGCCTGTGCTGAGTCAAGTGACTTCGACTGGCCTTTGCCGAAGTTTCAGGAGCACTCGTTATAAGACATTTCGAAAGAAAAGCCTTTGTTCAGCGCGAATCGACGGCGTCCACTAGACATCTTCAGGACGTCCGCAACATAAGCGACACGCAACAGCATAAACGCGTTGCCTCGGTCGTGGACATACTTTGAATTGTAGGTGCAGGACACACGAACAACACTGACACAGGATTCGCTTGTAAATAACGTAGAAGTCCTGCGTGTCAGCGTTCTCGTGGTGTTTCGCGTTCACTGGCGCTTACGATTCATGTGCCAGCGCGAATTCGCGTTTTTGTGTGTGTTCACACCACGTGGTTCACACTAACTCTACATTTCTTGGTGGTCGCCGCCAGTGTGTTGCCTTGTTGATTTTTAAATGACCAGTGCTCTGGGTAGTGGAAATTTCCCCCTTTTTTTTTGTGGCGCACACGTGTCATAGCGATTTTTCACAGCAGAGCTGTTATGGTCGAGGTTTGCCTACATGCACACAGAAAAAGAGACAGAAAGGCAAACACCAAAAAAAATTGTAAAAAGTTGCAGTATTAGCCACATATATTATAGCGTATATTGTAGTATAGTATAGTAAAATGTGGGAAAGAGACATGTGAAAGGGTTAAGCTAAGTCAGCTTGACCCATGTACCCACCAGTTCTGCTGTGACCCAGCCTTGGGCTACTTAGAGCAAAGGTTTTCGGTTGACTCTGTTCCCAATGCAACAGGCTTCAAAAATCATGACCCGTTTATTGTCGTCTGTCTCATTGCTGTAGTGCTCTCCCTTAACGGTCGTATCATGAGTGCATTATAGTTCCAATGAGCTGCTCAAATGTCTCCAAACAGTACATCTTTTCTATCCTACAAATAGTGTTAAATAAGGCTCACCGTGCTATCACCGAGAAGCTTCTTTATGCCATCGACTTCAGTACCACCGTTAATGCATACTGCCTTCTTTGCACGAAAAAAAAAAACACTCTTATGAGCTCGTTTTTTTTTCTTAGACAAAGTATTTATGACAACTAGCAGACAGTAATGCCAGGGCAAGTATAAAGTATAGGGGATTTGACTTGTAGTAATTATAATATAAATGTTGAAGAAAGTAAAGTCGACGAAAAGATAACTTGCCGCAAGTAGGGGCCGAACCTGCGACGTTCGAATTACGCACATGATACTTGCACGTGCTATTTTAGCGAAAACACGTTCGTTCACAGTCCCCTTTCTCCAACCGGAGGCATTGACCACTGTTTGCTCCGCAGTCCAACTCACTCTGCTAATAAGTGGAAGAGAAAAGCTGCCCATCACAGACCTGCGAGGCGCGACCACTGGATGTGGACAATTAAAATAATCGTTATTTACACTCAGCATCCCTGTGAAGTTTCGTGGCACAGGGCATAGGCAGAAAAATATTGCGTACTCGGCATCGGACTAGAGCCGATAAAGACGAAGCCGCGCGAGCAGCGATGCGCCACATCGTCAAGGATCCTGACTTGTCTTGCAACAAGGAATGCGGCTGTTTGGTCGTTCGCCCATTTGCTCGTCACTGGCTGTGAGAAGATTCGCCTTCAGTCGGACGCGCGAGTCCTACAAAAGGCTTTGTCCGGGCTTCGCCTCGTATCAACAAAGACTCTGCCCGCTCTTTGCCAGATCGCATAATAGTTAGCTCGCTGTCTGATAGACCTTGACACCGTGGCCTCTTCGCACGTGGGGCCCTAATGCACAGGCTGGCTGGCTTGCACGAGCCTTTGTGGCCCATAGGAAAAGCTGGGTTGGTCCTGTCCACTCGACCCGCGATGGCACACGATGGTCGCAACGCTGCAAACGCGCAGGCGGTGAGGCTGGCTAGGACGCGTCAATTTTGGCGTCGTCTCTGACGAGGAAAGCGGCTTCAGCGAACATTCGCGTTGGGTTAACGTCTCGTACCGTGACGAGACTGGCACGTCCTTATTAACACCTTAAATGACTCGATGACGCCGGTGCTTTGGAGGGAACAATACGCAAACCATCCTCCATGGCTGGGGTGCGTTGCTGAAAGATTGCGCGTTGCATCTTCACCGGCCGATTTTGCCGGGCACGAAAGCGCCTCCGTGTTGTGGTGATTACACGTTTTTGTGCAGGGTAAACAGCGCTAATAGAGTTTGCGCCGTAAGCGTTAGGGACCTTGGTGCCAACGAGCTGTCCCGATTGTTTCAGCTCGTCGCTTGCAACACTGCCACGATCTCACCTCAGCACTCCGAAGCGGCAGCCGCTCTCAAGTCTTTCGAACCCTGCCGACCTTTGACGAAGTTGAAGGTCTTACTCTTTTTTTTCGTTGACACGAGCTGGGCTGGGTTGGTCGTTAGAGACATCAAGGCCCGTACACTCGGAAAAAATATAAGCATTCCGAGCCTTCAGAGTTTTAAAGGCCATTAACAAACCGTCCATGTCGTGGTCTATGCGGTCGATAAGCACCGGTTCTCGCTGAATAGCGCTTAATTTTTTTTCACATTTTCTGAGCAGCATTATGCTTGTGGTAAACGCCCGAGACGTGGACAGGCCGTTGTTTGACCAACATTAATTGTCGAGGCGAAAATGAACCGTGACGTGTTTGCGCTGCTGGAAAATTACCGCTTGCACATGCGCGCCTTGTAGCACATTGGTCGGACGACCGCGGTATAGGACAACACTTCCTCGTCGCCTCCACTTGGTGACCTATGCACTTCGGCGACAATCTTCGCCGTCGCCTTATAGTTGCTTTGTCTTTCGCCAACCCGCGGCGTCTAGATAGCACCGGCGCCTTCGGCTGAAGTGGAAGAAATGAAAGAAGGAAAAAGAAGCGTACGAGCACAAACTTCCTAGTCTCCACGTGTATGCGTAGCACGCCTCCTTCGAAACGTTACACCGCTGGATTCGAAGGAAACGACGCACGACCAAATTGTTCGCTCCAAGGTGGCTGGCTGCCTGCATGGCTGCGCGCGCGTCCCTGCTTGCTGCCGAGCGGTTTCAAACAATGATAGCCTATGAAACAATGGTCCTCCTCCATTACCTTTACTCGTTTTTTTTTGTTTCTTCATATTTCATTCGGCTTAATCTTCCTCCCTGGCAAATGGCGCCTCGGTGGCTCCTTGTGCACCGCCTTCTGGGAGCAGCCGTTCAAGCCTGCGCGCCTCCTTAAGAGGAAGCGATAATGGAAGCTGCTCCGCTGAGCAGCCACAATTAAACGGCAATCGTTGTAATGATCATCGGAGGAGTTGTTTCATCCTCCACACCGCCACCGCCGCCCCGCTTTTTTTCTATTTTTTTTCAAACCCGACCTTTTGGAAAGTGCCCTTTCCTGCTACGCGCGCATGTCTAGCGTCCGACCCAAGCTCTGCATCGCCGCAGCGCTTCGGGGGGGCAATTATTATTCCACGACTGTGTGCGGAGACAATGCGGTCGACCTCGCGCCCATGGACTGGCAATCTCGAGCCGACCGGTCGCATTGTGCGCGTGCCCCTCACTCGCGTCTCCTCCCATGTCTGAACCGTGTATCGCCGAGGATGAGGCCGTCCGACCGGGACGCTCATCACAGTTCGTCGTATGCGGGGATGCGGGAGTTTTGTCGAATGTTCGAAATACTGCTTTGCGTTTGTGTGATGTCAGATATGGGGATCCAGCAAAGGTGTGTTTAGCCTTAGAGAGCAGTGTTGATTACGTGTTTGTTTGTTATGCCAACGCCTCCTAGATTCCGCGTGCCTGCCGGATTATCGGCGGTCACTTGGGAAGCGGTGGTCGTCGGAACTACGGTGGTGGCGCCACTCAAGTAGGAGTGTCTTCAAATAGGTTTTTACGTTTTTGGAGCTTATATGCAACAAAATAACGTGAAAATTTTTTAAAAGGCGTAAACGTAGTTATAATTAACCCTACGTAAGTGACGCCGTCATTCAGCAAGCAACTTTTTAAGTGCAAGGCATCCTTTGAAATTAATAGCAAACGCCAAAATTGCTGATCTCAAAGGCCAAGTACAAAGACCCTTACCCCTACGTAGGCAGCGCCGCCATAGATGACCAGCGTTTCGCGCTCATCCGGCAGGCACGGGAAATCTAGGAGGCGTTGGTTATGCATAGATACGATGAACATTGGGCAGTTCCGTGGCCACGCAGGAAGTTTGGTCTTCGGATGCTTTCTTTATTGTTTTTCCTCGGCGCTAAATAAGCATGCACTTGGAAAACATGCCTCTCGGTGCCATATAGTTGGTGAACTCACTCATGAATCGACTCACTCCAGCTCACTCGGACTCAGATCAAGCGGTGAATGATTCTGGGTGAGTGATATTTTGGCGAGTTTGAGTCCGAGTGAGTCTTTTGCATGTTCGTGAGTCTGGCTGAGTCTGACTCGAAAAAAAATTTGGTGAGTCTGAGTGCGAGTGATTCCAAAGCTCAACGTAATTCTTGAGTCGGTCTGAACGAGTTTTGTATACTTTTTGTCGACCTATATATAGTCTGATATACTCACCGTTACTATTAGCCTTACCTGGATTCACGTTTATACTCCCGTCTACGCAGACGTATTCAAAATCAGTATCATTCATACAATATTTCAATAATTATTGATCAGACACGTGAATTACGTAAGGGGTGCCTTGACCTCCGCCGCCGAATCTTTGAGGAAGCTCTTAGTAAATATATGCTATGTTTTTCATCTCTTTAAAAAATGTCCTTACTGGTTTTCAACCACTCATAACTCGTATTCTAAGGTACTATATCAAAAGATGCTAAAAAGAGCTCTGATTACGTGAGATTTTTGTGTTAGGTAAAGCGCAGTGAAACGCATGGTCGAAAAAAATTGATTCTGAGCTAATTAAAAGGGACACAAGAGTCGACTCAGGAATCATTCAGACTCAGAATGAGCTATGAATCTGAGTCTGAATGAGTCTGGGTAATTACTACTTTGATGAGTTTGAGTCCGAGTGAGTCCAACTCGCAAAAATTTTGGCGAGTCTGAGTGAGAGTGAGTCCTAAGCGAGAAATATATTACATCAGTGAGCCTGAGTAAGCTCTACGATTTTTGCAGACCTATGCCTCTCACATGAAACACAGACGAAACATGCATCGCACACAAAACACACAACTGTGTTGAAAACACACGTCTTCTTTCTAAAAACATACTACTCCTACTGTAGTGGTAAATGCAGCCCCCCCCCCCCCCCCTTTTTTTGTACGTCTCTTGATAAATATTTGCTATGTTGTTCAAAATTGCTAAGCTCCTACATTGTTTTGCTGCATGTAATAATTTTTTAATGTTGTCACAAATGTACGTATTCATTATAAGCTGCCATTGTGCAGCTTTTCTTCAATCATCCTCGTAAATTATGTACTTGCGTTGGTAATAGAAATATAGATAAAGCCTGAAGTATAGAATACAACTGGCCTCATTTGTGTTCGCATCGCTCACTGAAGGAGCAGTCTGGTTTGTCGCGTAGCACAGCGCCGCATTTGACGGCAAATAAAGCTTGTTAGGGCAACGCAAGTAACACGAAATGAGGAGAGTACAGAATATAATGGACTAATAGCAAATCAATTAGATGCTCCATATGCAGGCGAACTGCTTTTCGCAAAGTTATGCTGACTGGTAGGCCTATCTTGGGGCCATCACGCATGTCGAAAATCGCGCTTGCTTTTCTTTTCTTTTTTTTCCTTTTTTTTCTTTTGCTCTCTCTCTCTCTTTACTGAATGCGTTTTTTAAATGAAATGCTATTTATTGAGTGAGGCAAGATGGTCATTTCTTTACTTCCTGGCGCTGAACATTGAGTGGTTATTTGCAGATCAAGTCAAGCCAAGTTTTATTAAATAGTGTAGTTACATGGTTAGCATGCTACAGATGCGAGGAAAGACAAACGTCAATGAAGTGCGTAAAAGTAATTGTGTCATTGCGAAGCTCGTAATTTCATTACTCTGGAAGTAAATGGTAAGACTCATTCTGCATCGCTCTTGAAATCTACGCGGGGAAAAAGTGACCTTCTGTAGCATGAGCTGGAAGCTCTAGCTCCCGTATTATAAATTCCTACGAGAAGATACTTCATAGCGAATCATTCAATGGGCCCATTTTCATTATGCGAGAGCTTTATAACTTTATTGAATATATAGTTTCAGGCATTTGTAAACATTACTATCATCGTTGTCCAACAACAGCATAGAAACTATAAATTGAGCGTTATCAAACGTTATTTTATATGAAGTATATGATATATTATCTGTTAACAATTGTACTACTATTGCTGAGTGCCAACAGGAGTGGCAGCCCTTTGTCATACTTTGGTAGCCTTTTGCCTTGCCTCTGCGTAAGCATAATAAAATTCAATGTTCAACCTTCAATCCCCCGAGATGATAAATTAGCCAGTGCTATTGGAAAATTAAGAAGTGAGCAGTTTCATTCATTGATCTGCAGTGAGCACTTAGTATTCGATAGTGGCGTCTCGCATTTTCCAGTTACCAACTAGTACAGTTTTGTCACGTGATTAAGTCGCTATACGTAAGTATTTACCCAGGAAGAAGAAAACGATGCAACTAAAGTTTTTTTTTTTTTCTCCGAACCATAGTGGCCTTTCCCACGACAAAGTCTTTCCACAAGGAACACTTTGTCGACGAAAACTTCCTCTAAAACACGCTTTCATTTCACAGATAGGTATATAGTTAGCTTCCTAAGCGCTGATTAACTGCCTGAGATTGTCGAAGAAGCGACATACACTGAGCGCGTCTCTCTTTTAACCATTAAGCTTCTGCGGGGAGGGTCGTTTCGAGAGATCGTTCTTTCTCTATCCCTGGCGGTTGTCAGTTCGTCCTTGCCTCTGTCTTCGCCTCTTACAGCGAGCACTTACTTCGGGAAAAACATCACCTCAGAAAGCATCGCGTAACGATTCCGCGCAAATTAGCGGAGCTCAGCTGAGGCGAGGACAATGGCACCGTTAATCTCTTTCTGCACACACACTTCCTCTTGTGTATATCATGGGAATAGTGTTGACGACTGTGCGGGCAGCGTACGTTTTGCAACACTTCTGGCTGGGACTTTTGCCATGGTCGTCCTGTCGCTGCTTGGTAGCATCGCACAGTCATGCTCAACCGGTGAGTGGCACAAATGGTGATTGGCACAACTGGTGACCTGCACAACTGGTGACTTGCACCAGTTGAATGGGTGGCCTCATGAGCGCCGAGATCACCCATGGCTACTGTCAGCCCTTACTTGCACATCTAAAAGCTGTTCTCAGAATGATCTACATACCAATAAAGTATAAATTATTGTGAAAATGGGGAAAGTTAATGCCATGTGTAATCTTTGAGCACATGAGGCTAGCGTTCCCGAGTTGCAATTTATATCGAGCGGGATTGCACGTATGACCGTTCGCTTTTGATGGCTTTCAACTCACCCAAAAGGAATAGATAGGACGCTGACTGCGTTCGAGCAGCTAATGGAATGGTCATCTAACAAAGCCGTCGAAGTTTTCTGTGCCTCCTGAGAACGCTTCAGATGGAGCTTTTTCCTCTGAAGCGTCCTTAGGACGCTTAGGAGGAAAAGCTTACCCGGTTTGCGCCGCTAAGTGCGTGAGGCATGTCAAAGTTGGCTTATTAGCCTTTATTTTGTACCCATGTTGACAGCACGTACAATGTCGAACTCGGCGACTGATATCATGGCACTGCAAAAAAAAAAAAGCACCAATGCCATGTTTAGAAAGTATTATGATCCCTGTAAACCTTATTCATAGTGAATGTAATGCATTTTTACAATGTGAGGGGAAAAAGTGCTTTAATATCAGTGAGCTGGAGAGGGAAGAGTACACGTTTAAGTGTAAAGTAGGTGCGTATACTCGTATTATGAATGAATGAATGAATGAATGAATGGCATTACTCCAGTTATGTGCAACGATACTTGCCAGAGTTTGCACTCACTGGAGACGTAGTTTCATTGTGTTGATTCGGCTGCTGAAGGGACCCTTGACGATAGAATAAGGCCATTGCACAAAGGCGCCCTCGTGCGAGTGAGCCGCTGTGCACGTACCCCCCGGTGCTGTGCACCTGCAGTTTCGGCGTCGCAGGGCGTCTCCTCCGGCATTTTTTCTTTTCTACATCTTTCTCCGCAGCGTGGTCTTCCAAGGAAGCTACACGAGCGTGTCCAAGACGACGATGGTTAAGGAGCCACGGTCGCAGCTGCCACGGTTCCACTGAAGCTCGTCAGGCAGAGCATGGCTGCAGCATGCGCACAGGAAGCCTCTGCGCTGACGTTGCTTCGCAGCAGCAGCAGGTGTATTATTCGTCCACTTCGCATCTTCGAGAGTGCGCATGCAATAAAGAGACGTTCTGCGCACGGGCGAGCCCTGCACGCTCCGTCGAGCACTGTTCGCGCTAATTTGGTCGCCTTTATCGCTCATTCGCCGGCGGCTTCGTGCCGGAGGCGATGCCGGCACGTCGGCTGCGCCCGCCAAGCTCGCTCGACAGCGGCAGATGCGCCGCCGTCTGATTATACGACTTCCGCGCGGCGTTCTTAACGATCTCGGCCGATTAAACCGTCGGCGCGGCGTCGCCGCACCAGTCGCGCCAGGGGTCATCGCGTCCAGCGCGACGGCGAATTGGTCACCTCCTGGCGATGACCCCAAACGCTTCCGGTGATGCGACGGACCACGTCCGTGCAATCTGCTGGGCTCCTTCTCGACGGCCTCTGTCGTCTTTTGTGTCTCTCTTCTTGGCTGCTCGTTCATTTTATTCTTATTACCGATGGGCCTTCTTTGCTTTCCGAGTTATGTGAAAGAAAGCGGCGAAGGCGTGTCGCGGCTGTTGCTCTAGATCGCGTGAGAAGTGAATTGCCGGGGCAACAGAGGCAGCTGTACCTGGGCACCTGACCGCGCCGCATGACACCGTGCTTATAAGCACGCGACGTTGACTTGCTTCCGGAGAAGTCGTGCGTTGTTGGAACTTGTGTCAATCGGGGACACAAAATTTGGACTATAAGTTTGTCGTCTTGAGCAAACTATACTGGCTGGTTACATGTCTGCACCGAAAATACTCTGTAGCATGTGTTTCAGCAGGCAGCAACTAGTGTAACGAAGATGAAACAGACCGACGCTGGTAACAATAGGGATAGCAGTGACAAAGCTGATGACAATGCTGCCATCGTCATCAGGCTGGATTTCACAAATTTCTCTTAGCTTCTGTCCCGAGACACCTCCCCATTCCTTAATCTCATCTTTCCACAAAACATCACTAGTGAGCTAGCAAATTAAGTATTTTTGACGCATCTTGCATTGAGAATGAGTCGGTTGCAGTTTTTGTATAGTGAAACAGAAGATACCTCGAAAATCATCTTCAGTGATTCACAGAGGTGTTCTGTAAGGAGAATTATTTCATCTCGAAGGTGCTAGATCAGCGGACCGGAATAAATCGTGTACAACAGCAAACGTCCCGATAAGTCAAAGGAAAAAAATTCGTGTTAATGAAAAGAGCGAGGTGCTCGCACAACAAGCGGGAGCAGAGCGCTCGCATCGCAAAGAACAGAAATTAGCCGGGCCATCTTCGCTTGCCGTTCAGACGAAGCACGGCAGTACTAAACACTCGGAGGCCGTGTGGGCTTTCGTCGTCTTGCTTCTTCTGCTGCTGCTGCAAGTCCCGAGAGACGTCGGCGCCATTTTGTAATTAATGTGCATGGCTCGACGCGATAACGGCTCCGCAGCTAGTAGCTCCTCTTCGGGAGCCTATATGAAGCTTCACCGACCCGCACACAACACGCGCTGGTCGCTTCACCTAACACGCTGCTGCCTCCACGCGAAGCTAACTAACAGTAATCAACCAACCCAATAAAGGCGACGTTGTCGGCCAGGCTTCATGACTGACTCCTCCTGTGTAACCCCCCCCCCCCTTTTTTTTATTACTTTTGTTAACCGCTTTACTTTTGCTGCCGGTACTTCAGTTGTCGACACTCCCGATCTTTGTTCTTGATGATGTTTCCTCGTAGCGAACTGGAATCCTCCCGGCGAGGCCCGAGCTGTGGGTTGTGTACGGGAGGCGATGGTGGGGGGTTTGGGAGGCAGCCCTGAAGAGCGGGCCATACATAACCAACTTAGCACTACTGACGGCGCGTGTCGCCCGTGTATAGCGTGTGCACGTTGGCCGCAGGGTTTGAGCACCGCGCTGCGGGTTTAGCCTGAGCCTTCTTTCTGCTCTCCAAAATTTTCATGTTGTTTACCCTTGGGTCCGGAGGACCGCTGCTGTCGCTTTCCGTGTAGTATACCCAACAGCGTCGGTATATTAGAGCGGTGCTTCTCGCCGCTGTATAGTCTCCACTATTTTTCTGATTCCCACCAAACCAAGCCCTGATAGAATGTGCGTATAGATGTACTCTTTTTTATGTATTACTAGTCGGTTATCCTTGGAGAGATTAAAGAAAGACGAGTAACAAAATATTAAAGGACAAGGATGCTTAGGTGTGCTAGTTGAACCTTGAATATAATGGCGTCATGGAGCGCATAGGACACTGAGCGCACAAGTACACAGGGCTTTGTCCTTGTGGATTCATTGTCGTGCCGTGAGAGCTCGTCTACTGTACGAGGCCTAAAGGACAGTGTCGGCTATAGCTTTTTTTTTTTTTTTCTTAAAGCAGGCACGTGCATCTGTACGTATGTATGGCTTGTTTCAAGCAAATGCCGCGTAATCATTCTTTTTGTGTAATTTTATATCATCACATAAGAGTTACTTATGCGTATAAGTAGGGTCAATCGATTTTTGTCGCTGATTATACATGCGTCAGGTGATGCCGCGCATGCATGAGTGTTTGTTTACCAAACGCTCTCGCTGAAATACTTATTCGGAGTATGGGAGCCGTTATAAGTTCGAATATGCTTCAACCTAAGGAGGCAATACGAAGATAACTGTTGTTGGATTCAATGTTTGAGCGCTTTATTCTCTTATTCTTCCATTTTCTTTACAAACGCAGGCCAAAAACTATGATTTGGAACAGCTGGATAGTGCACAGGTTAAATTTTTCACTCTGAAACTTTATTTTTTATACCCCGAATGAAACAAAGTACGCGGAGCCTGACACGGCTACAGCTGCCTCCAATGGAATCTGCAGCATTACCTTGCACCCCAACGTCGGCAATAGGAGATGTACGCAGATGGGAGTTGATGTATGGAATGAACGAAAGAAAAAAATCATTCGAGAGGCGTCGCGTCCAGTCTCGTTCCGCATTTTTTAGTTTCCTACAGTGACAACACACTGTAGTGAAGGAAATAGTCGCATATTGGCCCGACTCCTGCGTTTCAAGCTTGTACATATATAGATGCGTAAATGCTTACGCTCACGTGGACGAAATTGCCTGCACGCAGTCTTCCGAGAAGATGGAGCAGATGTCATAGGAGGCAGTGCTATACGCGTCCCGCCATTCCTCTTTTAAATATATATATTTTTTTTCGCAGAATTAATTCACCTCCGACTCTTGAACTTTGGCCTTTCCACCACCCAGCGGCCAAATAAGACACGATAAAACCCGAAAAGAGTATTCGGGTGCATGTATACTACACACACACGGTGTTTGAGGAATCGAAATAAGCAAAACTCTATCGCGTCGCACGAAAAACCCAATTTGAGACGAATACGCTCCGACTGTGTGTCTCCCATGGGAGAAGGACCACCACGCTGTCGCAGACTCGGAACAAACCGCGCATCGCGAGGGTGCATCGAAGGAGCCCGGAGCCAATTGCATATCGTTCGCGCATGCGGAATACATTATATGTGAGGGCCACATCTCTTCTTCTAGGAATGAAAAATGTATCTCGCTCGCTGGGGGCCCAATTCGCATGCCACATCTGTATGCGAAGAAGTGTATATCGTAGAAAGCAAACTGAATGCTATAGATCGGCGCCGTGTGCATGCCAGAGTTGATGCGCTTTTTGAGGTGGTCCACGAGCTGGTGCGTGTGAGCTTGTAGGTTTGAACGACTTCCTTTAGCTGTAAATTTTCTTGTAGTTGTCGATCTTTTTCTATTCCTTTTTTGTTCGCGAGAATAGTTGCATTGTGGTGTTTTTCGTTGCTGCATCGTAAGCTTAGAAGGACGATGCGCGAGAGGTTGTCATATATCTGCGTGCGATCAAGAGGTTTGATAGATTTATGGAACTTCTGATTGCTACGTGTATTTCAGAGCAGTACGAAAGGAGACACATAGCATTCTCTATCCCCAGTCCTTTCTTTGTTTGCTATGTCTTGTCGAATTTATGTAAGCGTACTGCTCACGTTCTCAATTCGGTATACGTTCCGCTGTTTGCATTATTACTTTTTCCATGTTTCTCTCCTAGTCATCAAGGAGTAAGTACTTCGTGAAGAAGTTGCCTGTTATTTATTTGTTTCTTTCTTTTTTGTTATATTTTTAGTTATTTCTATTGAGTTATTATTGTTCTTTATGAACGCTCACCACGCATGTGATTGCATATATATATATATATATATATATATATATATATATATATATATATATATATATATATATATATATATATATATATATCGGACAGCACACGGTCCTCCAATATTTCGCCACCGTCGAAATGCCCCCACCGCCACTGGGATGGAGTTCACGACCCTTGGGTCAGCAGCCGGGCACTCTAACCAGCGCGACGAATTGACGTAACTGAGCGTTGCTGCTTTACTCGGTTTACACGTTACAGGGGTACCCGTAATTAATGTTCCACTACGAGATAAATAGATCACGGGCCAACATCCTCGTCAAAGCGCACAACCGAACGGGGCAGTGCATAACAGAACAAATCGGAAAGGGACGAGCCGGCAAACAAAGGAAGGACTTCACTCTCGCTCTTGAGACTGTTCATGCATGCGCACCGCAATGCGTGCGTGCACGAACGCGTCACTCGGTTTCCCGTCGAGTTCGAACGGCCAAGAGAGAGTCTCGCCACGGCCACCTGTCGTCGACGTGGTCCCCTCCAGCACCCTCGACAACTCAGCGCCCTCTCCCGATTGCCCCCGTGTTCGCGCGTCCGGAACCGCTCTTCGAGCTCGCCGCTCGCGCCTCAACGAAGCAGTGGCCGCCATTATGATGGCCGCGTTCGGTCACCCCCTCCTCTACTTCGGTGTCCCGCATTTCCTCCGCCGATAGATTTTTCTTTTTCCCCCCCTCTGCCTCGATTATGTTTTTGCACCGTTGTTCTCTCCTTCCGTTCGCCTTGACTCCCAAAGGGCGCACACCTGTCCGTTCGCCGCTTCGCCGGGCACCCGACGACTCGCACGGGCGAACAGGGACGGTCCACGCGGTGGGGCCTGCATCTGACAGCCGGTAACTGTCTCTCACTCGAAGTCGAGGCGGACGCTTTTCTCGGTATCGGCGTTGTTATGTGTTTATTTTTTTTTCTTTCTCTTTTCTATGTCTGGCCTCTGACATATGTGAAGTCGCACGTTCGCTTCACTTCAGCTGAATCACGAATGAATCACGAAGCGGAGCTTTGTGTACAATGTCTGGAATTTTACGTTTCAAAACGACGATATGATTACGAGAAGCGTGGTAGATGGGGGCTCCGGAAGTTTCCATCATCTGGTGTCCTTTAACCTGCACTCACATCGCACAGTACAAGGGCGTCTACATTTGCCTCCATTGAAATTGGGCCTCGCACAGTACAAGGGCTTCTCGAAATTTGACCGCCATGGCTGGGATCGAACCCGCAACCTTCGGGTCATCAGGCTGACAGCAGCCGAGCACCTTAGCCACTGATCCACCGTGGCGGGCGTAGTTTTTGTGGAATGCTCGTGGTTACGTGATTCATTGGGATCGTGAAATGGCTTTTCGGGACGTACAATGCTTCGGAAAAGTTATGGCTTTTGCCGACATTGTGTGCGTTGTTAGGACCGGCGCCAGGTCTGACAATGGATCGGCGTTCCTTTTGATGTTCCTTTTGAGTCGCCAAACGGGTGGGCGGCCGGTGTCCGCCATGTATTGTTCCCACCTGGCCGGAGGGTGCGGCGTCCTGCCGCCGCGGCGCCGTGAGCAGTTCGGGAGACCACCGGTGCAGCTTCTTCTTTGGAAGATGACGGCGGCGGCGGCGGCCGGGAATCGTCCCGCTAATTGAACGAGTCGTTCGGCACCCTTTGAAGCTTGTTTACGGCGGCCCTTTCGATGGATGCAGTCATCAACTCCAGACCCCTCGCCCAGCGACACACCTTGACGGGGGGGGAGCCGCGTTCGTGCCACATGGCCGTGCGGTGACCACGCTTCAGTTTTGAACGTTCGCGTGGACCGTGCGTGCTCGTCACCCTCGCGGGTAATGTGTGGTCCGTGATTGGACGGTGCCATCTGTACGCGGTCCCCGATCTAGGGATCTGGGGAGGACAGACCCTTTATAATGAGCCCCCACGGCTCATTCGGTGCTTTTTCGAGTGGAGAGCTCGCCATGTACGAAGAACGCCACTATATATCTAAACTTTCTTATTGACCTCTCTCTAATGTAAATAAACGTCTGTTCTCTGTTTTCCCATATAAGCATTGCTTCTCGCTATAAGGGACGAGTCCGATGGGAGCCAGCTACCAACGACGAGACCCACAGGACCCAGACCACAACAACTGGATGGCAGCGGTGGGATCGAGCTCATCGACCAGGAGGCAATGCTGAGACCTGCTGTCTGGAGGACCTAGAGTCGGACAAAACTGCTTCGTGGCATCTCTGACAACACGGGAAGGAACGCGTCCGAATTCATGACTGCATAGGGTGAGTGCACTGCTTTTCTTTGCTGAGATATCACCAGGCTTTGCGTAGGATTGTAAACAAAGCAGTGATTTGGTAACGGTTGACGGAAGTATTGATAGTACGTCAAAGTTGTTTAGTTAAAAGAGTTAGCAGCACCAAGGACCGCCATGAATTTGAAGGGACTAAAAAAGCCAGAGTTGTTAGAGTTGGCCCGAGAGCTGGGCCAGGTAATTGCCGAGACGAAAAGAAAGCAGGAGATCATTGACGCCATCGAGAAGATCGGGGCAGATGACGATGAGCTGAGCGAATGCTTGGAGGCTATTACGCAAAGGAAAGAGGAGCAGAGGCTCCGTGAGGAAAAAGAGGAGCAGAGGCTCCGGGAGGAAAAAGAGGAACAGAGACGTCGTGAGGAGAAAGAGGAAAGAGAACGTATCGATCGTATGGAAATGAAACGCCTAGAAATTGAACTAGCAAAGGCTCAATCAATGAACGGAGCTAGCGCAGTGGCACGAGAAAGAGAGCGCCGAATGACAGATTTGATGCCATCCTACGCGGTAGGAGGGGACATGGGTCTTTTTCTGGTGCACTTTGAGCGCACGTGCGAGAGGGAAAATTTTGCTAAAAACACGTGGCCCCAGCGCTTGCTTACGCTGCTGCCGTGTGAAGTAGCTGACATTATAGCCCGTATGGGTAAAGAAGACGCAGACGACTATGACAGAGTCAAAGCGAGTCTGCTCAAAAAGTACAGACTGTCAGCGGAGGCGTTCAGGCGAAAATTTCGTGAGATCGAGAAAGCCAAAGACGAGTCATACCCAGAGTTTGCGTACACCTTAAAGGTAAATCTGGAGGAATGGCTTAGAGAGGAGGGTGCGCTTGGCGACGCGGAAAAGACTCTGCAGTGTTTTGCGTTGGAACAATTCTTTCGGCGTCTACCTGAAAACATTAGGTACTGGGTTCAGGATAGACAAGGAGTAGATACTATCACGAGAGCGGCAGAGCTCGCAGAGGAGTACGTAAATCGCCGTGCCCTCGAAGGCAAGGATGTCCCTAGGAGGGAGATTAGTAAATATCGGGCCGACAAGCCTCCGCGATGGACAAAGTCGGGTCGGTATATGCCGAAGGAGGGTTTAGACTCCAAAGGAAGCGGTGATGAGAAAAACAAGAGAAAGGAAGAAGCACCCGAGAAAAGGGCGGAAGGGCAACAGAAAAAGGCGTTCGAGGCCAAGAAGCCGATAGTTTGCTATAACTGCCAACAGACGGGGCATATTTCTTTGGGTTGTAAGAACCCGAAAGTTGTGTTAATGTCACTCTGTAGTAATGACGAAAACATGAAATTGCTAGAACCATACATCCGAGACCTAGTCGTGAATGGCCAACCGTGCCGCGTGCTCCGCGATTCGGCCGCCACTATGGATGTAGTGCACCCGTCCTATGTCGAGGAGAGTCAGTTTACAGGAGAATGCGCGTGGATAAGACAAGCAGTAGAGACAAACAGTGCCTGTCTCCCAGTAGCAAGAGTCCGCATCGAAGGCCCTTTCGGTGTTCTAGACACTGAAGCTGCCGTTTCGGCACATCTCCCAGTGCAATACCCGTATTTGTTCTCAAATAAATCAGAGTACTTGCTGCGACAAAAAGGAATTGGGTTCAGTGAGGGTATCGTACAGGCCTTAACTCGATCCAAAGCAAGGGAGCTCGCCGCTCAGACAGTTTGTAAAGATCCGGTGGCAGACGAAACAGCTTCAGCGGCAGAGCCTTCTTTACCTGGCACGAAACTGGACCGCCCTATAATGGAGCCTCAAAACACAATATCTAAAGAAAGATGTAAGAAACCGGATGAATCCGAGGCATCTCGAGAAGTAGAATGCACTATAAAGCTGTTAAATGTAAGTCCTACAGAACTGATAGTGGAACAGGAAAATGACTCCACTCTCCGTAACTTAACGCCAGACGCGAAGGAAGGGGTGGCTAAGCAAAACATTCAGTTCACCAAGAAGGGGGGCGTCTTGTACAGAAAGTACACAAGTCGAAAAGGAGTTCGGTTTAATCAGCTAGTCGTACCGTATCCTTTCCGCGAGGAGCTGCTGCACCTGGTCCACGGAGGTTTGTGGTCAGGGCATCTCGGCATCAAAAAAACAAAAGAATGTTTGTTACGGGAGTTTTACTGGCCCGGCTGCTTTCGGGAGGTGGAGGCATTTGTAAGAAGCTGCGACACGTGCCAACGCGTTGGCAAGCCAGGGGATAAGGCTAAAGCACCTATGAAGCTGGTCCCCATTATCACAGAACCGTTTCGCAGGCTAGTTATAGACACAGTGGGTCCACTTCCTGTAACGCAGTCCGGGTACCGGCACATACTCACAGTGCTCTGCCCGGCCACGAAATTCCCGGAAGCAGTACCGTTAAAGGAGCTCAGCTCGGAGGAGGTAGTTAAAGCGCTTTTATCTATCTTTGCACGTGTAGGCTTCCCCGCAGAAATTCAGTCCGACCAGGGATCTGTTTTTACAAGTGCACTAACCTCGACATTTCTAGAAAAGTGTGGCGTTAAAATCATCCACAGTTCAGTGTACCACCCTCAGTCAAATGCTGTAGAAAAGGTACATTCAGTCATGAAACGGCTGCTACGCGCCCTTTGTTATGAGCAAAAAGAGGATTGGGAGGCTTGCTTGCCCGCAGCTATGTTCGCGCTTCGGATCGCTCCTCACGAATCAACAGGGTTTTCGCCTGCGGAGCTTGTTTACGGACGTGCTCTTCGCTCCCCACTTCGCATTGTTCGAGAATCTTGGGAGGGCCGGGCGGACGACCCTTCGGTAGTAGCATACGTGCTTGAGCTGTTAGACCGACTTCACGCAGCTCAAGAACTAGCGGAGCAGGAAATGCGCAGAGCTCAAAACAACGCTAAGCGCTATTATGACAAGACAGCCCGGACGCGAAGCTTTCGAGTAGGGGAAAAAGTGATGATACTGAAACCCTCACTGAAGAATAAACTTCAGGTCCAGTGGGAGGGACCTGTTGAGGTAGTTCAGAAATTGTCAGACACAAATTACTTGGTTACTGGACTGGGAAGGCGTAAAACGCAACAGGTGTACCACACTAATCTGCTCAAACCGTACCAGCAGAGGCATGCCGTTGTAAACATGTCGCTCAATCAACCGGAAGAAATGCCTATTGATTTCCCGGAGTTAACAACAGAAAACAAAGACATTGGCGAGACTATTAGTAACCTGGTAGAGCAGGCGGAGTTGGAGCCAGATCAGAAAGCGGAACTGAAGGAACTATTGTTTGACTTTAAAGAAACATTTTCAGACACACCTGGCAGAACCAAAGCCCTAGTTCATGATATTGAGCTGACATCTTCGGAACCAATTCGTTCTAAAGCTTACCGCGTTTCCCCGAGGCAACGGGAAATAATGGCCGCGGGGATAAACCGAATGCTCGAGCTAGGAGTGATCGAGCCAGGAGAGAGTGATTACACCTCGCCTCTGATCTTGGTTGAGGTCCCAGGGAAAGAGCCGCGACCGTGTATTGACTATCGGAGGCTCAACTCGATTACAAAGGACCAAACTTATCCAATTCCGCATATTGAGGAAAGGCTTGAGCAAGTCAGCAGTGCCAATTTCATCTCGACTTTGGATTTAGTCAGGGGATACTGGCAGGTGCCTCTAACTGAAAGGGCTAGTAGGCTTGCGGCGTTTATTTCCCCGATGGGAACATTTCGGCCGAAGGTCCTTAGTTTTGGATTAAAGAATGCCCCTTATTGCTTTTCTGGCCTAATGGACAAAGTGTTACAGGGTATGGAGGACTTTGCCCTCCCGTACCTAGATGATATTGCTATTTTTTCTTCTTCCTGGATAGACCACATGAAACACTTGCGAGCTGTGCTATGTCGTCTGCGTGAGGCCGGCTTAACAGTGAAGGTTGCGAAATGCCAATTGGGGCGCGCTGAGGTAGCTTATCTAGGGCATGTAATAGGCCAAGGCTACCGCCGGCCGTCAGAAGTAAAGCTGGCCGCAATAGACAACTTTCCCCAACCACGAACCAAGAAAGACATTCGGTCGTTTCTTGGATTGGCCGGTTATTATCAAAGGTATATCCCGCGTTACTCTGACATTGCAAGTTCCTTGACAGACGCTCTTAGAAAGACTGAACCCCAGACCGTAAAATGGGATGGGGCCAAGGAACATGCATTTTCTACGCTAAAGAAGGCACTAAAAAGTCAGCCAGTGTTGAGCGCGCCTGACTACTCTAAGCCGTTCATTCTTCAGTGTGACGCCAGCGACCGGGGTATGGGTGTCGTGCTTTGTCAGAGGGGAGAGAACGACCAGGAAACACCCTGTACTGTATGCCAGTAGAAAGCTTTCTGTTCGTGAGGAAGCATACAGTGCCTCAGAAAAGGAATGTGCCTGCGTTGTTTGGGCTGTGCAGAAGCTAGCTTGCTACATCGCCGGTTCTAGGTTCACAATAGAGACTGACCACTGTCCCCTCACATGGCTACAGTCCATGTCATCGAAAAACGGCCGTCTTTTGCGCTGGAGCTTAGCTCTTCAACAATACACCTTTGATATCCATTACAAGAAGGGTAAACTCAACAGCAACGCAGATGGTCTGAGTCGTTGTCCCTAGTACCCCGAGGGCTTCAAAACGATTTTCTGCTTTCTATCCTCGATTTGAGGCCCACTAGTTTTCTGTATTTATCCAAACATGTGTCAAGTGTTTTGTTTAATGTCTTCAAAAGTGGCTGATGTGGTGTTGCGACTCGGCGGGGGCCACAGGAATAAAGTTGAGGTAGAAGGAAATGACTTCCACAGGTGAATCTAAGTCTGGTGATTCTGAGTAGGGAATTGCCGTGTGCTTGCTCGTGTGTGGGTGTGCTTTCGGCGCAGTTTCCGCAGTTCCTCATTGGTGGTGGGCGGAAAATATGGTGGAGAGGGGTCACCTCATCCCTGCGAGCAACGCCCTCTTGGTCAATGATCATCGGATCCAGTGTTCGGGACAAAAATAATAGAGGAAGAGCCGACAAGCTGCAATACAGATCCCGCTGCACAGTACCTGCTGGCCACTGCACCTCGGGATCTTCTTTCCCCGGCGGAGAGGCTGTTAGGACCGGCGCCAGGTCTGACAATGGATCGGCGTTCCTTTTGATGTTCCTTTTGAGTCGCCAAACGGGTGGGCGGCCGGTGTCCGCCATGTATTGTTCCCACCTGGCCGGAGGGTGCGGCGTCCTGCCGCCGCGGCGCCGTGAGCAGTTCGGGAGACCACCGGTGCAGCTTCTTCTTTGGAAGATGACGGCGGCGGCGGCGGCCGGGAATCGTCCCGCTAATTGAACGAGTCGTTCGGCACCCTTTGAAGCTTGTTTACGGCGGCCCTTTCGATGGATGCAGTCATCAACTCCAGACCCCTCGCCCAGCGACACACCTTGACGGGGGGGGGAGCCGCGTTCGTGCCACATGGCCGTGCGGTGACCACGCTTCAGTTTTGAACGTTCGCGTGGACCGTGCGTGCTCGTCACCCTCGCGGGTAATGTGTGGTCCGTGATTGGACGGTGCCATCTGTACGCGGTCCCCGATCTAGGGATCTGGGGAGGACAGACCCTTTATAATGAGCCCCCACGGCTCATTCGGTGCTTTTTCGAGTGGAGAGCTCGCCATGTACGAAGAACGCCACTATATATCTAAACTTTCTTATTGACCTCTCTCTAATGTAAATAAACGTCTGTTCTCTGTTTTCCCATATAAGCATTGCTTCTCGCTATAAGGGACGAGTCCGATGGGAGCCAGCTACCAACGACGAGACCCACAGGACCCAGACCACAACAGCGTATAGAAGAGTGGGGAGGTGTTTCGCTATCTAATTATGCGAGTTTCTATAAAAAAGCATCATTAGTCCGTCCCAATATTTTAGACGGAGTTTATTTTTGCCCCTTTCACTATGCGACATCTGTGGACAATTTTCATTGTTGTTTTGAAAACTACATTTCTTACCCCGCTCACCGTACAGATTGTCATTTATCGTGAACGTGGAAACATTTTGAACTGCTACCATCCCAAACCTCATCCTTCATAGAAGAGTGGCAGCTTGAGCTAGTTGGTATGGCATGACGATATTTATAGCGCGAGAACAAAACGACGACACAGAGACAAGACGTGTCTTTCGTGTTCTTCTTGTCTCTGTGTCGTTGTTTTGTTCTCGCGCTATAACTATCCTCATCCTTCACTCACACCTATACTCTCGCCCCTCCACTGTCCTGCTTTGTCGCCAATTACCGAAAACAAACTAAAGAATTTTCTCGACTAAGTCAGTCACGTGTCACGGTAAATGCCTTCATTCTGCTTAACACGGTAAGACTGACGGATTCACGAAATGTATACGTATGGCTCGAAACAATCCTTAGCTCAGCTGATCTGGGACATGTGGCTCAATGGACATGTGGCACAAGTTGTCCGCGGCTATAGTCCTGCTGTGGTACGAGATCACGCAGCAGGTGTTTGCAATTCTCAATGAACTTATGTGTGTTTGCGTGCAGGAACGACGAGTGATTTTTTTTTGCACATTCTCACAACCCGCACATACAAAGAAGAATGTTTGACCGAGACGCAGTTCACGCTTGCTTTTAAGCTCACGCGTCCGCACTATAAATCATGACATTCGCGACAGCTTTCCGCGCCTGGAACAGCCGGAGACCACGCACTTTGCCTGTTACGAGCTCGGACAGGTGCTGCTTTCACCCGGAACCTGCTGGGCTGTCGCATCACTCGTCTGCTCTGTCTTCCAATTCGCTGCCTCTTGTGCTCGGCAGACGAAATCCGTTTGCGTGTGTTTTAATTTAGCCGCGGGGCTCACGTCCGAGAAACTTATGACCGATTGCAAGATGGTACTTTCGGAAGACGAAGTGACCTCCACAGGGATTTCTAGCAAAACTAAATTAGGTGAATTCGCTATGGCGTTGGTAGTCTGTGGCGGCTGCATGTGTGGTACACTAAGAAAAGAATGACGGGTCGTACACATGAAGATGGTTATAACGCAAGAACAGAACGATGACAAAGGGACAAGAAGGACACGAAGGACATGAACACTTAACCATCCTTCTTGCTAAACCATCCTTCGTGTCCTTCTTGTCTCTTTGTCGTCGTTCTGTTCTTGCGCTATGACCATCGTGATGTCATACCAACTAGCCTAAGCTGCCACACCTCTAACGTACACATGAAGTTGCGCTTCAACTTGGTATCTTTAGCTCAGAGTACACATTGCGCTGTGACATCGCAAGTTTCTTAATTTCCGATAGAATGATGCTTTTCAACATAGGGAGCAATTCATGGTGAATACACACATACGCCGTGTTCAGAAAAAATGTGTGTGTGGGGGAGCACAGCCGTGCGTATAGGGTTCCCAATCAGGCAGGGGGGGGGGGAGGTGAAGATTCATGGCAGCGCCCGTCCCTACTTATTACGTCACTGTATGAGGTAGATTCTGCGCGCCTTCCTCTTACGTTACTATAGGAGAAAAGGAGCTCCCCCCCCCCCCTCGTCTTCTTGTGCGCACACCCGTGTGCATGACATTTTGGCAAAACTGTGCTGAAAACGGGTCGAAAAGCAGACATGCAGGGCACTGCGCTGTACCAACCCGTTTTTTCTTCTTTTTGCGCTGTTATGCCACAATGTTTACGAATCAACTAGCCCACCTATAGAAACCGTCGTACAGGACAGCTCGGCAATTGAGAAATTAAAAGCGTAATAAATAAAGGCTGAAGCCAGAAGCATAAACAAGTCTATCTAACAAATCCTCCCCACGCATGGTCGCTGGAACATTGTAATGCCATTATTCGCAGTCGCGTTCCTTTACAGGAGCCATCATAGAGGGCGCCTCTGAGAGAAACTCGCCAACCTCGCGTGGTGCTGGCACTCACGCGACGGCTAAACCGGCCCACCACACCTGTAGCCGCGATGTGAGACAGATGGCAAGTTAGGCCCGTCGGGTCGGCGGCACGGTCTGCTGGGTGGAGCCATCTTGATAAGACTTCCAGATCACTCCGCAACCCGTGGCTTTAGTGCCCTCAGCTGTGACGTCGCATAATCATACTGACATTTTACGCAGTTAAGTCAGAACGCCGCTTATCGACTATAGTATGCGACTTTTGAAAGGGGGAAAAGGAAGAAATAAGCGCAGTTCAGTTACTGCCTCTCTCTGAATGGAGGGAACCTCCACAGTTCTGCGCATGCTGCAGGAGATGGGTGTAAAGAGGTATTAAAAAGGATAGGGAGGAATTAAAGGTATAGAAATAGGAAGAGGCGCAGGGACATCCACATACAGAAGTAAAAAGAAGGTAGGAAAGATGGACACAGTCGCAGAAGTCCGATGATGGGGCACCACTCAGCGAGAGCTCTTGTCGGCGTCAGGAGATGGCGTAGGGTGAGCCAGTCGGCGAGGGCTGCGCCGTCGTTGGAGATCTCGGAGCACAATCGGTCGGCATGAGATTCAGTGAGCGAGTGTATCGACTATAGTAGTTTCGGGGTTCATTTCGGAACAGATGGCGTACACGGTTTCACAGCCCATGCCGACCGTGTAAATATACTATGTAGTGAACCTCTTCAAGTACCGGACTTATAGGATAGGGTGACGATTCGATTGAACCGGAAGAGATATTTGGAGGTGGGAGTCTACGAGGAGTGAGTGCTTATATACAAAAGACCTGACCTTGGCGTGAACCGTTGTCTAGCTTTATCGACTACCCCAAATTGTGCACGTCCGCGTGTGCGAGAATGAAACGATCGATGGTTATTTCGAGTGAGTGCGAGTAAGGACATGCGACGAAGCCTCAGGGACGAGCTGTTCTTGGCAGTTTTTTTTTTTTGGGGGGGGGGTACTGATTGAAACAGCGTATAGGGCCAAATTCACTTCGAGTTCCTCAAAAAAATTACATTCGCATTTAGTTTCGCGTCATCAGCCAGCGTCATCAGTCAATACTTTCTTTAAACCTTCTCATTGCTTCGCCGCATTATTTGAAAAGGAGATCCTGGGACCTTGGCCCATGATTTCGTGCATGAACGACGCCATGAAAGCCCAAATGTGCTATAATTGAAGACGACCAGACTTCACTGGCGTCTGTGATTTACCAGCGCCAACTGTTCAAATCAGCTGTTCATTCTTTTTTGCGTACCTTTGTTCTTTCTTCTCTATACTATCTATTGTTTCACGCGCTCCACGTGTAGGGTACGTATGTCATCCGAGGTCAAACTTGGTTAACCTACCTGGCTTTCCTCTTCGTTTCTTCCGCTCTTTCTTGTACTGTAATGTCGCGTAACAAGTACATTGTGTCATAGAGTTTCCTGTACTTACACTATAGAGGTAACTCTGGCACTAGTGTCTATGGGAGCTGAAACGCATGGCGCCTCTGCGAGCATGGGAATACACGGATTCGCCTAATATTTGCACTTTCGACTTCGTTTGGCTTCGCTTGGCTTAGAGCTACTTTGTCACGAAACAACGATCGGCAAATGTTCAGCAGTTGCACTTAACCGCCGTAACCTTTTAGGCTCACCCATTCAAATCGGGTCACGATGTTCAAATCGGTTTGTTCCTTTATTCGAAACAAAACCGAAACAAATAAGCGAAGCCATGAGTGCGTTCAAAGCTCGCAAGCACAAAGACAGACCCATGTACTGCCCATAATTCTCATGGTCACTGAACGATCGCAGCTCCAGAGTCCCTTCTAGTTAATTTTAGGAAACGCTATATGCTTCGTGTCATCCAGAAACTGTCACGTGTCCCACAACTGGAGAATCAGTCATGCACGACGGCAAATGGGCGACCACTTGCGCGAAAACGAGTGTATAAAGGTGCGCGCTTGTGTGACGTCAAGGACGCATAGCTGAACTGAATCTACCATTTTCAGAGCCCTATAACGCCGCACGCGCATACAAAACATCCCACGGCGCACCGATATAGCGTTCACAGAATGCAGGCGTGGGCATTGGAGCCGAACGCTTTGGCCAATGATGGAAGCTGCGTCGACGATGAAATAAAGAAACGGGAGGCCGCAGCGGAAGAGACATTCGCTTTCTCTTCCGACTGTCCTTGATTCTCGGTGTGCACGCAGCTCGACGACGGGCTCTTCTGCTCCCGGATATTGTTTTCCCGACTGATCGCCGCTGCGCGCTGGAGCGCGCGCGCCGGAAGTGCAAGCGTCCATCTTCGCTCATGCGTGCGACGCGAGCATGCACGGGCTGGACCGGGAGTTACGCACGTAAGAATAAAGGAAAGACACTTTGCCAATATTGGTGGTTTGCGAGTGACTGCGGCTTCCCTCACCTGTGCGATATGCAGCGGTATACGTGTATATAGGTTGGTGGTCCCCGTGGGAGACGTGCTGCCGGAGTTCCGCATCTGCGGCTCGATTCCGTCCCTGAGGCGCGTCTGCGGCTCTGTTGTTTCTTTCGTTGCTTGTCAAGTCTTCTTTCTGAAGCATTATTGTTCCGTCGGGCAGTCCCTTGGGTATTGTTGTTTTACCCGAGACATATATGCCCGTCTGGGTAAGGTTTCTCCTGTCTCGCGATGACGTAGCAGCAGCCTTGTATGGCGGTTGCGTAATGAATACTTCATTTTCGGAAGCCATTAATGGTCACTGCTACTGCGCATGCGCAGTAGACGCAGAGTTTTTGTTTTGTTTTCGAATTTATGATCGAAGTCAACAGAAATGGCAGCAGGAGATAGGATAAGAGAAATCGTTGACGTTGTTCGGGGCAACAGCCACGACCTCGGTCGCACGGACCTATCTGTCGATCAAAGTTTTTAGACCACGGTATTATCAAACTTAGACACCGTGTACTTAGCCCATTTTCCTTTCATTCATATCCAGAAACCCTACGGGTGATCTTATATCTAAAGGAATAGATATAAAATATAAGAATAGATCTAAAGGAATAGATAGCATGTTAAAGCGTCCCCAAACAGCCTCTGAAAATGCGAAGAATGAATTGTTATCTCCTTCGGCGTCTTTTAGGCACAATTCATAACGCCAGTGGTCTATTCAAGTGACATCATGTGGAGATAAGCTCTCGATTGGTCCATATGCGCTGGTGTAATCAGTTGTGAATCGTCTGTTACGCTGCTTCGCAATGTGAAGTCGCACACTTTATCTCCCTTGTATCGCATGGATAGCGAGTGCGATCTGCTAATTTCACTTCGTTTTGTATGTTTATGGCACAAGTGAAGATGCCAGTGTGTAGTTGAAGAATCTTGGTACGCTCGTAGCTTACTGCTGACGTTTTCCACAATATTTACGAATAAGGGGTGATGAGGTGAAAGCACATGTAGGAAGGGTATAGTTCTTGTAAACAGCTCGTTCTTGTGTAGCGATTGGTGTACATGTATAGTTCTAAATCTTACGCTAAATGCAGCTCTACTGCTGCGAAATCTGGTTAAGCGCGCAGCACGGGCACCCAGCTGTCGCCGTTCGTATAGAGTTCCTGCTGCTCCGTTTATGATACCGTCGATGACGTCACTGTTTGAGGTAAGCACGCAGGTCTTCCCTGGCATGTGTAGAATTTTGTTAGGAAGGTTCACAAATCCGGCGTGCGACTTCCACGCAACTTTCTGCTGCGCTTTATCGACTTGCTGTTTGTTACGGCTGTTGAAATAGGTGTCGTCTATACAGCGAGTTCCTTCAGGCTGTTTCCGCCTGCAGGTGTAGCGACGAAGGCGCTGAAGAAGCACAGATGCGAGGAGCAGTGACGCACCTGGTGGCGTGGTAGCATCCTCTTTTGCGCGGCAAAATTCCGACGCGTCTTTAACGATTTCAAGTTAATTAATGCGATTACTTCTTCCTTATTTGTAATAACTATATATTACATACCTTGTTGGGTTTATTTTAACCCATTTTTGAGCATTGCTAGCTTTGTTTTACGCTTGTAATGACCACTCGATTTAGAGCGTGATCACGCCACATGAGAACTACGGATGATCTAC